>NC_044041.1:180177994-180777994 GCF_901765095.1 Microcaecilia unicolor | reverse complement strand
CAAAATTAATTTGGTTTGGAAACTAATAACAACATTCCAAAGCATGAACTTACTCTTATTTCAGGATAAACTTTGAAAATTGAAAATATGTCTAAGGCTTATTGTTTTAGATTCCAAGTTAATTTAATATTTGCTACCCCACCCTATGGGAACCTTTAGGGTGGTTTGCAGTCTAATACAAAAAGTAATAGGTTCAACAGTTTAAAACAACCACACTAGCTTCCTATAGAATATAGGATAAAGTTTAAAATTCTCAAGTTAACACAGAAAGGGCTTCTTTTACAGAGCTGTGCTAGCGATTCCCGTGCGGCAAATGCGAGGAAGCCCATAGGAATTGAATGCCAGAACTGGTGTGCGTAGGAGGAAAGAAATAATTCATCCACGCGTTATGGGCACATGCCAAATCTGAAATTACCACCAGGAGGGCATTCTGGCCTGGCAGTAGTCTCGTTTGTGCACGCGCTGCACACGCGTAGAGCCTACCGCAGCTTTGTGAAAGGGCCCCCAAGTTAATGTCCCAGTGCCTAAAGCTATGGTCTCCATTTACACCAATGAAAACGTGGTGTAGATTTACGCAGACTGGGCCATATTCTATAGCAACTTGTGTAAGTTTGGGAACACCCACAAAATGCCCATTTCCCTGCCCATGGCCACGCCCCTTTTGAATTACACACTTCAGAATTTCGGCGCAGTTCATTTCAGAATACGCTTAGTGAGTTACGCATGTAAATTCTAATTATTGCCCTGACCCCTGCCCCCTCTTCAGATACAGGGCCGTGCTGATGCGGTAAGCGGGGTAAGCGCTGCAGGGGGGCGCTATCCTCTGGGGAGCGCCGCCGCTGCGTGCTTACCCTGCCCTCCCGCTCCCATGTAGGAACTGCCCGCCCTCTTCTCCCCCCCAAGATCCCGTTCGTTTTTTTTTCTTTTAAATTTACCTTCCTCCGGCAGCGCAGCGTCAGTGAAGGAGGCGGCGCTCCCAGTCAGAAGAAGGCGGGGCAGTGAGCAGCGAACAAGGGAAGGCTAGAGACGTCGGGACTGGGAGCGCCGCCTCCTTCACTGACGCTGCGCTGCCGGAGGAAGGTAAATTTAAAAGAAAAAAAAACGAACGGGATCTTGGGGGGGAGAAGAGGGCGGGCAGTTCCTACATGGGAGCGGGAGGGCAGGGGAGAGAGGGGAATCGCTGCCTTGGAGCCAGGCAGGTGTGGGGGGGGGCGCCAACTGGTAGTCTGCAGGGGGGCGCCAGAGACCCTTGGCACGGCCCTGTTCAGATACGCATAATTAGGCGCAGTCTTATTTTTTGGTGGGCATAAAATTAATATCAGTTAAAATTACCACTGAGTCCACACATGAAAGGCCTATTTTGCACAGGTCATTGAGGGAGGATTTGGGATGTCCAGGTCGGTACGCTCACAATTTTGCCTGTATTTTACAAAAGGCTCCGCTGATCATAGAGCCATTTGTAAAATATGTAGAAGAAAGCTGGCAAAATACACGTGCCCAGGGGAAGCAGCAATTTTGAAAGGATACACTTGGAGACAAACAGCAGCACCATGTGGCAGCTTCTGCATATAAGTTCTGTTATGTATACATGGAAGAGTCTATATATGTCGCCTAAAAAATCTGCACGGAAAACATTTCCACCTAAGCTTATTTTATAAGCAGCGCCTAGATTTAGGCACAATATATAGCATACACTTAGTTGATATCCCAGCACCTAAAACTAAGTGCCTCCGTTTACACTAATGAAAACACGGCGTTTAATCCTGGCATGTAGATTAAGGCGCAAAGGGCCATATTCTATAGCAAAGCACATAGATTTCAGAATGCCCAAGAAATGCCCATTTCCCCACCCATTACTGCACCCCTTTTTGCCTGCGTATGTTATAAGTTAGGCGCAATGCATTGTAGAATACGCTTAGGGAGTTGTGTGCGTAAATTCTAATTATTGCCAATTAGTGATCATTATTTCTTGTTAAGAGCTGTTAACAACGCTGATTAGCTTGTTAAACCAACTAAGATACACGTGCTGTATCAGGGGCGTAGCCAGACTTCGGCGAGAGGGGGGGTCCAGAGCCTGAGGTGAGGGGGCACATTTTAGCCCCCCCCCCCAGTGCCGCTGACCCCCCCGCCACTTTTGACCTCCCCAGCGCTGCCAACTCCCTCCACTTTTGACCCCCCCCTGGCGCCGCCACCCCTTCCCCATCCCTTTCGACCCCACTCCCGCCTCCAACCTTGCCCCGCCACCACCAGGTACCTTTGCTGGTGGGGGTCCTCAACCCCAGCCAGCCAAATTCCCCTTCAGCGCCGGTCTCCAACTCCGGCGCGTTCGCTGATCTGGATTCTGTTTCTGTGAGTCCTGACATGTTCTACGTGCAGGAACAGAATCCAGATCAGTGAACGTGCTGGACTTGGAGACCGGCGCTGAATGGGACTTTGACTGGCTGGGGTTGGGGACCCCTGACAGCAAAGGTACCTGGCGGCGGGAGAGGGTTGGCAGCGGCGGGGGGGGGGGGGGTCGAATGTGGTGGGCAAGGGTTGGTGGCGGGGGTGAAAGCAGGGGGGCCAGGGCTAAATCTGCGGGGGCCCATGCCCCCGTGGCCCCACCTAGCTATGCCCCTGGTGCCATTATATAATAGGCCTGGATTTCAGTACAGAATGCTAGACACGCTATATAAAATCCGGGGGATAGTTCCCCAGTTTCAGAAAATAACATGTATATGTGGTGGTGATTAACATTCAAAGCCATCAAAGAGCTAATTTATTTTAAACATTTGAGACAGAAATAAAGTGTAGAAGATGAAGGAGATTTTTTTTCTTAATCCCTTGTGTGCAAAGCCCTGGTTAAAACTAGCAGTTTCTAAAATTACATGTGTGCCTCTAAGCTGGTGCAGAACCCAACGGAGAAATTTGCATATATGAATATTCTCATTGTAAGATTTGAAATATATCTGTACATTTTCAGCACGCAGAAAACATGCCCCCTCAGTTTCTCTGCATTCCAACCATCTCTGTGTGTAAATAGCAGCTTCACTGCCTGTCTACATATGCAAATGATTTGTTGCTATTTATGTATGGAAATGTTTTTAAAATGGTCTCCAGCCTCTCCTATATTTGAAAATATTCCTTTGCACCTATAGGAAAAATATTTAGCCCATAGGGCCCTGGAACTGCTTGCCTCACACCTGTGACAGCAAGATTTAAAACTGAAGCCGCCAATGAAAAACAAATGACCGTCATTATGGTGGAGTTCATAATACGAAGAAATGCTCTTACACTCAAAGTCATAAGATTACACTTAGAAAATATGAATTGAATGGCAATTTGATTGCACTAAATAAATTCAGGAATCATACAGAGTTAACCTTTAAGGGGTCCTTTCAGTGGCGTTCCTAGGTCGGTTGCCACCCGGGGCGGATCGCCGCTGCAAACCCCCCCGGGTGCAGCACGACCCCCCCCCCCAGCGCAGCATCAACCCCCCCCCCCCCGGGGCATCAGCACCCCCCTCCCTGACGCATCAGCATACCCTGCATCAACACACGCTGCTGGAGGGGTGTTGGGAGCAGCCGCGCGGCTGTCGGCTCCGCTAGCTCCCTCTGCCCCGGAACAGGAAGTAACCTGTTCCGGGGCAGAGGGAGCAGGGAGCCAGCGGAGTAGACAGGCGCGCGGCTGCTCTCTGCACCCCTCCAGCAGCGTGCACCCAGGGCGGACTGCCCCCACCGCCCCGCCCTTGGTACGCCACTGGGTCCTTTTACTAAGCTGCGGTAAAAAGTGGCATGCGGTAGTGTAGGCACGCGTATTGGGCACGCGCCGGGCCAGTTTTTACTGCATCTGCAAAAAAGGGCTTTTTAAAAACTAGACAGGAAACGGGCATGCGGTAAAACTGAAAGCAGTGCGTGTTCAAAAGCAGCCTGAGCCCTTAATGCCACCCATTGATCTAGCGGTAAGGGCTCACGCGCTACATGCGTGGTGACCAGTCGACAAACCAACTGCAATTACTGCTAGAAATGATGCGCATGGGAGGAAATAAATAAATTATCCAGGCATTATGGGCATGCACCAAATCTAAAATTACTACCCAGGGGGACAGGGTAGCCTGGCGGTAGTCTCATTTAGGCGCATGCTGCAAGCGTGTAGCACCTAACACGCCTTTGTAAAGGGCCCCTAAATGCTATAACTGGGTGCCTCTAATTTATGCTTCAGTGGCGTAGCCAAGGGTGGGCCCAGGCCCACCCAGTAGCAGCACACCTATGATGTGGCTGGCAGGGATTCCCAAGCCCCACCAGCCAAAAACTCCCAACAACTGTCCCTCCTGCAGACAGTACCTTGTAAATAGCAGATCTTCGCCTGCAGCGAGCAATGACTGATACATACTATTCGCACCGGCCCCGCAGCCTTCCCTCTGATGTATTCCCGCCTTTGTGGAAACAGGAAGTTGCATCAGAGGGAAGACTGTGGGGCCAACATGAGCAGTGTGTATTAGTTGCTGCTCACTGACGGTGAAAATCTGCTATTTAAAAGGTATTTGGGGGAGGGGATGTTTAAAAGGCCATATGGCATGCAGACAAGAGAGGGAGAGACCAGATCACTTGTGGGACTGGGCGGAATTCTTCTGCCCATCTTGGGCCCAGGCTCACCCAAAATTGGGCGTCTGGCTATGCCCTTGTTATGCTCTCCAAAGTTGCATGGGAGGAGTCTATTCTTTAGCAGAACCATATGATGTGTGGGCTCCATTGTAAAACAGTAGTGCAACCCAGTATTGAACTACCTAATATCGAGGTGCCCACTTGAAATTATGCCAGCTGTAGAGCTGGTATGAGTGCAAGTGCCTAAGGGCCCCTTTTACTACAGGGTGGTACCTGTACTGGCGCTTTGCTGTGCACCAATCCAGCACTTTGAAGAGGAAGTGCCTTCCCCCAACGCGCACCATTTCTGGTGTGTTGGGTTTTTAAAACAAATTTTATGCCGGGGGCTTACCTGGCAGTAATCGGGCAGGGTTACCACCGGGGTAGTGCAGGAGCCCTTACCGCCTCCTAATAGGCGATGGTAGGATCTTCCCTACCGCCCATTCTGCCTCGCCTCACCCTATGCTTGGAATAAACTTCCTGAGCCCTTACGCCAAGCCCCCTTCCTACCCATCTTCAAATCCTTACTCAAAGCCCACCTCTTCAATGTTGCTTTCGGCACCTAACCTTTATACCTTTCAGGAAATCTAGAATGCCCCAATTTGATGACCCCTACTTGACTAACTGTACATTTGTCCTTTAGATTGTAAGCTCTTTGAGCAGGGACTGTCTTTCTATATAAATTGTACAGCGCTGCGTAACCCTAGTAGCGCTTTAGAAATGTTAAATAGTAGTAGTAGTATAATGGCCACACGGTAAGTGTTTCACTACTACTACTTACTACAAGGTTAGACTATTGTAATATTTTCTACTTAGCTTCTACCCAGGCTTCCATAAAGAAACTTCAACCTCTACAGAATACGGCGATCTGACTGTTATGCCGTTGCCATCGTTATGAGCATGTGTCCCCGTTGCTTCAGAAAGTCCACTGGTTACCAATTCATCAACACATACTTTTCAAACTAGTAGCTCTTACATTCAAGGCCTAGGCTTGGCTTCCTGCAAGATCTCTCTTCTCTTACTATTCCGTACTCCCTGGTGGTGCTCCTCCTTCATTCCATAAATGTTCATCGCTAAGTCTTATCTGGCCCTAAACTTGCCCAGTTAGAACCAACTCAACACCGTGCTGCCTCCTTTACTGCCGCCTCCTCCTGGAATTCCCTCCCCTTGGATATTCGTGCAGAAACCCCATTTAAGAATTTTAAATCCCGCCTAAAGACCTGGCTGTTCTCCCGGGCTTCTGTCACATCCTAAACTGCTGGGATCGATCGCTGCTGTCCGCCCCATATTTTAACCCCTTATTTAACCCCTTTTTCCTAGCTCTCTTAGTGTGAACCTTCCCTCTCTGCTAAATGAGTGATCTATCAATTTTGCAGTTCCTTTCCTTTTTTTCAACTTTTTTGTTTATTATAAACTGCTGACATCTGCTAGTTAGCCAAGGCGGTATAGCAAATCTAAATAAACCATAAACCATTTCCATCCCCCACCTGATTGTACAATTAGGTACAAGAGGGTATGAAGTCTTGGAGGTCCTTGTCCTCCATGATTTAAAATTGTTGTGATTTTAACAGCGGATTTTTTAGGATATAGTTGATTTTTCTGCTCTGATCCTTTCGCTGATAAATTAACATTTTTTCTGTATATTTTAATCAAATACACTTGCCTTTTGTGACTTCTGCTGGAGAAAATGAATTCTCTAGTCTATAAGAGTGTCGGGGGGCTCTTTTACTAAACAGCGGTAAGCCGACTGTGGGCCAGACTAGAGTTCCACCACCAGTTCACGGCATTTCCGGCAAAAAATATTTATGCAGGGGGTTACCTGGAAGTAACCGGGCAGCACCTTGCACTACCCGGTTACCACCGAGTTAGCGTGGGAGCCTTTACCGCCACTTCAAGGGGTGACGGTAAGTGCTCCCCCCCCCCCACATGGCCACATGATAAGAGCAATCTTACCGCATGGCATGTCTTTTTTTCAACATTTTTATGTGCTGCAGGTAAAAAGGGCCTCAGCACATGGCAAAAATGGCCCCTGACACTAGCGCAGGGCCTTTTTTTACCGGAGCTTAGTTAAAGGACCCCTCAGTGTTTGCTGTTCATACCACTGAACAGAGAAGCATTTCACTTCTAAATTACAAATTCAGAGGCAGATCAAGCTGGTAAGAGCAGAAAAATATTAAACACCTGAAGACGCGTGAAATTAGACATTGGCTTTCAGTCTAATGCCCAGCACAATGATATCCGCCTTCAATGTCTCAGGTTGACATTTTCACTTGGGTCAACAGCTTCAGCAGAAATGCCAAATATTAAGCAATTGAAAAAATGCAATTCCCCTCCTTCTTACAGATTTCATCCACTGCCAGCTCCAGACTCCGTGCTTTTTATCTTGCTGCGCCATATGCCTGGAAGCTCCATCTCTGGCTGTCTTTAAACCTAGGCTAAACGCCTACCATTTTGATGCTGCTTTTAACCCCTAACCCCTATTCACTTGTTCAGTACCCATGTCTGTTTTATCATTCCCACCTTAGTAATTCCCTTATTTCTTATTTGTCCTGATTAGATTGTAAGCTGTGTCGAGCAGGGACAGTCTCTTCATGTTTCAGTGTCTAGCATTGGGTACATCTAGTAGCGCTATAGAAATTGAAAGGTAGTAGCAGTAGTAGTCTTTAGGATTCCATACAGAATTTTGCTACTCTTTGGGATTCCGGAATCTTGCTACACTTCGGATTCCACATAGAATCTTGCTACTTTTTGGGATTCCGGAATCTTGCTACTCTTTGGGATTCCGGAATCTTGCTACTCTTTGTCCTTTTCCCTGTTTGTCTGCCTTGATTAGGTTGTAAGCTGTGTCGAGCAGGGACAGTTTCTTCATGTTTCAGTGTCTAGCATTGGGTACTAGTAGCGCTATAGAAATTGAAAGGTAATAGCAGTAGTAGTCTTTGGGATTCTGGAATCCTGCTACTCTTGGGATTCCATACAGAATTTTGCTACTCTTTGGGATTCTGGAATCTTGCTACTCTTTGGGATTCCGGAATCTTGCTACTCTTTGTCCTCTTCCCTGTTTGTCTGTCTTGATTGGGTTGTAAGCTCTGTCAAGCAGGGACTGTCTCTCTTACATGTTTAGTGTACAGCGCTGTGTATGTCTAGTAGTTTTATAGAAATAGGTAGTAGCAGTAGTATTTCTCCTCTTGAAGAGATGAGACACCCCAGTGGGGCATTGGGCGCGAGAGTAAACATGTCTGCCTGCATGCGAACCAGTACAATTGAATGACTGTATGTGGGTGCACGTATGTATATACAAATGCAGAGAATGCACGTGTAGGTGTGTCACTATATGCATGTATATCTTTGAGTTCATGAATGTGTATAAGTGCATACATGTGCGTGGATGTGCACACAGGTAGATCTTACCTTCTGCTGCTCGTGCAGCTCTGTGGCTAGCTTATGGAAAATTTCAGTGTTTAGCGCTGTCAATGGGCCTCTTGTATCTACGCTCTTGACATTCACCAGAAAATTACAAGGCGCCATCTAAGAATAAGAATTAGAGTCTTTTCAGAGCTAAAAAGCACATCAAGCCCCATTGACAAATTTCAGTTTTGCTTTGACTCAGCTTTCCGCATAATTTATCTGTTTGCTTCCAATTACACACCGCGTTGGGCACCTCCACGCTGCTTCGTAGCTACCTCCGTCTCCTCTTCTCATTATCCTTTCCAAATATTTCGTGAAGGCAAAGCGAGCTCGTTAATCAAGACTTTCTTGCGGAAGAATGGGTTCAGGGAAGCAAACTGCATTAATTTCAATGATGGCGCTGGATATGATAACCCGTTAAACATCTCTGTTATGCTAATGTATGTGTTGGAGGGTTTTTTTTTTCAAGTGCAGTTGAATTAATGTTGCTCTGATCAAGGCACAGAAATGATGCAGCATCCAGCCGCTATGAGTTTTGCACGCTGAAATGATAGGAGATTCGTTTTCAATCAACAGGCTTCTCCCATGAGTTTATTTCTAATTATAGGTCTGGATTTCCGCCTTTGTAGAGCTGAGCTTGTCATACCCATGCGAGGAAGACGGCTGGATACAAAGACAAAATAAATAAGTACACGGATACATATACATGCAAGCTCGGTCCCTATAGAAATGATCTAATGTAGCCTTCACAGTGCCACAATTCCTCCTGGCTCGATATCTTAGTTAATGGAAGCAGATGGAAATAGTGTCTACTGGTTATTTTGCCTTTATTTATTATGTTTCCTGCATCCTCCTGTAGCTAAATGTTAATTATGTAATGCTGTCTTCCATTTATAGTTTAGGAAGGGTAATAATGACATCGACATTGTAGCACACTGAAGGGCTCAAGTTCTTTCTTAGCAATTTCTAGGAAGGAGGAAAACAAACCAAAAAAAAAAAAAAAGGTTCCATACAGGGATGCATAAGGGGAGACTAATGTTTGGGAACTGCTTTATTTGGTGAAACAAAGATTTTGTGCCCTATGCTGTGCCTTAGTGAGGGTGTCTGATCACATCCTGCTGCTTGCAGTCTATTAAAAAAAAAAAAAAAAACAAGTTAAAAATTGCCATTGGCAGGAAGCTACCCAGTGCTGGGCTGTTCAGACTCCAGATCTGGTAAAAGAAAGCAGGGAAACAGGCAGCAAATGTTTGGGGGAAGGAAGCGGGCTGGGTAGAGGAGCAGGAGTAACAAAACTAAAACACAATCAGAAAAAGCAATTATTAAAACAATTAAGTCATGAAAATTCACCCGCTGAGGGGACTGTGAATGACCCCCTTTGCCCCAATCCCTGCAGGCACGCATGAAAGAAACCTAGACATTACAACAACAAACTAAAAAAGACCTCTGCGGATTCCTCCAAAGACCACACAAAGCAGAGACACGGGCATGACCACAGGTCCAAAAAGCAGAAGCTTTTATTAACTGACCCGATGTGGCCATGTTTCAGTGCAATGCCTGCGTCAGGGGTCATTAGCTTTCTGAGATCAGGTTAACAATACAGCCGTCACAAAACAGCAAATGGTTATCAATTACATAGTAACATAGTAAATGACGGCAGAAAAAGACCTGCATGGACCATCCAGTCTGCCCAACAAGACAAACTCATATGTGCTACTTTTTGTGTAAACCCTACTTTGATTTGTACCTGTCCTCTTCAGGGCACAGACCGTATAAGTCTGTCCAGCACTATCCTCGCTTCCCACCACCGGCTGGCTCTGCCACCCAATCTCGGCTAAGCTTCTGAGGATCCATTCCTTCTGAACAGGATTCCTTTATGTTTATCCCACGCGTGTTTGAATTCTGTTACCATTTTCATTTCCACCACCTCCCGCGGGAAGGCATTCCAAGCATCCACTACTCTCTCCGTGAAAAAATACTTCCTGACATTTTTCTTGAGTCTGTCCCCCTTCAACCTCATTTCATGTCCTCTCGTTCTACTGCCTTCGCACCTCCAGAAAAGGTTCGTTTGCGGATTAATTAGCTTTCTGAAATCAGATTCCAGACAGCACTCACAAAGTAGC
This sequence comes from Microcaecilia unicolor, assembly GCF_901765095.1. Lineage (NCBI taxonomy): Eukaryota > Metazoa > Chordata > Amphibia > Gymnophiona > Siphonopidae > Microcaecilia > Microcaecilia unicolor. The sequence continues at coordinate 180,767,847 of NC_044041.1, read as the reverse complement.
AAATGCCTTACTGGCTTTAAAGCAAGCAAAGTTCCCACAGGGAACAAAAATGGTCACAACTACGGTTGAGCTCCCTTGCTATGTGGCGGGGAGCTCTGTATATGGTTGTCAGTCTTGCTAATGGCGGCGGACTGGGTGGGCTGTTATGCCGGAAAGTTGGTTGCTTGGGTATACCTAGTGCAAATTTTGATGATATGAAATAAAATAAAATCAAGCTGCGGCCAAGTTGTGCCATGATAATAAACGCATTGCCTCCTGAATTTATTGCATCATCACATCTACTCGGGCAGGCACGAGGGGTCTCGGCTGCCTATGTTATGCCTTACTGGCTTTAAAGCAAGCAAAGTTCCCACAGGGAACAAAAATGGTCACGTCTTGCCATCTCCGCTTTGTGTAGAAACCTTATACATCCCTTAGACTTATCCAGAGATGCCAAGTTACCCAGTTGCAGGCTGGAGATTTGTGGGACAATCCTGGATTTCTGATCGCCCCATCCTGGTGCATTATGGGATTTGCAGCACTGAGCTCAATGGGCAGAATCAGCCACGCTGCTTTGAGATGTAAGTTCAAAACCGGGACTGGCCATAAAGGGGAACATTCTATATATGGTGCCTAGAAAATCCGTGCAGAAAGCATTTCCGCCTAAGTGCCTAAAACTACGCATCTCCATTTACACCAGTGAAAACATGGCGTAAATCTTGGTGCGTAGATTTAGGTGCATTGGGCCATAATCTATAACAACATGCATATATTTTGGAACACCCATGAAATGCCCATTTCCCTGCCCTTAACCACACCCATTTTTGCCTGCGCACATTAGAATTTAGGCGCAGTGCATTTGCTTAGCAAATTATATGCATAAATTCTAATTATTGCCAATTAGTGCTCATTGCTTGTTAAATGTTGTTAACCATGCTGATTGGCTTGTTAAGCAAATAAAGTTACATGCGTTGTTACAGAATATGCTTGGATTTTGGCGCAGAACGCAAGGTGCGCTATAGAAAATCTGCAGGAAAGTGTCCAGCCTGGAGCTGTGTGAACTTGTCATCTCTAGTTATCAGATCTCTTGAAATGCATGAGTAGCCCCTCTCCCCTGTCCCCCCTGTAAAGAGGACTGCAGATACAGGTTCATTCTGAGGAGGAGAGAAAGATTTACTTTTAAGGGCGTGCATGGGAAATTTTTAAAAAATTCACTTTTGTTCCCTTTGATTGTTTTCAATTTATATTGGCATTGATATTCAAAAGGGTTTAACCAGGCAGGAGAAGTTCTCTCAAAATCGAGCATGCGAGGTCTGAGAGGAAAAGCAGCCACTTGGCAAGCTGCAAATGGTACTGTGATGAGATCATACCATTACGAGGGGGGAAAATGATCTTGGATGAGATAAATCTTGCTGTGTTCAGTTTGTCAGGTCGTCTGTCATCCTCCACTGGGACATTCCATCTGAGGTCAGACCTGCTTCTCATCTTTTTTGTTGTCCTTATTGAACGGACAGGCAAGAGTTAGATTGTAAGCTCTTTGAGCAGGGACTGTCTTTCTTCTATGTTTGTGCAGCGCTGCCTGCGCCTTGTAGCGCTATAGAAATGCTAAATAGTAGTATTAGTAGTAGAGTTAAACTCTGTGCCCTCCCCTCTGCCCTGTTTCAGAAATAAATTCTTATACTAGTGATTTTGCTCCTTGTTTTCACCATTTAGGACTTTTATCGAGAATTAGATCATCGGACAAATAAAATAAGCAGGATATAGGAACAAAATGTTTGTATTTTCTTATTCTCAGTAACCAAATTAAACTTAAATGAAGCCTTCTGGGAAGGGGCACTTTTCTTAGAAAATGAGCCTTCAAGATTGTCCTTCTGTATTGATCGTTGCACTTTAACTATCGGAGTTTGGGGTTACTGACACAGTGTCAATTAAACGCTATTGAACAAGTGCATGCTTAAAAAGACATTTCTGTTAATTTGTCTAACACTGGTCTGGGTGCTGTTAGGTGACCTTAAATAATCTTTAGGGGAAAGAACACTGCATAGTTAACTGGACCCGATTTAATCTAGGTTTTTTTTTAACTGCAGTTTAGTTGTATACCCCGATAAGATAATAAATTATCAGAACTCTGAGAGACTTCTTGCTGGAATGAAATGCTACTAGAATTATTTCTCCTTTCAGAATGATCCCTTCTACTAGCAAAACCTTCCTTATCAAGGACTTGGTTGCAGGTCGGGAGTATGACCTCTGTGTCCTGGCCGTTTATAATGATGGGATCACCTCCCTGACAGTGACCAGAATTATTGGCTGCGTACAGTTCACCACTGAGCAGGAATACAATCAATGCCAGTCCATCCATGCACAGTTCCTGGGGGGCACCATGATCATCATCATCGGTGGCATTATCGTGGCCTCGGTCTTGGTTTTCATCATCATCTTAATGATCAGGTACAAGGTCTACAATAGCAACGAAGAGCAGCAGAAGGCAAAGGTTAGCAATGTTTATTCCCAGACCAACGGCAACCAGTTTGGACCCCAGACTCAGTCCACCTTCAAGCTCCACGAAGGACAGGAGGGACCAACAATTGAAAACTTGAAGAGATGTACCAAAGACTATGCAATGATGGTTTTAACTGGTGACTCGGATAAGATTTCTGTTGCCCAGCTTTCTGAAGTGAACATGGAAGAAACTCCCTCTCCAAGGAGACGGCAACCTCCAAGGACTAGTATAGACCTTCAGAACACTTCTCATCCATCTCTCAAAGACTCCAACGCAGAAGAACCAGGTAACATTATTCTCTTTCATCACATTTCATTCTATCCATAAATTCCTCTGTGTCCCTGTTAGTCTACTAGTTTTCAGCAAAAAAAAGAGTTCAGCAATTGTGTTGTATTCCTTAACCAGCCACATGACTTGGAAATGTCTAGGAATTTCTAAAGAAAAGTCATCAATAGAAATCAAACAAAATAAAACATGGAAAAGAAAATAAGATGATACCTTTTTTATTGGACATAACTTAATACATTTCTTGATTAGCTTTCGAAGGTTGCACATGCAAGATGTAGGTGATACCTTTTTGATTATTTATGATGGTGATTCAATCGAAATGGAGTAGTATAGAAACCATGCAATGTTTTTGGGAATTTATAAAACCATTAGTCTTTTGGAAAAAGCTATCACAGCATGATGCCAGTTTTGGGAAAAGAGTCATGGATTTGATATACTGTCTTTCTGTTGTATAACCAAAGTTATTTGCATGTATTATATGCAGGTACATTCTCTGTTCTAGTGAATTTAGGGGTCCTTTTACTAAGCTGTGGTTAAAAGTGGCCTGCGGTAATATGGGTGCGTGTTTTTGGCACACACTGGGCCATTTTTTACTAGAGCTGATAAAAAAGGTTATTTTCAATGGAGGCAGTAAATGGGCTTGCACTAAAATTAAAGGTAGTGCATGGCTTTTTACTGCCTGAGCCCTTACCACCACCCATTGACCTAGTGGTAAGGGCTCACGTGCTACATGGTAGAAAATATTTTTCTATTTTCTTTTACGGGGTGCGTTCCCGGCAGTAATCAGCAGCGGGGTGGGGGTGGTAAGTTTGGTTTTCAAACCCACTTTTTAAATCTAGCCTTTGAAGGATTTAAAATCAAGCACAGCACTGGAAGACTGGAGGATGGCCAATGTAATGCCGATTTTTTAAAAAGTTTCCAGAGATGATCTGGGAAATTATAGACTGGTGAGCTTGATATTGGTGTTGGGCAAAATGGTAGAGACTATTATGAAGACCAAAATTACAGAGCATATTCAAAAGCATGAATTAATGAGACAAAACCAACATGGATTTAGTGAAGAGAAATCTTGCCTCACCAATTTATTACATTTCTTTGAAGGGGTGAACAAACATGTGGATAAAGGTGAGCAGGTTGATATTGTGTATCTGGATTTTCAAAAGGCATTTGACAAAGTACCTCATGAAAGACTCCAGATGAAACTGGAGAGTCATGGGATAAGAGGTAGTGTTCTATTGTGGATTAAAAACTGATTAACAGAAAATAGAGTAGGGTTAAATGGTCAGTATTCTCAATGGGTTCCCCAGGGGTCTGTGCTGGAACTGCTGCTTTTTAACATATTTATAAATGATCTAGAGATGGGAGTAACTAGTGAGGTAATTAAATTTTGCTGACGACACAAAGTTATTAAAAATTGTTAAATTGTAAGAACATTGTGAAAAATTACAAGAGGACCTTACGAGACTGGGAGACTGGGCATCCAAATAGCAGATGACGTGTAATGTAAGAAAGTGCAAAGTGATGCATGTGGAAAGAGGAACCTGAACTATAACTACGTGATGCAGCGTTCCACATTAGGAGTCACTGACCAGGAAAGGGATCTAGGTGTCATCATTGATAATACATTTGAAACCCTTTGCTGAGTGTGTGGCGGTGGCTAAGTAAGCAAATAGAATAGAATGTTAGGTATTATTAGGAAAGGAATGAAAAACAAAAATGAGGATGTTATAATACCTTTGTATCGCTCCAATGTATGACTGCACCTCGAATATTGTGTGCAATTCTGGTCACCGTATCTCAAAGAAAGATGTGGAGGGGCATAATCGAACGCGAACGCCCATCTCCATGGGCATCTATGTCCGAGAATGGGTACATGAAGGGGTTGGACAGACTGTATTTTCGGAAAAAATGGGCGTCCATCTTCTGCTTCAAAAAATATGGTTTGTACGGACCAAAATGCCATGGATTTAGTCATTTCTGAGCTGGGCATTTGTTTTTTTTAGCGATAATGGAAACTAAAAACTCCCAGCTCAAAAACGTCCCAATCCAAGCCATTTGATCGTGGGAGGGGCCAGGATTCGTAGTACACTTGCCCCCCTGACATGCCAGGACACCAACTGGACACCCTAGAGGTCAGTGCGGTGGATTTCAGACAACGCTCCCACGTGCATAGGTCCCTTACCACGGGTGCTGAGCCCCCAACCCCCTCCCCCAAAACCCAGTACCAACAAATGTACAACACTACCATAGCTCTTAGGGGTGAAGGGGGCACCTACATGTGGATACAGTGGGTTTTGGAGGCCTCCCATTTACCAGCACAAGTGTTACAGGTAGGGGGCATGGGCCTGGGTCCGCCTGCCTGAAGTGCACTGCGGTACCCACTAAAAGTGCTCCAGGGATCTGCATACACGCAGGCCTCTAGGACTTGTTGCTGCTGTATAATCTTGTCATACCAGTTGACACCTGAAGACTAATGTCTCCGAAAACGTCCTTTATTGGAATAAGCACGTTTACTCACAGTTAACTGCAGATCAGAGGTTGTGCCCCACTGGCAAAGAGTCTCCCTGGTACTGAGATTAGCAGTAGGTCAGAGCTGGCAGAATGGTGTACAATCCTCCTTATAATCGAAAGAGAAAAACGCCTATATTGCGACCCAAATCGGGAGATGGGCGTCTTTCTCCTGTGGGCGCCCAAATCATTATAATCGAAAGCCGATTTTGGGCGTTTCCAACTGCAATCCATCGCGGAAATGGGTAAAGTTGACGGGGGCGTGCCGGAGGCATGGTGAAAGCGGAACTGGGGCGTGGCTATCGGCTGAGGAGAGATGGGCGTCTTTAGCTGATAATCAAAAAAAAGGCGTTTTTACCGCGATTTTGAGTCACTTTTTATGAACCCTTTTTTTCACGAACAAGTCCCAAAAAAGTGCCCCAACTGACCAGATGACCACTGGAGGGAATCAGGGATGACCTCCCTGGACTCCCCAAGTGGTCACTAACCCCGTCCCACCAAAAAAAACCCCACTTTAAAAACCTTTTTTCCAGCCTCTATGCCAGCCTCAAATGCTGTACCCACCTCCATGACAGCAGAATGTGTTCTATCCTGAGACAGCCTTTCCCTGGTTCTGATGTGGCTCTCGGGTGAGTGTGACACCTTTTCTGTTATGAGTGGAGTGGAATGGGTAGATGTGAATCGCTTGTTTACTCTTTCCAAAAATACTAGGACTAGGGGGCACGCAATGAAGCTACAAAGTAGTAAATTTAAAACAAATCGGAGAAAATATTTCTTCACTCGTGTAATTAAACTCTGGAAATTTGTTGCCAGAGAATGTGGTAAAAGCAGTTAGCTTAGTGGGATTTAAAAAAGATTTGGATAGCTTCCTAAAAGAAGTCCATAGACCATTATTAAAATGGACTTGGGGAAAATCCACTGCTGATTTTTAGGATACACAGCATAAAATGTGTTGTCCTGTTTTGGTATCTTGTCAGATACCTGTGACCTGGATTGGTCACTGTTGGACACAGGATACTGGACTTGATGGACTTTCGGTCTGTCCCCAGTATGGCAATGCTTAAGTTCTTATGGCTTCCTGCCCAGTACAGCTTAGTTTGTGCCCCCTCTCCATTTTTGTGGGTATCCCTACATGGAAGGAATTTTCACAGCTGGTTGTTATGGAAGGTCTGTCTGATTGTATAAAATTTATGGTTGAATGTTTACCTGTCCTTAATTATTATGATGTTATTTTCTTAAATTGAATTTTAAATTTATTTTATTGTACTCCGCCTTGATTTGCTCTAGTGATAAAGGCGGTTTAGTAAATTTTAATAAACAATTAGGCTACTCCTCCACTCTTCCACTTACAAAGCTTACTGTAGCTTTGTAAAAGGGCCAAGAGTGTATATGTAAGAGGGGTGTAGATCAGAAGCATAGCCAGGTTTTGACATCTGGGGGAGCAGACCTTTTGTAAAAAAGGTGTTGGTGCGAGGCTGCAGGCCCAATTCACATAAGTGCCATTTCATTCAAAATCCAATTTGAGGGAACAGCTGCTCCCCTTGCAACCCACCTAGCTATGCTTCTGGTGTGTACATGGACAGAGCCCATGTGGGACTCTTGGGGGGCCCTTTTACAAAGGCATGGTAGACTCTACACGCATGCAACGTGCACCAAAACGAGACTACCACCAGGATAGCGTGCCCTACTGGTGTTAATTTTGGATTTGGCATGCACTCATACTGATGGGACAAATTATTATATTATTTCCTACCACACATGGCATTTCTGGCATTAATTGGCAGTTGGCGTGCGCTGACCATTTACCGCACACGTAGCACCTGAGCCCTTACCACTAGATCAATGGGTGGTGTTACGGCTCAGGCCATAAATAGACATGTGCTGGTTTCAATTTTACCACAGACCCTTTTCCTGGCCCCTTGAAAAAAAAGCCTTTTTCCCCCCCAGACACTGATATGTATATGTCTACCTGTCAAATATGTAAGATATTTGCATATTTACAGAAGAGCACAGGCAGAATTTTGGCTTATATTCATGTTTGTGCACATATGCTCACATATATTATTCTAATGATTTATATCAGCTCAGATACATATGCCCTGACCTGGGCAATTATAGAGGTTTATTTGAAATGAGGGAAACAACAATGTATCTATATTCCTGCTGTTCAGCACCATGATCTGGACAGCTCCTCTAACCAGCATTTTTTTTTAAGTATAAACATAGAACACATTTCAGAATTTTGAAGTAAGCTAGTAAAAACCTAAACCACATCACAAACAGCAATTACACACTGCAGCTTCTTGTGACTCTGGGCAAGTCACTTAACCCTCCATTGCCCCAGGTACAAAATGAGTACCTGTATATACTATGTAAACCACTTTGATTGTAACCACAGAAAGGTGGTATATCAAATCCCATCTCCTTTCCCTTTACAAGGGGTTGGCGGGTGCCTTGTGACCTCTTCAATTTTGTATACTGGGTAGTGGATATGAGGAGGGGTATGGGGGCAATTTTTCTGACCATGCTAGTCCCTTTATGATCCTTGCCAGGAAACTTGACTCACCTGTTAGTGAGTCACTTCCAGATGTGTAGTTAACTTTCCATGAATAGCCAGCTTGCAAAGTTTAATGTGAACTGTGTCATTCATTTTGCATAATAATGAGCTATTTTGCAAGCCTTTATAAATGATGGAGCTCATTATTACTTAATGCACAAAGAGCTATATTATTGGCAAAGAATGCATATTATTTCTGTAACGCAACTTAATAAATTGGTCCCTTTTGATTGCAAGCCATTGGCGACAGGGACTACCTACAGTACCTGAATGTAACCTACTCTCAGCTACCAATGAAAAGGTGTGAAAATTCCAAAGAAATTAAACATAAAAAGAACAAACGGGTCAATATTCAGTTGGTGGTGGTCAGTGGTTTTTAAATACTGACCGTTGCCAGTAAATTTAGACCCAGATATTCAATGCCAGGCCATGTCCAGGTGCCAACATTGAATATCCATTTCACAGTCAATACCCAGCACTGTTCCCTCTGTGCTGAGTGGGAGTCCTTCAAATTCCTTGCTTCAATATTGTGTTTTCAATCGCTGGGGACAGGCATGTTCCAGAACTTGCCTATCCCTCACTGTAGTGAAACAGCAGCACACACTGGTAGAACTGTAGGTGGCTGCACTGCCGATTACCATGGGGAACGCACCCCATGATAGAAAATAGAAAAAATATTTTCTACCACAGGAAACAGCGCGTGTGCCAATGTCAACGTTACCGCCAGGTGGGTGCTAACCGGGTGGTACTGTCGATTTGGCGAGTACTGCACACAGCTGTAGCCCTACTTGCCACTTTGTAGAACAGCCCTTAAGTGACTTGTCCAGGGTCACAGTAAGCTGCAGCAGGAATCAAACCCAGTCCCTCGCCTACTGCGCTAATCATTACACTACTCCTCCTTGCCACTGTTTTGTAGCTTCATTGTGTGCCCCCTAATCCTAGTATTCTTGGAAAGAGTAAACAAGCGATTCACGTCTACCCGTTCCACTCCACTCATCATTTTATAGACCTATCATATCTCCCCTCAGCCATCTTTTCTCCAAGCTAAAGAGCCCTAGCCGTTTTAGCCTTTCCTCATAGGGAAGTCGTCCCATCCTCTTTATCATTTTTGTCGCCCTACTCTGTACCTTTTCTATTTCTGCAATATCTTTTTTGAGATGCGGTGACCAGAATTACACACAGTATTCATGCACCCACATCTGGGGGTATGTGACTCGCCCAAAATCACAAGGAGCAGCAGCAGCAGGGATTTGAAGCGACTTCCTTGGTTCTCAGCCCCCTGCTCTAACCATTAAGCTACCCCCTTCACTTATCCAATTGCCCCTAGGTATCAGAGTGTGGTATGATGCAGGCAGCTCACCTTTCACACATGTTCTTCCCTAGAAGGAGGAACCACTCCACAGGCCCTCCATCTCACAGGGCATGGTCTTCTCAAACCTATGTTCTTTGCAGATTAGGTTGGCCGAAGGAGAAATCCTTCTCACTTCTCATGGTGAACACAGGAATCTGAAAGCAGAGAATTCTTTACACTTTTTTGTTTCCTATTTGGATTATTATCAATCTGTTTTACGGTTCTGAATTTTTTTTTTTTGTTCATGATCAGACTCTCCGATAACTCATCAGGTGAGACAAAAAGCAACAGCCTGTGACTGGACAGATATCAAAATATGACTGCCCCAATGGGAAAACCAGCCTTCAAGGTATGCTGCCTATTTAATGAGAGGGACTCTGAAGTGCCTTCTCACTCCATTTTTGTGTATTTGCTCATCATGTTTGAGACAGTGAGTTAAAAGTAGATATCCTATGCAAATCCACAGAGACCTGGTTGCCTGGCTGATGCTTTCTTCATCAGTAGATGAAAAGAGGGAACACAAAAGGAAGCAAAATCTTGAGCGGAATTTTAACGTTTATAACATTTGCAATGTTGTCAGATCTCTGTGGATTGCAACTGATAGTCTAATGCAGTGCTATTTACTTCCAGTCCTTGAGGGCTAGAGACAAGTCACATTTTCAGTAGAGAATGACATGGGGATGGGGACAGAGACAGAACTCATGGGGAAGGGGCGAGGACATCCCCCGGGGACAGGGTGGGGATGGGGACAGAGCCCCTGAGAACGGGGACAATCTTTGTACCCGTATCACTTTCTACTTTGAAGACTGTTAATGAACTGGACTGTTATTTATGTTTGATGCAGACGATAATATTTTTATTTTTTGGAAAAACAAGCAAACATGCTGGCCACAGCTATCAAAATTTGCATGGGGGGATCCTGTACATTCCTGCTACCAGCACATCATCTAAGACATCTTCTGTTGCAGGAGGGACTATGGAAGACAGGAAAGCTAGACTGGATCCTAAGATTGTTGATGACTTCTTATTCATCCACAGACTTAAAAAATCATAACAGTGCTTGAAAGGGCATATTTCTAGGGCATACAGAATGGGTTGTATTTGGTACCCCTGGACATTTTAACAGGGTGGATTAGGATTCCTTGGGGTAGTAGAAGTCAGCTATTGTTGGGGTTGGAAGGGTGAAGAGTGGTGGTGGTGGGAGGGTTTATTATAGTTGTTCATTGTTATTATTGTTTTCTAATTGTAATTTATACATAATAGTTGCACAGCATATTGTTCCTTTTTACACTTTAATAAAAAGATTTAAAATATGCAGATGAGAACAGAGCCCACGGGGATGGGGCGGGGACAGAACCTGAGGGGATAGGGCGGGGAAGAAGACAGAGCCTGCGGGGACGGGACAGGGATGGAGACGGGGCCTGCGGGGACGGGACAGGGATGGAGACGGGGCCTGCGGGGACTGGGTGGGGATGGAGACAGAACCCATGGGGATGGGGCGGGGACAAATTTTATCCCCGTGTCATTCTCTAATTTTCAGGCTATTCGTAGTGAATGCACATGAGATAGATTTGCACACAATGGAGGTGGAGTCGCCTGCCAACTATCTCATGCATATTCAGTAGGTTCAGTTTGTGACCCTCGAGGACTGTCACTGATACAATTCTCCTAGTGTATTATAATTTGGTTTTAGCTCATGTCTTTCTCATTAGCTCAAGGTGAGCTACATTCAGATGGAGTAGATACATTGATTCACCCATTTTTTGACCAGGAAGGGAGACTGAGGGAAATTGTTATTCTGACAAGGTGGTGGCAAAACATATTTTCTATTCAAAGCTGGAACAGAGGATGTGTGGGAGGTTGTATATAGTGGAAATGAATGCATCATGGAGGCTATACAGCTCTGAGATGTGGGAAGTATTAGCGGTATCATTTCCCTATGCACCAGTCTCATTATCCTTTTGTCAGACATGCAAAGTCACTCTGTTAACACTTCTTTTCTATAGAACAGGATTTCTCAACACAATTTCATGATATGCACAATAAATATGCAGAAAGTTGATTTACATGAAATGGAGGCAGTCTTAGACGTATTCATTGTCAATAACCTGAAAACCAGACTGTCTGGGTGTTTGCTGAGGACTGGGTTGAGACTACTGCAAAAATAAAAATGCAGGCTGGACTAGCCTGGTGACCCAGTGAGACCCAGTGATGCACACTGTTTACTACCAAACTGAAGACCTGAGTTTGATTCCTACATCAGACAAATGCATCCTGGATTGACCGAGGCTCAGGATACCAGAAAAACAGCATTCACAGCCCCGCTGCTCTATACAATTCACTGCAGTGGCCTGACTGCCAATTTAGGTTAGGCCTGAGCTTTCACTGCTCTGAAAAGAGATCCATGCTAATGCTTGTGGAGATAATGATATGGCATGCTGACAAATGGACCTTTGGAGGCCACGCCCCCTTATTGTCCTTTCTTTAAAATCTGCTATTTAGAATCACGAACCAGCATAGGTATCTCTTAGCTGTGCCTAGGCAGCAGGGACTTGCCGTAGTTTGAGATAAGACAGGAAATGCACCTGCTTTCATTACTTTTTGGAAATGAAACATTAAAAAAAAAAACAAATCAAATGAACTTGTGTTCAATTTTTCTTTCATTTCATTTCAATATCACCCCCTCCCTCCCCGATTAAACATGCTGCCAGATTTTATATTTAAACAGTTGAGTTAAGCATGCAAGAAACCTTGAACAAACATACAGTTTTTCACTTGTGAACATCCATGTTTTTGTTTTCACCCATCCTTCTTGTACAATCAGTCCTTAAATCTACTGGCAAGGACTGCCCAAGTTTGAACAGTTTTCATTGTCAATATAGTGCAATTTACCCTTAAATTCTTAGGAGTCTTTTTACTAAAGGTGTGCTAATGGATTTAGTGCACATAAATGCTGAGGAACACGAATTATAGCTACGTCATGCAAGGTTCCATGTTAGGAGTCACGGACCAAGAAAGGGATCTAGGTGTCGTCGTTGATGATACGTTGAAACCTTCTGCTCAGTGTGCTGCTGCGGCTAAGAAAGCAAATAGAATGTTAGGTATTATTAGGAAAGGAATGGAAAACAAAAAATGAGGATGTTATAATGCCTTTGTATCGCTCCATGGTGCGACCGCACCTCGAATATTGTGTTCAATTGTGGTCACCGCATTTCAAAAAAAGATATAGTGGAATTAGAAATGGTGCAGAGAAGGGCGACGAAAATGATAAAGGGGATGGGGCGACTTCCCTATGAGAAAAGGCTGAAGCGGCTAGGGCTCTTCAGCTTGGAGAAAAGGCGACTTAGGGGAGATATGATAGAGGTCTATAAAATAATGAGAGGAGTGGAACGGGTAGATGTGAAGCGTCTGTTCAAGCTTTCCAAAAATACTAGGACTAGGGGGAATGCGATGAAGCTACAATGTAGTAAATTTAAAACAAATCGGAGAAATTGTTTCTTCAGTCAACGTGTAATTAAACTCTGGAATTCGTTGCCAGAGAATGTGGTAAAGGCAGTTAGCTTAGCGGAGTTTAAAAAAGGTTTGGACGGCTTCCTAAAGGAAAAGTCCATAGACTGTTATTAAATGGACTTGGGGAAAATCCACTATTTCTGAGATAAGCAGTATAAAATGTTTTGTACATTTTTGGGATCTTCCCGGGTATTTGTGACCTGAATTGGCCACTGTTGGAAACAGGATGCTGGGCTCGATGGACCTTTGGTCTTTCCCAGTATGGCAATACTTATGTAGGTATAACACAGGTTTCTTAGTATTTAGTACACACTAATTGTTAACACGTGCTAAATCTGTTAGCGCACCTTAATAAAAGGACTCCATAATCTGTTCACCAATTTATTGTGGCCCCAATAATTAGCAGAAGGGGTGATTGTTTTAATTAAATATTAGTGCCAACATTTTTATAAGGGCAAGAGCTCGTCCCAAGAACCCCCAAGTAAGAGGAGGCTGGGCGACCCCTTCCCCGAGCCAGTCAGCTGGGAGGAGGAGCATGTCAGGAATTTTAATTTCATTAGAAGTTTACTTTCAAATTTTCTTTGGGCGCAGAAATTCAATTAAGGGTGAGCTGCTATCTAAGGAGGAGTTCGACAGGACAGTATTTGAGCTCTCTCTGAGAATCAGGTCTGGTTTCTGCTCCTCGGATGCAGCTTTCCCTCCCACTTACCCCTGCATTTGCATCATTGTTTCTCTGTGTATGCATGAATGATTCTTTACATGCATACATATCGTAAGACTCAATAAAGAAAATGTTAGTTTTCTTGTCACAGCTGGTGGCACTCCTGAGCAAATTTCTTTTGTAAGGGGTGTGTGGGGGGGGGGGGGGGGGAGGAGGGGGCAAGGACCCAACCTGACCAACCTGCTTATTTTCGAAGGAGGAGGCCGGCCATCTTCCGACACAAATCGGGAGATGGACGGCCTTCTCCTAATGCCGGCCAAATCGGTATAATCGAGGGGGCATGTCGGCAGTGTACCGAAGGCGGGACGGGGCGTGGTTGATAATGGAAAAAAGAAGGCCGGCCCTGATGAGCATTTGGCTGACTTTACTTGGTCCCTTTTTGTTCATGACCAAGCCTCAAAAAGGTGCCCGAACTGACCAGATGACCACCAGAGGGAATCGGGGATCACCTCCCCTTACTCCCCCAGTGGTCACCAACTCCCACCCCCCCAAAAAAATTAAAAACATGACAGCCTCAAATGTCATACCCAGCTCCATCACAGCACTATGCAGGTCCCTGGAGCAGTTTTTAGTGGGTGCACTGCACTTCAGGCAGGTGGACCCAGGCCCATCCACCCTACCTGTTACACTTGTGGTGGTAAATGTTGAGCCCTCCAAACCCCCCAAAACCCACTGTACCCACATGTAGGTGCTCCACTTCACCCCTTAGGGCTATGGTAGTGGTATACAGTTGTGGGAAGTGGGTTCTGGGGGGGGGCTCAGCACCCAAGGTAAGGGAGCTATGCACCTGGGAGCAATTTGTGATGTTCACTGCAATGTCCCCTAGGGTGCCCCGGTTGGTGTCCTGGCATGTGAGGGGGACCAGTGCACTACAAATGCTGGCTCCTCCCATGACCAATGGCTTGGATTTGGCCGGGTTTGAGATGGCCGCCATTAGTTTCCATTATCGGCGAAAACCAATGGCGGCCATCTCTATCACCGGCGATCTCTAAGGGCGGCCCAAATGTTGAGATTTGGCCGGCCCCTACCGTATTACCGAAATGAAAGATGGCCGGCCATCTTGTTTTGATCATACAGTCGGGTACGCCGCTTTACGGGGCCGTCATTGTAGATGGCCACCCTTATAGATGGCCGGCCCCATTTGATTATGCCCCTCCAAGTTTCAGAAAAAGCTTCATCAGGGGTCACTTAGGTTTCCACAATACATTCACAGATTCAAAGCATGTACTGCAATACCTGCGTTGAAAAGAAAAATGAGGTACAATGTCAAAAGTCCAACTGTGCTTTTTGAATTTGGGCTGGAGACTTGGTGGTTACTGACTTTTGGAATTGGACCAGAGCTTTTTCTATGCAGATGCTGTTGGTTGCGTACTTTTACTTTTGACATTGGAACCCATTTTTCTTTAAAACACAGGTATTGCAGTACATGCTTTGAATCTGAGAACGTATTGTGGAAACCTAAGTGACCCCTGATGAAGCTTTTTCTGAAACTTGGCCAGGTTGCGTCCTGTTTCCATTAAAGCTGACATTCGGATAAACTCTTGCTTTCTTTGTCCTTCCTTGGATCACTGCTGCTGTTTGGTTGTCTAAATCAGTCTGAAGCCAGACAGACGTGAAGAGGCATAATTGAACGGGGCACCCAAGTTTTCCTGAGGGCGTCCTCGGGAAGGGGCGGGGAAACCCATATTACCGAAACAAGAGGGGCGTCCCATCTTTCGTTTTGCTAATATGGTCGGGGATGCCCAAATCTTAACATTTAGGTCGACCTTAGAGATGGTTGTCCCCGGTTTTCAGCGATAATGGAAACGGAGGACGCCCATCTCAGAAATGACCAAATCCAAGCCATTTGGTCGTGGGAGGATCCAGCATTCGTAGTGCACTGGTCCCCCTCACATGCCAGAACACCAGCCGGGCACTCTATGGAGCACTGCAGTGGACTTCACAAATTGCTCCCAGGTGTATAGCTCCCTTACCTTGTGTGCTGAGCCCCCCCAAACCCACTACCCACAACTGTACAACACTACCAAAGCCCTAAGGGGTGAAGGGGGGCACCTATATGTGGGTACAGTGGGTTTCTGGTGGGATTTGGAGGGCTCCCATTTACCACCACAAGTGTAATAGGTAGGGGGGGGGGGGGGTGGGCCTGGGTTCGCCTGCCTGAAGTACACTGCAGTACCCACTAAAACTGCTCCAGGGACCTGCATACTGCTGTCAGGGAGCTGGGTATGACATTTAAGGCTGACAAAAAAATATTTTTAAAGTTTTTTTATTTAGGGTGGGAGGGGGTTAGTGACCACTGGGGGAGTAAGGGGAGGTCATCTGGTTAGTTCGGGCACCTTTTTGAGGCTTGGTCACAAGAAAAAATGGACCAAGTAAAGTCGCCCAAGTGCTCACCAGGGACGCCCTTCTTTTTTCCATGTGTTAAGCACGCCCCAGTCCCACCTTCGCTGTGCTTCCGACACGCCCCCGCGAACGTTGATCGTCCCCGCGACGGAAAGCAGTTGAGGATGCCCAAAATAGGCTTTCGATTATGCAGATTTGGGCGACCCTGGGAAAAGGACGCCCATCTCCTGATTTGTGTCGAAAGATGGGCGCCCTTCTCTTTCGAAAATAAGCCTGATAGTAATACTTTCCCTCCGCCCCTCTCTGCTCGTTCCACGTAAGTGTTCAATCTCCTGCCTCTCTGCCCCAACACACACACACACACTTCATACAAGAAAAATGCTGAAGCACAAGTCTTGTGCTGACTGTACTGCTCTCTGAGCTTTAATAATTTAGATACATTGTTTCTGCTGCACCATTCTTGGAAAAGTATCTTGGCTTTCAAATAGCACAGGAGTGGGGTGAGACGCTGCAGAAAGACTGGGGCTTCTGAACAGGACAAACCCTTTCCCCCTAGATCTCCATACCCCCAACTAACCACTTCAAGGCTCCACTGGGTGCAACAATTTTGCCAACCTATTCCATATGTATTAGATATGTAAACAGATGTTGGAAGGGAGATTCCTCATTTTATAATCATATTGTAGCTATGGCCAACCATAGGAGCCGACTCTGTGGGTGCTGTGGGTGCTTGAGCACCCCCAAAATCGAGAAAATTCCTTGCATGTGTCTATGGAGGGGTTATTTCCACTGGGCTTAGCACCCCCAATAATTTTGAAAAGTTGGCTCCTATGATGGCAACTAATATTTTCCCCTATTACATTATCCAGTGGCGTACCAAGGGGGGGGGGGGCGGTGAGGGCGGTCCGGGGGCACGCCGCTGGGGGGGGGTGCCGTGCGCCTGTTGGCTCCGAGTCCGCTCGTTCCCTCCCTGCTGCTCCCTCTGCGCGGAACAGGTTACTTCCTGTTCCGGGGCAGAGGGAGCAGCAGCCAGGGAACGAGCGGACTCATAGCCAACAGGCGTGCGGCACCCCCCCAGCAGGTAAAAATGCACCCGGGGGGGGGGGGGGGGGGGGTGCTGCACCCGGGGGGAGGGGGGCGCATCGGCGATCCGCCCCGGGTGTCAGCCACTGACATTATCTGATTAAGATGTTTGTGCTTATAAACAGGTAGCATACAAGGTAGGGGAAACAAATCCTGCCTCTCAAATGATTGCACAGCAGGAATTCATTCACATCCTATTAATTTTTCTCTCCCTGATCATAAATAATGGTTTAGAACAAAATAAAGCCTCGGGACTTTCTGTAAAGCACTCGCTCATTGTGTGTTGGTTCAAGGTCTCCTTCCTTCCCTTTTGGGAAGCTAGTTGTGTCTACTGTTTTTAATATAATTGGCTGCAATTCTTGACTCTCTATTTGTGCTGCCTGCTTTTGTAATTTGGTTGCTGAGAGAACCTACACTGGAGGGGGGGGGGGGGGGGAGGACACAGCCATATTGTATCTTAGCCATTTTGCACAAACTCGCATGTTAGAATCTCTACAGCTATGCATCCTCACCCAAGAACCGTAGAAACCAAAGGGAAAAAAAAATTGTGTGTTTTTGGAAGCTTTCCAGACTCTCCTTTCTAGATATGATCCAGCCCATCAGGGGCCCTGACTCAACTCACTTATTAGTGGTAAAGTGTCCTGTTATTGGATAGGAATGAGGCTGCTCCCTGCTTCTCTCACCCCAGTCAGTCTGCAGTAATGAATCCTCCTGGGGTCCAGAGCATCGTGCATCAGCCTGTAGAACTTTTGCCAGTATTCACTTCCTTACCTGGTGTATTTTCTTCATGATGGAGAAGAAATTGCTGTAATGGACCTTAATGCAGAGCAAGCTGAGAGAGGCATCACGTGGCCGTAATGCGCTGTCTCTCTCTCTCTCGTTCCCTCGAATCCGCACTTTGCTCTTCATGTCAATGCTCCTGCACATATATCTTTTCAGCTCCTCCCCAGATCGGTATTAGAAAACTGATTACTCACCTTACCACTGAGAAAACAGATATGGATGCGAGGGATGGGGGAGGGGTAAAGACTGGAAGAAGTAGCAGAAAGGAAATGGGGCAGTTTAAGTAGTGAGTGGGAAAGCCAGTATGGCTATGAAACATATTTTATTTATTCATGCAAGAAATCCCCGGTGAAATCCCCTGTTGTGGTTTAGAACGTGGTTGAAAACAGGGCATCTGTGTGCGAGAATGGCAGGGGTGAAGGGGAAATAATTATCTATACTAATTCTCAGTCTCGAGGAGGGGTTTGAACCCTGAAATGTTGCGGTGGTGAGTGGGAGAGTTGGGGCTGCTGCCAGCTGTGCCCTGGTCTTTGACTGATTTTGTTTGAGGCTCAAAGATGGTGTCTGGTCCCATTAATTTCCTGCTGGTCCTTGTCTCTTATTTTGTTTCAGGTCTGTTGCCATGGAAACCGTGAGGACTTCTCTGCCTTGGATGGTCAGATTGATTTTTTTTTTTTTATGAGATGCGGTCCCGAGGTGACATGACCAAACCAAACTGCAGTGAACTCCCCCTCTCAATACACAAACCCACAGATGTATACCACAGGTTACCTTTCCCTAAAGTTCAGACATTTGTATCACTCTCACCAGTGCTTTAAATCTTATAGTTTTGTATCTGTAATTTTTTCTAATGCATCTAGACTTTTATAATAAAATCCTAATAAAATATGTGTATTTCTATAGCAAATCTTTCTTGGATGTAGAGCTCCTAAGAGTGATTGGCTGCTCCAGTGAATCAGCAATGGGGCGTAATTTCTGGGGGGGGGGGGGGGGAGATCTGGTAGACAGTCCCCCAACTTCTTTTCAAACTCCAGGGCAGCAAGTGTCTTTTGCTGCAACCCCATCCTTCTAGATACCCGGCAGGGAATAGAGGGCAGGGGATGAGCCTGAAGCAGAACAAAACACAGTCACTATATTGTCTAATCCCACCCTTTCCCTTATATGGTAAACTGGTTCCACCTGGTGCATCCCAGGATGCACCATGAGAGAAAGGGTGCCAGAATTTTGAAATGCTCCTGCCTCATTTGAAGTATGGGGTTGGGGGCCTCAGCCTGAGGACATAGGGTGGGGGGGGGGGGGGGGGGTGAGATTTTTTGGGACTGATAGGGTTGGGGCAGGGAGAGAGGACTACTAGACTACCAGGGAATTTGTATGTATGGGTGGGAGGGAGAGGGTGGGGGTCACTAGAACACCTGGAAAACTTTTTTTTTAATATGGGGGGAGGTTGGGAAGCAATCCAGGGCAGGGTGATTGGGTTGGAGGGAAAGAAGGGGTGCTGCTAGACACCTGCTCCTCTAAACCAACCCTTCTGTGTTGCCCCAGACCTGGCACAAATTTTCCCAGCACAACGCAAGAGAATTTTTTTTTTAAACCATTGGATCTAGGACTGCCTTACCAGTGATGTCCTTATCACTCCCCTCTCTTTACCATTTTCATTCCTTATTTATGTTTTACCACTTCCAACACTGCTTAAAATAATTTAACAACACACAAATTGGAAGTAAATAGTAGGCCACAGCTTTGTTTATTCATAATGCTTAAATTGGCAACCTCAAATCTGAACAGTAATACTCCGAGCTACACTTAAAATGTTCTCAAATACCCCACCCCACAGCTACTCGCCTTGTCAGCTATGAGGCAAGTCCATCACCGCTGATCTCAGCTCTCACAGCTCTGCCTTGACAGCAAGAGGCCGTATGCAGACATGGGCCTCCATGCCCATTAATGGGGTCTTGTAACCCACCGTGATAATCCAGTCTTGTCACTTGCTTATTGCTATGACTCATCCCTCATGAGTCACATCCCCTGTAGCTCAAGTGTTCACCACTGTGACAGCCCTAGCCACCCACCACCACCACCACCACCACATACCTGTCTGACCTCCCGGGTCCTGGCCCATGACTAACCAAACAAACGGTTGGTGGGAGGGTAAGCTGCCTCCGAGGAACAGAAAAAGCCCTGATCCTCGAATGGGCTACCATAAACATTCAGCCAGCAGCCCACCCCTAAGAGCACTTGCCCAATAGGGTTCTGAAGGTCCAGCAGGAAAAACAGTTCGGATTTAAAGTGGCCAATCCTCTGACCCACTGTGAAAGTGCACCCACCTCCTATGCAAGCTCAGCCCACCCGGAACCGCTCTGGGTGAACCATACCCGCAGTCTTGGTAAGTGACCCAGTCCAAGGTTAACTGTGTCCTTCAAGACAAGCTTTCGAGTTTGCCTCTTCTTTAGCATGGCTGTAGGTTAGTAAATGACTGCATTAACCTACATTTAAATTCATGTTTACTTCAAACAATTTTTATTGAACAAGAAATGTGGACCATTACAAACAGCATATTCGCAAGAACAATACAAGACTGCAAAACATAAGGTAGTAATCCCAAAATGAACCCCACTTCCCCCTCCCTCCTCCTCCCTGAAACAAGAAGCGGCAGGTTGGCACCAATAGAAAGGATGAAAAAAAAAACAACATAACCAATCAACAATGAACTGTGCAAATCAGGTATGGTCATCACGGAGTATGGAGAGTCTGGGTTCTGATAACCCTCCACTGGCTGAAGAGAAGCTATGTTGTAAAACGTAAACCCCAAAACCAGAAAAGGATGCCTAACTCCATCTCCCTCCTCCCAACCTCCCGAGCCCCCTATTCCCCCCTTCTATGTAAGCCATGAATATAAAAAAAACATGGGCTACTGTGATGGAAAGACCCAGATCTCTGAGTGAGAACGTCAGTAAGGGACTATGAGGTAACCAAAACAGCACCTAAATTGACTTAAAGTATGTCTACGAGCCCGGGGGCTAGAGTGTGAACATACTGTCTCCAAACTAGGTAAAAGTTACGCTGTGATTTGATATTCAAGTGGGAATCTCTAACGGGGGCGTAGCCAGACAACAGATTTTGGGTGGGCCTAGGCAAGAAATGGGTGGGCACCAAGTGTTCTTCCCAACCCCCATCAGAAAAATATCTGAGCTGGTGGGAAAACGCTTCTTTCCACCTTGGCAGTCTGCAGCAGGCATACACTGAACACTGAGCATGTGCAGGTGCCGGTATCATGGAGAGTAGCGTTTTCGTTACCAGCAGGGGGAAGTCTTCAGCTGGCGGAGCTTGGGATCCCCACCAGCTACCACTAAACGTGTGCTACTGTTGGGTGGGCCTGAGTCTTAAGTGGGAGGGCCCTGGCCCACCCAGGCCCACCTGTGGCTACGCCACTGATCTCTAAGCTCCATTGAGAGCAAATTATATAACTGATTACGAGACAACTGATAAGAGGGAGCCTTCTGATGAATCCAATATTTAAGAATACATTTCTTACCAATAAGACAGGCTTTCTGCAACCAGTTTCAGAATTGCCAAGTGTCCCGCTTTCGTGGGTCATCTCCCACACTCCTGCCAGGGATCCTGGATCTCCCGTTGAACAGCCTCCGTTTCCAGTGACAGCAGGAAATGCCTTCATTAAATGTCATTGCCTGCTGCCGCTGGTCTCACAGCAGCAGGATATGATGTTTTATGAAGGTGTCTCCTGCTGTCACTGCTCTGATGCAAATTGCGGTGTGCCGGGGCGGAGCTGTGAGGAGTTCTGGGTGGAGTTATGGGCAGTTCTAGGTGGAATTATGGGTGGGCTGGGCTATGAGTGAACTGGGCGGAGCTATGGGCAGAATGGGGCAGAGCTATGGGTAGGCCCTAAATCTCCCGCCCAGAAGGCTGACCCCCTTGGCAGCTCTGCAGATTGATGTTTAGCTCCAATCCCACAAGCAGACACACAGCCTAGGAGAATACCTCTAGGCAAGAGCAAAACCGCTCTTCCCAAAATGCACTCCAAATATCTTACCACTGATCTCCAAAAGGATTTAATAGCTGGGCACATCCAAAAAGCATGATAAAAAGTATTAGGGGATTGACCACATTTGGAACAGAATGGCATATCCACTCCACCCATCAGTTGCAGTCTTGACTGCAAAATTTATGCCCTAAGAATCACCTGTGCTTGACACTCCCGAAGTTTCGTGCTCTGCACCCAACGAGGAATATTTCCAATGCAGCTTAACAAGACCTGAGATGTAATTTGAATTCACAGATCCTTTGACCAGCGCTGGGCGAGATGGCCCAGATCTGTAGATGATCAATACAACAGCAACCTCCTATGCAACAACGAAATGAACATGGGATCCCCTGATGGTACCTCAAAGAGCTCTCAAAATTGGGTGGTCAGATCAACACCAAGTCCAAAGTAGCCACATAGTGAGATATTTGTTGATAGGTGAAGCGATCCGCAAAGTCCAAAGTCCCAGGGAATGGCATTTCCAGGGTCCTCAAAGCGAGGCCGCCGAGAGACATGGCTGGGCTCAGGGCTGAGCTGGAATGCCACAAGCCGCCTCCCCCCAAGCCTGCCCCCCCCCACTCGCACTGCCACTGCCCTCCAATTGCACCACCACCTCCCACCTTTTTGCCTTTGCCTCTAAAGGAGGCCCAGGCCCAGCGTTGGAAAGCCACTCGCACTGCCCCCCTCCCACCCCACTCGCACTGTTGCTCCCACACCTTTTTGTCTTTGCCTCCAAGGAGGGGGGGGGGGCAGCAAACCGCTTCCCGTGTGCCTGCTCCCACAGTCTGTCCTCTCCTGCTCCTATCTCTGCTGGGAGTCAGGAGCTGGATGATTGCATTAAAGTGATATCATGCTAATGCAATCATCAGGGTTCTGGGTGGCACACAGGAGCAGGGGAGGGCAGACTATGGGAGCAGGCAGGCAGGAAACAGCCCCCCCTTGGAGGCCAGGCCCAGGGAACTTTGCCCCCCCCAACCCCCCTCTTGACACCATTGCCTCAAAACACTGCCTTCTTTGCATAAGAAAATGCTGCAAAGAACAACGACCTCCCTCCGCCCAGCACATCAGCCTCTGATTATCTTCCCCCCCCCACCCCGAAATTTTATTAAGGTTTTCAGATAACAAAAATAGTAATATAAACAGTAAAGCGGAACAATAAATATAGGACATAGTGATCTTTACCTGGAGGAAAATGCCCATGCACTCGATTAGGCAACAGTCTGCTGTAGGAAGGATCAAAAGACCAAAGTTTTGCCAGGTCCCGCCACAGGGGACGCAGTGGAACTCACATTTAAATGCATTGTAATGCAGTTTGCGGTAAGGGTTTCTGTGTGAGTTAACACCCATGCTGAAGCCTTTCCTGTATTGCTATTCCAAGGTACATAAGTACATAAGTACATAAGTAATGCCACACTGGGAAAAGACCAAGGGTCCATCGAGCCCAGCATCCTGTCCACGACAGCAGCCAATCCAGGCCAAGGGCACCTGGCAAGCTTCCCAAACGTACAAACATTCTATACATGTTATTCCTGGAATTTTGGAGTTTTCCAAGTCCGTTTAGTAGCGGTTTATGGACTTGTCCTTTAGGAAACCGTCCAACCCCTTTTTAAACTCTGCTAAGCTAATCGCCTTCACCACTTTCTCCGGCAACGAATTCCAGAGTTTAATTACACGTTGGGTGAAGAAAAATTTTCTCTGATTTGTTTTAAATTTACTATACTGTAGTTTCATCGCATGCCCCCTAGTCCTAGTATTTTTGGAAAGTGTGAACAGACGCTTCACATCCACCTGTTCCACTCCACTCATTATTTTATATACCTCTATCATGTCTCCCCTCAGCCGTCTCTTTTCCAAGCTGTATAGCCCTAGCCTCCTTAGTCTTTCTTCATAGGGAAGTCGTCCCATCCCCGCTATCATTTTAGTCGCCCTTCGCTGCACCTTTTCCAATTCTACTATATCTTTCTTGAGATGCGGCGACCAGAATTGAACACAATACTCAAGGTGCGGTCGCACCATGGAGCGATACAACGGCATTATAACATCCTCACACCTGTTTTCCATACCTTTCCTGATAATACCCAACATTCTATTCGCTTTCTTAGCCGCAGCAGCACAATGAGCAGAAGGTTTCAGTGTGTTATCGACGACGACACCCAGATCCCTTTCTTGGTTCGTAACTCCTAACGTGGAACCTTGCATGACGTAGCTATAATTCGGGTTCTTTTTTCCCACATGCATCACCTTGCACTTGCTCACATTAAACATCATCTGCCATTTAGCCGCCCAGTCTCCCAGTCTCGTAAGGTCCTCTTGTAATTTTTCACAATCCTGTCGCGATTTAACGACTTTGAATAACTTTGTGTCATCAGCAAATTTAATTACCTCGCTAGTTACTCCCATCTCTAAATCATTTATAAATATATTAATGCTGGCATTAATCACACAGCAAGCTTTCTACATTGGCTCCTAAGTCCTGATCAGCAGTGATACTGAATTAAGGCAGAAGCCTGCTAGTAGGGCATAAGGGAAAGATGCAAGGAAGTCTTTAGACAATTTTTCTTCTACTTTTTTTGTTTTTGTTTTAAAATGCATAAGGATAAAAGATGTTGAAAAGAAATACAGAGACATATTCAAGCATTGAGGTTCCACAAATGAATCTTCCCCTTGAGAGAGATTTCTTACGGATTTTTAAAAAAGGTATGGCAAGGATCGTGCTCACATAAACAAACAGTTTTTCTGACTGCACACCCCCAATAAATTGCATCTCACTCTCTTGGGACAGGAATAACTTTTGCTCAAAGCATGGCAGATTAGCATTGGTCACGCACAGAACACTGGGAAAAAGTTTAATATTGAATAACCCATTTATATTAAACGGTTCTGGATCTGACTCAAACCTTTAGCTCATCTACTATTCTGACTCAAGGTTTTGCAGTTCATAAAATTTCAATAGAGAGCCATAAAATGGTTGAAGTTATACAGATTTACTGCTCCACACATTTACCCATTCAATCATGGAATATATCTGAATGCTGAGGTGTTTAAAAGGCCTATCAAGTCATTTGTATTGGAGAGGGCACAGGTATATCAGATAAAAGGGGTGAGGTTTATTTTTTCTGCTAATCTGTAATGGAACTGTTGTGGGGAAGAATACGATTTCTCACTGGAAATAGAAGAGTCCATGGGAAATAGCTATGCAAAAGGTTTTCAATTGCTGATACAAAAAGGCAAGGGGAATCCTAAAACTGGTTGGTGATGCTGAACTGGTTACAAATGAGGAAATGACCGCCCCACCCCCATTCTGAAGCCCTAAGGGACCCTTTTACAGAGGGGCAGTAAGCCCAACGTGGGCTTACCACTCGGTATTCCAGGCAGTGGTGTAACGGGGGGGGGGGGGGGGGGGGCTGCCACCCGGGGCGGTTCGCCATTGCACTCTCCCCCCGGGTGCAGCACGATGACATCCCCCCCCTCGGCGCATTGACACCCCCCTCCCCCCTGACCAGCTCCCGCACCCTACCTTTAAAAAGAATGTCGGAATCCGAGGCGAGGCGCAGCCCCTCGCGCCTGCCCTGCACGTAAAAGAAAGTGGATCGTCGGGCCTTCTCTCGCTCTGTCTGTCCCGCCCTTGCGGAAATAAGAAGTTGCGTCAGCGAAGGGTGGGACAGATAGAGCGAGGGAAGGCTCGACAGTCCACATTTCTTTTACGTGCAGGGCAGGCACGAGGGGCTGCGCCTTGCCTTGGATTCCGATATTCTTTTTAAAGGTAGGCTGCGAGAGCTGGTCAGGGGGGGGAGTCGATGCACCGAGGGGGGGGGGGGAGCTGGCAGGGAGCACCCCCCCGAGCTGACACCCGGGGCGGACCGCTCCTCCCGCCCCCCCCTTGCCACACCACTGATTCCAGGACTACCGCTGGCCCAACACGGCCACCGGCGGTAGTTCTGGGTTGAGCGCAGGCCATTTCTGGGGAAAAAACCCCCCGGAAATGGTTAGCCGTGGCGGTTACTGCCTGGTTACCATGGGAGCCCTTACCGCCACCTCAATGGATGGTGGTAAGAGTTCCCTGCCGCATGGCTATGCAGTAAGAGATTTCTTTATGGCACGGCTATTTAGTTTTGGGGGCTTTTTACTCATTGCAGTAAAAAGGGCCCTGGTGCACGGGAAAAACAGCTCCCGTTGCTACCGCAGGGTCCTTTTACCTGCAGCTTGGTAAAAAGACCCCTAAGAGAGAAAAACATAAACCTTCTGTAGCCAGGTACCCATTACTGGTAAGAAAGGAAAAAAAATAAGAAACCATCAGCAAAATGGACCTTTATAGATTTCAGGGCAGTACTCCCAATCTTTTATCCACCATGACCCCATTTTTTAAAATTAACATTTAAAAATATTATATATTTCTCTCATAAACAAAGGAGTGGAGTTGAACCGGTAGATGTGAAGTGTCTGTTCACGCTTTCCAAAAATACTAGGACTAGGGGGCATGCGAAGAAGTTACAATGTAGTAAATTTAAAACGAATCGGAGAAAATTTTTCTTCACTCAACGTGTAATTAAACTCTGGAATTCGTTGCCAGAGAATGTGGTTAAGGTGGTTAGCTTAGCGGAGTTTATAAAAGGTTTGGACGGCTTCCTAAAGGAAAAGTCCATAGACCGTTATTAAATGGACTTGGGGAAAATCCACTATTTCTGGGATAAGCAGTATAAAATGTTTTGTACATTTTTGGGATCTTGCCGGGTATTTGTGACCTGAATTGGCCACTGTTGGAAACAGGATGCTGGGCTGGATGGACCTTTGGCCTTTCCCAGTATGGCAATACTTATGAACTTATGAAAACAGAGAAACTAAACAATACACATCTGAAGAGGTGATTAAGAAAACATTATCAAGCAAATACCAAATATAGCAGCCCACATTAAGGGATAGAGAGAGAGACAGACAGACAAACCACATTCTAAAAGGGAAAAACGAATACAATAAATTCTAAGAACACGTCTTAAACAAATTGAAACTGGACTAATAACCTAGAACTACAACCTAATTAGGTCAAGATTTTTACTGTGCTTCTGCAAGAATTTCTCCAATTGTGAAGAAATGTAAAAAATATATTGAGTTCCCTGAAATGTAACATAACACTGATAGGGAAAATGTAGGGAAAAAGATGCACCTAAAGCCAATACTTGATTCTTCAAAGCTAAAAAAAAAAAAAAAAAAGTTTTCCTTGCTATCTGGGTGTTCTGGGAGACATCTGGAAAAATCCCCTTTTGAAACAGGGAATTGGGTTTATTTTGGCCCCACCTTAGTCCTGCCCTAACTAGGCCCAAACCACATCCCTTTGCTGCATCCTCATATTTGCTCTTTGTGCATGTAAATCTGGCCTTTCTAAATCAAGGTTTCTTCATTTATTTGATGTGCACATGTAAAAACAGGTGTTTAAACTAAAGAAAGATGAAGATCCCCCAAACGCATACACCAAAGAGAAAAAACAAAACAAAAGGAAGAATGGGAGAAGACCACTCAAGTTCCAACACAAGGGCAATCATTTATTGAAACGTAAACAGCAGACTCGATGCAGGCCTGCATTACGGCGCAGAGGAGCGCCTGCCTCGGGGAGTCAAACAATTCAGTCCAATAAACAACAATGGGTAAACATTCAATAGTACAAACCAATAGGCAGATGATCAAAAGCCCTGCGTTGTTCCCTTATATGGCGTGAAGCCCGGCTTAGCGCATCCCAGGAACCACTGAGCAGGGCTGGGCACCGCCATTTTGCAGGCAGTGCCGATGGAAGAGGAGGGAGGCCACCTCCTTCAACTTAAGGTGGGGGGTGGGGAAGGGCCATTAGAGACCATCAGGTGTGGGGGGGGGGATTCACCCACTGCCCACTGGGCCACCAGGGACATCTGAGCGATATTGGGGGGGCTGGAGACCAGTGGCGTTCCTAGGGGGCTGGCACCCGGGGCGGATCGCCAATTCGCCCCGCCCCCCGGGTGCAGCGCCCCCCCGATGCAGCGCGGACCCCCCCCCGGCGAAAGGACAGCCCCGCGAAGGAACCCCCCCGCCGGGTGCACGCCGCCAGGGGGGGGGGGGGTGTGTTGCCGCGCGTGCCTGTCCTCCATTGTTCCATGATTCTTCTCTGCCCGGAACAGGAAGCAACCTGTTCCAGGGCAGAGAAGAAGCATGGAACAACGGAGGGCAGGCACGCGCGGCACCCCCCCCCCAGCAGCGTGCACCCAGGGCGGACCGCCCCCACTGCCCCCCCTAGGAACGCCACTGCTGGAGACCCACAGCGATTCCCATAGGCTGCCCTGCTACTAGCACCGGACTCTTTGCTACTGCATTCCGCCTCTGAGGAAACAGGAAGTTACATCAAGATGCGGGTCACTTTGGCAGAAGAGGCCAGTACCGGTGGCAGGGCAGCCTATGGGAATCACTGCCGCTGCTGCCTTTTGGAAAAGAAACAAGCTAAAGGGTTGAGGAGTGAGGGGAGCATGCCGCCTGTAAGAAATAGAGAAATATATGGCATTTTCATATAATAGGCCCTAGCTGTCTTTAAAATAAAGCATTTTACTGTATCTTAGCTGTTTGAATCATTGCACAAAGGAATCTGTACTAAACAGGAGAAGAGGGAGGAAGGGGGGGGGGGGGGGTGAGAAGTCCACCCTGCTGGCAGACAAGCTTTAGAAAAGACATGTGGGCCCCAGAGCTGAAATAAGCCAAGGTCACATCTGTGAGATAACAGGGAACTATGAACAAAGAGACTACAAAGAGAGAGAGGTTACACAGAACTCTAGCAGACAGGCAAACGATCGGCCAATGAGAAAAACTTAGGGGCAGACACTTAAATGTAATTATAAAATCTGTGCAATTTTACAGAAATGTGTGTGTGTGAGTGAGCTCCAAGTTAGAGCTGACGGAACACACACCTCATGCTCGTGAGAATGATTTGAATATTAAATTGTTTAATTAGGCTTTGATTCACCAGGGGTGTAGCCAGACCTCGGTGGGACGGGGGGGCCAGAGCCCGAGGTGGGGGGGCACTGTTTAGCTGTCTCCCCCCGCCGCCAATCCCCCCTCACCTCCGATCCCCCCTCGCTGCCGCAACCCCCCGCCACTTTGGACCCCCCCTGCTGCCACAACCGCAAACCCCACCACGCCACGCCACTTTGGACCACCGCCGCAACTGCAAACCCCCACGCCACCACCGCCGCTGCCCGCCCCGCCGCCGCATCAGGTACCTTGTTTCCTGGTGGGAGTCCCCAATCCCCGCCAGCCGAAGAGTCTTCTTCAGCGCCGGTCGACTCCGGCACCTTCGTTGTGGGATCATCTGTTTCTACATGCACCGTGCAGGACATAAGGCGTCAGAAACAGATGATCCCACAACGAAGGCGCCGGAGTTGACTGGCGCTGAAGAAGACTCTTTGGCTGGCGGGGTTTGGGGAGCCCCGCCAGCTAACAAAGTACCTGATGCGGGGGTGGGGTGGTGACGGCGAGGGGGGGGTGTCAAATGTAGAGGGGGCCAGGGCGTAATCTATGGGGGCTTATGCCCCCGTGGCCCCACATAGCTACGCCCCTGGATTCATCAATCTGATTTTATGAGTCCTATTTTTGTATAGGTTCTCAGGTTATGTGGGGGCTATTTATAACACCGCCTGAGGCCCCCGCCTCAGGTGGCCTAACGGTAGGTCTGCCACTGTGCGAAAGAGTGTGCTAAGGCCACTTAATTCCCCCCCTCCCCCGCATCTCCATTGGCAGGCGGTTCAGTGCATCCGGCACTTGTTTTGTGAGGAAATATTTCCTCATGTTACTCCTCTCCCCTCCCTCAGCCTCATGTCAGTGTTCTGGGCCCTCACAACTGGACCCCGTGATATCACACCGCAATTCCCAGTTAGCTAATATTTGCTCTAAATGGCATACATCAATCCTATCCGTCTCTCTAATCTCTCTATATTGCGTTCAATGTGTTTTATTGCAGTTTCAAAATAGAAATCACATTAAACAAAAAAAATAAAATTAATATAGACCACCGAATAGGCAATATGGAACGGTATCCTGCTCATTTACATGCATTCTAACCTGTTTGCAAAGCAGTACGATACTTATCCACTGGGTTTCAGGCTTTAACAAGGTAATACACCCAATTACTTCATTTCACTGCAATGGCTTCATATTTAATATTGCCAGACTGTGTTCCAGCAATAATAAGAATCCAATATTGCATTATTTTTCCAATTTCTTAGGATTAACTGCAGAGCAATTGCCATTAAGAAAATCAAATAGTATACATTGCTCTTTGATTTGCTGGTCATGAAACAAAGGTAATGGTGGATATGTGTTTTCCCTAGGCAATCACCTGGTGGCTAATCACTGCACATAAACAGTACTGATTGGTTGGGACCAAGGCCGAGAATAGAATCCTCCAGGAGGCTGATAAGCAGCTTTCCCCTCTCAATCCACACTGTCCAGTCTCTCAATGACCTAGGCCAGTGATGGCGAACCTATGGCACGCGTGCCAGAGAGGGCACACTGAGCCCTCTCTGCTGGCACACGCGCCGTCGCCTCAGCCAGTCGCCTCCCAGTTCCAGGGTCCCCCCTCCCCTCTCCCTCCCTCCGAGTTCCAGAGTCATCATCCCTCCCTCCCTTCCTTCCTTCGAGT
Organism: Microcaecilia unicolor; assembly: GCF_901765095.1. NCBI lineage: Eukaryota > Metazoa > Chordata > Amphibia > Gymnophiona > Siphonopidae > Microcaecilia > Microcaecilia unicolor. Next base: position 180,737,535 of record NC_044041.1, on the reverse strand, counting down.
TTCAGGCCCAATCCCTTCGAATTTTAAAAGTAATCTCTTGACTTACCTCGTCGGGGACGGGTTACAGCAGCTGGCAGCAGCAGCGCTAAAATGCTTGCAGGCTCGGCCCTTCTCTCTCTCTCTGAGCTCTGGTCCCGCCCTCATTTCCAGTTTCCGCAAGGGCGGGACCAGAGCTCAGAGAGAGAGAAGGGCCGAGCCTGCACGCATTTTAGAGCTGCTGCCGGCCGCTGTAACCCGTCCCCGACGAGGTAAGTCAAGAGATTACTTTTAAAATTCGAAGGGAGGGAGGGACAACTACTCTAGAACTCGGAGGGAGAGGGGAGAGGGGACCCTGTGGAACTCGGAGGGAGGGGGGACCCTGGAGCTCAGAGGGAGGTGGAGGGGGGAATGGCACTTTGCGATAAATAATTAGATTTTGGGTTGCTGTTTAGGCACTCGGTCTCTGAAAGGTTCGCCATCACTGACCTAGGCCAAGTCAATGCTGTATTCTGAACCGACAATTTACTAAAGTCACTCATTAAAAATAGGTGCGCTGCTAACTCCAGACTCCGTTCCTTTTATCTTGCTGCACCATATGCTTGGAAATAGACTTCCTGAGCCAGTAGTCAAGCTCCATCTCTGGCCGTCTTCAAATCTAAGCTAAAAGCCCACCTTTTTGATGCTGCTTTTAACTCCTAACCCTTACTCACTCTGTTCAGAACCCTTATTTTATCATCCTCACTTTAATATTCCCTTATCTCTTGTTTGTCCTGCTTGTCCTAATTAGATTGTAAGCTCTGTCGAGCAGAGACTGTCTCTTCATGTTCAAGTGTACAGCGCTGTGTACGTCTAGTAGCGCTTTAGAAATGATTAGTAGTAGTAGAAGTAGGTGCATGCTAAAGACACCCATAGCGTGTAGAGTGTGCCTACTTTTAACACGCACTAAAAGTGCCAGCGTGCCTACGTAAAATACCCCCTTAATAGGCAGTCGCAATACAGTGTGGCAGAAGCAGTAGGAATTAAAATTACCTTAAGAAAGGAAAAAGGTCAGAGACCAGGGAGGATCAGGGTTTCAACAATGTGTTAAGGTTTTATAGTCTGGGGAGTTTCCTCCTGCAATCTGTTTCTTTCTGTGATGATATGTGATTCCTGGCTTTTACCTCTTCCTGTCTGCCTGCCTACCACTAATCTCAGACTACAGGGGATAATCCCATTGGTAGAAGTAGTGGAATTTATGCAGGCATCCCTACAGTTAGATTATTAGCTGACCTACACAAAGAAGTCCGAAACGTAACCACTTTGTGCGATACCTCAATGTTTATGGGTGGAATTGTTTAGAGTGGAGGAGTTGCCTAGTGGTTAGGGTGGTGGACTTTGGTCCTGGGGAGCTGAGGAACTGAGTTCAATTCCCACTTCAGGCACAGGCAGCTCCTTGTGACTCTGGGCAAGTCACTTAACCCTCCATTGCCCCATGTAAGCCGCATTGAGCCTGCCATGAGTGGGAAAGTGCAGGGTACAAATGTAACAAAAATAAAATGGATACTATTGGAGATTCTACATGGAATGTTGCTATTCCACTAGCAACATTCCATGTAGAAGCCTGCACGGCCACATTGGTGATCTGCAAGGGCCGACTTCTACATGGAATGTTGCTAGTGGAATAGCAACATTCCATGTAGAATCTCAAATAGTAGCAACAGTGGAGGAGTGGCCTAGTGGTTAGGGTGGTGGACTTTGGTCCTGAGGAACTGAGTTCAATTCCCATTTCAGGCACAGGGCAAGTCACTTAACCCTCCATTGCCCCATGTAAGCCGCATTGAGCCTGCCATGAGTGGGAAAGCGCGGGATACAAATGTAACAAAAAAAAAAAAAGAATTGCTCAAGTTTAACACCATATTTTTTACTACAGAATGCCTTGGTTTCAGGGCAGTGAAAGAACAGATGGGGGTAAGTGCCAGAGACCCTTCTACAATTCCAATAAGTTTAGACCAGTACAATCTAACTGGCATCCATTGCAGTCTATACACCAAAGAGTAGATGCAAAAGTCTTGCAGAGGTAGTGACCACTGCTCTTAATTGTTCTTGACCCAAACCAGTTCATGGACATTGGATTTCGATACCCATAGACTCTTGATTGCTGAACACCTCAGAAACTTGTATAATCATGCTGCCAGATTGGCATGAACTAAATCAAGACTCTCTGTGATAATGTTTTCCAGCTCGATGCTAGATGAAATAGAATAGCTGAGCTTCACCCACTTAAACAACTATGTGGTCTGCTAGCAGGCTCATTTTCGAAAGAGAAGGACGCCCATCTTTCGACACAAATCGGAAGATGGGCGTCCTTCTCCCAGGGTCATCAAAATCGGTATAATCAAAAGCCGATTTTGGACATCTCCAACTGCTTTCCGTTGCAGGGACGACCAAAGTTCAAGGGGGCATATTGGAGGCGTAGCGAAGGCGGGACTTGGGCGTGCCTAACACATGGACGACCTCGACCCATAATGGAAAACAAAGGGTGTCCCTAACGAGCACTTGAATGACTTTACCTGGTCATATTTTTCTTACGACCAAGGCACAAAAAGGTGCCTGAAATGACCAGATGACCACCGGAGAGAATCGGGGATGACCTCCTCTTACTCCCCTAGTGGTCACTAACCCCCTCCCACCCTCTGTGCCAGCCTCAGATGCTATACTCAGGTCCATCTCAGCAGTATGCAGGTCCCTGGAGCAGTTTTACTGGATGCAGTGCATTTCAGGCAGGCAGACCCAGGCCCATCCAACCCCCACCTGTTACATTTGTGGAGGAAACACCGATCCCTCTAAAGCCCACCACAAACCCACTGTACCCACATCTAGGTGCCGCCTTCACCAGTAAGGGGGTAGAGGTGTACAGTTGTGGGTAGAGGGGTTTGGGGGGCTCAGCACACAAGGTAAGGGAGCTATGTACCTGGGAGCAATTTCTGAAGTCCACTGCAGTGCCCCTGGCATGTCAGGGGGATCAGTGCACTACAAATGCTGGCTCCTCCCACGACCATATGGCTTGAATTTGGTCTTTCCTTGGTTTCCATTATCGCCGAAAATCAGAAACGACCAAGTCTAGGGACGACCATCTCTAAGGATGACTTAAATTTCAAGATTTGGGCGTCTCCGACTGTATTATCAAAACAAAAGATGGACGTCCATCTTGTTTCGATAATACGGGTTTCCCCGCCCCTCCATCGGGATGTTTTGCGAGGACGTCCTCAACAAAACTTGGGCGACCCTTTCGATTATGCCCCTCCACGTGGACTAGGTGTCTGCCTAGGGTAGAAGAATCAGGGGGCAACTGTATGGCACTGGCAAGTATATAGATATTCATTTCAATAAGTGACTTCATATCACAAAGAACAAAGCTGACCATACTTTGAAGTCCAGTTCATTTGCAGGCACCTATCACAACATTAGCTGAGGTGTAATTCATTTTGTTGTGCTGTTGTGGAAATATGAGGTAAATAAAGAAAAAGAAATATCCAGTTATGTTGTGCCTAGAAACCAAACTGCTGTCAGTGTTTACGTGTCTTCAGCTTTCACACCAGTTTGTGATCCCTTATGCTAATTCTCCACACCATGGCAATGTCTTGTTTTCTGTGCCAAGATACTGATCAGAAACACAAATTATAGAAAATATTCACACAATGCTAGGATGGTAAATAAGAGAGGCATTTTTAAAGGCTTGCTATAATTATTTGGCACATTTTCAAATTCAGTTTTATTTAACCCAGATAATTTCAGTCTGCATCACTTCAGCATCTACTGCAAAAAGCAACCTCAGGTGACTGAAGAAGACTGTGGTGGAACATGAGCGTGACTGGAAATATTTTGGGGCAGATGACAGCAGCTCGTTCCAGGTTTGGAAACATAACAGGCTTTGTTTCATTTTTTTTTAAACTGCAAACTATGCCATGAAATGTTATTTTTCTTTGTTTTGTTTTTAGCAAATGCTACTTGTAAAAATTGTGCATTATTTGCAAACAGTGTACCTCAAAAACTGAGAACAAAATAAAATAAAATGAACCACCTCCCCAAAAAACAAGAAGTCCCCTACCAAGCTCTTGAAGTCATTTTTGTTCTCTGTAAGCTGTGCAGGAGTCCTCCAACTGCATTGCTACCAGTAGGGGGTGGTGTTTCAATATTGTGTTTTCAATTGCTGGGAATAGGCAGATTCTCTGGAGTTTTACAGAGCTTGCTTGTCCTTCACTATCCAAAATGTAACAGGGAAACAGTACCTCCCACTGGCAGGAGGACTATAGGTGGCGGACTCCTGCTCAGCTTAGAGGGAATAATGTTAGTTTGTACTATCTGCTGCATGCATAGGCGCCGACTCCGTGGGTGCTGTGGGTGCTCGAGCACCCCCAATATTTCACCCACCGGAAGTTCGTTCCCTCCCTCCCTCCTCCCATCGAGTTCCAGGCCCCCTCCCTCCAAATTTTAAAAGTCATCTATTTTACTTCGTCGGGGTTAGGGCGGCAGCAGCGGTAAAAAGCATGCAGGCTCGGCTCGGTGCTTAGTTGTTTTCTCTTCTCTCTCTCTCAGCTCTGGTCCGCCAAACAGGAAATGAGGGTGGGACCAGAGCTGATAAAGAGAGAAGGGAAAACAACTAAGCACTGAATCGAGCCTGCATGCTTTTTACCGCTGCTGCAGCCCTAACCCCGACGAGGTAAGATAGATGACTTTTAAAATTTGGAGGGAGGGGGCCTGGAACTCGAAGGGAGGGAGGGAGGAAGGGAGGGACGACTACCCTGGAACTGGGAGGGAGGGAGGGAGGGAGGGAGGAAGGACCCTTGAACTCGGACGGAGGGGGGACCCTGGAACTGGGAGGGAGGGAGGGAAAGGAGAGAGAGAGGGGAGGGAGGGAGGGGAGCCTGGAACTGGGAGGGAGGGGGAGGGGGGATGAGGGGGAGGGGGAGGGGGGAATGCACCACCTGTAAAAAAAAAAATCAGCACCCCCAATCATTTTGAAAAGTTGGCCTCTATGGCTGCATGGCTGATAAGAATAAAATGTGCCCTGTGCACTATGAGTGTGGGCTATGCCTTAGCAAACAACACCCAGAAAGAGCCAGAAAGCAGAGGTGATTGTGAGAAATAAAAGCAGTCTTACAGGTCATTATAGGGCACTTCTACAACTGGGCACTTCCATTTAGGCTTCTCGAGGGCACGCAATAGGAGTCTATTCCATAAATGAATCTAGATGCCTAGGTTCCGTAGAATACTAGTGTAACCCGGTATTATCAACCTAACATTTAGGCAGCATACGTAAGCCAGCCTTAGAGCTGGTGTAACTGCGAGCTCCTAAAGCAGTAAGAAAGGCAGCCAGAAAATATTTGTTTTGTATCATTTCCCATCAGTGGCGTAGCCAGACCCAGTATTTTGGATGGGCCTAACTTAGAAGGAGCCTTCCACGGCATAGCCCCCCTGGCCCCTCCCCCCCCGAGATATTAAAAAAATTATTGATTTTTTTCACCTACTCCACATCAACATCTCTCCTGATGAAGGCGAGGGCAGGACCTGGCTGATGGAAGCCTGCAGGGCCGGCGCAGATAGCAATAATGAATCACTGCAGGTGCAGGGGATGCCTGTAAGGTACACCAGGGAGGGACGGGCTTCAGCGACGGGTGGGCAGATTCCAGGACGCCGCGGAAGAGGAGAGAGGTTAATGTGGGGTGGTACCACTGGGTTGGGCCTGAGCCAAGAATGGGTGGGCTACGCCACTGTTTCCCATGTGATTTGGCCATTTTGTCATAAGTACATAAGTAATGCCACACTGAGAAAAGACCAAGGGTCCATCGAGCCCAGCATCCTGTCCACGACAGCGGCCAATCCAGGCCAAGGGCACCTGGTGAGCTTCCCAAACGTACAAACATTCTATACACGTTATGCCCGGAATTGTGGATTTTTCCCAAGTCCATTTAGTAGTGGTTTAAGGACTTGTCCTTTAGGAAATCGTCTAACCCCTTTTTAAAGTCTGCCAAGCTAACCGCCTTCACCACGTTCTCCGGCAACAAATTCCAGAGTTTAATTAAGCGTTGAGCAGCAAAAATCCTGAGTGCATCTTTTGCAAAGCTGTGCTACCGATTCTCAGTGTGGCAAATGAGAGGAAGCCCATTCAAGTCTAATGGGCTTCCTCTCATTTGCCACACAGAAATCGCTAGTGTGGCTTTGTAAAAGAAGCCCTGAGCGCGTACTCTTTTGAAAAAAGGTGTACCATGTGCATAATCGCAGTGGTTTGTGAATGCGTGATAGTTTGCACACGTGCAATTGGTGCCCTCTTTGTAAATGAATGTTCCAAGAAACTCCAAGAAGGCATCTCGTACTTATCTACATCTCCACTATCCTAACTGCAAGAATGTACGGTACAGATTGCTCTTCGCCTCCTCTTTTTGCTTTATGAGTCCACGATACTGGAATGCTCTGCCTTCCGCATTAAGGGAAACTACTGAGCACGCCCTGTTTAAGAAACTCCTCAAGACTCATCTTACGTCAAGCCCCCTCCCTGCCCATCTTCAAATCCTTGCTCAAAGCCCACCTCTTCAATGTAGCTTTCGGCACATAACCATTTACCTCTATTCAGGAAACCTAGACTGCCCCAATTTGATTGACTGCATACTTTGTCCTTTAGATTGTAAGCTCCTTTGAGCAGGAACTGTCCTTCCTTGTTAAATTGTACAGCGCTGCGTGACCCTGGTAGCGCTCTAGAAATGTTAAGTAGTAGTAGTAGTCATCTATGTGATAAAACCTACTCATCTGTTCCTTAACTTCCTGCCATCCCTCCTTGGCTTCCCCTGTTGTTTCCCCCCCCCCCCCCCCCCGATGTGCCTTCTTCTTTGTTCCGCCCTTGCATTTGTTTGATGTTCATTCTTTATAAATTGTTAGCCACATAGAGCCTGCTATGTTGGGAATATGTGGGATATAAATGTTCTAAATAAATAAATAGTTCATACTCTCAAAACAGTGCATACAATAAAACATTAATCTTTGCATTTTTTCTCCTCATTTTCATTTGATAATGACATACAATGGTCAGTGGTCTTCATCATAAAGCTTATGGGGACAGACTTATGCTTATGTTTACTAATAGCGCTTGACATTCAGCCATTTCTAAACCATAGGGTCACAATGGATAGCAAAGCAAAAATTAGCAGAACCAAGAAAAGAACCCCAGATCCATCCACGCAAAATCCTGTCAAAGACACCCAGGTGCCCCCATTAGAGTCCTGGGAGGAGAATGCCAAATGGAAGCCCAAAAAGGTGGGTTCTCAGTAGAGTTTTGAGATGAGGGAATGATAATTCAAGTCGCAAGGCAGGAGGAAGATTGATCTATGATTTTGGTGCCCGAAAGAAGAAAGTCGAACGTCTTGTAGTTTCATAGTGGGCTTGTTTAGGTGAAGGAAGAACCAGCTGATTAGAGTCCAGGGAGTGGAAAGAATGAGAAGGAATATAAGACAAAGATAAGAGTGGCCTAGTGGTTAGAGTGGTGGACTTTGGTCCTGGGGAACTGGGTTCGATTCCCACTGTAGGCACAGGCAGCTCCTTGTGACTCTGGGCAAGTCGCTTAACCCTCCAATGCCCCAGGTACAAATAAGTACCTAAGCCGCATTGAGCCTGCCATGAGTGGGAAAGCGCGGGGTACACATTAAAAAAAATGTATACTTTGGAAGAAAGGCGGGAGAGAGGAGACATTTATAATACTTTTGTAGCTTAAATGCACAGGAGGCGAGTCTTTCAAGTGAAAGGAAGCTCTAGAACAAGGGGATGTAGGATGAAGGTGAAAGGGGATAGACTCAGAAGTAGCCTGAGGAAATACTTCATCACAGAATGGGTGATTAATTCGTTAAATGGGCTCCCTGTGGAAGTGGTGGAGATGAAAACAGTATCTGAATTCAAGTGAGCTTGGGACAAGTACATAGGATCTCTAAGGGAGTGACAGGGAGAACAGATGGCATGGATGGGTAAACTGGATAGGCCCTATGGTCTTTATCAGACTATGGGACCCTATTACAAAAGCTTGTTGAAAAATGGCCTGCAGTAGTGTAGACATGTAAAAAATGTCTTTTTTAAATTTTTGCCGAAAATGGACGTGCAGCAAAATGAAAATTGCATCAATTTTGGGTCTGAGACCTTAGCGCCAGACATTGACCTAACGGTAAGGTCTCATGCAGTAACTGGGCAGTAATGGTCTATGCGCAAAAAACGCCAATTACCACCCGATTCCTGCCTGCATGGTGTGCATAGCGGACGTGCATCAAAAATGAAATTACAGCAAGGGCCACGCGGTAGCCAGGCGATAACTCAAAATTGATGCGCATTGGGTATGCATAGGCGCCTATGCACGCGGCTTAGTAAAAGGGCCTCTAAATTTTTCTCTGTTTTTATGTTTCAAACAAATGCCCATCCCTAAAATAGTTTATTATAGTTTATTAAAACTTGCTATACTGCCCAAACTGCCTCACAGACCTGAGCAGGTTACAATTTTAAAATAAAAGCACCCAAAAACAGTGAGGTAAAGGACTACAAAAATTTGATGGGAAATGCCAAACAAAGGGAAATCGTGCCAAACGAATCTCATTGAGTTCTTTGATTGGGTGAATCAGGGATGAGCTATGGACGTAATCTACTTAGATTTCAGCAAAGCTTTTGACACGGTTTCCCACAGGAGGCTCTTAAATAAACTGGATGGGCTGAAGATAGGACCCAAAGTGGTAAACTGGATTAGGAACTGGTTGATGGACAGAAGCCAGAGGGTGGTGGTGAATGGAATTCGCTCGGAGGAGGGAAAGGTGAGTAGTGGTGTGCCTCAAGGATCGGTGCTGGGACCGATTCTGTTCAATATATTTGTGAGTGACATTGCCGAAGGGTTAGAAGGTAAAGTTTGCCTATTTGCGGATGATACTAAGATCTGTAACAGAGTGGACACCCGGGAGGGAGTGGAAAACATGAAAAGGATCTGAGGAAGCTAGAAGAATGGTCTAAGGTTTGGCAATTAAAATTCAATGCGAAGAAATGCAAAGTGATGCACTTAGGGAATAGAAATCCTCGGGAGACGTATGTGTTAGGCGGGGAGAATCTGATAGGTACGGACGGGGAGAGGGATCTTGGGGTGATAGTATCTGAGGATCTGAAGGCGACAAAACAGTGTGACAAGGCGGTGGCCATAGCTAGAAGGTTGTCAGGCTGTATAGAGAGAGGTGTGACCAGCAGAAGAAAGGAGGTGTTGATGCCCCTTTATAAGTCGTTGGTGAGGCCCCACCTAGAGTATTGTGTTCAGTTTTGGAGGCTGTACCTTGCGAAGGATGTAAAAAGAATTGAAGCAGTGCAAAGAAAAGCTACGAGAATGGTAAGGGATTTGCGTTACAAGACGTATGAGCAGAGACTTGATGACCTGAACATGTATACCCTGGAAGAAAGGAGAAACAGGGGTGATATGATACAGACGTTCAAATATTTGAAAAGTATTAATCTGCAAACGAACCTTTTCCGGAGGTGTGAAGGCGGTAGAACGAGAGGACATGAAATGAGATTGAAGGGGGGCAGACTCAAGAAAAATGTCAGGAAGTATTTTTTCACGGAGAGAGTAGTGAATGCTTGGAATGCCCTCCCGCGGGAAGTGGTGGAGATGAAAACGGTAACAGAATTCAAACACGCGTGGGATAAACATAAAGGAATCCTGTTCAGAAGGAATGGATCCTAAGGAGCTTAGCCGAGATTGGGTGGCAGAGCCGGTGGCGGGAGGTGGGGATAGTGATGGGCAGACTTATACGGTCTGTACCAGAGCCGGTGGTGGGAGGTGGGGCTGGTGGTTGGGAGGCGGGGATAGTGCTGGGCAGACTTACACGGTCTGTGCCCTGAAAAGGACAGGTACAAATCAAGGTAGGGTATACACAAAAAGTAGCACATATGAGTTTATCTTGTAGGGCAGACTGGATGGACCATGCAGGTCTTTTTCTGCCGTCATTTACTATGTTACTATGTAATCACACCAACTCATTCAAACCTTACAAGGTAGGAGCCAAAATTTAAGAAAAGAGGGGGGAAAAGATGAGGACACGAAGGGGGAGAAGAAAAGAAGGGGATTACACTAGATGTGGTAAACAAGAAAAGAGTGAAGGCTGGCTGCAGGCCTCCCAACCCCTTAGCTGGTTAAATTAAAAGCTTGTCTAAACAGCTCCATTTCTCAAGTTGTAAGAAAGCGGTATACAAGTCAATCCCTTCTGCTAGTTTTCTTATCAGGGTGTTCGGTGGTGGAACTCCTTACCAGATGTTATTTGATCTTCAACAAGATTACTTATTGTTCTGCAAACTTATGAAATCCTTCCTTTTAATAAAAAAAAAAAATAACTGATAATAGATTATGAGTCATAATATTTCTTTCATTTGAAGATTATTCCCTCCCTCATGACTCCCCCCCCCTCAACATGACCCTGACCCTCTGAACTCCACCACCAGTACAAGCTCCCCACCCCCAATTCTGTTCTGCCTTGAGAACCCTCCACCATTACAAGCCCCTCTCCCCAATTCTGCTCTCCCCCCCCCCCCTTGGAATTACACCACTATTACAAGCTTCCCCTCTGATTCTGATTTGCCATGTCCAAATACCCCCCGGGCCTACCTTAAGCTCCCTGGTGGTCGTCATTGGGGCAGGAGTGAACCCCACTCTCTCCTGCCCCTAGTGGTTGCTGCTCTAAAACGTGTATTCAAGTGACTTATTTTACAAATACCTCTTTCCAAGTGTAAAATCCAGTTTTACACGGAGAAAGTCTTTCTAACATTGTTTCCTTAAAGTTCGGCTGTTAGAATCCAATCAAAGTGTGTTCTGGCTGGAAATCATCAGACACAATGATGATGGACATGTCCTATCACTTCCAATGTTCCACAGTGCCAGGTTGCTGTGAGTTCCGTCACTGTGAATCTGCCTGACATGCAAACCCTCTGTGGTATAGTACAGGCTGCTGGAGGAAATGGACCACATCTTGGAGGATAGTAAAGAAGAAGAAATATCTTCACAGGAAAATAGATACAGAGAAAATGACAGCAGCTATGGATCAATGGGCAATATTCAGCTTGATTTAAGAAGACAGAAGAGGCTCCTGTCAGCTTAAACCACACTTAGTGAGCTGCCCTAAATTTCAGTGGAATTTAACCATCGCCCGATATTCAGCTCTATTTAACCAGCCAGGAACAGGTCCTGGCCGGTTAAATAGCGCTTAATTGGCTATCCACTAATATTCAGCGAGAGATAGTTAGTTATTTCCAGGGCTGCCGAGAGACACAGCCGGGGCAGAACTGGACTGCCATGCTCCTGCCCCCCCAACTAACGCTGCTGCCCCTGCCCCACTCATGCCCTGCCAGCATCCCTGTCACAATGCCACCCCTGTCCGCTGCACAAGCCGGCATGTTTGATCATATAAATGGGATCAAATAAAAATGCTTCCCAGCAATAAAGAGCCACAACCAGAGGCGTAGCCACGGGCGGGCCCGGGTGGGCCTGGGCCCACCCAATTTGGGGTCAGGCCCGCCCAGCAGCACAGCGATTCCGGAGGCTCCGGTCCCCATCATCGTCCCTTCCCCCGTGTCGTGCCGCAACTTTCACCCCATCTTCCCTCCCCCTCACAGGCCCGCCCAGCAGCGATTCCGATCGCACACAGCTTCTTCGGCTCAGAGGAGAGGCTTCTGGGTTAGCGCTGCTGCTTAGTAGCTGCAAGGAGATTTGAGCGGCAGCCGGCAGGCAGCGTGTGCGAGCCGAAGAAGCTGCGTGCGATCGGAATCGCTGCTGGGCGGGCCTGCGAGGGTGAGGGAAGATGGGGGTGAAAGGTGGCACGCCATGGGGGAAGGGATGATGGGGAAAAGATGTTGGATGGGGGAGGGAAGACGGGGACAGCAGCTGCACAGGGGGGGGGGGAGGGAAGAAGATGGAAGGAAAGATGCTGCACAGGGAGGAGGGAAGATGGAATGATGAGGCATGGTGGGTGGGGGAGAAGCTGCATGGGGAAGAAGGGAGAGATCCAGTAAAGGGGTGGAGGGGTCAGGAAGGGAGAAGTCTTGGCTGCATATGAGGTGGAGGAGAGGGAGACATGCTGCATAGAGAGGGGATAGGTGGTGAGAGGGGGAGAAATGTTAAACATAGGGGTGGAGAGGAGGGCAAAATGGTGGGCATAGGGGTGGAGGGAAGGGAGAAATGTTAGACATGCTGGTAGAGGGGAGGAAGGTAGATATGCTGTATGGGAAGGGGAGAGAGACGTTGGACATTGGGAATGAGAGGGGGAAATAGACATGGGGGTGGATGAGAGGTACACAGTAGGTGGTGAGGGGGGAAATGCTGGGCCATGGGGGAGAGGACTACTACTATTACTATTTAACAGGAATGAAGAGAGAAGGGGCGGGAAAATATAAGGCTACCATGGTGGGGTGGGGAGGGGATCAGATGCTGGTTAGAAGGGTGGAGGGAGAAGATGATGGGAATGGTGGAACCCTGTGGGAGAGGGCAAGGAAATGAATGAGAGATAGTGATTACAGAGAGTAGAAATATGGTAATGGGAAGTAGATTAAAGATAAAAAGAGAAAGTAGAGATGGGGAGGAGTAAGACGGGGAATGGGAGAGCAAGAAAGTAGAGATGGGGAATGGGAGAGCTAGTGGGTGAAAGAAGAAGATGGAAATTTGATAGGTAGTTGAAAAGTAAAAAGGAGACAAAGAAGGGTGAGAGAGAGGCAGAAAAGAGCTACAAAGGAATGACCAACATGTCAGAGGCAGGAATAGTGAGGGAACAGACAGGAGAAAAGACAAATGGACTACAGCCGCTTGAAGAAGAATTAGCAGACGGCAGAGAGGAAAGCAGAAAAGAGAAATTGGAACCAGCAAGATGGAAAAATAAAATGTCCAGACAACAAAGGTAGAAACAAAGCATTTTATTTCAAATTTTTAAATGGAATATGTTAGCTTTTGGAAATGTGCATATGAAATGTCTTTGTATTGTGTTCTGTAGAAAAGGAAATGCATGTTTTGTGTCTCAAGTGTTGCAGTAATGCTATGTTTAACTTTTTGGGGTTCCTTTTCAATTTTTGTCTAAATATTTTTATTTCTAATTTGTGATCCCTTGTTCTGTGTTTGGTGAGGTTCTGTTGGTGTGATAGTAATGGCAGGTGGGAAATTGGAAGGGAGGCAAAGAGGAGAGGGAATCGGGGAGGGGAGCCCTCCTTTATTTTCTGACCTGGGCCCAAGCAGGTCTAACACCAGTCCTAACCCTTGCTGTATAGCTGGTGAGGATTCCCAGACATCCCCAGCTAAGGACCTCCTCCAAAGGCAGCCAGAACTCCCTTCTACCAAGCTCTGGCAACAGCATCCTTGAGCCATCGACAGCTAAGCATGTGTGGGGTGCTGGCATCAGTGGCTTAGGGTCATTGCTGCTGCCTGCCAAGCTTGGTAAAAGAGAGTTCTGGCCACCTTCAGAGAAAGTCTTCAGCTGACTGAGCTTGAGGATCCTCATTAGCTAAAGTATTTATATTTTGAGGTGGAGGTAGGGCGGAGCAGAGAAAATTTTGTGCCCACCCATTTTGGGCTCAGGCCCACCCAAAACTGGCTGTATGGCTACGCCAATGGCCACAACGTGGATGCAGCAGCTCATAGGTTTGTTTGCTTTGTTTGAGTGTTGCACGGGGAAGGTGAAAGAGAGACTAACCTAATTGGCTTCAACTTTTTGGCATCAACCCATCTCCTGTTTTCATCCAACCTCCTTGGTCTGTCCTTTCCTGCTCCTGCCAGGAGTCAGGACCCGGATGATCGCATTAAAGTGATATTGCGTTAATGCAATCGTCTGGGTCCTGGATGGCACACAGGAACAGGAGAGGACAGACCCAGAAGAAGCAAGCTGGCAAAAAGAAGCTTGCCAGTGCCTCTGCCGGGCCCCCCCTTGGAGGCCGGGTCTGGGGAATTTTGTCCCTCCTGCCCCCCCCCCCCCTCGGCGGCCCTGGTTATCTCCTACTGAATATTCCCGGTCAGTGCTTAGCAGATAATCAACTCAAGGAAGTTACGTCAGATGATGGCGGGACACAGGGAGGGAAGGCCTGAAGGGAGGCGTTCTGCAGACTGCTACTGCTGCTGCGTGTTCACACGGAGCGAGGTGGGGAGGCGCTGTGATTTGAATGGAGGGGGCCCGGCCCGGTGGCGGACAGTCCACGGAGCCGAGGGTGGGCGGGTGGGACTGCGGCACCGGGCCCGGGAAATTTTGTCCCCCCTGCCCTCCCCTCTTGGCGGCCCTGGCAGAGCCTTATAGGCCCCAATCCGTGTGTGATTTTTTAAAATCGCTCTGCAAAAGACTACTGTCACGTGCTGCATCATGTTGCTTGCATCCCGTTTTTTTGTGTGTGGTGCTTTCACATTTTCATAGGTAAGTCTGAGACGTTTCCTTCTCAATTTCTCCTGATTTGTCCATTTGTTTGCATTGGTAGAGGGGCAGGAAAGAGAGAGGTACATGCACTTAATGGGTGTGTTATGACTGCAGATGACAGCTTTCTGGAGTTAACGACAGCTCCTGAGCACCCATTAAATATATCACATTAAAGGTATGCAGACCTTTATGTGCATTGTCTGTAAACAGCTGTGCATCAGGTGTTGCTTTCATTTAAATGAGAACCACATAATTACAATACATTTGCATAGCGCTTTCGTTCCACGTTTGCGAATGTGGTAAACAGGTCGCTGTGGGCTTTGGCGCATTCGTCGCTAGATACCATGATCGCTAAGCCGGTTCATACTGGCTTAAAATGATCGGTCCTGACACGCTAAATTTGATGCATCTGGGCCTACATATTTACCTGCACTCGTATAATTTTCGGGTCTACTGAAAACCTGGATAATCAATACCACTGACCACTAGGGGCTGCATATTGCTCCCTTGTGGCCTAAGAAAACAAATATTTATTTATTTAGATTTATTTACCGCCTTTTTGAAGGAAATGCACTCAAGGCGGTGTACAGTAAGAATAGATCAAACATGAGTAACAGACAATTACAGCAGTAAAAATATTCAAATAATAATACAAAGTATGGTATAGTATACTACTTACAATGTCAATACGTCACTTTGAATGGGCTGTGTCGGCATAGCCGAGCTGCAGCTGCTAGCGCGGCTTAGAAAGCAGGGAGGTATATTACTGTGAACCTTATATAGCTAACAACATCTTGATTCTAAGGTCTTACTCAATAACTTTACGAACATAATGAGGAAATGTTCTTGAAGAATAAGGCCTTATTCCATATTTATCAAAAGTTGTACACCCTGCAGTAAACTGAGCATTAAAATCATAGCTAACATCCATGTAAAAATTGTCTGTCACCATAGGTGGTTGATTTTAATGTCACTTAGTAAACAGAGCCCTAAGTCCTTGCATTCCCACGTAAGTCCGCAAGAAGTAAAGAAATGATACAGATAGACAAACTAGGTACTTAAGTCCATCCATCTAAGTCTGGGAGAATACTGAAGGAAGGATCAGCGAGGATGGAAGAACTTATGCACTGAACAAGCCTGAGGAAGAGATTTAGAAGGTATTTCAAGCTATAGTCAGTCATGATGTTACAGCACTCACAAAGAATGCATTTGGAAATTCTCTGTTGTGAGCTGGTCATCTTTCCAGGACCCAGCCAGGGCTGACCCTGCTTAGCTTCTTTCACACACACTCACTGTGACCCTGCTTAGCTTCCTTCACACACAGGCACTGCTGGGCTCTACACTTCTGGGTGATTCACCAGGACTCTGCCTCAAACACAGGACAGTTCTCTGCCTCCTCTTCTCCTTTCACAAATATGCATCAACACCAGGCTTCTTATAACCAAAGGCTTTATTAGTTGCCATTTAACATAATCTTCATGGCTTATTTCTTCTTTAACTCAAACATTTCTTCTTCAACTCAAACATAACAAAAGGCATTTACTCAGAGTCTTCTAATTAAACCCTTTTCAGACTTAAAGCAGTTCCTCAAACTTTCACAGTTTCAACAGCCAAACAAAAGCATTTACTTTTCCTTCTCAGAGGGTAGTGCAGCTGTCACCTTTTCAGCAGAGAGCTTCCCCAGTGCTTCCATCTCCACCTTCCAGCTTTCCACCATGGTCTTAATAAAGCTGCCTGAAAACCTCTCCCACCTGGTTCAATTTCCCAATCAACTCCTGGCTTCTCACTCTCCTGCCTAGAGTCCTTCCCCTGACTCTGATGCCCTTCCTGCTGCAGTGCATTCTGGACCTTGTAGTTTCCTGCCTCCTCACACTGTGCTCCGGAAAGGATTGTAGCTTTCCTAAAATTCCTTTTCTTGATTGTGTTAAGCTGGGTTAGAGTGGAAGATCAGAACCAGCCGCTATTTCCCTTGAAAGCAGGAACATTACCACTGAGTGACAGAGCCACCATTCCAGACCATGAAAGCTTCCAACATTCTGACAGGCACCTCGCTTTGCTGGCTTTGCCAAATTTGCCTTCTTCCTTTCGATCAATGAGAATGTGAACATAACGTGGAGGAGTGACCTAGTGGTTAGTGCACTGCTTTTGATATCCAGCAGGGCTGCCGAGATACTGAACAGGGTCTGAGGCAGAGCTGCTGCCGCTGGGGATGGGGCAGGGCCGCTGCCGCTCCCCCAGTCATCAATCGTTGCTGCCCCTCCACCTGATTGCTGGCACCCCCCATTGCTGGCGCCCCCCCCCCCATCGCTGCCACAACAGGAAATACCTTGGCCGGTGGGGATCCTGAGGCCTCGCTAGCAGAAGATGTCTTCCTCCAGCGCTGACTGCCTGCCCCTGCGGTTGCTTTTTCTCTCAGGGCATGTTCGGTTTCAAAACTGAGCATGTGTGCTTGAGAGGAAAAGCAGCCGCTCAGCAGAGCAGCACTGGAGGAAGCTCCGGGTCGTCCCCAGCCTCCAAGGCCCGGGCTCGGGGAATTTTGCCCTCCCCCCTCTTTGCAGCTCTGACATCCAGAGGTGCCCAGTTCAAATCCCACTGCTGTTCCTTGTGATTTTGGGCAAGTCACTTAACCCTCCATTAATTCAGATTGTGAGTCCTCCAGGGAAAGGGAAATATTCAGTGTACCTGAAAGTAACTCACCTTGAGCTACTACTGAAAAGGTGTGAGCAAAATCCAAACGAGTAAACACATAAATTGGTCCTTGGAAAGGGGATCTGGACAATTAGAACTATTTTATTGCAAGCTTTTCTCCAGCAAAACAGTTACATTGTGCATATTCAATTAGCATACATATGACACTAATTTTGTGTTTGATTTGCATGCAGCATAATTAGGGATGCATATATTCAGTTTCTTCAGAGGGCTGAAATAAACCTTAAACGTCTGTCCTCTTTTCATGCGTGGGAGGAAGTCATGGAAGACTGGGCGGGGGCAGTTTTTGCAAGGTATTATATAAAGTTACATTTGTATACTGCCTTCCATAGACACAGCTCAGTACAGAGCTATTTATAAGACCGGAGATAATATAAAAAACCCTGGATTCCATATATGGGGTTAAAAACTGAGCATGTAAATTTGAGCATGCACTCAATTTACACACACAATTTAATTGAGTAACAAGCCAATTAGTGTCAATAAGTTGGCCACTAATGATCAATGATTGGGATTAATTGAAAACAATTTGGAATTGCGCACGCATCTTGCTATACGCTATTCTGCAAATCTTTTAGCGTGTAACTGAAAAGGGGGAATGGCCATTTGAGAGGCATGGGCAGTTCAGGGGGGGGGTCTTCATTAAAGATTTATTTATTTATTAGGATTTATGTACCGCCTTTTTGAAGGAATTCACTCAAGGCGGTGTACAGTAAGAATAGATCAAACATGAGCAATAGGCAATTACAGCAGTAAAAATATTCAAATAACAATACAGAGTATGGCATAATATACTACTTACAATGTCAACACAATACGTAATAGAACATTTGAATTTGTAGTGAAGGGTAAAGCAAAGATGGAACATATAGATAGGTAGGAGAGTAAGAAGAGTTAGAAAGTAAGGTGACTAATTTAAAGAAATTTGCACATGAGGTCAGAGAGATGGTTAAATATTATCTCAGCTAGAGTAGGAGTGGATAAGCATGTCCTGCTGCAGCATGTGTCACTCCTTGTGTGTGTGAGAGAGAGAGACTAACAAGATGTGGGCAGTGTTATAGAATTTGGAAGAATCTGCTCCTAATTTACATGAGAGGATTTACATCAGATCCTGGAGCCGTATTATTTATTTAGATTTTGCTCACCTTTTTCAGTAGTAGCTCAAGGTGAGTTACATTCAGGTACTCTGGATATTTCTCTGTCCAAGGAGGGCTCACAATCTGAGTTTGTACCTGAGGCAATGGAGGGTTAAGTGACTTGCCCAAGAAAGAGCAAGGAGCAGTGGGATTTGAACTGGCCACCTCTGGATTGCAAGACAAGACCAGTGCTCTAACTACTAGGCCACTCCGGAATCTTGCTATTATTTGGGGTTTTACATGGAATGTCACTAGTCTATGAGATTCTGCATGGAATCTTGTCACTCTTTAAGATTCCAGAATCTTATTTATTTGATTTTGCTCACACCTTTTTCAGTAGTAGCTCAAGGTGAGCTACATTCAGGTACACTGGATATTTTTCTGTCCCAGGAGGAGGGCTCATAATCTAAGTTTGTACCTGAGGCAATGGAGGGTTAAGTGACTTGCCCAAGATCACAAGGAGCAGCAGTGGGATTTGAACCGGCCACCTCTGGATTGCAAGACCAGTGCTCTAACCACTAGGCCACTCCTCCACACCCTATGCTATTCTTTAAATAGTACCCAACTTGGAGTGCCATTGATAGATTAGCACTCGGTGCGCATTTGTTCGGCACTCAAATTTGGGCACCGTTTACAGAATCTAGTCCCATGTGGGGTAGTGTTTTAATTTCCCCCTCTTGGACCTCTTTCTGACTCCAGATCACACGGGGGACTAAAGATACCTATTTTACCTAACAGGTTCTGTATGGTTTCTCCAACCTCCATTGTCACCCAATCACAAGGAGGTCTGCTCTGGGTTTGCAGTAGTTATCAAGGCGCGGTAAGAGGTGAGCTGTTACTGCACCTTGACTTACTATGGGAGTTGGCAACTTGTGTTATGTTATACTATGTTATATAGGGTTTTGAATCCACCAAATCTTCAATTACATAATTCGAGAGGAGACAACATAAATAGATACTGATGCATTTCATCAGGATATAACAACACACTTTAAAAAGTAAAAATAGTTCACTCACAACTAATTAATTAGAAAACAAGTGTGTTTTTAAAACCTTTCTAAACGCAAATAAATTTGGAAAAAGCACAGATCAGAAGGTAAACCGATGAACTGCAGAGTAAATGAAAGATTTGGAGAATAAAGACTTAAAAAGGATTCCGTTAACAAATGGAAAAGCCAGTATTAACCAGCTGCATGATCTTGGTGATTTTGTGGCTTTTTAACAGCTTAAAGGGGAAATGGAAATGGGACTTGATATACTGCCTTTCTGAGGTTTTTTTGCAACTACATTCAAAGCAGTTTACATATATTCAGGTACTTATTTTGTACCAGGGGCAATGGAGGGTTAAGTGACTTGCCCAGAGTCACAAGGAGCTGCAGTGGAAATTGAACTCAGTTCCCCAGGATCAAAGTCCACTGCCCTAACCACTAGGCCACTCCTCCACTGTTGCTACTATTTGAGATTCTACATGGAATGTTGCTATTCCACTAGCAACATTCCATGTAGAAGCCGGCCCTTGCAGATCACCAATGTGGCCGTGCAGGCTTCTGCTTCTGTGAGTCTGAGAAGCCTGCACAGCGTTCTACATGGAATGTTGCTAGTGGAATAGCAGCTAAATAACACGGCAAGTTTATATTTCTAAGACTGGATCTCCAATCACCATAGAACATAAATTTCTGAAATCCAGTAGATATATTTTATACATAGAACTTTTATCACACTAATTCAACGATCTTCCAGAGTCATGTGTCTTTATATCTTATATCTTCCTCAAACCATCTCCCACTGGTTACCCCAGAACCTCAGTGATGTTAATCACTACAACTTCAACTGCAGTGATATAATTAACATCCAAATCCTCATAGGTTCTTTAACACCTAACATTTTTTTACATTATTGAAAACTTTTTCACTTATCTCATTTCTTCTTATTCTATTGTCGGACCCAGGGGGAAAGATGTCCGACATGCACGTTTCGCCCAAACCTGGGCTGTCTCAAGGACCTTCCCCTGGTCTTTTCATTAGCGTCAGCTCAGCAAAAGTAACTTAGTAGCCAAGAAGATTTGGATGTTAATTATATCACTGCAGTTGAAGTTGTAGTGATTAACATCACTGAGGTTCTGGAGTAGCTAGTGGAATAGCAACATTCCATGTAGAATCTCCAATAGTATCTATTTTATTTTTGTTACATTTGTACCCGGCGCTTTCCCACTCATGGCAGGCTCAATGCAGCTTACATGGGGCAATGGAGGGTTAAGTGACTTGCCCAGAGTCACAAGGAGCTGCCTGAACCTGAAGTCGGAATTGAACTCAGTTCCTCAGGACAAAAGTCCACCACCCTAACCCCTAGGCCACTCCTCCACTGTTGCTACTATTTGAGATTCTACATGGAATGTTGCTATTCCACTAGCAACATTCCATGTAGAAAATCGGCCCTTGCAGATCACCAATGTGGCCGCACAGGCTTCTGCTTCTGTGAGTCTGACGTCCTGCACGTACGTGCAGGACGTCAGACTCACAGAAACAGAAGCCTGCACAGCCTTCTACATGGAATGTTGCTAGTGGAATAGCAACATTCCATGTAGAATCTCCAATAGTATCTATTTTATTTTTGTTATATTTGTACCCTGCGCTTTCCCACTCATGGCAGGCTCAATGCGGCTTACATGGGGCAATGGAGGATTAAGTGACTTGCCCAGAGTCACAAGGAGCTGCCTGTGCCTGAAGTGGGAATCGAACTCAGTTCCCCAGGATCAAAGTCCACTGCACTAACCACTAGGCCACTCCACTTGCAAAGCTGTTTACAAGATCAGTCGAACAAAAACTATAAAGACATTTAAATACAAAACATAACACCTTAAATTTAACTCTAGCCAGAAATGGGAGCCAATGTAACCTAGCCAATAATGGGGAAACTTTATCGTATTTTGAACATCTAAATATCAACCTGGCCACTGAGTTCTCTAACTTATTTATTTGTTTAGTCATAAGTCTTACATACAAGGAATTGCCATAATCAAAGACTCGATAATTGCACGATAATCCTAAAGTGTTCACATGAGAAACATATTAAACAAAGTTGTTTAAGCTTATAATAAGCTTTACATATAGAGGGGCATAATTGAACGAAAACGTCTATCTCCATGGGCGTTTATCTCCGAGAACGGGTCCGTGAAGGGGCGGACCGAACCGTATTTTGGGAAAAAATAGACGTCCATGTTTTATTCGACAATTTGTGAGCTGGGCGTTTTTGTTTTTCAGCGATAATGGAAAATGAAAGCACCCAGCTCAAAAACGAATAAATCCAAGGCATTTGTTCGTGGGAGGGGCCAGGATTCATAGTGCACTGGTCCCCCTCACATGCCAGGACACCAACCGGCCACCCTAGGGGGCACTTTTACAAAAACAAAAAAAAAGGTAAAAGAGCTCCCAGGTGCATAGCACCCTTCCCTTGGGTGTTGAGCCCCCCAAATCCCCCTCAAAACCCACCGCCCACAAGTCTACACCATTACTATAGCCCTAAGGGGTGAAGGGGGGCACCTACATGTGGGTACAGTGGGTTTGGGGGGCGGTTTGGAGGGCTCCCATTTACCAGCACAAGTGTAATAGGTGGGGGGGGGATGGGCCTGGGTCCACCTGCCTGAAGTCCACTGCACCCCCTAATAACTACTCCAGTGACCTGCATACTGCTGCCAGGGAGGTGGGTATCACATTTGAGGGTGAACATAAAAAGTTGTGAAACAACATATTTTTGTGGTGGGAGGGGGTTTGTGACCACTGGGGGAGTCAGGGGAGGTCATCCCCGACTCCCTCCAGTGGTCATCTGGTCATTTAGGGCACTTTTTGGGGCCCTATTCGTGGAAAAACAGGGTCCAGGAAAAGAGCCCTAAATTCTCGCTAAAAACGCATATTTTTTTTCCATTATCGGTGAAAGGCGCCTATCTCTGATCGGCCGATAACCACGCCCCAGTTCCGCCTTCACCACGCCTTTGACATGCCCCCATCAACTTTGTCCGCATCCGCGACGGAGTGCAGTTGAAAACGTCCAAATTTGGCTTTCGATTATACCGCTTTATTCGTTTTTGTGAGATAAACGTCTATCTCCCGATTTGGGTCGCAATATAGGCGTTTTTCTTTTTCAATTATAAGCTGGCTAGTATGCTTTACTTGAAATTCCATAGATAGTGAATAGTCAAGTATAACGCCTAACACCTTGGATTCCCGATCTACTCGAATTGAAAGTTTGTCATTAACTTTAATTTGTTGAGGAATAACAGAAGGGTCCAAGCCAAACCATAATACAGGGTGCTCACTAAAATGGTAAATGAATAGTGCTGCTTGTGAGCCATCATGCAAACAGATAACGTTGTTCCAGCAGCCTGGGAGCATTAGGACTTATATGAAAACACTAGTAAAACATGCCCGTTTCTGGAGGAAATGAAACGGGCGCTAGCAAGGTTTTCCTCCCGAACCCCCCCCCTCCCTACCCACCCCTTCGGCGTTGTGAAGCCACTGACCGCCATTGCTCCGCACCTCGTCAACGCACGCCACCGTTATCCACTGACGCCATTGCTCCGCCCTCGATCTTTGACGCCATTGCTCCGCCTTCGACGTCATCACGTTTGACGTGAGGGCGGGGCCCAGACACAGTGATTTCGGTGGCTTCACCACCACGAACCCTTCGAACCCGAAGGAAGTGCCCGCAGGAAGTGACACTGACGTCAGTGTCCTCAGAATGTTGAGGGTGAGTTTTATTATATAGGATGATCCCTAGTGGTAGTAGCAACAGATTACCACTAGGGGTGCCATTTTGGAGATGGTGCCAGCAAGGCAGGAATGACTGGGAATTGATCCTGCCTGGATCACAAGGGAAAATGCTGGTAGAGCCCACAGAGAAGGTGGGAGTCCTTTGGGAGGGTGGGGAGGGGATATGATTGGGGTTATTTTACCATCATTTTATGGCCATGACTTATTGTGTACACCCATTTTATTCTTTTTTTCTCTTTATTTATTCAGCTCTAACAAAGTGACCATCTTCTAAAGGAAAACATATGAAGTACTCATATAAACAATACCAATTGCAGAAATATATGTATACAAAACAATATCGTAGACATTTCCTCCCTCCTGGTAGATTCTTATCTAGAAGAGAGACAGATGTTTCTCCCTTTGGCACATTTTTCTCGCATTCCCCCCCCCCCCCCCCCCCCATCATACATTTCCAGACCTGCATATGCACCTCATTCACCCCTCACCCTCCCCAGTCAAATTTATACCACCCCCCTGGCTCTAGTCTACCTCACCATCATCTGTGTCTCCAGATGAGTAGGATTTTTGAAACCTGGCCTGCAGCTGCTTAAAATACACTACTACATATAGCTGTTTGCTAGATTTACATATTTCAGATATTGCCTTAGTATTCAGCAATGTTAGTCAATATTCATAGGATGGGGCCTTCTCTTTTATCCACTATTTGAATACTAGCAGGAAGGCAATAAGCGTGAACTTCTTCACTGCCCGGAAAACAAGCCTCTCCCCTTCCCTTGTAGCCTTGATACCTGGCCGACACTAGCATACTAGTTCCCCAAGGGTCTGTGCTGGGACCGCTGCTTTTTAACATATTTATAAATGACCTAGAGATGGGAGTAACTAGTGAGGTAATTAAATTTGCTGATGACACAAAGTTATTCAAAGTAGTTAAATTGCGGGAGGATTGTGAAAAATTACAAGAGGACCTTACGAGACTGGGAGACTGGGCGTCTAAATGGCAGATGACGTTTAATGTGAGCAAATGCAAAGTGATGTATGTGGGAAAGAGGAACCCGAATTATAGCTACGTCATGCAAGGTTCCACATTAGGAGTCACAGACCAAGAAAGGGACCTAGGTGTCGTCGTTGATGATACGTTGAAACCTTCTGCTCAGTGTGCTGCGGCGACTAAGAAAGCAAATAGGATGTTAGGTATTATTAGGAAAGGAATGGAAAACAAAAATGAGGATGTTATAATGCCTTTGTATCGCTCCATGGTGCGACCGCACCTTGAATATTGTGTTCAATTCTGGTTGCCACATTAGAAAAGAATTAGAAAAGGTGCAGAGAAGGGTGACGAAAATGATGAAGGGGATGGGACGACTTCCCTATGAGGAAAGGCTAAAGCGGCTAGGGCTCTTCAGCTTTGAGAAAAGGTGGCTGAGGGGAGATACGACAGAGGTCTATAAAATAATGAGTGGAGTTGAACGGGTAGATGTGAAGCGTCTGTTCACGCTTTCCAAAAATACTAGGACTAGGGGGCATGTGATGAAGCTACAAAGTAGTAAATTTAAAACGAATCGGAGAAAAGTTTTGTTCACTCAATGTGTAATTCAACTCTGGAATTCGTTGCCAGAAAATGTGGTAAAGGCGGTTAGCTTAGTGGAGTTTATAAAAGGTTTGGGTGGCTTTCTAAAGGAAAAGTCCATAGACCATTATTAAATTGGATTTGGGGAAAATCCACTATTTCTGGGATAAGCAGCATAAAATGTTTTGTACTTTTGGGGGGATTTTGCCAGGTATTTGTGACCTGGATTGGCCACTGTTGGAAACAGGATGCTGGGCTTGATGGACCTTTGGTTTGTCCCAGTTTAGCAATACTTATATACTTATGTACTATGGAGTCCTTTTACTAAGCTGCAGTAAAAAGTGGCCTGAGCACACCGTTACGCAGGTACCCTCCCCGCACTAAGCAGGGCTGCTGAGAGGTGGGGGGGGGGGCAAGATTCTCCTGTGTATCGGGACCTAGGTGATTGCATTTTCACAATAGGAGCAGGAGAGTGACAGACCAAGGGAGGAACAGATGTAGAAAAGTAAGGGACAGGAGGCTGCGACTGCCTTAGTGGGAAGGGACTGAGGGTGGCGGTGGTCCGAGTGGTGGGGGAGGGGGAAGGGCAGAGGGTAGTGGTGGCCTGAGTGTGTGTGTTTGGGGGGGGGGGGCGGTATGACTGCGTCAGCCTTGCCCTGGGCTTGGCTCTGTCTCTCGGCATCCCTGGTGCTAAGGTCATTTTTACCGCAGACGGAAAAAGGCTGATTTCCTGTTTTTTTTCCTATTAATGGTCATGTGCTACTGTTGCATGGCCGTTAAAATGAATTACCACAGGGTCATTTACCGACACCTATTTTGTGTAGGCGGTACGGACTCACACAGTAATCTTGTGTCAACCATCAAGCCCAGCATCCTGTTTCCAACAGTGGCCAATCCAGGTCCCAGATACCTGGCAAAATCCCCCCCCCCCCCCCCCCCCAAAGTGCATGGTAATGCAGATGCACTGACTGATTAGCAGAAGAACACGTACTCTCTGGCCCCCAGACACGCTCCTCCACTCAAAAATAAAACATATTTTTTGTGCGTGTTGAGTGCACACTAATTTCACACTTACCATAGGGTGTCTGAGTACGTCCCACGGTAAACCATATTAAGCTGCACTAAACATGCACCAGCATTTATCACAAAAATCAGTGCCGAACAGTAATCTATAATCGGTGTTCTGGGATTGGTGCCCTCTATAGACTAGAACCTAGCACTGGGATCTGTGCCCAACTTTGGATGAGAGGAATTTCACAAACTGAAACCAGGTGTAAATCCTGGTGAACAAGTTGGGCATGGCTCCACACTATAACACCGCGTGCATTTTAAGGGAATGCCCCCTGACTTGCCCATTCCCCTACTGTGGCCACGCCCCCTTTTCAGATCTGCGTGGAAACACTTAGGCACTATTTTCTAAATGGGCAGGTAAGTGTGTTTTCACGTGGATCTGCCATTTCTGCCCCGTTTTGGCGCCTTGCAGCTAATGTTTGGCACCATATATAGAATTCCCCTGTTAGTTTGTGCTGGCAGGAAAATTACAATTAAATGCTTTGTGGTAAATCTTTTTTTTCCCGCATTAATCATGCATTAGTGCTTAACTCAGTTTAGTGAAAGGGCCCCTGATGCGATGGAGCTGGAGTGCAGTAAGTTTAACACAAATTTTAATTCGACTCTGGAATTCGTTGCCAGAGAATGTGGTTAAGGCGGTTAGCCTAGCAGAGTTTAAGAAAGGTTTGGATGGCTTCCTGAAGGAAAAGGCCATAGAATGTTATTAAATGGACGTAGGGAAAAATCCACTATTCCTGGGACAAGCAGTACAAAATGCTTTGCTACGTGGATCTTGTTGGGTGATTGTGACCTGGATTGGCCACCGTCGGAGACAGGGTGCTGGGCTAGATGGACCTTTGGTCTGTCCCAGTGTGGCGATGCTTATGTCTTACTAGGTGACTGCGGTCCCTTACATTGGTCTCTATCGTCTGCTTACACCCAGTCGATACGGTGGCTGCATGTACTTCTTACGGCGTGCTGGTGAGAATAACTGGGACAAAATCATAACTCCTTTTATCAGTCAGGGCTAAATTATTCCTGTTGCTTCACCTAAAAACAATGTTCTCAGCCGGCATGGAACTGCGGAGACAGGCAGGTTGGAACTTGCTTTGTCAACATGAAATGTGACCCACTGACAGCTCTCATACTCCTGACTGACTTATATCTGTCTGGAACTGGTAATTATGCACTGAATTTCCAGCAGGCACCCTGCTCAGAAGGAGCTCAAATGAGGGCTGATGCGGGCAGGCGCTCATTTTCATTTTCAGCTCCAGTAGACTAGAATCAGTTACCAGATGTCTTGAAGACTCTGCCTTGTATTTCATTATGTTAAGTAGTTGTTAAAAGGTCGTCTGAGCTTGTATGTATTTGCTGCTTTGAAATATAGTTAACCTCGGGGACAATGGTTATTTGCTGCACCATGTTGTCGTTCTACAGTGATTGATCATTTTATTCGGAGTTTAATACATTTTAATATTTCATATTCATCCTGCTTTAGCGCTTCCAGTCACATGAATGATGCATATACAATGCTGTCTTTATCCCAAGAACATGCAAGAACAAGGCCCTTGCATATACCATTCTGATGGAAAAGCTTTTTTCTTCTTCTGTGTTTATTTATTTACTTGTTAGGTTCCAGCGTTATTAATGTTGATCATAGGGGGACTTCTGCCTGGGCATGCACTCCAGGCACAATCCTCCCGCAGAAAAGGTTTAACAGATCTAGACTGTAAAAAAAAAAAAAGCCTGGACCTGTCAAACCAAAGCCCTGGTAGTCCAGTGGGCCTCCAAGCCCCCTCAACACAAGCCCCCCCCCCAACACAAGATATCCCCCTATGAACACAGAATCCTGGGGGTCCAGTGGGACCCTTACCAGGCCTGGCCTGCCCTCCCATCCTAAAAGTTAACTCCAGGGCCGCTGAGAGCCAGAGCCGGGCCCGGGACAAGGCCGCCCCCGGGCCCCCCCACCCATCCCACCCGAGGTCATCGTCGCCGCCGGCCCCCCCCCACCTGAAGTCGCCAGGCCCCCCCTCCACCCACTACCGGGCCCTGAACAAACCTTAAACGCCTCCTTCCTTTCCTTCCACCACCTTCGCGGCAAGCAGCAGCAGGGCAGACCTCTCCTTCCTTCTGTGCTCCGCCCTCGCGGACGTTACGTCAGGCAAGGGCGGGACACGGAAGGAAGGAGTGGCCTGCCCTGCTGCTGCTTGCCGCGAAGGTGGTGAAAGGAAAGGAAGGAGGCGTTTAAGGTTAGTTAGTTCGGGAGCGACAGCGGGCGGGCCTGACTGCGGTGGCGCCGGGCCCCTTCCGGAGGCCCGGGCCTGGGGACTTTTGTCCCCCCTGTCCCCCCCTCTCGGCGGCCCTGGTTAACTCAGGTGGTCTAGCATCCCCCCAAGCCCCCTCGTACCTTAAAAAAGTCACTCCAGTCTCAAACAGGAGGAGGGACTAGCATTCCCTTCCTCTTTCTTGCAGGCCCCGCCTCAAAATGGCAGCGCCCTGCCCTGCCTACTGCATCCTGGGATACGCTGTCTGGGGCTTAACTACCCTTCTATGGTAGTTAAGCCCAGTCCAGCGCATCCCAGGATGCACTGGCTAGAATGCTAGCAAGGTACCTAAGTGTTAATCTGTAAATATTCACTTATGGGTCCTTTTATTAAGCCACAGTAGTGATTCCTGTGTGGCGAATGCAACAAAGGCCTTAGGAATTGAATGGGCTTCGTCGCATTTGCCGTGCTGAGAATCACTGCTGCAGCTTTGTGAAGAAGCCCTTAATTTACTAGCCCATGGATTCTATATAGTGCCCAAAACTGCGCACTGAAATTTGACACACATTAGGCATATTCCATATTTGCAAGCGCAACTCAATTGACAAATCAGAAGTTAATTGGCAATAATTGGACTCTAATTGGCAACAATTAAAATGTATGCATGCATCTTCCTAGTTGGGATTCTATGAAGATGCACGCATAAATTTTCCATGTGGATCTGAAAGGGGGTGTGACCATGGGAGGAGCATGGGCAGATCAGAGGCATTCCTAGAAATTGAGTGCAGTGTTAAACAGGAAGTAGTATAAAAATCTGGTAAAAAAAACAAAAACGCTGTCGCGATCTTGGCAGGGGTAATCTCTAAGCATGAGCTGAGCTGGCACTATTGGCAAATTGAGGTAAGGGGTTTGGATTTAAAAGTTTTCACATATGTATTTTTTCATGCAGTGTATTATTAATTTTTTTGTAGGGGATGGTCCCCCATCTGACAATGCTCTGAAGATGAGTATAATTGAAATCTGCAATTAATTTATGAAATCTGATAATTTAAAAAGAGATAGCTGCATATGTAGTAGTAAAAGCATTGGGAAGTTTACATAAACACTTTTAAATACACTTGAGAACCGATCACAAGGGTGGGTACAAGCAAATCTTGCAACAGTGTAAAATCAGTGGCAAGGTGCACTGCTGAGGTTTTCAGTTGTCAGTTAAATTTCAGTAATGGGAGATGTTTAGTGACAAAAAGGGGCATAATTGAACGGGGCGCCCAAGTTTTCCTGAGGACGTCCTCACAGGACATCCCGCGAAGGGGCGGGGAAACCCGTATTATCAAAACAAGATGGGCATCCATCTTTCGTTTCGATAATACGGTCGGGGATGCCCAAATCTGAACATTTAGGTCGACCTTAGAGATGGTTGTCCCTGTTTTTTGGCGATAATGGAAACTGAGGACGCCCGTCTCAGAAACGACCAAATGCAAGCCATTTGGTCGTGGGAGGAGCCAGCATTTGTAGTGCACTGGTTCCCCTCACGTGCCAGGACACTAACTGGGCACTCTAGGGGGTACTGCAGTGGACTTCAGAAAAAGCTCCCAGGTGCATAGCTACCTTATCTTGTGTGCTGAGCCCCCCAAACCCCACTCCCCACAACTGTACACCACTACCATAGCCCTTAGGGATGAAGGGGGGCACCTACATGTGGGTACAGTGGGTTTGTGGTGGGCTTTGGAGGGCTCGGTGTTTCCTTCACAAGTGTAACAGGTAGGGGGGGATGGGCCTGGGTCCGCCTGCCTGAAGTGCACTGCACCCACTAAAACTGCTCCAGGGACCTGCATACTGCTGTCATGGAGCTGGGTATGATATTTGAGGCTGGCATAGAGGCTGGAAAAATATTTTAAATTTTTTTAGGGTGGGAGGGGGTTAGTGACCACTGGGGGAGTACGGGGAAGTCATCCCCGATTCCCTCCAGTGGTCATCTGGTCATTTAGGGCACATTTTTGATGCTTGGTTGTAAAAAAAAAAGGACCAAGTAAAGTCACCCAAGTGTTCGTCATGGACGCCCTTCTTTTTTCCATTATCAGCCGAGGATGCCCATGTGTTAAGCATGCCCCAGTCCTGTCTTTGCTATGCTTCTGACACGCCCCCATTGAGGATGCCCAAAATCGGCTTTCGATTATGCCGATTTGGCGACCGTGTGAGAAGGACGCCCATTTTCCAATTTGTGTCGAAAGATGAGCGCCCTTCTCTTTCGAAAATAAGCCTGTATGTGTTATAGAATATGACAGATCCACACCTAATTCAGGCCAATTAATGCCAATACTTGGTCGTTAGCAGCCAATTATTGGCACTGATTGGCTCATTAATCAATTAAGTTGAACGCAAATCAAAAATGCACGCTGATTTACATGTGCAATTTAGTGTCACTTACACATGATTTTTACAGAATAGGGCTTTGGGCAGAAGTGCGTGTAAGTGACGTTTATTCTGTGATTATGCGTGCCAGAGGCATGACACTCCTTATACAGAATTGCCCTTCAAGTTGACATTTTCCCCAACTAGCAATCAGGAAAGAGAGGCAGCCTGTTAAGGATATCAACTGACCATGGCCCAGGCAAGAACTGGAATAAATGGGTAATTTAACATAGGCAAACGGCACACTTACCCGGCATTCCATAGCCGCCGAGAGGGGGGGGGCAGGGGGGACAAAATTCCCCGGGCCCGGGCCTCCAAGGGGGGCCCGGCGCCGCAGTCCCACCCGCCCTCCATCGTTGACCATCTGTCACCGGGCCGGGCCTCCTGCATTGAAATCACAGCGCCTCTCACCTCCGTGTGAAAGCGCTGCAGGCAGCAGGGCAGCAGATCGCCTCCCTTTGGCCCTCCTTCCCTCCCTGTGTCCCGCCCTCGTCTGATGTAACTTCTGCGATGGGGGACACAAGTGAAGGGGGGCCGAAGGGAGGCGATCTGCTGCCCTGCTGCCTGCAGCGCTTTCACACGGAGGTGAGAGGTGCTTTGATTTCAATGCAGGAGGCCCAGCCTGGTGGTGGACGGAGGGGGGCTGGTGGAGGGGGGAGCGGCGGGGCCCCGGGGGCGGCCCTGTCCCGGGCCCGGCCCAGTCTCTAGGTGGCCCTGCGGCACTCAACTCATCTCCCTTAGCGCACATGTTTAGCAAATTAAACACATCTAACACAATGTGAAATCTTATGAGCTTCAGCTTTATCATTAACCAACAACCCTCAAAACATCCTACCGCCATCTTGGTATACTCCACCTGCCATTCCTGACCAGCTAGGTGGTTGTGCCTTCTGAAGACATGCACTGACCCGCCTTCCCAATTATATAGCTGGGCCACATAACAAGTCAGGTTTTAACGGCATGGCCGCTCAAATCCACTTTTTCCTCCAGCTGTGCATTTCACTGGGCAGCTTAAGTCCATGCCTGCCTGACACCAGCTAGGCGTTCCAGTAGCGTCAAGGCACCTGTTCTAGGTTCCTATGTCCTCAAGTCGAGTTCCACAGAAAGCAGCCTTTTTGTACATACTGCTTCAAGGATGATTCCTTGGCTCGGATGCTCCCACCATGGACCAGGGCTGCGCAGAATGCGCCGGACCCAAATATGGTAGAATCCATGCATAATTTAGGCCAATTAACGCCAATAATAATAAGCCAACGATAACGACCAATAATTGGTCGTTATCGTTGGCTTATTAATCGATTAAGTTGCACTTGCAAATCGGCGATGCACGCTGATTTGCGCACCCAACGTTAGTCACCATACATAGAATCCGGGGCAGAAGTGGCGCTTATTCTGCAATTATGTTCACCAGAGACGCAACACTCCTTACAGAGTTAATATTTTTCCTGACTAGCAACCAGGAAAGAGGAGCAGCCTATTAAGGATATCGACTGACCGTGGCCCAAGCAAGAACTGGAATAAATGGGTAATTTATGTACTCCTTCCAACAAAATATGCCTCCCAGTCCCCCATTTTTCATAGTTAGTCAAAAGTGTATCTGTCAGACTCATTTGCCACCTCCATAGAGTTATTGCAGCTGTTCCACTACAGGCATTACCTTGGCAAGGCAGAGCGTTGACTGCAAAATGCTTAATGCTCTGATCCACTGGGCCGGCACGACTCACTGGTAAATCTGCAAAAGAAAGCAGCAGAAGTAGCATAAATTCTGCTACAGGACTAATCGTCTGCTATTGATCTGATGCAAATGGGTTGGGGAATTCACGGTTCTCTGAGCCTCAGCCAAGGAAGGACAGAAGCAACATTACAACCTCACGGTCCCTTTCACCTTGAAGCTTCAAGTTTATTAACTGTCAACGCAATGTTCATTTTTTTTCTCTTCTTTTCCATAATAATATTGCTGAAGCACAAAAACCTCCTTGGACAAGACCTCTTATTTAGGTGTCTTGGGAGCCGACACCGGGGTAAGCAATTTTCAGAGGTGATTTCAAGAAAACTTTCTACACCCTGTCGGAAGAGAATTATTGGCAGAAATGCAGATACCGATCGAGCCATACGCGGGGAAAGTAATTGGTTTGCTGAGATTAGCATTGCTTCTCAGGGAGGGCTGGGGAAGCTTAGGGTCAGAAGTTATCGGGGAAAGGAGACACCGATAGCAAGAGGACTGCCGGAATCTCTACGGAAGCGCAAAGCCTTTATCTGTGTTTCGGAAGCGATGTGTGATTAGGAGCGAGTGGGGAAACCGTAAGGATGAAAGGATTATCCGAGTCCAAAGTAGTGTTATGCTGCACTAAAGCCCTGCCCTGAAGCACCTTATGCAAATGTACTTGGAGGCTGCTTAAAATGACAAGAGGATTCAAAGGACGAGTTTTAAGGGAAACTCCAATCTGCAGCAATACTGGGGTTTAGACACAGACACCCTAGGCCGGAGCTTCCCAAACTTGGCCTGGGGACCCCACAGGCAGTTAGGGTTTTAGGATACCTACAACGAACATGCAGGAGATAAGTGTGCATTCATTACAGACTGGGCATATGAAAATTGATCTCGTGCACTGCTGTGGGCATTCTGAAAACCCACTGATTGTGGGGTATCTAGTGCAAGTTGGGGAAGCCGTGACTTAAAGTGCCAATTAGCCATGCTAAAGATGAATCTGCTTCTGCATACTTTATGGCTGTACTAGTAAAAGAGGCCTGTTTCGAACAGAAAGGAAACGGGCCCCCTCCCCCCTCCTGTTCCCCCTCACCCCTTCCTCTTCCCCCCTCACCTCTCCCCTTCTCCCAACCCCCTCTTCTCCCCCTCCCCCACCCCTCTTCTCCCTCCCTCCTCCCCCTCCTCCTCCCCTCCCCCACCCCCTTTTCTCCCTTCCCCCTCCCCCTCTTCTCCCTTCCTCCTCCTCCCCCCTCTCGACCCCCTCCTCCTCTAACTCCCCTCCTCCCTTCCTCCTCCCCCTCTCCCCTCTCTCTCATCTCAGGACTCCCCCACCCTCTCTCAGGACCCCCACCCTCTCGTCTCAGGACCCCCACCCCCTCCCTCTCATTTCAGGCCCCTCCCCCTCTCATCTCAAGACCCCCCTCCCCCCTCTCTCTCTCTTCTCAGGACCCCCACCCCTCCCTCCTCTCTCTCATATCAGAACTCCCCTTGTCTCAGGACCTCGCTCTCTATCCGCGCCCCCCTCTCCTCCGATTTCCGCCGCCCAGCGCCTCCCTCCCTCTGGGTCTGTGGCCTGCGTGCAAGGAGGAACATGTGCTGTTTAAAAAGTTTTACCTCCTGCTCGGCCGCCAACACTGAAGTGCAGCAAGTACAGACGCCGCTTCAGACAGGCTGTCATTTCAGCTGTTCCTCTGGTCCCGCCCTCATTTCCTGTGGTTGGTCCCTTCTCCTTCTGACCGCGTTTCTTTCCCTGGCAACTATACAGAGTTCCCTCGAGGGCGGGGCAGTGATCGGGAGTGTGATTACGAACCCTACGAACACTACACAGCAGGGCCGTGCCAAGGGTCTTTGGCGCCCCCCTGCAGACTACCAGTTGGCGCCCCCCCCCCCGCACCTGCCTGGCTCCAAGGCAGCGATTCCCCTCTCTCCCCTGCCCTCCCGCTCTCATGTAGGAACTGCCCACCCTCTTCTCCCCCCCAAGATCCCGTTCCTTTTTTTTTTCTTTTAAATTTACCTTCCTCCGGCAGCGCAGCGTCAGTGAAGGAGGCGGCGCTCCCAGTCCCGACGTCTCTAGCCTTCCCTTGTTCGCTGCTCACTGCCCCACCTTCTCTCGCTCTGTCTGTCCCGCCCTTGCGGAAATAGGAAGTTGCGTCAGCGGAGGGCGGGACAGACAGAGCGAGGGAAGACCCGACGGTCCACATTTCTTGTACGTGCAGGGCAGGCGCGACTCCCGATATTCTTTTTAAAGGTGGGGGGGGGGTGTCGATTCGCCGAGGGGGGGGGGGAGCTGGCAGGGAGCACCCCCCCCCCCGAGCTGACACCCGGGGCGGACCACCCCTCCCGCCCTCCCCTTGCTACGCCACTGTATTAGGGCCTAAATCCAAAAGATAGGTATAATAAATCCTTGCAAAACTGACTCTCTCCCTCAGGTCTCAGACATTTCTCATGTTTTGCCTACTAGAAGATCCTTCCCTCATTTGAATTGAAGGAAGAGGAGGGCAAATGTTTTTTTTGTTTTATGATTGTTTGTTGTTGGAATTATATTTTAGTGTGTGTGTGATTATGTATACCGTTCAAGGTATGAAAACAGAAGGAAGTAGATAAATATAAATAACATACATAGTAACATAGAAGATGACAGCAGAAAAAGACCTGCACGGTCCACCCAGTCTGCCCAACAAGATAAACTCACATGTGCCATTTTTTGTGTATACCTTAACTTGATTTGTACCTGTCTTTTTCAGGGCACAGACCATATAAGTCTGCCCAGCACTATCCCCGCCTCCCAACCACCAGCCCCGCCTCCCACCACCGGCTCTGGCACAGACAGTATAAGTCTGCCCAGCACTATCCCCACCTCCCAACCACCAGCCCCGCCTCCCACCACCGGCTAAGCCTCTAAGAAGTAAATAGAATTTTCTTGGTAAACATACCACTTGGATTGGTTTGATGCCTTAGGACAGACATACCTGAAGCTTACAGTTCTATTTGCAGTACAAAAAAATTCAAAAAAACAAACATTGTTTCATGCCAAACCTAGTCTTTTGGTGCTTTGAGATTAATTTTTGTCTATTTTCTGATAGATGAGTTGTCACAGTGTTTAAGAAGAACATTTTTCAGTCATAAGTGAAAAACGAACAAGTTCGTGTTTTTTTCTAGCGGGCAAAAGCTCTGAAGAATTTGCAACCAATTAAGCTGATTGATAGAACATAGCATTGTGATGTATTTAAATTATAAATCAGCAGGATAGAAAAGAAACGCTGCATAGTTTGGAAAATTCCTGCTGCTCATTGTAAAGTTTCTTTGAGGTATTTTGCTTGCCGTGAAAGGCTGAAAGGTTTCTGCCAGAAAACCTGTTTGCAGTCATTGTATTCAGTAACTAAAATCTCGTTAAAATGGCCAAGACAAGTCTGGTTCTTGGCTGCTAAACTAGCAGGGTGCTGGTTTGATCTTTTTGTCTGAAAATCTGATTATTCATTTACAGTGAGTAAGCTCAAAGATGTGAATGATCCAGAGATATGGTTAATAAGATGCATCACAAAAAAGGCACCTCATATATAGTACACAGGACCAGCCCAAGGGTATTGTATATTCCTTCCTATACTAGGCTTGTAATATGGCCTTGCTAGCCCTCAGTTTTCCTAGCCTTGCTGTTATCATCATATTTTTAGCATCTTCCTGCAACTGCATGTAAGCTACAGTGCTTTCTCAGGAAGTGGAAAGTACATGTTACATGTCAAGGTGACACTTAGGAGAAACTGAGGCTATGCAGCCCATATATGGCAGAAACATAAGGATATAACCTTGGCGGTGATGAGAGACTGAGGACCCAGCTGGCCCCAAGATGTTCCAACGGAAATATGTGTTCAAAGAAGAAGGGCACCAGGTGTTTCATAATATTTACTTGTTTGCTACATGGATTTGCACGCTGGGAGCACGCTTTAAGGAATTAGCCAATAGCCACAAAGTGTGCATGTGCACACAAGAGGAGAGGATGATACAATGTAGGAAATTGCTATTTATGTACACATATAAAAAATAACAGAATATTACAGGAAAATCCATATATGATCACAAGTTAGTTTAGGAGAAATCACATGATTTAGGAGAAACGAAACTTACAACAGTATATATGTGATAACTAAGAGACATGTGCTGAGCAGACTTTGTTATTCAGTCTTTGCGTCTGGCTTTTTCTGTGTGACAACTTGCTCCAGAGAGAACAATTATTTTGTATTCGCTTAGTGAGATACCAATAAAGATTTTTACTGGTTGCACCTATACCTAAGTCTGATTGTCTCTCTTATTGCAGCCCCTAGGGCTGAAGTGTCCTCTCCTCCTAGGGGTCAAAGGACAGAGTGGACATTACAGTATCTAATGCCTTGGACAAGCCTTCAGCCATATGCTGCCCCCCCCCCCCTTCACTTCCATATTTAGCACTTCCCTTTCCTACCACCTCTCCTCCTCTGGTGTCCAGCATCTCTCCTTTAGATCCCCACCAGGTGTTCAGCATTTCCATTCTTCTGCCCTCTACTACATCAAAGTGAGAGCAGCCAGAGCAGGGCATTGAGCAGATGTGAGGGCTCAAAACCTGCTGCATCCCACTCCCTTCAAACTTCTTGTTTGGAGGATGCAGGATGTGGCAGGCCTTGAGTATGCATGTCTTCTCAAGGTTCTGCACCAGCTGCTTTCACTTTGCTTTAGGGCTGATGATTGTAACCCTAGCATCACCCTAGCTGCCCTAGGTGGACGTCTGGGACTGTCTAGTTTGTCTGGTGGTCAGGGATGGTGCTAGGCATGATGGGGTCTAGGGCAGATGCTAGGGAGGGGGCCCCAAAGCTTGCATGTAAATTGTCCCTCTTTCAGTTCCAGGCAAGTTTGAGGCCCCCAGTGACATGGAGCCCAGGGCAATTGCCCTATTTGCCCACTCCTAACCCCGGCCCTGTTGGTGGTAGGGACATACAGAAGCTGGACAATACGATCCACAGGAAGGCTGTACGGCATGCAAATAAACTTTACTTAAGTCAAAACACCAAACACTGTTGAGTTTCTGTCTCCACCTGCATCAGGGATAACCTCAATATAATCTGATGCAGGCAATGATTGAAACACAGCTGTATTAGATGTTTTGACTTTAATAAAGCTTATTTGAATGTGTCTGCATCTCTTCTTTTTTTGATGTCTGGAGGTTGAGCCAACTCGGCATATACAGGTCACACTGACCCACAATGAAACTAGAGAAAAAGACTAGTCACAAATTAGTAAGATTCTATTTTTGTTACATTTGTACCCCGCACTTTCCCACTCATGGCAGGCTCAATGTGGCTTACGTGGGGCAATGGAGGGTTAAGTGACTTGCCCAGAGTCACAAGGAGCTGCCTGTGCCTGAAGTGGGAATCAAACTCAGTTCCTCAGGACCCAAGTCCTCCTTCCTCCACCCTAACCACTAGGCCACTCCTCCACTGTTGCTACTATTTGAGATTCTACATGGAATGTTGC
Source organism: Microcaecilia unicolor (assembly GCF_901765095.1). Taxonomy (NCBI): domain Eukaryota; kingdom Metazoa; phylum Chordata; class Amphibia; order Gymnophiona; family Siphonopidae; genus Microcaecilia; species Microcaecilia unicolor. The sequence continues at coordinate 180,700,025 of NC_044041.1, read as the reverse complement.
TATTCCACTAGCAACATTTCATGTAGAAGTCAGCCCTTGCAGATCACCAATGTGGCTGCGCAGGCTTCTACATGGAATGTTGCTAGTGGAATAGCAACATTCCATGTAGAATCTCTAATAGTATCTATATTATTTTTGTTACCTTTGTACCCTGCACTTTCCCACTCATGGCAGGCTCAATGTGGCTTACGTGGGGCAATGGAGGGTTAAGTGACTTGCCCAGAGTCACAAGGAGCTGCCTGTGCCTGAAGTGGGAATTGAACTCAGTGCCTCAGGACCAAAGTCCACCACCCTAACCACTAGGCCACTCCTCCACTCAACTTAAAGATCTATCTTTAAGTTGTCAAACAAAAGAGCAGAAATTAGCGGCATGGCAGTCAGGATTTCAATTTAAAAAAAAAAAAAACCCAAACTTTCTAATATTGTCAGGAAAAGAGTTTGGATGTATGATCAATCTGGAAATGTCTCACTTTTGAAAGGTCGTCAGATCCATGGTTCACTTTCTTAAAACTAATCATAAAAAGGTTGAGTAAAACAAGTTTTCAGCCTTAGAGCACTATCACCAATTAAGAAAGCTTCAGTCGTAGTTACTAACGATTCACACATCTTGAATAAGTATAGTTTTTCTGATCTGGCAATTGATTAGCCTTATCGCAGTTGCAAAATGGGAGTTGTGATGGTGTGTTGTGAATGCTGTCACCCTAGTAGTATCCCTTAACCGGGTTAGTAAAAGACAGATTTCAGATAAACCAGGCAAACTATGTAACATGGCCACCAAACCATTTTTTCTTGTGGGGGAGGGTTGCATCTAGTTGGAGACTTAGCTGTGTGCTGTAAAGTATTGAGTATGCTAGAGAGCATGTTTATTAGAAACTGAATTGTTTGCTCTTAATTCTGTTTAGTGTTATTATTATTATTATTATTTGTTGCATTTGTATCCCACATTTTCCCACCTATTTGCGGGCTCAGTGTGGCTTACAATAAGACTTGAATAATAGAAATACATTTGTTACGACTAGGTTATAGAATACATTGAACAGAGTTGTGCGAGACATTCGAATATCCTTAGTAGTATAGCAGTGGGACAACAACATAGGGACATTAGAAGGAGACAATGAGAGAAAAAAGGGCATTAATAGGCACCTAGACATATAGTGTACATACTGTAGTTCCATGGTTGAATGTGTGATTGACTGGATAAAGGGATGATGGATCAGATGTGGATGTGTATTGCATTGTGAACAGTCAGTAGTTTCTATGTGTTTTGGCTCTTTCCGTAGGTTTGTTCAAACAGGTGTGTCTTCAGTAGTTTACGGAAGGAGGTTTGTTCGTTAATCATTCTTAGGTTGCGTGGTAATGTATTCCAGGACTTCGTGCTCTTGTAGGAAAAGGTTGACGCGTGTATCGTCTTGTACTTCAAGCCCTTGCAGGTTGGGTAGTGGAGGTTGAGGTGAGTTCGGGATGATCTTTTGGCGTTTCTAGGTGGTAGGTCTATTAAATCAGACATGTACGCTGGGGCTTCACCGTAAATGATCTTATGGACTAGTGTGCAAGTTTTAAAAGTAACGCGGTCCTTGAGTGGAAGCCAATGTAGTTTCTCTCGTAGTGGTTTTGCCCTTTCATATTTAGGTTTTCCGAAGATGAGCCTGGCTGCTGTGTTCTGGGCTGTTTGAAGTTTCCTCAGTATTTGCTCTTTGCAGCCTGCGTATAATGAGTTGCAGTAGTCCAAGTGGCTAAGGACGAGGGATTGCACTAGGCTACGGAAGACGGATCTTGGGAAGAATGGTCTGATCCTTTTCAATTTCCACATGCTGAAGAACATCTTCTTGGTTATGTTATTTGCGTGAGTTTCGAGTGTTAGGTGGCGGTCGATAGTCACTCCAAGGATTTTTAGCGTTTCTGAGATTGGAAGTTTTAGGTTTGGTGTGTTTATCACGTTGAACTCAGTTGTGTTGTATTGGGAGGTGAGTATCAGGCTTTGGGTTTTTTCTGCGTTTAGTTTCAGGCGGAATGCATCTGCCCATGTGTTCATGATGTGTAGACTTTGATTGATTTCGCTGGAGATTTCTTTGATGTCTTGTTTGAATGGGATGTATATGGTTACATCATCGGCATATATATACGGGTTGAGGTTGTGGTTTGATAGGAGTTTTGCTAAAGGGATCATCATTAGGTTGAATATAGTTGGAGAGAGAGGTGATCCTTGTGGGACTCCACATTCAGGTATCCATGCCTTGGACGTGGTTGAATTTGATGTGACTTGGTACGAGCGCAGGGTTAGGAACCCCTTGAACCAATTCAAGACATTTCCTCCAATGCCAAAGTATTCAAGTATGTGTAGTAGGATTTCATGGTCAACCATGTCGAAGGCGCTAGACATGTCAAATTGTAGTAGGAGTATATTGTTGCCGGTTGCAATTGTTTGTTTGAATTTGGTCATAAGGGTGACTAATACTGTTTCTGTGCTGTGATTCGAACGGAATCCTGATTGGGCATTGTGCAATATTGAATGTTTGTCTAGATAGTTTGTGAGTTGTTTGGTAACCATACCTTCGGTTATCTTGGTTATTAGTGGTATGGATGCAATTGGCCTGTAGTTGGTTATTTCGCTCGTGTTTTTCTTTGTGTCTTTAGGAATTGGTGTGAGTAAGATTTTTCCTTTTTCTTTTGGGAAGAGTCCATTTTGTAGCATGTAGTTTATGTGGTTTGTTAGGTTTATTATGAATTGTTGAGGAGCAGTTTGCATGAGGCTGTTTGGACATTTGTCTAGTTTGCAGTTAGATTTGGCATATTTTTTGAGAGTTTTAGAGATGAAACTACATTGGCTTCCACTCAAGGACCGCGTTACTTTTAAAACTTGCACACTAGTCCATAAGATCATTTACTGTGAAGCCCCAGCGTACATGTCTGATTTAATAGACCTACCACCTAGAAACGCCAAAAGATCATCCCGAACTCACCTCAACCTCCACTACCCAACCTGCAAGGGCTTGAAGTACAAGACGATACACGCGTCAACCTTTTCCTACAAGAGCACGAAGTCCTGGAATACATTACCACGCAACCTAAGAATGATTAACGAACAAACCTCCTTCCGTAAACTACTGAAGACACACCTGTTTGAACAAACCTACGGAAAGAGCCAAAACACATAGAAACTACTGACTGTTCACAATGCAATACACATCCACATCTGATCCATCATCCCTTTATCCAGTCAATCACACATTCAACCATGGAACTACAGTATGTACACTATATGTCTAGGTGCCTATTAATGCCCTTTTTTCTCTCATTGTCTCCTTCTAATGTCCCTATGTTGTTGTCCCACTGCTATACTACTAAGGATATTCGAATGTCTCGCACAACTCTGTTCAATGTATTCTATAACCTAGTCGTAACAAATGTATTTCTATTATTCAAGTCTTATTGTAAGCCACACTGAGCCCGCAAATAGGTGGGAAAATGTGGGATACAAATGCAACAAATAATAATAATAATAAAACAGACTCCCAGAACCAGCTTCAATAGTGTGCAAATGGCCACATATACATTTACATCTGTGACCCTGGACTTCAGGCTTGTGCCCGAGTAGTGTATAAAATACACTGAGACATTGCAACTCCGCCTCCACACCAGCCAAACTACACCCTCGGGAACGTCTGTGGGCCTACTTTTTACATGTGTAATGCAGTCATGAAATTTTAGGAAAGTCCTTCTCTGTGTGAAAACAAACTTTGCACATGGAAAGGGCTTTATCAAAATGGCCCAATGTGACTAATGCAAGCTCTGAGCACGGGCGAAACACTGCAAGTCGCTCCTGTATACCAATATACGCTGCAAGCGTATATTTTGAGGCAATGTTTTGAGGCATTGATGTAAGGTATTTCAGATAAACCAGGCAAACTGTCACATGGCCACTAAACCGTTTTTGTTTGGTTTGTTTTTTTTTTGGCGGGGGGAGGCATCTAGTTGGAGACTTAGCTGTGTAGTGTAAGGTATTGAGTATGCCAGTGAGCATGTTAGAATCTGAGTTGTTTGCTCAGTTCTTCTGTTTAGTGTTCTGTTTTGAGGAATTGATATAAGATATATAGTAACTGCAAGTAAACAGATTAGATGTAACAGCTGATATTATTGGGCAAGTCACTTAACCCTCCATTGCCTCCGGTACAAACTTAGATTGTGAGCCCTACTGGGACAGAGAAATATCCAGAGTACCTGAATGTAACTCACCTTGAGCTACTACTGAAAAAGGTGTGAGCAAAATATAAATAAATAAATATTTGAGATTCTACATGGAATGTTGCTAGTGGAGGCGTGACCTAGTGGTTAGAGCATCTTGTAATCCAGAGGTGACCAGTTCAAATCCCGCTGCTGCTCCTTGTGATCTTGGGCAAGTCACTTAACCCTCCATTGCCTCAGGTACAAACTTAGATTGTGAGCCCTCCTGTGACAGAGAAATATCCAGAGTACCTGAATGTAACTCAACTTGAGCTACTACTGAAAAAGGTGTGAGCAAAATCTTAATAAATAAATAAAGATTCTAGAATTCTAAAGAATAACTAGACTCCATGCAGAATTTCAAAGTGTAGCAACATTCCATGTAGACCCCCAAAGAGTAACAAAACTCTTTACTCTTTGGGGTGGAGAAGTGGCCTAGTAGTTAGAGCACCAGTCTTGCAATCCAGAGGTGGCTGGTTCAAATCCCACTGCTGCTGCTCCTTGTGATCTTGGGTAAGTCACTTAACCCTCCATTGCTTCAGGTACAAACTTAGATTGTGAACCCACCTGGGACAGAGAAATACCCAGAATGTAACTCACCTTGAGCTACTACTGAAAAAGGTGTATTAAAAAAGAAAATACTGCAGCAGGACATGTTTATCTACTCCTAACCTAGCTGAGATAATATTTAATCATCTCTCTGACCTCATATGCAACTTTCTCAAAATTAGTCCCCTTATTTTCTAACTCCTCTTACTTTCTTACCTATCTACGGGGTCCTTTTACAAAGCCGTGGTAAAAAGTGGCCTGTGGTAGTGTGAGTGCAATTTTTGGGGGCGCCCTGGTTCACTTCTTACCGCGGCTGGAAAAAAGTCCATTTTTTAATGGGCCGGGAAATGGGTGTGCGCAAAAATGAAAATGAGTGCATGCGTATTTACGGCCTAAGCCCTTACTGCCAGTCATTGACTTAACAGTAAGGGCTCATACGCTACCCATGCTGTAACCATGTAGTGTGCGCCAACGTGGCCACGCTGCCGATTAACACCAGGAATGCCCCCCCCCCCCTGTACTGCGGGATTCAGTGTATGTCAAACTTGGAATTACCACCGAGTGCATGTGCTACCCCAGCGGTAGTGCTGATTTGGCATATGCGACTCGCACGTTAGCCCTCCCGTACCTTTGTAAAAGGGCCTTAATATGTTCCATCTTTGCTTATACCCTACGCTATCTCTTAAATGTTTTATTGCGCATTGTATTGACTTTGTAAGCCGTATACTATCAGGCTCATTTTCGAAAGAGATAGACGTCCAAAAAGTGACATAAGCCTGAGTACCTGGAGAATAGGATGACCCTCCACACACCGCCAAGGACTCTAAGGTCCTCTCAAGGACTATCACTAACCACACCCTCTTCAAAAGACATTACACGGTGTGATACCCGCAAGCGAACCTTCTCTGGAGTGGCCCCCTCACTCTGGAATGCGCTGTCTGAAAGGCTCCGCTTAACACAAGACTATCTCTGTTTCAGGAAGCAGGTGAAAGCTTGGCTCTTCAACCAGGCCTTTAATGGAAGTAGTAACTCAAGTGTTAGTCTCACTCACACACACAAGGAGTGACTCGGGCCAGTGGCGTACCAAGGGGGGTGACGGTGGGGGCAGTCCGCCCCGGGTGCACGCCGCTGGGGGGGGGTGTCGCGCGCCTGTCCGCTACATTCGTTCTGTGCTCTCTCTGCCCCGGAACAGGTTACTTCCTGTTCCGGGGCAGAGGGAGCATGGAAACGAACGAAGCGGACAGGCGCGCGGCACCCGGGGGGGGGGGGGGGGTGTCAGCCCCCCTAGGAACGCCACTGACTCGGGCTGCACATACTGCAGCAAGAGATATTTATCCACTCCTACCCTAGCTGAGATAATATTTAACCATCTCTCTGATCTCATGTGCAACTTTCTCTAAATCAGTCATCTACTTTTTAACTCATCTTACTGTCTTACTTATCTTTATGTTCCATCTTTGCTTTACCCTTCACTATCAATTATAATGTTCTATTACATATTGACATTGTAAGTAGTATATTATGCCATACTCTGTATTGTTATTTGAATATTTTGACTGCTGTAATTGCCTATTGCTCATGCTTGATCTATTCTTACTGTACACCGCCTTGAGTGAATTCCTTCAAAACGGCGGTAAATAAATCCTATTAATAAATAAATAAATAAGTCAGGATTTGGACGTTTATCTCACAGTATTATTGAAACCTCTTTTTGGATGTCTTTCTCTGAAGTCCGTCCAAATCTCAAGTGGGCGTGCCAGGGGCGTGTTCAAGGCAGGACTTGGGCGTTCCTAAGACTTGGACGTCTTTCAGCTATAATGGAACAAAGCAAAAACGTCCAGGACTAAAACTTAGACGTTTTGAGCTAGATCTGTGTTTATTACAAATACGGCTCAAAAAGGTAACCAAAATGACCAGATGACCACTGGAGGGAATCAGGGATGACCTCCCCTAACTCCCCCAGTAGTCCCTAACCCCCTCCCACCCCCAAGAAATGTGATGAAAAACATTTCTTTCCAGCCTCTGTGCCACCCTCAGATGTTATACTCAGGTCCATCAGAATAGCATGCAGGTCCCTGGAGTAGTCTAGTAGTGGGTGCAGTGCACTGCAGACAGGTGGACTCAGCCTCCTACTTCTCCCTACCTGTTACCATTGTGGAGGAAAATGCGTGCCCTCCAAAACCCACCAGAAACCCACTGTACCCACATATAGGTGCCTCCTTCACCCGTAAAGGCTATGGTAGTGGTGTACAGTCGGGGGTAGTGGGTTTTAGGTGGGTTTTGGGGGGGCTCAGCAGACAAAGTAAGGGAGCAATGGTCAGATGTGTACCTGGGAGCATTTTATAAAGTCCACTGCAGTGCCCCCTAGGGTGCTTTATTGCTGTCCTTGGATGTCAGGGGGTCCAGTCTACTAAAAATGCTGGGTCCTTCTATGTCCCAATGGCTTGACTTTGGACGTTTTACACTTGGACATTTTTTTTTTTTCAAAAATGGACAAAAAACAAAGACGTCCAAATCACAGGACATCTATAGTATTTTCGAACGCAAAAGATAGATGTCCATCTTTTTCGAAAATGACCTTCTTTCCTGTTTGGAATTTGGACGTCTTTGTAAAACTTCCAAATTCTGATTTAGACATTTTTTTTTCGAAAACGCCCCTCCACGCCATACTTTGTATTGTTATTTGAATATTTTTACTGCTGTAATTGTATATTGCTTATGTTTGATTTATTCTTACTGTACACCACCTTGACTGAATTCCTACAAAAAGGTGGTAAATACATCCTAATAAATAAATAAAATAAAGTAAATTCATAATTCAGTTTTCTGGAAAAAAATGATACGTCTTTCATTCAGTCACTGCAGGCTAAAGCTGATAACAAAAGAGATTGGGGATGTTGTTGCTGGATTTGATGGGCTACATTAGGAAATTTAATTATGTGCAAGGATGTGGAGTTTACTGATGTTTGATGGCAGTCCAAAAGAGGAGAAAGTGGGGGAGAAGCATGTTTCTAAATAACAAGGAAGCCATCTTCCTTGTTGAGGAGAAACTCACTTTACTATACATTTTCTGAGACTTTCAAGGCAAAGTGATTGCCTTCACCCAAAAGGGGACCGTTTCCCTGGATTTGTAAGGAGCTTTCAGCATCTAAAAGGTCAGGGCACTAAGCTGAGGGGTTTCATGGAAGTGTAGGCCCTTTGTGCATGAGCTCCCCAGCAAACCTTAGACAAAATGTGAAGACCCATTTTAGATAGGATAGGATATGCTCAATGACCTCTGTATTTTACTAAAGCCTTTGCTGAAAGTGGAGCCTTTTGATAAATACTAGAAGGATGCCAGCAAATACATGGGCATTTTCCATCACATCCAGTGGGAAGAATGATTTTACAAAATAACAGCATGAAAAAAGAGCATCCCAATGCAACACTTTGTTGTTGCTGTAGTCAGGAACATTGCAGGTCCCAACATATTCAGTACTCACAACCAGCAGGACAGAATGCAAAAGTACCCATGGGTAAAGGCACGTCAATGCTACCAACAAACGAGTCAGTCTGTTATACCATATTTGTTTTCAATTCACAGTCTAGTATGTTGCTAAAAAGCCTGAAGTCTGACCTTTTGTGAGAACGTTTCTGCTTTAGGTTTGAAGTACAGGAAATAAAAACAAGTTTGGTCTCTCTTCTCGAAAATGATGCAAAGCAGGGTGGAGCCAACTGGCATTACTGCCCTGGAGATGAGACTTTCTTTGCAGTAGTTACCTATGTTGCTTCTGATCAAACATTTTCAAAGGACAGTATATGATTAGGGAATCTTTTTACTAACGTGCACTGCAGTAAGGTTTTGCACTTATTTATTTAGATTTTGCTCACACCTTTTTCCAGTAGTAGCTCAAGGTGAGGTACATTCAGGTGCCCTGGGTATTTCTCTGTCCCAGAAGAGCTCACAATCTAAGTTTGTACCTGAGGCAATGGAGGCTTAAGTGACTTACCCAAGATCACAAGGAGCAGCAGTGGGATTTGAACCAGCCACCTCTAGATTGCAAGACTGGTGCTCTAACCACTAGGCCACTTCTCCACTAGCAACATTCTGTGTAGAATCTCAAATAGTAGCAACATTCCATGTAGAATCTCAAATATTTATGTATTTATTTAGATTTTGCACACCTTTTTCAGTAGTAGCTCAAGGTGAGTAACATTCAGGTACTCTGGATATTTCTCTGTCCCAGGAGGGCTCACAATCTAAGTTTGTACCTGAGGCAATGGAGGCTTAAGTGACTTGCCCAAGATCACAAGGAGCAGCAGTGGGATTTGAATTGGCCACCTCTGGATTGTGAGATCAGTGCACTAGGCCACTCCTCCACTAATACACAGTGAGTGCAAAGCCTGTGTGGTAAATGTGGGGGCATTTCCAGTATCTGCCCTGCATTAGCACATGGGGCAGACATCTACTGCATTATTTGCAGTGCCATAGTGCAGAAGCAACCCAAACAAATTTTGAATAAAATGGCGCCTATGTAAATTGGGCCTGCAGCCTCGTACAGGTACCTGTTTTACAAAAGGTCTGCTCCCTCAGACATCAAAACCCGGTTACACATCTGACTCACAGACAGTAGCGTAGGAAGGGGGGGCGGGAGGGGCGGTCCGCCCCGGGTGCAGGCGCTCGGGGGGTGCCGGCCCTGCTGGTTCCCTGTTCCGTCTGCCCCGGAACAGGTTACTTCCTGTTCCGGGGCAGAGAGAGCAGGGAACCAGCGGGGCCGATGCAGCTCCGAGCGACATGCACTCGGGGTGGATCGGCCCTCCCGCAGGTAAGAATGCACTCCGGGGGGGGGGGGGGGTTTGCTCCGGAGGGGGGTGTGCCACGGAGGGAGGGGGGGTCGCACCGTGCTGCACCTGGGGGGGGGGGGGCAGCTGCGACCCGCCCCGGGTGTCATTAGCCCTCGCTATGGCACTGCTCACAGATAAATAAAGTTGCACAGAGCTGCCATGGTGGTGCTATTCCCCCCTCTACAAACACCCACATCCCTTCATCTGACTCCCTCTCCTGCTCTCCATGATCTAATCCCCCTGACATCTGATTTCCCCTGACTCTTCAACCCCCAATTCCCCTGATCTTTTTCCCCAAATCCTGAATCCCCCATTCTCTTCCACCAACCCCACAATTTCCCCATCTCTTTCTCCACCCCCCTAATCCCATCTCTCCAATAAACTCCTTCCCCAACTCAAAAGCCCCTGCCCACAACTTGGCAAGGAAACCTTCCTCCCCTCCCTCCCAGGACTTACTTGGAGGTGATCCGTGGTAATCTAGTTGGCTGGGACAGGACCATTCCTGCCCCTTCTAGGTCTGGGAATCAAAATGGCCACCACGAGCATAATATTATTCTCACAGTTCTACCGCTAGGGGACATCCTTCCATATAAGGAACCTTTGTAGAATATCTATGAGACATACAGTAGTGCTTGTATGTTTGCCAGCATAAACATTGGGACCAGCCATTTCACAAATACACACTTTGTAAAAATAAACAGCAGTGAGGAAGCAACAATATTGCAATTTCCATATGTAAACGGTTAGTTTTCTATTATCCACACATTTGCAGTAAGCAGTCCTATGAACTCTGATACTGAGCAAACAGTTTTAAAATTCCAGGCATGTTCTTTCTTGGCTAGAGTTAGCAAAACTGAGTCATAGGACTTTATTCAATAATGATTTTCCATAGGAAGAGAACGAGGAAAGTCCTTTCTGAATAAGATCCATAGGGCTTTTTTTTTGTTTGTTTTGTTTTGCATGAATGGATCATAAGCTCAGTTGCTCACTCTCTGAGGTCTAAATATTATTACAACGTACCCCGAGTCTCCTAGGTGGCTGCTGCTGTAATAATCCTCTGGTAGGTAATACTGTAACAATGCAGAGCGGAGGAATAGCCTAATGGTTAATGCAATGGGTTAAGTACCTGAGGAAGTTGGTTTCATTCCCACTGCAGCTCCTTATGACTGGACAAATCACATAACTCTCCATTGCCCCAGGTACAAAATAAGTTCCTGTATGTTTCTATCTTTTTTTTTTCTAATTAAGAATAGTAGCAAACAAGTACAGTAAGTCCTCAAAAACATTACAACAGCAAATGTCTTTACCCAAACTCCCTTCTCCCTCCCCATTTCCATGTAATGTGGAAAGTGCTCTGATTGTAACCAAAGCAAGGCAATATATCAAATCCTTTCCCCTTTTCTAATGACTTTCAGCCCTTTCTGCTATAATCAATAGCCTTATTAATTCCTGGGCACACATATAGGGGACTAGCTCTTTAGATAACAGAATGTTTTTCCCCCTTTCTTTTGTATTTCTGTGTCAGGTGTTCGGCGCTGCGTGCGTCTGGTAGCGCTATACAAATGCTAATAATAATAATAATTAAGTTTGCATGCACTGTGCATGGCTTTGTCTAGCCCATCTAGGAATCTTTCTCAAGCCCAATGCAGTTCTGTGCCAGGCTGAGCTTCTGGAAAAACTTCAGGCATAGAAACAGCTCTGTTCTTCGTCAAAAGAATATCATCTGGAAAATCCAGACTTCTCAGTTGCAGTGGTAAGACTCTCTCTCTCTCTCTTTCTCTGTAAATCAATGTAAATCTGTTCACCAAACACAACTTGGAAGAGTCCAGCATTTGGGCTTTCTTGAAGATGTCATGCTTTATTGCTGTTTCCTTATGTCTTGTTTAATTTTCCTCTGCCCCCCCTCCTCTAAACTCCCTTTTCTTTCCACAGGTCCTGCTGGTACCCACTCCCTTGCTGGCAGCTTATCTGTTTCTCTCACTTCTGGATTCTGGCTCTGATCCTGAGCTTGATAAAGTCTTGTATTTCTGTTAAAGGATTTAGAGGTGAAATGTTAATTTTTCTAATTTTATATGAGTTTGCTGTCTCCCTTTCAGTGCTGTTCCCCTAGTATTTGGGGGAGGAGATAAGAGAAGTGCCTTAAAGATCTCCTGTAGGGTAGCAGCCAAGATGGCTACTTGAATGGAAGCAACTTTGTGAGACTTATGGGGTGGAGACTGAATCTGTCTGTTGGTACCTTTGCTTACTGCCTTTTCTGTGGGGAAGCAGAAAGGAAAAATGGGGGAAGGTTATGAAGAGGGGCATTTTCAAAAGGGCCGTCCACGTTTCGATTTGGACGTCCTTGCAAAAAGTCCCAATCCAGGGGCGGGGAAACCGATAGTTTCGAAACAAGATGGATGTCCATCTTTTGTTTCAAAATATCATCAGGGAAGTCAAATCCTTAAATTTTGCCATCCCTAGATTTGGACGTCCGTAGACATGGACCTTTCTGATTTTCAGCGATTTTCGAAACCAAGGACGTCCATCTCAGAAACGACCAAATGCAAGCCATTTGGTCATGGGAGGAGCCAGCATTTGTAGTTAACTGGTCCCCCTGACATGCCAGGACATCAACTGGGCACTGCAGTGAACTTCATAGAATGCTCCCAGGAACATAGCTCCCTTACCTTGTGTGCTGAGCCCCCCAAAACCCACTACCCACAACTGTACATCACTACCATAGCCCTTACGAGTGAAGGGGGGCACCTAGATGTGGGTACATTGGTTTGTGGTGGGTTTTGGAGGGCTTGCTGTTTCCTCCACAAACATAACAGGTGGGGGGGGGGGGGGTGCTGGGTCTGCCTGTCTGAAGTGCACTCACCCACTAAAACTGCTCCAGGGACCTGCATACTGCTGTGATGGACCTGAGTATGATATCTGAGGCTGGCATAGAGGCTGGCACGACATATTTTTACAGATGTTTTTTGAGGGTGGGAGGGGGTTAGTGATCACTGGGGGAGTAACGGTCGGTCATCCCCGATTCTCTCTGGTGGTCATCTGGTCATTTCGGGCATTTTTTTGTGCCTTAGTCATAACCGAATTGTTGTAAAAAAATTGGCTAAACCAGTGAAGAAGTGGGCGCTAGTTACATTGCCAAATCTAAGTTTTTGGTAATGAGCGCCGCTGAGGTTGCCTTTGAAAAACAAGAGAATATGAGAATGTTCAAGACACTGTTTTTCTATATATTTGAGCAGTAGAAAACTCTAAAATAATGTGAAGATCTTTGTTTTAATAGTACTAATTACCGGACCCAACTTTGTATGAGATACTGGTTAGTCATAAGAAAAACAGGTCCAGGTGAAAATGTCCAAGTGCTCGTCAGGGACGTCCTTGTTTTCGATTATGGATCAAGGACGTCCAAGTGTTAGGCACGTTCAAGTCCCACCTTCGCTATGGCTCCGACACGCCCCTTTGAATGTTGGCCATCCCTGCGACGGAGTGCAGTTGGGGACGTCCAAAATCGACTTTCGATTATACCGATTTGGACGTTTCTGTGAGGACGTCCATCTTCTGATTTATGCCGAAAGATGGGCGACCTTCTCTTTTGAAAATGAGCCCAAAAGTGTCTCTAGCACCTTTGGAGAGGTGACAGATGTTCATAGCAGAATACCTTTTGTGTCTGTTGGGTCTGATGTAGGGTCAGAATTGAAAGTGGCTTCCCAGCCAGATGGAGAGATGACATTAATCCCTTGAGATCATTGCACCTTCGGACCTCCTGCTCACATGACATTTTTCCTGGGAAGTGGCTTGTAGTACATTTCCATGTAGAGCATTGCTGGCTGGGCTCACTTCAAGGTTTTGCTGATGGATTCAGCACTTTCATCTAGGATTGAAAATGACTCTACAGAAATTGATTAGTCTGGATTTTCCTCCATCTCTGGAAGAGGGGAGATGAGCCTCTGCTGCCATGGGGGTACAAATTTCGGATCCTGGTGGTGGTGATGGTGGTTTCTGGTTTTCTTCCAAATCCCTCCCCCACCCTAAAAAAATTTAATAAAACTAACTACCTGGAGGGGTGGGTGGGTGAGGAGTAGAGTAGGTGGTAAATAAAGTCCAAAAAAATAGCATATTTCTTAATCCTTTATCAGAAATTGAGGGGTTGGAGAGCATATGGCATGCCATGGCTTCATTGGAGTGATCCAGTTGCCCTAATTACAACAGGTAATTACAACAAATACAGACTTTACTCTCAGGAGGTGAAGATTTAAAAAATGGAGCAATCCTCTCCCCAAGCTTCATCTAGTCAGGTGGGAGTGGCTCAGAATAGAAATGTTTTGTAGAATGGATAATTTTGAGAATAGTTTACTATATATGAATTCGTAGATCCTGAATTTCCTAAACTTCTTTCGTCTTCTCCTGTGAATTTGTTCCAAGGTTATCTGAGAGAGGGTTTGAAAGTGCTATAAGATGGGATTCATCCAATTAATCATGCTTTCTCCATTCCAGTTCAGCAGATAAGAAGCAAGATGCTGCATGGAAGACGTAGAGGAAGACCTCACCATGAACAGCTTGGAACGCTCTGGTTTATTGGAGGGGTCTAAAGCAGGGAAAGAGTATACAGCAATAGTTTGGTAACTTTTATTTTATTTTCATAAGATAGGGATGCTATTCTTTCATCTGGTAATCCAGAATTATGGTGCTCTGTTTGTGGGACATAAACCAGCTTATTTTCGAAAGAGAAGGACGCCCATCTTTTGACACAAATCGGGAGATGGGCGTCCTTCTCCCGCGGGCGCCCAAATCGGTATAATCAAAAGCCGATTTTGGGCGCCCCCAACTGCAGTCCATTGCAGGGACGAACAAAGTTTACGGGGGCGTGTTGGAGGTGCAGCGAAGGTGGGACTGGGGCGTGTTTATCGGCCGAGGAGAGACGGGCGTCCTCGGCTGATAATGGAAAAAGAGGGGCGTCACTGGCGAGAATTTGATCTGTTTTCTTTGGTCCCTTTTTTTTTGGTCCAAGTCACAAAAAAGTGCCTGAACTGCCCAGATGACCACCCGAGAGAATCCCTGACTCCCCCAGTGGTCACTAACCCCCCTCCCACCCTAAAAAACAACTTTAAAAACTTTTTTTGCCAGCCTCTATGCCAGCCTCAAATGTCATACTCAGGTTCATCGCAGCAGTATGCAGGTCCCTGGAGCAGTTTTAGTTGGTGCAGTACACCTCAGGCAGGTGGACCCAGGCCCATCCCCCCCCCCACCTGTTACACTTGTGGTGGAAAATGGGAGCCAGAAACCCACTGTACCTACCACATGTGGGTGCCCCGCTTCACCCCTTAGGGCTATGATAGTGGTGTACAGTTGTGGGGAGTGGGATTGGGGAGGGGTTGGGGGGCTCAGCACGAAGGTAAGGGAGCTATGTACCTGGGAGCAATTTGTGAAGTCCACTGCAGTGCCCTCTAGGGTGCCCGGTTGGTGTCCTGGCATGTGAGGGAGACCAGTGCGCTATGAATCCTGGCCCCTCCCATGACCAAATGCCTTGGAGTTGTTCGTTTTTGAGATGGGCGCCCTCGGTTTCCATTATGGCTGAAAACCGAGGGCGCTCATCTCTACAGCCGGTGATCTCAGCATTTGACCCAAATGTTGAGATTTGGGCGCCTCCAACCATATTATCGAAACGAAAGATGGACGCCCATCTCATTTCGAAAACACGGTTGGCCCCGCCCCTTCGCGGCACCGCCCTCGGAGATGGGCACCCTTAGAGATGGGTGTCCCCGATCGAAAATGCCCCTGAAAGTGTGATGCTTACCAGGTGTTAGTAAAAGCATTCAGATATGCAAGAGGATGTTCTTGGCTATGCAAGGAGAGGTCACCAGGTTGCAGACCTCCTTCATGGCCAGGTTTTATTGTAAATGTTTAATCAAGTTATCAGAAATGAAGTACATGCCTTATAAACATTCACAGCTTCATTTTGTTTTCTAGCTGAGTCTCTCTGGCTGTTCAGGTTACTTGGTTGTATTTGTGAAGGAGGACTGTGGGCTTATGTGGGGGGGGGGGGGGGGGGGAGGGAAGTAGCACAGGAGCTGGGCCAGCCCAAGGCAAGATGCCGCCTGAGGCAGAGCTTAAATGCCGTCCCCCTGGGCCAAGATGCCGCTCCCCCCACAAGCATTTTACCTCATCACGCTGCGAAGCCGCCCCCCCCCCAAGATGCTGCTCCTGAGGAGTGCTGGCCGAGGCCCCCACCTTAGGTGGCCTAATGGTCGGGCTGCCCCTGCACAGGAACCCTTACCACCTCCTGAATAGGTGGCAGTAAGGGTTCCCATAATAATAGCCGCTTGCTAATAGGGAAATTAGCGCATGGCCATTACAAAAAAATGTGGCGAGGCAGCCATTTTACCATCGTGCTAAAAGTGGCTACAGTGCACAGAAAACCTGAGCGCTGACACCAGTGTTGGCTGCTTTTTAGCACAGTTTAGTAAAAGGACCCCTTCGTCCCGCAGTGATGTAGCTGTGCTAACTGATTAGCACAGACACACCCATTCTCTGCCTCCAGACACACCCCCTTGGCTAAAAAAAAAGAACTTTTAGCATGCGGGTAGCACGTGCACATGTACATCTTACTGTAGGATGCCTCAACCCGCCCCATGGAATGCCATTTAAGCTGCAGTAAGTATGCTTGATACAAGGACCCCTTAAGATGTACTTGATATTAATTTGGAAATTAATAAACACGTGTTTCCATAATTACATTTTCATGCATTTACATTAGCATTTTGCTTTTCAATAATCAATTAGTAGTTTTATTATTATTTTAGAGGCTTTCTTGATTTAATGGTGTGTAGTAATTTTAGTTACTCTTCTTCGTTTGTATTATTTATTATGTATATTTATCATTATTTTTATTACCTGCACTGCCAATGCTGCTGTTCTCTTATTGTTGTTTTATATATTTAATCTTATCTATGCATGTTATTTTGTTCATGCAGGGCAACCTTCGAAAGCTAATCAAGAAATGTATTAAGTTATGTCCAATAAAAAAGGTATCATCTTATTTTCTTTTCCATGTTTTATTTTGTTTGATTTCTATAGATTCTACATGGAATGTTGCTATTCCACTAGCAACATTCCATGTAGAAGTCAGCCCTTGTGGATCACCAATGTGGCCGCGCAGGCTTCTGCTTCTGTGAGTCTGACGTCCTGCACGTACGTGCAGGACGTCAGACTCACAGAAACAGAAGCCTGCGCAGCCTTCTACATGGAATGTTGCTAGTGGAATAGCAACATTCCATGTAGAATGTCCAATAGTAGCAACATTCCATGTAGAATCTCCAATAGTAGCAACATTCCATGTAGAATCTCCAATGGTATCTATTTTACTGTCATAGTAATGCTTGAATGTTTTCACTTATATACACTGTCAGCTAGCACATTTGCTTATTTCCGATCTGAGGAAGAAGGGCAACCTTCGAAAGCTAATCAAGAAATGTATTAAGTTATGTCCAATAAAAAAAGGTATCATCTTATTTTCTTTTCCATGTTTTATTTTGTTTGATTTCTATAGATTCTACATGGAATGTTGCTATTCCACTAGCAACATTCCATGTAGAAGTCGGCCCTTGTAGATCACCAATGTGGCCGCGCAGGCTTCTGCTTCTGTGAGTCTGACGTCCTGCACGTACGTGCAGGACGTCAGACTCACAGAAACAGAAGCCTGCGCAGCCTTCTACATGGAATGTTGCCTAGTGGAATAGCAACATTCCATGTAGAATCTCCAATAGTAGCAACATTCCATGTAGAATCTCCAATGGTATCTATTTTACTGTCATAGTAATGCTTGAATGTTTTCACTTATATACACTGTCAGCTAGCACATTTGCTTATTTCCGATCTGAGGAAGAAGGGCAACCTTCGAAAGCTAATCAAGAAATGTATTAAGTTATGTCCAATAAAAAAGGTATCATCTTATTTTCTTTTCTATGTTTTATTTTGTTTGATTTCTATTGATAACCGTTCATGCAGAACAAAATGTTTGACTCCTGAAGCAGGCGCAAGTGGCGCCGAAATGCAGGGCTGTGTCGAGTCTTTTGAGTCGTTTTAGTTGCCATCCTTCAATAAACCACTAGTTTTGGAACCAGATTGGTCTCCTCCCCCTCCCCCACCCTTGTTTTTGTTTCTGTGGACTGTTCTTTTTGTTCTATTAAAAAGATGTCAGGCAGTCTTTATCATGATTTTTCATTTTTCTATTTTTGTTACAGGATTAAGGAGTGAGATATTCATTCTTCTGACTTTATATGAGATTGCATTCGCATTTTTAGTGCCATTCTAGCATTTAAGGAAGGAGATTAAAGCAGTGTTTTAAAGGATTAAGAAATGAAATGTTATTTTTTTGTACTTTATTTACCACCTACTCTACCTCTCACCCACCCACCCCACAGGTTGTTTTCTTTATATAGACTATTAAAATGCTGATTCCTTGTAGTATTACTCAATTAAAAATGTCTCTTCAGCAATTAATCCCTCTCATTAGCCTCCTGGCTGAGTTCTTCCCAATTGTAGCTTCACTGTTTTCACTCGGTGCGTTTTATGTGTTTTTGGTCTGTGAGTCTTGAATAGATTATTAGCTCCAAAGAGCAGATTCTTTCTATTATGCCCCTATGTACAATGCTGCATACATCTAAACAAACAACAATAATAATATTAATAATAAAACAAGCAGACCCTCCCAGCAGGAAACTAATTGGTCTGAAGCTGCTGGAAATCAGACTCCTGGTCAGCTTAGAGCTGACACCCTCTGCCGTAACACTATTCAGTTTTGGGGTCGTAGATGTTACGCTTCTGGATTCTGTTTCAGAGGTCGCAGTTATTTTACGCTATGGTCCATTTATTGCTGCAGGTCAGCTTAACTGGTTGGGAGTTCAGCCATGTCAATGTGCGTCAGAGAACTCTATCGACTGGCGCCCAGCTGGGTTTTATTTAATGCATGTGAGTTTTGATTTCTGTACAGGTTAATTTCATCATAGTCCAACCTGTCAGACACCTAGCACTATGCCACAGTTACATGAATAAATTACTTTGTTTTAAAAGCTTTCTTACACATAGACACAAAATTAGGGGGGGGGGGGGCAATATTGTGTTTTCAAAGGCTAGAGATAGACAGGTTCCCTGGAGTCCTGCAGAGCTTGTCTGTCCCTCACTATTGAAAATGTGATAGTGAAACACCACCCACTGGCACGAACTGTAGATGAAGGACTCCTGAACAGCTTAGTGGGAACAATGGGGGGGGGGGGGGGGGGGGGGGGGGAGACGCTATTTGGAAACTAGCTGTTCTATTTTGGTTTTAGCCCATGTTTTTTTTTTTTCAGTTGTAGCTCAAGACAAGTTACGTTCTGGTATCGTTGGTATTTTCTTGTTTCTGGAGGGCTTACAATCGATGCTTGTACCTGAGACAATGGACTGTTAAGTGACTTGCCCAACATCGCAAGGAACAGTAGTAGGATTTGAACCAGGCTTCCTTGGTTCTCAGCCCACTGCTCTAACCATTAGGATACTCCTCCTAATTCAGGATTCCCCAAACCTGTCCCTAGGTCTCCAATGTACAGTATGCAAATAGATCTCGAGCATATTCATGGTGTGTATCCTGAAAAACCTGATTGAGTGTGAGGTTCCCAGGCCAAGTTTGGGAAGAATCAAGTTAATTCTGGGGTTGATGAAGAAAGCGTGCATTAGAGTCTTGTGCTAAACTTCTGGAAATACTACTACTTATCATTTCTATAGCGCTACCGGACGTACGCAGCGCTTCACATGTCAAGATGGAGAGACAGTCACTGCTCAATAGAGCTTACAATCTAATTATGACAGACAGACAGGACAAGTAAGGGATAGGGGACAGTTGAAGGTTTAGCTGTTAAAAGCAGCATAGAAGAGGTGGGTTTTTAGCCTAGATTTGAAGATCATTAAAAACTAACCTGTTCAAAAAGGCATACCCTACCAACCCAACTTAAATGCCTGTACCCTGCAACACAACGAAACCAAAGCTCGTAATGGACATATAATAACTCTTCCTCTCTAGGATTCTCTTCCTTTCTACAATTCCCTAATGTGTCTGTACACACGAACCTTATTCTACCACAACATTACTGTATTTGTTCATACCAGAATTGGCGAACGCCTTTACGGTACTATGAAAGCCACATTGAGCCTGCAAATAGGTGGGAAAATGTGGGATACAAATGTAACAAATAAATAAATAAATGACTTTACACATGGCTTCTAAAGCAGATTAAATACACAATTTTTTTCTCCCCAATGCTAAAGCAAATAATATGCAAATTACAGCCAAGTTAAAAGTATGTGCTGTCAGAAAAAAAACAATGTACATCCACAGTGGTAGCATGCAACTGTTTGCAACATTTAAGAGCAAAATGTGCCCCTTCCTGTCAGTGGGAGAGCAGTGATTGACTCACAGGCTGACAGGAAGGGACACGTTAAAAATAATCCAACTCCCTCCCTCTGGGTTGCCTCCATCTGCACCAAAACAAAATCTATTGTAGTCTATTAGACCCTCATCCCTGATCCCCACCTCCTGACCCCAGAGATACCCCACTGTTCCCCCCCCCCCAACACCACCCAAAAAATTCCCTGGTGGTGGGAGGCATTCAAGGAGGGGGCATCTCTGGGGTTAGGGGTGGACAGCTGAGTTTCAGAAGATTATCTCTGGGTTCAGGGGTAGGCAATGAGGAGATCAGGGGTGGGGGACTGGGATATCATCTTTGGATTGGGGCTCAGGATGGGTCATCTTTGAGTTTGGAGGTGGGGGGAAGTCTGGGGAGATCAAAGCAAACAGAAAAAAACGCAGGCATTAAATTATTTCAGGAACTACTGCAGAAGAATGAGCTAACCTTTCTATGCCTCCTTAGACCACGTTTCTGCATAGAACTTACCTTGACGTCTTGTACACAATTCTCTACATGGGGCAGAATAGTTATAGCCTCATTACCATTGATTTTAATATGCTGAGCACTGGTGTCTAACTCGTGGTTTTGAGACGGGTCAGCTTTTCTGCATTGTGCACCCAATTATGCACAGACTTCATAGTAACCGCATGCTTCCATCTGCATCATCTTTCTGCAATGGCCCCTCCGTCATGCCTCTTTAATTGCTCATTTCTAGCCTCTAATATAGAATGTTGACCTAACTCTTTGAACAGAAGAGGTGTGTGAAAATTATCATCCCATATGCAGTGTTATCAAGTGGTGGATAATCATGATAGATGACCCTTAGTCTTCTTGCTTTCAGGATCGTGCATTTACTGTGTCCTCCATCCCTACTGCAGTGGAGCAAGTCCCATTAATCTAAGTCATGCTGGCTAAGATGTCGTTCCCCAGAATCTCCAGCTCATTTACTAAACAGAGGACAAGGATAGCAGATAAAAGTTGTATTATTCATAAAGAAACCCCTGGTAAACCCTGGCAATGCAATTACACAAAAGATGTGATTAAACCAATCTCTTCCATTTAAATCTGCAATTCTATTAACGTGCTTAATGGATAGTTACAGCCATCCTTTGCTTTATTCACATTTTGCAATGGCTTTGAATGTTGAACATATAAAAAAAAAACAAGGAGAAACTGAATTTACGTGTACTTGGCCATGACATATTTTTACACGCAATGGAAAAATTCTAAAATATCAGTGCTTGGATTTTCAACTTTTGGTACTGATAGTACCACCATTTTTCATATGATGTCTATGTAAATTAAATCTTGTTTTTAGCATCTGGCTTGTTTCTCCAATATAACACCCTAATTCACACTTTTTACATTGAATGATATATACCACATCTGAAGATGAGCATGTGAAGGATTCCTTTATGTTGAATATTTTTCCTTTGTGAATCCTTTGAAAAATGCCAATGCCAACCAGGATGTCAGCTCTGTGGGACAGCACTTTACAAAACCAGAACACTGCATCAATGATTTTATGGTACGAATACTAAAAGGAGACTTTAAGACAATCCAGGAATGTAAGACCTTTGAAGTCAAAATGATTAAATATTTTGACACCCAACAGACAGGACTTAACAAAGACCTGGGTTTTCTACTCCATTATAAACCACAAAATTTGACTTGCTTTGTCACCCTCTTACCTACAATTCTTCTCTCCCTGTCTCTGATCCGCCCAGCTCCCCCTGTTTCTCACCTAACCCACTCCACCCTCTTCCTGTGAGACTGTCATTGGAATGCTTTTGTGTTTCGCTTATTTATACTTGCTTATTTCTGACCTGAAGAAGAAGGGTTACCTTCGAAAGCTAATTAAAGAATGTATTAAGTTAGTCCAATAAAAAGGTATCATCTTATTTTCTTTTCTATGTTTTATTTCTATTTATTAATTTTAACAATAAAACTCATTTTTTTGCAGCTTTATTTCCTGTAGTAGGAAGGGCTAGCAGAGACAGCTAGAGCTTTCTAGGTCACACTATATTAAACCTTCTGTTCTCCAGCGTTTGTGAAATGTGACTGCGTGCAGATGAATAGCCCTATCAGTCCCGCTGTGAAGAAAATCTTTCACTGTTTCACCACCTACTTTAAACAACACTCATTTGGTTGACCATCACTGCATTCATGTTTGATACTCACTACAGGTTTGAACGAATTGATTGAACCAGCCAGATGTCCCAGGAATGTGCACAGAAAAATGCATGAAAATATAATTGGCCACTACAGAAAGTGATTGCCTTGAGCCGCAAGCAAGCAGACAGTCGGTGTATTCGTAGGTTGTACAACAGGATAAAAGGAAAAGGAAGCACATCAGCCTTTTTGTCTGGCCTTCATGCTGAATAGTAAAGGCTAAACGTTATTGTCCAAGGCACCATACCAGCAAAACAAACACATTTGCTACCCATTAAATTTATTTAGTCCTGTGGCCACTACCACCTAGAAAGTATTCCATTGTGGTGGCAGTCATTTGGAAGGGTCTGGCAGCTGCCTAGAATAATTTCTGAAAGGGAAGGCACAATGCTTTGCTCTGTGACTGGAGGAGGGAGTAGGGGGATCCTTTCAGTTTTCCTTCTGGTCCTTTGGCACCTTGTCTCCATTGCGAACTACCCAAGGAATTTTTTTTCTCTGTTTTATATACCACTCTCAACTTACTCAGCCCTGACACTGTAGTGATGCTACTTGGCCGGGGAGGAGGGGGGTAGTACACAAGGACTCCTTCTGAAACTCTTTAATAATGGGCTCTAACTCCCTAGGTGTTTCTCTATATCAGAGTTTTTCAGCCAGTGTGCCATGGCACAGTGGTGTGATGTGGCTGGTCCGCAGGTGTGCCGTGGGAGTTACTACTACTACTACTACTATTTAGCATTTCTATAGCGCTACAAGGCATACGCAGCGCTGCACAAACATAGAAGAAAGACAGTCCCTGCTCAAAGAGCTTACAATCTAATAGACAAAAAATAAAGTAAGCAAATCAAATCAATTAATGTGAACGGGAAGGAAGAGAGGAGGGTAGGTGGAGGCGAGTGGTTACAAGTTAAGGGTCATGTATTAGTAGGACCAGCTTCATTTGTGCCGGAATGGAGTTTACCTTTTAAGAGTTTCCTTCTCTCTAGCGGTCAGTGCCAGCGAGCAGCAATTCGTGCAGCGTGCTTGCACCAACCCCGGAGCCTTCTCTCTGATGTAACTTCCTGCTTCCACATAAGCAGGAAGTTACATCAGAGAGAAGGCTCCAGGGTTGGCATGAACAGCCTGTATGAATTGCTGCTTGCTGCCGCCAACTGCTAAAGACAAGTAAACTTTTAAATGGTAGGCGGGGGGGGGGGGGGGTCAGAGATAAGGGGTGATACCTGGTCGCTGGCTGGACAGGGAACAGGAGGGAAAGATACTGGACTATTTGTGAGCATGCAGGGGGTGGACGAGAAGGTAAATGTTGGACTATTTAGTGGGAGGAGAAGGTAAAATGCAGGTTGCCGTGTTTTCCTCCTAAAAAAGCTCCAGACCGCTCAAAATCCTGCTGCAAGGCTAACATTGGGCAAATCTCGCTAAGAACATGCTCACCCTCTTCGTTATACTCTACACTGGCTTCCAATTAAAGACCGTATTACCTTCAAAATCTGCTCTTTGACTCACAAGATTATATATGGGGAAGCCCCTGCCTATATTTATTTATTGCATTTGTATCCCACATTTTCCCACCTCTTTGCAGGCTCAATGTGGCTTACAATACATCATGAGTGATGGAAATAAGAAGAGAATAAACATTTGCTATTACAGAAGGATTTTGGATTAGATGGTAAAGTTAGAACACGATTGTAATAGGACAAGAAAGCATTATGAAACAATTCTGGATACATGTGAGGGAGTTCATATGTGTTGATCTTTGTGGTATGTCTTGTTAAAGAGATGGGTCTTCAGTAGTCTGCGGAAGTCGGTTAGTTCATAGATCGTTCTCAAATATATGCTAGATTTGATTCATTTACCATCCAGAAATGCTTCAGTGACTGCTCGATCCTTCCTCAATTTACACTATCCCAGTTGCAAGAATGTTAAATATAAATTACTTTTTGCGTCAACCTTCTCCTATGCAGTGGCGTTCTTAGGGGCGCTGACACCTGGGGTGGATCGCCGATGCACCCTGCCCCCCCGGGTGCAGCGCCCCCCCCCCTGGAACAGCGTGACCCCCTGGCGAAATAACCCCCCGGGTGCACCCCCCTGGCAAAAGAACCCCCCCCGGGTGCACGCTGCTGGTGGGGGGGGGGGGGGGGGTGGTGCCGCGCGCCTGTCGGCTCTTCGTTTCCATGCTCCCTCTGCCCCGGAACAGGAAGTAATCTGTTCCGGAGCAGAGGGAGCATGAAACGAAGAGCTGACAGGCGACAGGCGCGTGGCACCCCCCCCCCCCCAGCAGCATGCACCCGGGGCCGACTGCCCACCCCCCGCCCCCTTGGTATGCCACTACTCCTACGTTAGCACGATATCTTGGAATGTCCTACCAAGGCAGCTGAAAGAGACTGATGACCACCAAGAAAAGCATTTTTATTCCAGAAAGCTTACCCCACAGCCAATGCCAAGTCCTAACCTTCCTCACATCGACTGTACCCACCTGACCACCATTTGTACCTACCTCGACATATACCCTTGTACCAACCTCGTCATGCACCCTAGTCTTAGCCACACGTTCTTACTCCTCCCTTTGATTTCTTGAATCTGTACACTCCCAGTAGTGTATCCTTTAGTAATTTTGTAAGCCACATCGAGCCCGCTGTTGTGGGATATAAATGTACCAGAAAATAAATCAATAAAATGCTGGATCATGTGTGGGATTGCAGGTGGCGGGGGAGGGAAAATTCTAGACCATGTGTGGGTGGGGGTGAGGTAGAAGGTAAAATGCTGGCCCATTTGTGGAGGTGTGCCTTGACAATTTTAGTGACATGTGTAAGTGTGCCGTGAGATGGAAAAGATTGAAAATCTCTGCTCTGTATCATCACTAGGAACAAAACACAGCAGAAAACTATCTTGACTAGACACAAATTGCTACTGTAACACACACAAAAATGTCAAGAAACGATTAGGAGGAAAAGACCTGAGAAGTCTTTAGACACATTAAAAATGTGTCAACTTTTAGCTAACATTCTCTTTCATCGGTCAAAATCCCTCCTATTTTGCAACCTATCAATTTTGTAATTTTTCCACAAATTATTGTGACAATTATCTCTGTGAACGAAAACTAACCAAATGTCTATGCTGCAAATCCATATAAATATCATTCAGTATAAACATAGCCCTGCCTATATTTAGTCAGTGGTGGTCATTCTGGCTGCATTCTAAGATGTGCAATGCTGGGTCATGTCTGGGGGGATCAGCATTGAATATCTGGTTTTAGGTTGGCTGCTAAAGCTTAGGCAGTTAAGTGCAATATTCAGCCCTTGACTGTAGAAGCTGAACTGCTTAAAGATAGGACTTCTATTTATGTGGATATGTTATGCACACAAGGGCTAACGTTATATATTTAAGGACCCTTTTACTAAAGTGCGCTGAAAAATGGCCTGTGCTGGTGTAGACACATGTATTGGACGCGCACAGGTCCATTTTTCAGCGTGCCTGTTTTTTTCCCCGAAGATGGATGTGCGGAAAAATAAAAATTGATGTATGTCCATTTTGGGTCTGAGACCTTACCGCCACCCATTGACTTAACAGTAAGGTCTCACGCGTTAACTGGGCAGTAATCGTCAGAGCACTTACACTGCCGATTACAGCCCGGTTAGCACCACATAGTAGGAAATAGAAATTATTTCTGCTGTGCGTAGAATTACCGCCAGGGGCACACTGTATCCAGGCAGTAGTTCTAATTTGACGTGTGTTGCATGCATATAGGCCCCTACACGTCTTAGTAAAAGGGCCCCTTAACCACATAAGGGCGAACTCCGCCCCCAGAACCCCCACAAGTTAGGTGGCTTTGGCGCAGGCGCAAACCATGAATATTCAGCAGTGCCAACCGGTTAAGTGCCACTGAACATCAGGGGTTAGCTACAGACAAGCGATTTAAGTGGGCAGGAGCCTCTCCTGCCCACTTTGTTTGTTTTGAATATCGCCTGAAGCATGTTTTTTTTTTTTCAAAAATAATCCAAAAATAAAAAATCACCTGCACCTGATGGAATGGCTTCTTTAGGAGCTTATAGTTCAGCAGCTGCTACACGTGTCCACAGCTTATTCAACACAGCAGTGTTTGTTTTAAACATGCTGCTTATTCTTTGAATGCTAGCAAAATTTTCATAAGGCGTCCCACTACTGACTATGACTGCCTCCTTCTTTGGCTATTATATGCAGCACAATGAAGTAGCTGAAGGTCTCGGCAGCCATTTTGATGGTGGGGATAGCAGAGGCAGGAATGAATGACTGGGGATCATTCCTGCCCTGGTTAAGTCACTAGGGGACTCTTTTACTAAGTCAAGTAGGCACCTATGCGCGCCCAATGCTCGCCAATTCGGAACTACCGCCAGGCTACCGTGTGACCTGGGTGGTAATTTCATTTTTTACTCACGCCCAGTACGCTCGCCATAAACTTTCCGGCGTGCGGTGCTAACCAGGCAGTAATCGGCATCGTACGTGCACTGACAATTACTGCCTGGTTAATGCATGAGACCTTACCGCTAAGTCAATGGGTGGTGGTAAGGCCTCAGGCACAAAATGGGCATGCGTCAACCTCACGCCATTTTTCATTTTGCTGCATGTCCATTTTTGGCCAATAAAAGGCCTTTTTTGCAGGTGCGCTGAAAAATGAACCTGTGCACGTCCAATACACGCATCTACACCAGCACAGGCCACTTTTCAGCACACCTTAGTAAAAGGACCCCTAGACCACCAGGGTTTAAAGTAGGCCCATGAGGGGTCACAGGAGGGTCACAGAGGAGGGCTTTGTCTGGTCGCAGGTGGAGTGGGAGGGAGGGACGGCTCTTGCTGTTCAGGGAGGGAGGGAGAGACACAGAAATGGACATGGCCCTGGCTTCTGTAGAGAGAGGGGCAGGGACACAGTCCAAAGTTTGGTTTTAGCCAAAAATGAACCAGCATTTTCTTCCAAAACTGAAATGACGTCAAATACGGATTTCGGGCTGATTTCAGTGTCGAAACCGAAACCAAAATTTGGTTGGCCTCTATCTCATTCCTTTTAAACCTGTTACATACTCAATTAATGGTAGACCATCTTGACCCTCTGCTACTACCCTGTTGCAGGGGGTCCCCTAGCTCAGTTGTCGATTCTTTCATATCTCTTGGGGTTTTCCTAGACTATCAACTCTCTTTCGACTTGCAGATTTCCGCTATCATGAAATGCAGCTTATGGACATTATGTCGGTTTCACTCTGTGCGCTGCTACCTTGGTATGACTGCCCAAAGCATGATTACTGCCATGTAGTCTACGCTAGGGTTAGTCATACCCTGGTTAAGCGCTTGCAAACAGTACAAAATATGATAGTTGGATCTTCTGCCACATACTAAAATATGATCATGCAATCCCTTTCCTCTCCCAACATCACTGGCTCCCATTCCAATACAGGATTCAGTTCAAGATCCCGACTGTAACTCACAGAGCTTTATACATAGATAATCTGCTTTCCTTGCCTCACTTATCATAGTAACATAGTAAATGACGGCAGATAAAGACCTGAATGGTCCATCCAGTCTGCCCAACAAATATACTCCTTCTTGCATTCTCTGTTCCTCCAAGGACTATAGGTTAGCAGTTCCACAGGCACGGCTGAACCCCAACAAACTTGCCCCCAATATTCAAAACCATTTAATTGGCCAGGAACTGCATTTGGCCAGTTAAATGGGACTTAACCGGTTATCCGGCGCTATCCAGTGGGGTTAGTCAATTAGCCCTTGCTGAATATTCTCAGTTAGTGCCTAGACGATACCTGGCTGTATCGCATGATATAGCTGGCTATCCCCAAATATGCAATCCATATCAGGCTATTGTAAGTGGCTACACGGGGCCGCTTTTCGACTACCAATGCAGCCAGTTAACTTTAAGCCAGCTAAAAGTAAACCAGATATTCAATATCATCAGCAGAAACGGCCTTGCATTGAATATCCAGGCTGACTGCTGACCGTAGGAGTTAGCCAGGCTCCCTCCCACAGTCTGAATATTGGCCTCATGGTGCCTTCTTGTTCACAGTCCCATCGCTTTAGAATGCACTTGCATCTGCCCACCAGTTAGAAGCCTCCTATACTAGATTTAGGGCAGCCTTGATAACCCATCTTTTCAGTCAGGTATTCGACAGGACATAAAGTGGGAGTTTCAGAATTGATGCTTATGTCAATCATTTATTTGTCATTTTGTGTTCTTTCCCATTTTGTCATTACGGGATCAATGTGGTTAAGAGTACGTCCTCTTGGCAAAGAGTGCACGGAGTCCCCCTAATTCTATAAACCTGCGTGCACAATTTTACGCACAGTGCACAATGTTACATGCACGAGTTATAGAGACGTGCCGGTTAGCTGTGTAACTTCATGTAATAATTAGCTGCTAATTGGCAAAAACAAGCAAAAATTGCTACAATTGATGTTAATTCACGTTAATTGGCACTAATTAGCAGTTATGCGCATAACTGTCCTTAGTTGGGATTCTGCAAATTGTGCACACAAACCCCGATTACTGCTGGGTTATCACCACACACGCCATTTCCGGGGTCCCCCCCCCACCCCGAAATGGTGCACATTCGGGGCGGGACTACCGCCTGTGGCCACGTTGGGCCAGTGGTGGACCTGGAAGAGTGAGTGGTAAGCCTGTGTTGGGCTTACTGCCGCTCTGTAAAAGGGAAAGGGAAATGGGACGATATACCGCCTTTCTGAGGTTTTTGCAACTACATTCAAAGCGTTTTACATATATTCAGGTACTTATTTTGTACCAGGGGCAATGGAGGGTTAAGTGACTTGACCAGAGTCACAAGGAGCTGCAGTGGGAATCAAACTCAGTTCCCCAGGATCAAAGTCCACTGCACTAACCACTAGGCTACTCCTCCACTCATTCCACCAATAAGAGCCAACCTAATCAGTGATGTCACAATGGCTTGATTGCTCGATACTTGGCTCACTTGTGATGTCATAAGGGACAGGGGGAAAGGGAAATGGGACTTGATATACTGCCTTTCTGAGGTTTTTTTTGCAACTTCATTCAAAGCAGTTTACATATATTTAGGTACTTATTTTGTACCAGGGGCAATGGAAGGTTAAGTGACTTGCCCAGAGTCACAAGGAACTGCAGTGGGAATTGAACTCAGTTCCCCAGGATCAAGGTCCACTGCACTAACCACTAGGCTACTCCTCCACTCAAAGTACCTAAAATAGTTAAAAAAAGAAAGAGAAGAGAACTGAAGTTCACTGACAGGATAGAAAGAATTTCATACAGAAAAATAGTCATCCCGGGCAGGGCAATGCAAGACACAAAGACCTCTAGGTTGCTGCATGATCCACTGGCTTACTGCGTACCGTCCTTGGGTATGTTCTAGTCGAGTGTGAAAAAAGTAGCTATTCAAGTGGGATTTGAATCTGGTAAGGGAAGGTTCTGATCTAAGGGAGGGGGGAAGGTCATTCCAGAGGGCAAGGAAGAAAAAGGCAGAGGATCTAGTAATTTCACAGTGGGGAGGGAAGGACTAGGCGATGAGCATCGAGGGACCGAAGGGAATGAGCTGGTGTGTAGGGAATGATAACAGAGGAGAGGTGGGGGGAAGGGAGGAAGAACCAGTATGAAGTACCTTATGGGTCAAAAGCAGAATTTTAACCCAGGACCGGTAGGGAAAAGGTAACCAATGAAACTGCAGATCAAAAGGTGTGATGTGGTCGAACATTTTGACTTTCAGTAGTAGGTGACCTGTTGAAATCTGTAGTGTCTGGGGACTATTCTGATAAAGCAGTCCGCACCTGACCTTATATCTAGAGGCAATATTGAGTCTGCTATTTGAAAGCTTTAGACAGTTTTTATCTATCCTACATTATCCGACATGATAGCAGACTGAATATTGCCACTCTCTGGACAAATTTGGGACTGCTCTGTCTGTACCCACGCTCCATCCTGGTACAATCCACATTAGTGCAGAGGCAGTCTGTAGGGATATTCAGAGGCACTATCCGAATTTCCAAATATCCCAGTCAGCATCACTTATCCAAAGAGCAGTTACAGATAAATGCTTTTGAATACTGACCTCCTAACAATTATGTAAATTGAATAATACATCTTGCTTGAACTTTGCAAACTGCCTTATCCCAGGGAAAATGTCAGCTCAATGCTGCTGTTATATTTGCTCCAAAGAAGACAGTGAAGCAAAACAGAAGCCCAGTCCGGGATTCCCAGACATCTTTTACTGCAGCTCAGTAACTTCTCCCCATAGAGAGTCATACGAATTCGGCCAAGGTCCAGGAAACATTCAGCCACAACTGAGTAATGATGGCCCAGATAATCAGGTAATCAGATAGTAATGTGCTGTACTGGAGGTCACTGGTTCATTGCACGCTTCATTAAAAACTGTAATTTTTCTTGCTTAGTTTTGGATTCCAATTAGATAGAAAAAAGAAAGAAGAAATAATATAACGCAACACATGAAAGCAACAATTAAAATTCCTGAGCGCTTTCATATTCCCATCCGTTAAACTGTTTTATCATATCATTTATTGTGTTTCCGTCTATTTGCAAAATCTTCCCACTCTCCCAGTCTGTGAAGACCCACTGGAGAATTTTCGCTCTGTTAAGCATCTAGGTAATAAATGCAGATGGAATTTGGAATGTGCGTCTGTGGCTTCCATTGTTTGCTGCCCTGTTTTTTTTAAAAATGTGTATCACCCAGTTCCCAGATCTGTTGCCGGATTGTCCTTGTATCATAAGGACAGGCAACTCCAATCCTCAAGTGACTCAAGCTGTTATTTTCAGCATCTTCACACTGCACATACGTGAATCACACTTGTACGCACTGTCTTCATTGAACACAAACATATTTAATGCGTATTCATTGTGGATATCCTGAAAAGTGAATTGGATTTTGTCAGTTAAGGATTTGATTATCTACCCCTATCATAAAGATGAAAAGGGCAATTTCTGTTATCAAGCATATTACTGTTACATTGTACTGCAATAGAAATATTTATTGGGGTTTGGGAGTTAATTGATATCTATTTAATGTCTTTTGAACTGTAAATAGAATGAGCTGGAAATGGGATTGTAGTCCAATAGTTAAGGAGCCATCACAACAAACAAGGAAAGATTTTGTAAAAGCTAGAAAAAGTGTCTGAAAATGGCCTAAAATGGCTAACATCTCCTCTTCCTCTTTCTATTCATCCTCCATGCAGCATTTCCCCTTTCCCTCTCCACTGCCCGTCCCTGCCAGCATTTCCCCTTAGTTGTCTTCTTCTGGTGGCCAGCATCTTACTTCCTCTGTACTCCCCCCCCCCCCAGTGGCTAGCATGTCCCCTTCCTCTTTCTACTCCCCTCCCATGGTGGCCAGCATCTCTCCTTCTTCTCTCTGCTTTCTCACATAAGCAGCATCACCCCTTCTCCTCTCTACTCCCCCACATGACTAGAATCTCCCCTTCTCCTCTCTACTCCATCCCCCATGGCCAGAATCTCCATTTCTCTCTCTTTCCTTCCATTGCCAGTATCGCCCCTTCTCATCCCTGCTCTCCTAGCTAGCATCCCTCTTCCCTTCTCTACTTTCCCCTTACTAGCATCTCACCTTCCCCTTTTTAGTCCCCCCCAATGGCCAGCATCTCCCTTCCCCTCTGTTCTCCCCCATGTTCAGCTTCTGTCCTTCCCCTCTCTGCTCCTCTCCCTAGCTAGCATCTCCCTTTCCCTTTTCTACTCTCCCCAGAAGCCAACATCTCCCCTTCCACTTTCTACTACTTCTCCCCACATGGCTAGCATCTCCCCTTCCACTCTAACCCTCCCCCTCATTAATTGGCCAGCATCTCATCTCCCCTTTCCTTCTCTGGTTCTGATGCACACTATCTACTCCTGAACACTGTACTGAAGCACTGCAATGCCCCACCCTCATCTGACAGGAAATCTTTCAGAGGAGAGTGGGACAAGGCAATACTTCAGCATGGGCCTGTGATTACATGGTCAACTAAGGGCTAGTGGAGTGGCAGAAGGGGGTAGCGGGGATAGGCTGTCATCCCAGTCTTTACCCTGCTCCACGTAGTCAGGTAGCAGATAAAGTGATTGAGCACTTCATCTAGGGTTGCCGTGCGAGATCACAGGTCTGATTGCGAGACTGGCACCGCAGCAGGCCAAGATGAAGAGCTCAAACATATTATTCTCTGGTCACATGAAGTGGAGGAGAAAATTGGGATCAGGAAGCAGCAGGACTGCTAGTGGTGTGTGCCAGACTTACCTCCCAGTATCACCACCAGCCTCAATTTTTTTTTTCAAAAATTAATCTACTTTCAATTTAACAAGCAGGTGGACCCCCTAACATTGGACAGTCTAGAGCTTTATGCTAGGACCCTGGCTGAGGCAATTTTGTAAGTGCCCCCCTTTATCTGGAATTTACTCACACCTTTTCAGTAGTAGCTCAAGGTGAGTTACACTGGGTATTTCTCTGGCCCTGGAGGGCTCACAATCAAAGTTTGTACATGAGGCAATGAAGGGTTAACTGACTTGCCCAACATCACAAGGAGCAGAGGTGGGATTTGAACTGGCTGTCTTTGGATGTCAAGATAGGTGCTCTAACCACTAGGCCACTCCTCCTCTCCACTTGAGGGTTGATTAATACTGCTTAACATGTTTGTCACTTATAAAATCCCCCACCCCACCCCACCCCACCCCATGTACTTAGGTTTGTGCAATTTTGCTAGTGTTATTATTTCTGTAAGTTTTCTTTTCTCTGCCACCCTCTGTTTTTTAAAAAAATGCTATTGAGTAAAGAAGCCCCTCATATAAATCTCACCTCCCTCTGGTTGTGGGGGGGGGGGGGGGGGGGGCTGTCTCTTCTCCCATTCAGCCTGTGGAAAACAAAATGGCTCTGGTCAGTGCACCCACCCTCAGTTTTTTTCTGATTCCATCTACAAATTCCTAACCTGAACCAGGAGAAGTCCCTCTTACCTGCTAACAGCTCAATGTACAGCGTTTCTCTGACAAAGCTACCCTAGCTAAAGATACGTTTTCCTACTGGAGGAAGTGAAGACACTGACTCAATACGCATTCATCCCTCTCCCCCACTTAAGAAAGCACAGGTGCTGTGTACATAGAAGCCAGCTCTGTGGGTGCCATGGTTGGTTGAGCACCCCCAATATTGAACACACTCCTTGACTGTGTCCAGGGAGAGATCATTTCTGTTGGGTTTAGCACCCCCAATAATTTTCAATAGTTGGCGACTATGGCTGTGTATCATTTACCGTTTATTAACTTTGTATACCACCTTACTTTGCAAACAAATCTAGGTGGTTCACGTTTGGCAAAAAAAATAATTGAGAAATAGGAAAGGAACTCCATATTACAAGATAAGAAAGAACAGGCCTTACACGCATATAATACAATACTCTAAAATTAAACCACTGATACAAAGTATAAAGATGCACAAGAGTCAAATCTAGAGGACTCTTCCCCCGTCACAGGAACCCACTGCAATCATGTATCAAAGGCAAGTTGAAAAAGAAATGCCTTCGAAGCACTGGAATAAGAGGAGCAGCGGTCGAAGGTATTGAGGGAGTGAATTCCTACTACTACTACTACTTATCTATATATATAAAACTCACCCTCAACGTTCTATTCTCTTCTGACGTCACTGAAGCCAGCCAAGGTTCGTAAGTTCGTGGTGCTGAAGCCACAAAAATCACCCAGTCTCTGGGCCCCGCCCTCGCATCAAACGTTATGACGTTGAGGGCGGAGCAATTCAGTCACACATCAACGGCAAGCAGGGCGGCGCAATTGGCGTCAGTGACGACAAAGGTGCGGTGGTTGGGTGGTTGGGGGGGGGGGCAGAGGAAAGCCTTGCTAGCGCCCGTTTCATTGGCTCCAGAAAGGGGCCTTTTTTACTAGTCATTTCTAAAGCACTACTAGACATACGCAGCGCTGTACACTTGAACATGAAGAGACAGTCCCTGCTCGACAGAGCTTACAATCTAATCAGGACAGACACAGAGTAGCAAAATTCTATGCAGAATCCCAAAGAGTAACAAGATTCCGGAATCCCTAAGAGTAGCAAGATTCCATGCAGAACCCCAAAGAGTAACAAAATTCCGGAATCCCTAAGAGTAGCAAGATTCCAGAATCCCGAAGACTACTACTACTACTACTAATCATTTCTAAAGCGCTACTAGACGTACGTAGCGCTGTACACTTGAACATGAAGAGACAGAGCTTACAATCTAATTAGGACAGACATAATGCAGGTGTAAGAAAGAAGAGGAGCATGTACTCGGAGCCACTGAGACTCAAGGGATTTTATTTTGTCATTTTTTTCACCAACTTTTATAGCAGTGCAGAAATAATGGTCGGATATATAGAGCCAGGGCAATGAAATATGTACTTCTCTTATTTATTGACCCTTATTTTTATGTGAGTTTGTATGAGAGTAGGGGGGGGGGGGGGATATTTGATAGATGGGTTGAGGCTGCCTCATAATTGGAAAGGGATGTGAGGTTGACCTTGAAAACAACTGAGATCTGCCCATTTCTGCTTTTCACTAGCCTTCTCCATTGACTGGGATTTGTAATTCAGTGCAAAGCAGTTCTGCTCCAGCTCAGCAGGATACCTCTCTGCTCACACAGACCGGTATAATTGGCAAAAGTCACATTAGACAGGTGAAGGCAGGAAAGCAGCAGCCTTGCAGATTCAATTTGTTGACAACAGTCTTCCTGGAAAGGCAGTCTCCCAATAATTCTAGAAAGTTTAAGTAAGAGCTGAGTGACTGTTCTATCTTTGAGATGCTGAGTGAAAATTCTGGCATCCCTACTGGGTTTTCAAAGAAAAGAGGAATGGCAAAAGATTTCACATCCATGATCCGGATTTACTGTTGACAAAGCAATCGACAGCTGTGAGGGTGGCAGTTGATGGCCGCGGTACTAGCAGTGTGGAGTGGCCTATTTGTAATCCAGGGCAATCTGCATCTCTCAGTTCGTTTTTATCTCAGGCAGCAGTGGGACTGAGATAGCAAGGTGATGGATGCTCAGCTTCTGCTCTTTATTGAAATGGTATGCACTTGGAAATAAAAGATATGAGAGCTGGTCTGGAAGGAATGACCAACTCTCAGGGCCGCCGAGAGACTGGGCCAGGCCCGGGATAAGGCCGCCCCCCTGAGGGGGGCCCGGCACCACAGTCCCACCCGCCTCTGCCACCGGGCCGGGCCCCTTCCACCCGAACCCCCCCAGCAGAAGTGCTGTCTTCTGACTCTGGCGTGCGCGGCCCACAAACCCTTAAGCGCTGGTCATGAGAAACTGCAGATCCAAATGAAAACACACATTGGCGTCTGTTTCTTGCATCTAAATATAAGCGTCAGACGCACAGAAGCCCTGCAGAGTACAGCGAAAATCAGCTGAGAGGAGCGCGTCTGTGTGGGCCGCGCACGCCGGAGTCAGAAGACAGCACTTCTGCTGGCGGGGGTTCGGGTGGAAGGGGCCCGGTGGCGGTGGCGGGTGGGACTGCGGCGTCGGGCCCCCCCTTGGAGGCCCGGGCCCCGGGAATTTTGTCCCCCCCTGTCCCCCCCTCTCGGCGGCCCTGCCAACTCTCCCCTGAGAGGGGCCACTTACCCAGCAGTGGTTGGGCTTCGGCTGTGGCCTTGTTCAGCGTCCAGCAAAGGACTGAGGAAGGGAAAATCAACACGAGAGCTGACAGTGGAACTGCATTGGCAGTATATTTTGAAACTGATCCTGGCCTGAGAAAATCAGGAGGGTTGATTGGTTCTTGGGGAGAAAGGAGGCAGGACTCCCTTCCTCAGTAGTTTGTAAAGGATCCCCCCTCACGAGCACCAGGGCCTTTTTGCCCTGCTCCTCGCTTTCCCATCCTCCTCCTACCCCTTCATGTTCTGCTTATCTTCTTGTTTTTGCAGGCAGTTGCTGTTTGTCAAGGAGGGGCTTGGTTTATGTCACAGCTTGCGGTTACCCAAGCTATGGGGCATTGGCTCAGAAGGGATGAACCGGAATTTTATTAACACTGTGACTCCGTCTGTGAGGCCTCGATGCTCAAAACTCCGGAGCTTTTCTGAATAGCACTGTAAAAATACTACTGGAAAAGTGCAGAACGATACACTAATGTTCAATGTTAATGCGATTCAAATATAGGTGCATTCATAACGCTGAGCAGCAGGAGCAGTGGCGTAGCCAAGGGTGGGCCCAGGTGGGCCCAGGCCCACCCACTTTGGGCTCAGGCCCACCTAGTAGCAGCATACCTATGATGTGGCTGGCAGGGATCCCCAAGCCCCACCAGCCAAAAACTCCCAACAACTGTCCCTCCTGCATACTTTTTAAATAGCAGATCTTCACCTGCAGCGAGCAGCAAATGATACATAGTGCTCGCACTAGCCCCACAGCCCTTCCTCTGATGTAGTCCCTCCTATGCGGAAACAGGAAGTTGCGTCAGACGGAAAGGGCTGTGGGGCCAACATGAGCAGTGTGTATTCACAGCCAGATTTTTGTGAAAATCTGCTATATAAAAAGTATGCATGGGAGGGGATATGTTTGAGAACCATATGGCATGCAGGTGAGAGAGGGAGAGACCAAATCACTTGTGGGACAAGGTGGAGTTCTTCTGCTCACCCATCTTGGGCCCAGGCCCACCCAAAATTGGGTGTCTGGCTACGCCCTGGCAGGAGGATTCTGCTTTGGCGCAGGAGGATTGTGCTTGCACGTGCACAGAAGAGTGACGTGGTAAGCTCAGCTCCTGTGAGCATGTGCCTTGTAAAACTCGAATGTGAAGCCATGCTGGTGTTCGTTTTTTTATAGCTTGGACGCTTATATTTAGATGCAGGAAACAAGACGCTAATGTGTGCTTTCATTTGGGTCTCCTGGTTCTCATGACCAGCGCTTAAGGGCTTGCACGGGCCTCCTTCTGCTTCCAAAAGCGAAAACCAGCAGATTTTGCAGGCAGAAGCATGAGAAAAGCATGAGAATCATGGGAACTCCTCTCTTCCATTGAAGCTATTGCTACACTGCTCTTCTCTGTTCTGACAGTGAAAGTTTATACCTTATATGAAAGTTTTTTTGTAACAAACTATCGACTTTACACAATCAGCTATACATCATAAAGAAAAAAGAACCCGAATTATAGCTACGTCATGCAAGGTTCCACGTTAGGAGTTACGAACCAAGAAAGGGATCTGGGTGTCGTCGTCGATAACACACTTAAACCTTCTGCTCAGTGTGCTGCTGCGGCTAAGAAAGCGAATAGAATGTTGGGTATTATCAGGAAAGGTATGGAAAACAGGTGTGAGGATGTTATAATGCCGTTGTATCGCTCCATGGTGTGACCGCACCTTGAGTATTGTGTTCAATTCTGGTCACCGCATCTCAAGAAAGATATAGTAGAATTGGAAAAGGTGCAGCGAAGGGCGACAAAAATGATAGCGGGGATGGGACGACTTCCCTATGAAGAAAGACTAAGGAGGCTAGGGCTATACATCTTGGAGAAGAGACGGCTGAGGGGAGACATGATAGAGGTATATAAAATAATGAGTGGAGTAGAACAGGTGGATGTGAAGCGTCTGTTCACGCTTTCCAAAAATACTAGGACTAGGGGGCATGCGATGAAACTACAGTGTAGTAAATTTAAAACAAATCGGAGAAAATTTTTCTTCACCCAACGTATAATTAAACTCTGGAATTCGTTGCCGGAGAAAGTGGTGAAAGCAGTTAGCTTAGCAGAGTTTAAAAAGGGGTTGGACGGTTTCCTAAAGGACAAGTCCATAAACCGCTACTAAATGGACTGGGGAAAAATCCACAATTCCAGGAATAACATGTATAGAATGTTTGTACGTTTGGGAAGCTTGCCAGGTGCCCTTGGCCTGGATTGGCCGCTGTCGTGGGCAGGATGCTGGGCTCGATGGACCCTTGGTCTTTTCCCAGTATGGCATTACTTATGTACTTATGTACTTATAAGACTCCTGAAGAAGGTATGAGCTAGCACCGAAACACAGCCTTGTTGAGTCGTTGTCACTTCGCTTGCAATAAAGAATTGTTCTTTATAGACTTCTCCTCCGGTTTTTAGAAGAGCCTCCTTTTCCTACTTCTTGCTTCTGCAACCTTGTCCGTAGGAACCAGTGTACCTCCACCCCTTTGGGGTGTTTTTCTTAACTCCTCTCTTCCCCCACCCTAACACCTGCTGACCTGACGTTATCTTTTGCACTGGTAAGGCAGTTTTGTTTCAGGCGCTCATTTCTGAGCGCTGGGGAGGAATACAAAACGGCATCATTTACATGAGCTTGATTGCATTTGCATGCTATCTGCATTAGTGCCTGGCACGTTCATTGCTTCCCGTGCTAGAACCCTCTGAACATTCTATACAGGTAAATGTGTGAACTAGTATGGGAGTAACTAGCGGGGTAATTCAATTTGCTGATGACACAAAGTTATTCAAAGTCGTTAACTCGCGACACGATTGTGAAAAATTACAAGAGGACCTTACGAGACTGGGAGACTGGGCGGCTAAATGGCAGATGACGTTTAATGTGAGCAAGTGCAAGGTGATGCATGTGGGAAAAAAGAACCCGAATTATAGCTACGTCATGCAAGGTTCCACGTTAGGAGTTACGGACCAAGAAAGGGATCTGGGTGTCGTCGTCGATAACACACCGAAACCTTCTGCTCAGTGTGCTGCTGTGGCTAGGAAAGCGAATAGAATGTTGGGTATTATTAGGAAAGGTATGGAAAACAAGTGTGAGGATGTTATAATGCCATTGTATCGCTCCATGGTGCGACCGCTCCTTGAGTATTGTGTTCAATTCTGGTCGCCGCATCTCAAGAAAGATATAGTAGAATTGGAAAAGGTGCAGCGAAGGGCGACTAAAATGATAGCGGGGATGGGACGACTTCCCTATGAAGAAAGACTAAGGAGGCTAGGGCTATTCAGCTTGGAGAAGAGACGGCTGAGGGGAGACATGATAGAGGTATATAAAATAATGAGTGGAGTGGAACAGATGGATGTGAAGCGTCTGTTCACGCTTTCCAAAAATGCTAGGACTAGGGGGCATGCAATTAAACTACAGTGTAGTAAATTTAAAACAAATCGGAGAAACTTTTTCTTCACCCAACGTGTAATTAAACTCTGGAATTCATTGCCGGAAAATGTGGTGAAGGCGGTTAGCTTAGCAGAGTTTTAAAAGGGGTTGGACGGTTTCCTAAAGGACAAGTCCATAAACCGCTACTAAACGGACTTGGAAAAATCCAAAATCCCCGGAATAACATGTATAGAATGTTTGTACGTTGGGAAGCTTGCCAGGTGCCCTTGGCCTGGATTGGCCGCTGTCGTGGATAAGATGCTGGGCTCGATGGACCCTTGGTCTTTTCCCAGTATGGCATTACTTATGTACTTATGTACTTATGTAATTTCTGAGCACTGTGTCCTGACAGCAAGTCTCTAGATGGGTCAGATGATCCAAAGGTTAAGTTGGCATAGAGGTCTATGCTATTTCTTTTGCCCTAGCTGGCAAGGCAGGTTAGCGGCAAGAGTTGCTTAGCTGTAATGGCAAGCAGTGAATTATCTCTATTTGATTTGTAGCTCGGCCAAAACTATGTTCTCGATTTAAATATGAAAATTTTAAAAGAAAGGGAGCTGCGGCCTATTGTAAATCCAACTTGGTTTAAGTGTGAGATTATTGAATTGTGGGTGATATGGTAGAGAGGGTGGGGTGGGGAGGGAGGAGATTTGGCTTAGGGGGAAGGGAAGGCGGTTCCTTCTCCAGGTTTAATCTCCATGGGTCAGTTTAGGTACACGTAACATAAGCAGAGATGGTTCGACTCGTTTTAGGGACAATTCTAAGCGTGTACATCTTTCTATGCACCCTGATTGCGTGCGATGAAAGTTTATTCCCTAATGGCACCTGTGCGCCCACATTCCATTATAGAATACCAGAGATACCCGGAGAAGGGGTGACTGAAACTGCTTTTTTCTGGTTTCAGCCAAAAGCAAATCTGCAGCCGAAATTGGTTCTGTCTGGTTACTGCATCATTTTGGAAGTGCTTTTTTTCTGAGCCATTGTGATGGGGGATTAGATGCATCTGATCGATATTTCAAGCAATAGGGCATTTTAATTCCGATTAATGGTGTGAGAGGGTTAAGCAAGAACATTCTAGAGCAAAGGAGTGGCCTAGTGGTTAGGGTGGTGGACTTTGGTCCTGGGGAACTGAGTTTGATTCCCACTTCAGGCATAGGCAGCTCCTTGTGACTCTGGGCAAGTCACTTAACCCTCCATTGCCCCATGTAAGCCGCATTG
Source organism: Microcaecilia unicolor (assembly GCF_901765095.1). Taxonomy (NCBI): domain Eukaryota; kingdom Metazoa; phylum Chordata; class Amphibia; order Gymnophiona; family Siphonopidae; genus Microcaecilia; species Microcaecilia unicolor. The sequence continues at coordinate 180,659,554 of NC_044041.1, read as the reverse complement.
AGCCTGCCATGAGTGGGAAAGTGCAGGGTACAAATGTAACAAAAATAAAATAGATTCTATTGGAGATTCTACATGGAATGTTGCTACTATTGGAGATTCTACATGGAATGTTGCTATTCCACTAGCAACATTCCATGTAGAAGGCTGCGCAGGCTTCTGTTTCTGTGAGTCTGACGTCCTGCACGTACGAGCAGGACGTCAGACTCACAGAAGCAGAAGCCTGCGCGGCCACATTGGTGATCTGCAAGGGCCGACTTCTATATGGAATGTTGCTAGTGGAATCTCAAATAGTGGTGGACTTTGGTCCTGGGGAACTGAGGAACTGAGTTCGATTCCCACTTCAGGCACAGGTAGCTCCTTGTGACTCTGGGCAAGTCACTTAACCCTCCATTGCCCCATGTAAGCCACATTGAGCCTGCCATGAGTAGGAAAGCGCGGGGTATAAATGTAACAAAAATAAAATAGATACTATTGGAGATTCTACATGGAATGTTGCTACTATTGGAGATTCTACATGGAATGTTGCTATTCCACTAGCAACATTCCATGTAGAAGGCTGCGCAGGCTTCTGTTTCTGTGAGTCTGACGTCCTGCACGTACGAGCAGGACGTCAGACTCACAGAAGCAGAAGCCTGCGCGGCCACATTGGTGATCTGCAAGGGCCGACTTCTATATGGAATGTTGCTAGTGGAATCTCAAATAGTGGTGGACTTTGGTCCTGGGGAACTGAGGAACTGAGTTCGATTCCCACTTCAGGCACAGGTAGCTCCTTGTGACTCTGGGCAAGTCACTTAACCCTCCATTGCCCCATGTAAGCCACATTGAGCCTGCCATGAGTAGGAAAGCGCGGGGTATAAATGTAACAAAAATAAAATAGATACTATTGGAGATTCTACATGGAATGTTGCTACTATTGGAGATTCTACATGGAATGTTGCTATTCCACTAGCAACATTCCATGTAGAAGGCTGCGCAGGCTTCTGTTTCTGTGAGTCTGACGTCCTGCACGTACGTGCAGGACGTCAGACTCACAGAAGCAGAAGCCTGCGCGGCCACATTGGTGATCTGCAAGGGCCGACTTCTACATGGAATGTTTCTAGTGGAATAGCAACATTCCATGTAGAATCTCAAAAAGTAGCAACAGTGGAAGAGTGGCCTAGTGGTTAGGGTGGTGGACTTTGGTCCTGAGGAACTGAGTTCAATTCCCACTTCAGGCACAGACAGCTCCTTGTGAATCTGGGCAAGTCACTTAACCCTCCATTGCCCCATGTAAGACGCATTGAGCCTGCCATGAGTGGGAAAGCGTGGGGTACAAATGTAACTAAAAAATAAAACAACCACTCTATAGGGCCTGGATATGGAGGGAAAGAGATTCATGAGATGGAGCACTCATTTAGTATTGGCAGCTACAATTACAATTCTCCTACTTGGTAGCTTATCTGAACTGACATCCCAAATAGGCATGAATTTCTCTGTCCTTTTCGCCCTCCTCTAAAATTTTCTCTTCGAGGTAATTCGCCACGGCGTTACCAGCTTTCCGCAGACAGCGATTCTGCCGTTGATTTTATTATATACATCGACCGGGCTTTGAACATAGAACAGAAAACGGTCACCTTCCAGCCCTAATTTGATTTGGAGCAAGGAGAAGAAGAAAAGAAAGAGCCTAAAAGCCCTTTAAGAACCAATTAAATGGGATTTTACTTGATGCTTCAGGACAGTATGGCTGGCAGAGCATTAGCTCTGTCTACAATTGCAACAAAGAGCTGCTAACCCTTTACATTCTGCTTGTCTAAGGGACTCTCATCAAATGGGTTAGGGAAAGATTACAATGCAACTGAGTCCTGAGTTTCCTGGGAACAAAATTTCCCAATCGTTAATAGCCTCTTACTAGGCATCATGATTGCAAGTGTAAAAATTAATGCATTTCTTCGGCAGGATCAGATGTCAAGTTGGATTTTTTTTTTTTCCTGGAGCATTTGCATGTTGATACGGCACTGCCTTTAAGCAGACTTGTCAGAGTTATTGGTCTCATAATTTATCTAAAAGGACATCTAATCCTTTGTTGTCTTTATCGCTGAATGCTTTTTTTTTTTTTTTGCCTGGAGTGTGATTTTATCTTACTAACTACTTGAAGGAAAAAAAAAAAAAAAAGGAAAACAGAACATAGTGGCAGCTAGAAACCATTGGGGCTCATTTCAAAGCACTTAGGTGTTTCAGTTTCCTTAAAAGTGCGCTCAATAACAGGGAGTGGAGGAGTGGTCTAGTGGTTAGAGCACTGGGCTGACAACCAGGGAAGCCGGATTTCAAACCCCTGCTGCTCCTTGTGACTTTGGATAAGACACTTAGAGGGTCTTTTACTTAGGTGCAGTGGTGTAGCGAGGGCAGCTGCCACCCGGGGCGGTTCGCCCCCGGGTGCAGCACGGCGCACCCCCCCACCTCGGCGCGCATACCCCCGGAGTGCATTCTTACCAGTCGCACGCGTAGGAAAGGGAGCGGGCGGGAGGGCCAGTCCGCCCCGAGTGTACGTCGCTGAGAGCTGCGTCGGCTCCGCTGGTTCCCTGCTCTCTCTGCCCCGGAACAGGAAGTAACCTGTTCCAGGGCAGAGGGAGCGGGGAACCAGCGGAGCCGACACCCTCCCAGTGGCGTGCACCCGGGGCGGACCGCCGCTCCCGCTCCCCTTCCTACGCCACTGCTTAGGTGAGCTGGCGTTTTTAGCACATGTTTAAAGATAGGTGCACGCACGCTAAACGCTAAAGATGACCATAGGAATACATTGGCATCTTTAGCGTTTAGCCCATGCCTATTTTTAGCTCGCGCTAAATACACCAGCGCACCTTAGTGAAAGATCCCCTTAATGTCCATTGCCTCCAAGGCCACCGAGAGGGGGGGGGGTGGCATGGAGGCAAAATTCCAGGGGCCTGGCCTTCAAGGGGGGGGGGGTCTTGCACTGGCAAGCTTCTACTGGGTCTGTCTCTCTCCTGCTCCTGTGTGCCAACCGGAACCTGGATTCAATTCAATTCTTGTGTACTGCTAATATCCCCTTTTCAGGGCTCAGTGCGGTTTACATTCTACATTTTCCGAAACCTACCATCATTTTCCTGAATCCTAATTTCCAAAGGAATATATTCCACCACAATGTATAAGTATCAGCTATGAAAAGCAAGAACGGTGCGTGGTTTAATACACAATTTTCCTACAACTAAGAAAATGAAGCAGCAAAAACTCCCTAGAGACTGTAAACTAGTCTCAGAAGTGTGCCCCAGAGAAGAATTGAAAAGAAGCTGAAAAGGAGAAACTACGGGAGGCCACACTGAAACCAGCAGCTCAGGGATGCAAACATCTATTATGGCCACCTTACCGGTCTATTAGACTCTGGCTCCCTTCCGTCAGACATGGGTGAAATGGTTCTTACACCATTATTAAAAGGTTCAGGGTTAGGTTCCAAGATGGCGTCAATATAGGTGGGCTGTAAGGAACGCTCTTCCATGATTGCATTAATGTGATAACCCAACGTTAAGGCAATCATCCAGGTCCCGGCACACAGGAGCAGGAGCAGTCAGACACAGATGGTAAGGGAACGGGCAGCGCAAGTGTGTGTGTGTGTGGGGGGGCACAGCCCAGGTGAGGAGGGAGAGTCTTGTTTCGGGCTTGGCTGTGTCTCTCAGCAGCCCTGATTGCCTCAGGTACAAAATTAGATTGTAAGCTCTCCATGGACAGGGAAACACCTGGATGCAACTCACCTTGAGCTACTACTGAGAAAGGTATGAACTAAATCCCAATAAATATAAAGTAGGAAAGACCTCACAAACTCCTTATGCAATGAAAGAGGAGCTTTGGAGACAATGGGGCCATCCCAATCCACACAGAGAACGGGTCGTCTCTGGCTAGCCGCCGCCACCACTAACCCCCCTCAGCAGAGGACGAGTCCTCCCAGACTGGCCATCCATCCACCCCCCCTGACCACAACCCTTGTTGCTCCCACCTATACTAGTTCCAATCTCAAAATGGCTGCTGGGACCTGCTGCGGCAGTTTCACGAGGCTGCTGTGGGTAATCCTAGCAGCCATTTTAGCTGAGGAACCGACAGGGGCAAGAGCGAATAGGGATTGCTCTTGCTTGGAAGCGGCCACTAGACCACCAGGGTATTTAAAGGTAGGCCTGGGAAAGGTCTTCAGGTGGTTGGGCGGCCTGAGAGGGGGGAGGAGAGTGTTCGTGGTGGGAGGGAGGGTTTTGGTTTCAGCCAAAAATGCAGTGACATTCTCACATAAAACCCAGACTTAGATTTTGGGTCAGTTTTGGTGCTGAATCTGAAACTAAAACCAAAATTCAGTCAGCCTCTATGATAGAATACTGGCAGTTACGCACCTAAGTGTTTATATTGTGGTGCAAGTATTTACACCAGCCACTGAGCTCGTGAAAGTGCTCACGTTTAAAGATAGGTGTGTAACTATGGACTTACACTAGTATTCCATAATGGCAATTGTTTGCACAATTGCTGTTAATAGAATTTGCGCTTACAGCTAGATTCTATATATGGTGTCCAAAAAGTCGGTGCCGGAAAATTGCTATTCTATAAGCCATGCTTAAAGTTAGGTGTGCTTTACACCCGGGAATCATGCCTAACTTTAGGAGTAGCTATTTGAACAATTGAAACATGGTGCAAATGTACACACTACATTCGATGTATATCCCTATTATCCTGTACATGTTAATTTTAGGAATGCCCCCATTACACCCATGCACCTCCTATTTCTGTGCCCCCTTTTTCCAACTGCGTGTAAATTTTAGGTGCAGATCTCACGCCTGAATTTATGCATTTTTGTTAAAAAGCCAATTATTGGTGCTAATTGGCTCATTATCCAATTAAATTACACACACAATTTTTGGTGACTTTTATAGAATTAGGGGGTTAGTGTGCATCATCCTGGCACCTCACTTTAGGCAATCTATTAAGAATTACCCCAGTGTGCATTATTGAGCAATAGTGATCATTATTTGAGAAACTAGTGTGTACGACTGTACAGTAGGTCGCAAGAAAGCAGATCCAATATGACGCAAAGAACAGATCACATACAGAAGGTTTGCAGGACTATTTATTCATCACTAGTAAATGAGGCCCATTTCTGACACAAATGAAACGGGCGCTAGCAAGGTTTTTGTCGGAGTGTGTATGTTTGAGAGTGTGTGTGAGAGTGACTGTGTGTGAGAGAGAGTGAATGTGTTTGTGACAGAGTGAGACTGCTGGGTGCGAATGTGTCTGCTCTGTCCCCTGCCCCCCCTGCAACCACTCAGCGATTCTCCTCTCTCCCCTGCTCCCCCTGCAGCCACCCAGCATCCTCTGCCCCCCCTCCAGCCACCCACCGATTGTCCTGACTGTGTGTGTGACAGAGAGAGTGAATGTGTTTGTGACAGAGTGAGACTGCTGGGTGCGAGTGTGTCTGCTCTGTCCCCTACCCCTCCCCCTGCAGCCACCCAGCGATTCTCCTCTGTCCCCTGCTCCCCCTGCTGCCACCCAGCAATTATCCTGTTTTCTTGCCCCCCCCCCCGTATCCACCCAGTGATGCTCTTCTCTCCCCTGCCCCCCGCCACCCAGCAAGTCTCCTCTGTCCCCTGCTGCCACTCCAGCCACCCAGTGATTCTCCTCTCTCCCCGGCTCCCCCCTCTAGCCACCCACTGATTGTCCTCTCTCCCCTGCCCCCCTCCAGCCACCCACCGATTGTGCTCTCTTCCCTGCCCCCCCTCCAGACGCCCAGTGATTCTAGTTTTTCCTGTGGCCCCCCTCCAGCCACCCAGCGATTCTTCATTTTCCCTTGCCCCCACCGATGCTCTTCTCTCCCTGTGCTGTGCCCCCCCTTCCAGGCACCCGGCGAATCTGCTGTCTCCCCTGCTGCATCGATTCGCTGGTGTGCACCCGCCCTCCCACCTGTGGTTGGTCAGCTGTTGCGTGTGATGTGAGCAGGGTGAGCGATGCGATTCGGTGAGTGTCATTGCTCCGCCCTCGACGTCATCACGTTGTGATGCGAGGGCGGGGCAGACACTCATGGGCAAACAGTGATCTACACAACTACACACTACTTCTGGCTTCAGGCTTCATTAGAACGTTGGAGGTGCATTTTAAATAGAGAGATGCATTTATTTATTTATTTATTTAATGGGATTTATTAACTGCCTTTATGAAGAGATTCACCCAAGGCAGCGTACAGTAGATACAGTTTAATGTCAAACTTATAATTTTGTATAACAATAGTAAAATGAACAAGTATGAACATAAATACAATGAAAGAGGAAAACAGCAAATTGAAACCTAAAAATAGGACTACATGAAACATGATCAAAAATATATCCATTTAACAGCACTGAAGTTCAAATAAAAGGGATATAATATGATGCAAGCATAATAGTGATGGAATATCTAATAAGCACACAATTAGTCGAGATCGGGAGGCGGGGCTGGTGGTTGGGAGGCGGGGATAGTGCTGGGCAGACTTATTCGGTCTGTGCCAGAGCCGGTGGTGGGAGGCAGGGATAGTGCTGGGCAGACTTATACGGTCTGTGCCAGAGCCGGTGGTGGGAGGCGGGGCTGGTGGTTGGGAGGCGGGGATAGTGCTGGGCAGACTTATATGGTCTGTGCTAGAGCCGGTGGTTGGGAGGCGGGGCTGGTGGTTGGGAGGCGGGGATAGGGCTGGGCAGACTTATACGGTCTGTGCCAGAGCCGGTGGTGGGAGGCAGGGATAGTGCTGGGCAGACTTATACGGTCTGTGCCAGAGCCGGTGGTGGGAGGCGGGGCTGGTGGTTGGGAGGCGGGGATAGTGCTGGGCAGACTTATATGGTCTGTGCCAGAGCCGGTGGTTGGGAGGCGGGGCTGGTGGTTGGGAGGCGGGGATAGTGCTGGGCAGACTTATACGGTCTGTGCCCTGAAGAGCACAGGTACATAAGTACATAAGTACATAAGTAGTGCCATACTGGGAAAGACCAAAGGTCCATCTAGCCCAGCATCCTGTCACCGACAGTGGCCAATCCAGGTCAAGGGCACCTGGCACGCTCCCCAAACGTAAAAACATTCCAGACAAGTTATACCTAAAAATGCACAAAAAGTAGCACATATGAATTGTCTTGTTGGGCAGACTGGATGGACCGTGCAGGTCTTTTTCTGCCGTCATCTACTATGTTACTATGTTACTATTAGAACATTCAGATAACATTGCTATGATACTATGTTGTGATGAATAAATAATTCTATGGACATTCTTCGTGTGATCTGCTCTTTTTGTCATTCTACTGTATAATACTGCACACTATTGATTGCACAAGAAAATAAAACAGAAATGTCATTTTTTTCCCCCCTGTTATTTTGGATTAAAAACAGCATGGGAAATGAAATAAAGAGGATCATGCTATAATTGCTGGAAGATTTCATGACACAGCTGATATATGCAAAAAGACCTCGTTCATATTCATTATGGAAGTCCTGGAAACCTAACTGGGTTGGAGCCCTGGAGGGCTAAGTTTCCCAGCCCTGTTTTAAAAGGAGAGGGGGCGGGGGGCAGAGAGCACTTTCTTGGAAAGCTTCCATCAACTTCTGCCAAAATTCCATCTTAAGAAGGAGATCACTAACAACTGTGGCCTCGATAACACATCCCTAACCAGTGAAGGATGGTGTAATATTAATTTAAGATGTTTTCAAAAGATAAACTTGGTGACTTGTGAAGTGTAACATTATAATAGGTCATCTATGTGTGAAGGTCACACAGGTGTCTATTTTTAGCCTACTTTATAAAGAGCAGCATTTTAGAAGTGATGTACAAATTGGAATTGAGACATCCAGGTTTGCTAGTAACTTAGAATAGGATCTGCCAGTGGCATAGCCATGAGGGGGCCTCGAGAGCATGGGCCCCCTCACTTTGGGTTCAGGCCCAGCATTGGGTTTCTGATGCTATGGCTGGCAGGGTTCCTCAAGCCCTACCAGCTGAAGTCCAGTTTTTGCAAAAACTGAGCATGTTCAGAGGCAGCATAGCGCCAGCGGCCGATAGAAAGTGCCGTTGCTGGAGGACCTCTTTGGCTAACGGGACTTGGTGATCCCCGCCAGCAGACAAAGGTATTTGGGGGTCATGGGGGGGGGGGGGAGCAGAGAAAATTGGGTGTGGGTGGGAGCAGAGAGCGGAGGCAGGGGTGAAGAGTGGAGGTGGGGCTACATTTTGTTCCCCTCCCCCTCCTTTGGGTTCAGGCCCTCTTAAAAATGGCAGTTTGGCTACATGACTGGGATTTGCCAACGTAAAGTCTGTTATAAAATGCATGGAGGAATGGGTGTTTATGTGCAAATTTCATGTGTTGGGAGCATCCATTTTAGGAACCAAAATGCAGGCGCATAAATGTGTATGTTTTGGCATTTATATATATATATGTGTTGTGAAATGTGTATTTATTTATTTATTTTATTTATTTATTTAACACATTTATACCCCACATTTTCCCACTTAGTTGCAGGCTCAATGTGGCTTACACAATACCGTAGAGGCAGGCTCCGGTTTGGTAAAATACAAATACACAATATAGTCGTAGGCATATAAGAAACATAAATAAAAGCAACAAAGAAATAAAGAGGGGGTGGTGATAAAAGTCCAATACGGTTCATAGTTTTGCTGTGTCGCAGGAAGCAGAAAGTTAATTTGGGTCAGGGGGGTATGTGCCAGAATATACATATTTATGTTAGCCATTTTAGGAAAAAAAACACATTTATTTTTCCTGAAGCTGTCCTAGATCCCAGTATCCATTGCCTGTTTCACTTTTGTGGAGAGGGGTACATAAATTACTGGGGAATTAAGGGGGCAACCTCCCCATACCTCTCCAGTGGAGCGCTGCCCAATATGAGCAAATGAATACTGATCCTTAAAAATGACACACAATGACATAGGAAATGTTTCAAATGAGTACATCCCTAGAAAGTACTGATAGTAACACATGATACACTCGTATCAGCTCAGTATTGTTCCTCTGGCTCTTCCTTCTTGAACATTCTTCCACATGCCAGCTGCAGTGGTATTTCATTCAAATTCTCCACTGGAGGAGGACCCCCCCATTCCAGCTCTGCTTCCATCTGTGCTTTAACCTCCCCTCCATATGGTGTAAATGATGAACTCATCAGGCATCGTGTCCAGAAATCCACCCCCTTCATATCTATTCCACTTGAAACCCGAGGAAGGAGCTGAATTCAGGTCAGTTACCAGAAGTCAGGGCTGGCCCAACCATTAAGTAAAACTAGGTGGTCACTTGGGGCAGCTGCTTTGAAGGGGGGGGGGGGGGCAGCGCTGCAGTTAAAACAAAGTAACATAGTAGATGACGGCAGAAAAAGACCTGCACGGTCCATCCAGTCTGCCCAACAAGATAAACTCATATGTGCTACTTTTTGTGTATACCCTACCTTGATTTGTACCTGTCCTCTTTAGGGCACAGACCATATAAGTCTGCCCAGCACTGTCCCTGCCTCCCAACCACCAGCCCCGCCTCCCACCACCGGCTCTGGCACAGACCGTTTAAGTCTACCCAGCACTATCTCCACCTCCCAACCACCAGTCCCGCCTCCCACCACTGGCTCTGGCACAGACTGTAATAATCCTGACAGCTAAACAAACTCAAAATAACCATCGGTCTGTACTTTTGCGCACAGGGAGAGTGGGGCTTCCCACATTTTACCCTGGTAAATATTTGCACACTCAAGTTATAGGTGTCCGACCTCAGCTCTCACCAGGTTGGGTTTTCAGGATTTCCCCAATGAATGTGCATGAGATCTGTTTGCATACAATGGAGGCCGTGCATGCAAATAGATCTCAGGAATATTCATTGGGGTAATCTTGAAACCCTGACTGGATTGCGGCCCTCAAGGACCGAGGTTGGACAACCATGTTATAGACTAAGGTCAGTTGTGCACATAATTTAATAATGAGCCACTAATTAGTGTTAATGAGCAATAATAGGCTATAATTGGCCCTAATTAGCACCAATTAGCCATTAAGAGTACAACTGCCCTTAGCTGGTATTCTATAAATTGCGCGCTCAAATTTCAGCGCACACATCTCAAGGGGGTGTGGACCTTGTAGAGGCATGAGTAGACAGGTCTACATTAGACAAGAGACCTGAGAGAAACGCTACACTACCGAAATTATATCGTTACAGACTTTATCAGGACTACTTGATATTACATTTACTTTTCGAATCCTGAGGCAGGCCTGTGGCCGAAACACAGTACTGTGTTGAGTTTGTGAATAAAGTTTTTTCCTTTACAACCATAGTCCTGTTTCCCTGGAGTCATTGGTCCACTTCCCACTCCCTATCAGAAACCCAAATAGTAGCAACATTCCAGAACCTCAAAGAGTAGCAGCGTTCTGGAATCCTAAATAGAAGCAACATTTTGTGTAGAAGCCCAAAAAGTAGCAACATTCCATGCTACCAATCCCAGGGCAAGCAGTGGCTTCCCCCATGTCCATCTCAATAACAGACTATGGACTTTCCCTCCAGGAACTTGTCCAAACCTTTTATAAACCCATATTCGTTAACTGCTGCTACCACATCCTCCGGCAGCGAGTTCTAGAGCTTAACTATTCTTTGGGTGGAAAAATATTTCCTCCTATTTGATTTAAAAGTATTTCCATGTAATTTCATTCAGTGGAGTTTTTGAAAGAGTGAAAAATTGATTCATTTCTACCCATTCTACACCACTCAGGATTTTATAGACCTTAATCATATCCCCCCTCAGTCATCATGGTGGATAACTGGTCATTTTGAGTAGCATTTAACCAGTTAACGCCACTGGGGCTTTCCGGGAGTGTGACTGGTTAAGTCCTGATATTCAGAACTTAACCGGCCAGGTTCAGTGGCCAAATGAGGCCACATAAAAAGTAGGACCTATCTTTGCCCACTAAGCTATGGCCTTTTAAGTCTGAATATCGACTTAAACTGTCATGTACTAGCCATCGTTGAAAAACCTGGATATAGGGTTACCATATGTCCGGATTTACCCGGACATGTCCTCTTTTTGAGGACATGTCCGGGTGTCCGGATGGGTTTTGCCAGTCCGCCCATTTGTCCGGATTTCTGGACAAACGGGCGGGCGGGTGGCGGGCCTATCCTAGCCTCCCCTTCCCTTACTTACTATCTACTGCCCTGGTGGTCTAGTGACCTCTTCGGGGCAGGAAAGAGCCGCCTTTCCTGCCCAGAGCTCTGCCCTTGCCCTGCATCCTGTTGCTGTGACGGTCTCGGGATTCAAAATGGCCACCGAGAATTGAAGCGGCCTCGCGAGACTTCAACTCTCGGCGGCCATTTTGAATCTTGAGACCGTCACAGCAACAGGATGCAGGGCAAGGACAGAGCTCTGGGCAGGAAAGGCGGCTCTTTCCTGCCCGGAAGAGGTCAATAGACCACCAGGGCAGTAGATAGTAAGTAAGGGGAGGGGAGGGGAGGTGACCCAGGGTAGGGGAGGTGACGGGGGGCAGGGGAGGGGCGAGGATGCAAACGGGGCAGGGGCGGGGCATGTGCCCTCTTTCTGAGAGGACCAAATATGGTAACCCTACCTGGATATTCAATGCCAGTTACCGGAAGTGGCCCAGCATTGGGTTGAACACCGGCAGCGGACCATCAAAACGCTGCCCACTGCCGGCTGGATATCAGGCAGTTTACGTATCATTTTCAATTATGCCTTTTTAAAAGATTGCCCTGGGAGGCATGGCATTGAGCTGTTCATGACTGCTGAGTTTATAAAAATCTCACCGGGGTACCCCAGAGCCTTGAAGTTAATTGAGGGGGTGCAAGGCAGAAGATTCACCCAAAAAAACATAATACCCTTGCATTAGTGCTGTTAGAATTGGGCTAACTTCTTACTTCAAAGGGTCCCAGGCTATCTTTTAATGGAAATAAAACTGAAGATCCTGCTCTTCATTGGAAAACACAGGAAAGATGGATAGATCTGTGTGCTGGAACACGGGGGGGGGGGGGGGGGGGGGAAAGAAATGCAAGGTCATGGATTCAGGGGCCCTTTTACTGAGCCGTGTAAGCGCTTACGCACGCCCAACGTTGCATCAATTCCAAGTTACCACCTGACTACCGCATGGCCAGGCGGTAATTTCATTTTTGATGCGCGTTCAATACGCGCATTAGGAAATATTTTTATTTTCTGGTGCACGGGCGGTAATCAGCATTTGAATGCGTGTTGACCATTACTGCCCAGTTAACATATGAGACTTTACCACTAAGTCAAAGCTGGCAGTAAGGTCTCAGACCCAAAATGGACGTGCACCAATTTTCATTTGGCTGCATGTGCATTCCCCCCCCCCCCCCCCCCCCCCAAAAAGGCATTTTTTTACAGGTGCGCTGAAAAATGATCTTGCACATGGCCAAAACACGCGCCTACACTACCACAGGCCATTTTTCAGTGCACCTTAGTAAAAGGACCCCTTACTTTTTCTCTCAAAGGAGACCAAAATGGTATGGGGTCTGCAGCTCAGAGATGTATAAGAAGGGACATGAATACCTCGATACGTAGATCCTAGAGGAGAGAAGAGACAAGGGTGATATGATACAGGTGTTAAATATTAGAAAGATATTAATTAATTAATTGTTGCATTTGTATCCCACATTTTCCCACCTATTGCAGGCTCAATGTGGCTTACATTGTTCCGTCATGGCGATCGCCATTCCGGAGTGAGAGATACAAGTGGTATTACATTAAAGATCATGATTGACATAGTAGATTAAGCAATCAATTATAAAGAGTTCATATTCGGAATAAGAGATAGGGTGGCATTGTGTTCATTCATGGTAGAGTAGACCTTGGTAGTCGAGTATAGAGAGTTAGGTTTTATACAGTTCAGGCTTGAGTTTCATTGAGTAAGCATCTCATAATGAGTAAACATATCTTTTTCAAGGACAGGAAAGCTATAGAAATAGAGGACTTGAAATGAAACTGTAAGAAGGTAAGCTTAAAAATAACATCAAGAAATATGTTTTCACCAGAAGGGTAGTGGATGCCTGGAACACCCTCCTTGTGGAGGTGGTGGGGTCAAAAACAGTGACAGAATTGGAAAAGGAGTGGAATAAACATAGAAGATCCCTATTTAGCAAGAGGATGGGATCAAAGAGAAACAAATAACACAGACTCCTCTCGGATGAGGAAAGGCTAAAGAGGTTAGGGCTCTTCAGCTTGGAAAAGAGACGGCTGAGGGGAGATATGATAGAAATCTATAAAATCCTGAGTGGTGTAGAACGAGCAGAAGTAAATTGATTTTTTTACTTGTTCCAAAAGTACAAAGACTAGGAAACACTCGAGGAAGTTACATGGAAATACTTTTAAAATAAATAGGAGAAAATATTTGTTCACTCAACAAATAGTTAAGCTTTGGAACTCTTTGCCGGAGGAAGTGGTAATAGCAGTTAGCCTATCTGGGTTTTAAAAAGGTTTGGACAAATTCCTGGAGGAAAAGTCCATAGCCTGCTATTGAGGCAGACATGGGAAGCAACTGCTTACCATGGGATTTGTAGTATGGAATGTTGCTACTCTTTGAGATTCAGCATGGAATCTTGTTACTCTTTAGGATTCCAGAATCTTGCTATTCTTTGGGGTTCTACATGGAATGTTGCTACTCTTTGAGACTCTGCATGGAATCTTGCTACTCTTTAGGATTCCAGAATCTTGCTATTCTTTGGGGTTCTACATGGAATGTTGCTACTCTTTGAGATTCTGCATGGAATCTTGTCACTCTGTAGGATTCCAGAATCTCACTATTCTTTGGGGCTCTACATGGAAGGTTGCCACGATTTGGGTTTCTGTCAGATACTTGTGGCCTGGCTTGGCCACTATTTGGCAAACAGGATACTGAGCTAGATGGACCAATGGTCTGACCCAATATGGCTACTGTCATGTTCTTATGTTCTTATGAGGGGTATAACTTGCACGGAGCAGCAGGTAGAATCCTAATAGAAGGCACAGAGGAGGTTACCTGCATGTTCTGCACAGAGTGGCAGGCATGACTCTAACCCTTTTTCTGGGCAGACTAGATGGACTATGCAAGTCTTTATCAGCTGTCACTAAGTCATTATAGGGCCCTTTTACTAAGCTGCATAGGTACCTACATATGCCGAATGCACGCCAAATTGGAGTTACCGCCTGGTTACCGTCTGGCCCTTGTGGTAATTTCAATTTTGACGTGCATCAGCTACGCACATCTGAAAAATATTTTTTATTTTCTGGCGTGAGAGTAATGGAAGCACGCCAAGTGGTATTTGACGCGCTTAGGTCATTACCGCCCAGATTGTTTACCACTAGGTCAATGGCTGGTGGTAAGGTCTCAGACCCAAAATGGATGTGCGGCAATTTTGATTTTGACGCACATCCATTATTGGCAAAAAAGTGGCCTTTTTTACAGGCGTGCTAAAAAATGGTTCGGCGGGCACCCAAAACCCACGCCTACACTACCGCAAGCCATTTCTCAGCGCACCTTTGTAAAAGGACCCCTATGATATGATGTTATTATTTTTCCACAATATAATTCACATCAATTCACCATTGAAAAGAATTGGAACGTACATAAGTTAAACAGAAGACAGCAATTTCAAAGAATTATACACCCTACCATTTCAATAGTCCACAGAAAGGAAATCAAGCTAAATCAGAAAACCAGGAAGGATGAGGTTTAAATAAGGAAAAAAAGATAGCAAAGTGAGAATCAATCCATGGACCACTTGCACATAGATGCCCTGACACAGGGCCGCTGAGAAGGGGGGGCAGGGGGGACAAAATTCCCCGGGCCTCCAAAGGGGGCCCAGCGCCAGGGTCAGGCCGCCGGCACTGCAGTCCCTGGTCTCACCTGCCTGCCTCCACGGCTCCAGGCCCCCTTCATTCAAAGCGGCAGTCACAGATCGCGTCTCTTCTGGCCTTCCCTCCCTGTGTCCCGCCCTCGCGGAAACCGGAAGTTACATCAGATGAGGGCGGGACACAGGGAGGGAAGGCCAGAAGAGACGCGATCTGCGACTGCCACTTTGAATGAAGGGGGCCCGGAACCGTGGAGGCAGGCAGGTAAGACCGCGGACTGCAGCGGTGGGGGGAGCGACGTGGGGGCGGCAACTGTGGAGGGGGGGGGGGCGGAGGCGGAGGCGGGGCGGCCTTGCCCAGGCCCGGCCTAGTCTCTCGGCGGCCCTGCCCTGACAAATCAACACTAAACCAGGGTGTCCTGACCCTTAAGGGTCTTTTGATTAAAAACCTGTAGTTGCGAAGGTTTTTAAAAGGAATATACAGTATTCTGATAGGGGTCCTTTTACTAAGCTGCGGTAAAAAGTGGCCAGTGGTAGTGTGAGCGTATCTTTTGGGCAAATGCTGGGCTATTTTTTACTGCATCTAGGAAAAAGGGCCTTTTTTTAGGAGCTGGAAAATGGACGTGTGCTAAAATTGAAACCAGTGCACGTCTATCTTTAGCCTGAGACCTTACCGCCACCCATTGACCTAGCGGTAAGGTCTTGTGCGCTACCCACATGGTAAGCATGCAGTGCGCGTTAACTGCTGTTTACCGCTAGGTAAGCAGCCCGTGGTAGAAAATATAGAATTATTTTCTACCACGGGATTTCACGTGTGCCAAATTCAGAATTATCGCTGTTGAGAAATCTAGCAGTTCTAACACTGAGGCAAATCCCCTGTCTTGGTTTCTGTGAAGACCATTTCTGTTTCATAACCGAGTCTGAATCCAGATTGACAGGATCTAGCCAACCCTGGCATGTGAATTTAGGCGCATTGTATCACGTCTGTGGTCATGACCCCTCTCAAGCTTACCTTATTTCTGGCGGTCAGCTTCTAAGCTGGCTTCTGTCTGGTCTTTCTGAGTTAGTTCTGTCTCTGTCTCGGTGTGCTGTTTCCCATTCCAGACTTCAGCCCAGTCCAGTCCGGATCTTCCGGCCTGCCAGACTTGCTTGTCTTGTTTGAGCCTGCACAGCACCCGTAGCTGCCTGGTGATTGCTGCATCTGAATCTCAGCTGCTGCTGGGCTTATTAGCCATTTGGAAACTCTCTGCTTTGCCTTTGCATCACCTAAGGCCCTGGTTTGTTGGTGCTTGCTGCACTTCTGCCTAGTCCAGTTTATAGTCTGTATTCTTGCCTGATTCTAGTTTAGTCTTTGTGTAGCTTCTTGTTCTGTATTGCTTGTTTCCCAGTATTGTTGCTTGTTTATATGTCTTTGTCTAGTTCTAGGTTGTCTGTGTTTCTTGTTCAGTGGCTGCCTGCCAGCTTTCAGTCCTGTCCCTTATCTATCAGTGTTTGTTCCCTGTTTCAGTGGCTGCTTGCAGCTTTCAGTTCTGTCTCTTGTCTATCTGTGTTTGTTTCCTGTTTCAGTGGCTGCTTGCAGCTTTCAGTTCTGTCCCTTGTCTGTCTGAGAGTCCTAGTCTAATATTCTGCCTAGCCTCCCTGTGTGTAGGGTTACCATACGTTCGGATTTACCCGGACATGTCCTCTTTTTGAGGACATGTCCGGGCGTCCGGACGGGTTTTGGCCAGCCTGCCCATTTGTCCGGATTACTTCCTGTTCTGGGGCAGAAGGAGCAGGGAGCCAGCGGAGCTGACAGGTGCGTGGCTGCTCTCTCTGCACCCTCCAGCAGCCAAGAATGCACCCGGGGGGGGGGGGGGCTTGATGCGCTGGGGAGGGAGGTGTCATTGCGCCGGGGGGAGGTGTCGTGCTGCACTCTGGGGGGACGGACACCACTGTACCCGGGGGTGGGGTGTGCGCAGCATCGAGTCGCTCCGGGTGGCCGCCGACCTAGGATCGCCACTGCAGTAAGGTCTCACGCGGTAACTGAGCGGTAATGGTCTACACATTGTGAGAAGGTATGAGGCTGTCCTATACGGTGTAGGCCACTAGAGGGCGCTAGAAGAAGATGGAGGTCACTAGGACCGGGGAGAGCCCTGGGAGGCCCACAGGTGCAGGAGATTATGGGCTGGGTCCGGGGTGGCTAATTAACCACTTTATACCCCACCTGAGTTGTGAAAGGAGGGAAGTGAGCTAACAGCAGGAGAAGAGAGAGCCCCTGAAAGATACTGGCTAACCTTATGGACTTGGGGGTGGACTAGATGTCCAAAGGAGATCAGCAGGCTGAAAGTCCTGGGGTAAGAAGTCCCTAAAGCATTAGAGTTTGACTGTGTGTCTAGAACTGTGTGTTCAAAGAGGGACTGTGTGTCCGAAGTACTAAGAGAAGCAGGCTGCAAAGCCTGGGGTTGAGAGTCCCCAAAGTATTGGTATAGTACTGAGCCCATGTATCTGTGTGGGGAGGCTCAGTGGAAAGATCTATGAAAGCATAAAGTGTTAAGCTAGAAGAAGTGTGCCCAGGGGCTGGAATAAAGAGTTGCCTGAGAAATATGCAGTTGGTGAGACCTGCTTAATTTGCTGAGTGGAAACCAGGTCACCCTGAGTGAGAAGGGGTAGCACACTAATCTACATATGATTTGCATATTGAGAACCAGGTCACCCTGAGTGAGAAGGGGGGATATCACAAATGGCACCCCAGATGGGACTTGACTGTTGAACAACCACTGGGTGATGAGGATATATGAGGATCCCTGCTACCCTTGGCAGTTGAATACCCCTGTCTGAAAGGTGAAGCCAAGGGAAGAGCTGAGGAGTGGTGTGGACCCAGGCAGTTGGTGTATCCCCAGTGAAGTGAGAGGTGTCCTTGGAGGTTCCAGAGGCTATGTTCCAGAAGCCCGTCGAGGGGGCCAACACTAGCAAAAGCACTTTGCTCACCTACCCCAGGTAAAGGGTACCTAGGGGGGAGGTGAGGGTGAATTTGTAAGATCTGGAGGCTTGGGAGTGGCTGTAGGGGATGGAGGAGGCCACAGGTGCAGCTCACACTTGGATTTGTTTTTGTGATTGCAGGCTGCACCCCATCGGATGGCCAGGAAGGATGGAAGCCGGAGAGGAGAAGGCCGGAGCACTTGCCTGAGTCGATGGCCGATGGAGAAGATCTGGCAAAGATGGACATTGAGAGCCAGGTTTTGGGACTTGCAGGGGAGGAGCCTGGAAAAGAGTATGCCCCTGTGTAGAATTGCTGCTCCTCAGTGGAGACTGCTTAGAGGGTTGCTGGGGGTAGATCAGCAATTATTTTAAGGGTGGGGGTATGTGAGAAGGTATGAGGCTGTCCTATACGGTGTAGGCCACTAGAGGGTGCTAGAAGAAGATGGAGGTCACTAGGACCGGGGAGAGCCCTGGGAGGCCCACAGGTGCAGGAGATTATGGGCTGGGTCCGGGGTGGCTAATTAACCACTTTATACCCCACCTGAGTTGTGAAAGGAGGGAAGTGAGCTAACAGCAGGAGAAGAGAGAGCCCCTGAAAGATACTGGCTAACCTTATGGACTTGGGGGTGGACTGGGTGTCCAAAGGAGATCAGCAGGCTGAAAGGTCCTGGGGTAAGAAGTCCCTAAAGCATTAGAGTTTGACTGTGTGTCTAGAACTGTGTGTTCAAAGAGGGACTGTGTGTCCAAGAAGAAAATACTGTGTGTCTAGAACTGTGTGTTCAAAGAGGGACTGTGTGTCCGAAGATGAAAAGACTGTGTGTCTAGAACTGTGTGTTCAAAGAGGGACTGTGTGTCCGAAGTACTAAGAGAAGCAGGCTGCAAAGCCTGGGGTTGAGAGTCCCCAAAGTATTGGTATAGTACTGAGCCCTTGTATCTGTGTGGGGAGGTTCAGTGGGAAGATCTATGAAAGCATAAAGTGTTAAGCTAGAAGAAGTGTGCCCAGGGGCTGGAATAAAGAGTTGCCTGAGAAATATGCAGTTGGTGAGACCTGCTTAATTTGCTGAGTGGAAACCAGGTCACCCTGAGAGAGAAGGGGTAGCACACTAATCTACATATGATTTGCATATTGAGAACCAGGTCACCCTGAGTGAGAAGGGGGGATATCACAATGTGTAGAATGCCGAATACCGCCCGGTTTTCGCAGCTAGTCTGAAAATAAAAATTATTTTTGTACGCACGTAGCGGACATGCATAAAAAAATGAAATTACTGCCATGGCCACGAAGTAGCCTGGCGGTAACTCCAAATTGGCGTGCGTTGGACACGCTTAGGCACCTATGCAGCTTAGTAAAAGTGTCCCATAGAATCTAGCCCTATAAGGATAGAGTATATAATGATCCTTTCTTTCTTTGCATAAACGATAGCAGATGAATGGGAACCCAATAACATGATCCAGGGCAGGAGGAAAACAAGCTGGACAGCTCGGAAATCAAACCACCAGATTTCAGCCTCTGTAAACAGTTCACTGTATTTTGTGCTGAGCTAAGCAAGACTTCAATCTTAAGCAGAGAGTTATTAAACCATTGCAGTCTTCTGAAGTTAATTGTAACAATTTCCTAATGCAGTAGCAAGAAAGAGAGGCCCTGGCAGGTATCCAAGGTCCAGAGGTTTGGCTGCGGATCCCAGGAGGGTGGCCGTCATGAGAAACAGGTGTCGCTTTCTCTTTCATTTGGCTCATTTTCAATGAATACTGAACACTTCGCGGGTCCCCAGAATGTCCTGATTAAAACGTTGTTATTCCCCTCCTCCCTCCAAAAAAAAAAAAAAGCCATATAAACAAACGCACAGCGGGTTTAATTGCTAAATAGCAATCTCCGTCAGAAGGGTTTAATAGTTCGCTTTTGATTTGTGATTGGGTTACTTTCTTTCCAGTATAAAGCAACTGAAAGTGAAGGGACTGAGCCCCATGCTTACTACCAGCGGCTCAATTGTGGTCTGTCAGACCCAGCATGTTCATTTGTCCCATTAGTAATCCAACAATCCAAGTGCACTTTCAGGAGAGGCGCATTCCTGGCACAGGCCGGCAAACAATTGGGGCTGAGTTTGTGGAAAGTGCAGAAGTCAGGCTGCTGCCTTACAAGTCATCATGTCTCGATTGCTTGTCCACTCTTTTATTCTGGATTTAGAAACATTAAATCTTGTCACACCCATCTCCCCCCCAGCAACTGCATGGACCATTGCTATGTTCAGTTTCATGCTGTCACCTCTTTTTTTTTTTTTTACATTTGTACCCCATGCTTTCCCACTCATGGCAGGCTCAATGCGGCTTACATATTGTATACAGGTACTTATTTGTACCTGGGGCAATGGAGGGTTAAGTGACTTGCCCAGAGTCACAAGGAGCTGCCTGTGCCTGAAGTGGGAATTGAACTCATTTCCTCAGTTCCCCAGGACCAAAGTCCACCACCCTAACCACTAGGCCACTCCTCCACTGTTGCTACTATTTGAGATTCTACATGGAATGTTAATGTTGCTATTCAACTAGCAACACTCCATGTAGAAGTCGGCCCTTGCAGTCACCAATGTGGCCGCGCAGGCTTCTGCTTCTGTGAGACTCACAGAAACAGAAGCCTGCGCAGCCTTCTACATGGAATGTTGCTAGTGGAATAGCAACATTCCATGTAGAATTTCCAATAGTAGCAACATTCCATGTAGAATCTCCAATAGTATCTATTTTATTTTTGTTACATTTGTTACCCGTGCTTTCCCACTCATGGCAGGCTCAATGTGGCTTACATATTGTATACAGGTACTTATTTGTACCTAGGGCAATGGAGGGTTAAGTGACTTGCCCAGAGTCACAAGGAGCTGCCTGTGCCTGAAGTGGGAATTGAACTCTTTTCTTCCTGGTCTGCGTAATCCTTCCTCCAAGAAGAGACCAGAGAAGCAGAGCCAGCACAAGGGTATCTGACACCCTAGAGGAACCTTCAGCCATTCACCCCCAGGCAACTGAAGGCCCTATCCCTGCCTCATAGTTTGATACCTCCCGTTCCCTTTCCTTCCACTCAAGTGTCCAGCATCTCCCCTCCCCTCTCCTTGTCTTTTACCTGCCTTCCTAATTCAGCATCTCCTCTTGCCTTCCCTGTACCCCTGAGGTGTCAAAATCTCCTCTTGCCTTCCCTGTACCCCTGAGGTGTCAAGCATATCCCCTTCCCTACCTCCTAGATGTTCAATATTTCCTTTCCTTTTCCTACCCCTCTCAGATGTCCATCATCTCCTCTTCCCTTTCCTATCTCCATGACGTGTCAAGCATGTCCCCTTCCCTTCTCTATCTGAGGTGTTCAACATCTCCCTTTCTGTTTCTTATCCCTCTCTCAGGTGTCCAGCATCTCCTCTTTCCTTGCATGCCACCCTCCCTTGAGCTGTCCAGAATCTCTTTTCTTCCCTAACCCCCTTGAATTCAATATCTCCCTTTCCTTCTAACACCCTTGCTCTAAGGTGTCCAGCATCATCCTTTCTCTATCCCTACCCCAGGGGATTAGCATTTACCTCTCTTTTCCCCCTGCAGATACACGCACGAGTGCAAATGAGTGCCAATTAATGCTTGTTAAAACCAACTATAGTTACTTATAGATAATTAAGCACTGAGTACCTTATTAAGTTATGCGTGCAATTGTTGGTATTTTAGAAGAAGGTGCACAATTGCTTGCCTAACTGTGGGGGCTGATGCTCGAAGTCTAAAGCCAGAGTTAAAGCAGTTAGCACCAGACTAGTGGCATAGCTAAAAGACCATACCATCTCTCTCAAGGTAGTGGGGACCAGGGAGGGAGGGGGAAAGGAGGAAGAATCCCATAAGAGCTCCAGTAAAGAAATCCTGCATAATGCACACATATTCCAGAGCTATATATAGAAAACCTGCCACAGTAACCGATATAGAAACTGAAACATAAGATATCAGAGATGCACATTTCCCAAAGCAGACATATTTACAATTAGTAAATTGAGAAAAAAAATATAACTTTTTTCTACCTTTGTTGTCTGGTCATTGCTTTGGTCCCAGTGTCTCTTTCCTGCTTTTCACTATTTTCTCTTATCTCTTTCCAGGGTCCTTTTGACATTTCTTCCCTATGTCTGCTGTCTTTCTTCAGTGTCCCTATCCATCCTGTCCAGTGTTTCCTCTCTATGTCAAGTCCCTATCCTCCCTCCATTTTCAGCAGCTGTCCTCTGTGTCCATATCCGTCTTCTGTATTCAGCATCTCTCCTCTGTATCCCTTTCCCTATGCTTCCTCTATGGTCTGCATTTCTTCTCTGTGTCCCTGTCCCTCACTATGTCCAGCTTTTTCCCTCTCTCTTCCCTTCCTCTTACATCCTTACCTCTGATCCAGTCTCTCTCTTTCTCCCCTTCCCATGGTTTAGCATCTCTCCAATTTTTCTCTGCCCTCCACTGACCCCCAATCCAGCATTTCTTCTCTCTCTCCCCTCCCCTTTTCCCCAGGCCTTTCTCTCTCTTTCCCTCTTCTTCTCTAGGTCCATCTCTCTTCTCCCCTGCCTTTTGCTCCAGGTCTTTCTCTCTCCCTCCCATCCCCCCCCCACCCTGTGCAGCCTGGCATATCTATAACCCCCTCACTCTCCAGGTGGGGCCAGGCAAAGGCAGTCAGTTTCAATCAATACCTCTGCCAGTGACCCACATACGTTTTGAGGACATGAGGGAGGGGGTAAGAGAGTTACGGACCAAGAAAGGGATCTGGGTGTCGTCGTCGATAACACACTGAAACCTTCTGCTCAGTGTGCTGCTGCGGCTAAGAAAGCGAATAGAATGTTGGGTATTATCAGGAAAGGTATGGAAAACAGGTGTGAGGATGTTATAATGCCGTTGTATCGCTCCATGGTGCGACCGCACCTTGAGTATTGTGTTCAATTCTGGTCGCCGCATCTCAAGAAAGATATAGTAGAATTGGAAAAGGTGCAGCGAAGGGCGACTAAAATGATAGCGGGGATGGGACGACTTCCCTATGAAGAAAGACTAAGGAGGCTAGGGCTATACAGCTTGGAGAAGAGACGGCTGAGGGGAGACATGATAGAGGTATATAAAATAATGAGTGGAGTGGAACAGGTGGATGTGAAGCGTCTGTTCACGCTTTCCAAAAATACTAGGACTAGGGGGCATGCGATGAAACTACAGTGTAGTAAATTTAAAACAAATCGGAGAAAATTTTTCTTCACCCAACGTGTAATTAAACTCTGGAATTCGTTGCCGGAGAAAGTGGTGAAGGCGGTTAGCTTAGCAGAGTTTAAAAAGGGGTTGGACGGTTTCCTAAAGGACAAGTCCATAAACTGCTACTAAACGGACTTGGAAAACGCCAAAATTCCAGGAATAACATGTATAGAATGTTTGTACGTTTGGGAAGCTTGCCAGGTGACCTTGGCCTGGATTGGCCGCTGTCGTGGACAGGATGCTGGGCTCGATGGACCCTTGGTCTTTTCCCAGTATGGCATTACTTATGTACTGTTAATATATGGCCTGGCTTTAAGGCTACCACTGGAATAGTGATGGCCAAAGCTATGCAGCCTAAAACAACTGAAAAAGTACTGACTAGGCCAAACAACAAGTAAATGATTTAATATTTGAGAATCTGCAAAAAGCAGGTCTGAACAATGAGTCCTGCCACAAATTGGTACAATTTTTAAATCAAATACAGCACCTGTAATGAAAGAATGATGGATCAGATGAATAAAATGGAGCTTATAATTTTGGTATACAATGATACAGAGGTAATACAGAGTTCATGAGATGGTATGAAAAGTATGAAAGGTATGAAAAGTATTGCAGCCGGAAGAAGTGAAACTGTTATCTCAACGCTTCCCAAAACATGTTGATAATTAGCAGTAGCTGAGAACGGAAGGAGGTGGGCACATCAGACAGCAGACCGCGTGGGAAAGTATGATCTCAGAAAGTGAGAAAGATTAGGAGCAAGGTTTCTCACCATTCACTTCTATGGAGAGGTTTGTGTATAAAAGAGGGGAGATTTTGCCTTAGTTTGGAACTCCTCCCCAACGCTTCTCTCAGACGGCAGGGCGCTGTGCAGATAAACCCAGAATCTGATGTCTGTATTTGTATCAACTTGAAGACTTGTGTTTGGGTAAGAAATAAAATGTACTTATCTATCTAAACCTATCTCTGCCTCTATTTTTATTGAGTCTATCTTCTCTTCTCTTCACCTAACATTTAGCCTACAAGGTAGATCACCTACAAGTGACACTCAGTTTTGGACAGAAAGCAGTAGTTATGGGAATTAGTTTTCAATTACGGCTCCTAATGCCACCCCCTTGTGATTGGGTGACAATGGAGGTTAGAGAAACTATACAGAACCTGATATATGAAATAAGTACCTTTAGTCCCCCGTGTGACGGAGTCAGAAAGAGGTCTATAAGAAGAGGTAAATAAAAACAGTACTTATGTACCAAGCCACATGGGGTTGGGTGAGACCTTAGACCCACAGGTGGGGTGGGGGGTGGTAAAGAGAGAAATGAAAGGAAGAGAGTTCACCACTGCAGGCAGCCCCTACCATTGGGCTGCTCTGGGCATTTTGCTGGGTTTTCTTAGTGGTAGCTACACCCCTGCTAGTGCGCATGTTAACGAGCAAAGGATATTTAGAGGGCTCTAGCATGAGTATTAATGTGTGGTTAGGGAAGGATGTATTTGCTGAAACTTATTTTCCATTCCCTGCACATTGTTCATAATAAGCTATTAATTGTGGTAAAAGGCATTTTATTGGCTTGAAATATCCAGATAATATATTAAAAAAAAAAAAAGAATTGTCGCAGTTTGAACAGTGATTCTTATAAAGCTTTATTCATCTATTTCTGATATAGCTGCATAATCTTTCAAGGTCATCTTTATCTAGCAACTATAATTCCTCCTAGCTGGTTTATATTCTTTTGATTGCAGTATATGTAGGACTCAAAATTGAGAGGATTTATGGTCCTACCTTTGAGAGTTACTCTTAAATTGGCCTCTTTGACAATTTACTGAGACTGAGTGAATAATTTCACTAAACTCCTACATTTAGGAGAGCAAAAAGTGGGTGACAACAAGGGGTGGATTTGAGGCAGGGAAAAAAGCTATGGGGGGGGGGGGGGGGTCCATATTCAAAGCAATTTAACTGGCCAGAAATAGCCAGGTATAGATGCCTCTGTACAAGTCGTTGGTGAGGCTCCACCTGGACTATTGTGTTCAGTTTTGGAGGCCATATCTTGCTAAGGATGTAAAAAGAATTGAAGCAGTGAAAAGAAAAGCAACAAAAATGGTATGGGATTTGTGTTACAAGACGTACGAGGAGAGATTTACTGACCTGAACATGTATACTCTGAAGGAAAGGAGAAACATAAGAGTAGCCATACTGGGTCAAACCAATGGTCCATCTAGCCCAGTATCCTGCTTTCTAAACAGTGGCCCAGCCAGGTCACAAGTACCTGGCAGAAACCCAAATCATGGCAACACTCCATACTACAAATCAAAGGGTAAGCAGTTGCTTCCCATTTCTGTCTCAATAGCAGACTATGGACTTTTCCTCCAGGAATTTGTCCAAACCTTTTATAAACCCAGATATGCTAATCACTGTTACCATATCCTCCAGCAAAGAGTTCCAGAGCTTAACCATTCATTGATCGAAAAATTATTTCCTCCTATTTGTTTTAAAATTATTTCCATGTAACTTCCTCAAGTGCCCCCTAGTCTTTGTACTTTTGGAACGAGTAAAAAATTGATTTACTTCTACTCGCTCTACACCACTCAGGATTTTGTAGACCTCAACCATATCTCCCCTCATCCGTCTCTTTTCCAAGCTGTGGAGCCCTAACCTCTTTAGCCTTTCCTCATATGAGAGGAGTTCCATCCCCTTTATCATTTTGGTTGGTATTCTTTGAACCTTTTCTAGTTCCGCTATATCTTTTTTGAGATACGGCGACCAGGACTGAACGCAATACTCAAGGTGCGGATGCACCATGGAGCGATACAAATGCGTTATAGTATTTTTGGTCTTATTCAGCATCCCTTTCCTAATAATTCCTAGCATCCTGTTTGCTTTTTTGGCCACCGCTGAGCAGAAGATTTCAGCTTATTATCTACGACGACACCCGATCTTTTTCTTGAGCACTGACCCCCAAGGTGGAACCTAGCATCAGGTAACTATGATTCGGATTATTCTTTCCAATGTGCATCACCTTGCATTTGTCCACATTAAATTTCATCTGCCATTTGGATGCCCAGTCTTCCAATTTCCTATGGTCTTCCTGCAATATTTCACAATCCGCACGTGTTTTAAAAACCTTTAAATAGTTTTGTATCATCTGCAAATTTGATTACCACACTCTTCGTTCTGATTTCCATATCATTTATAAATATGTTAAAAAACACTGTTCCCAGTACAGATCCCTATGGCACTCCACTGTTCACCCTTTTCCATTGAGAGAAATGACCATTTAACCCTATGGAGGAGGGTGAACAGCGGAGTGCCACAAAGATCTGTACTGGGGCTGGTGCTATTTAACATATTTATAAATGATATGAAAATCAGTCCCTCCATGCTCCTCCCCTGTAAACACCCCCTAACAGTTACGCACTGTGCGGTTTCAGCAGGAACTTTTAATACTGTTGTCACAAATTTTTTATACATATCCAAAGCTGAAACTGCCGGCACTGGAGGAAAGTTAATAAATCTTAAGTTCTTCATTCTGTTTGAATTATCTAATATCTCCAGTCTACGATGAATAACAGAAGTATCTTTAATAAAAGATTGGTTGAACTTGTTGGAGATTATACTCTAAGCCAGATGCACATTGTTTTAAACCCCCTGCATCAGCTTGAATCAAATCCTGCTGCGATTCAAACTTATCCATTTTTTTGAGACATATTACCAGTGGTGTGCTGGAGCAGGCTCTCACAGGCTCGCAAGAGCCGGTTGTTAAGGTTTTAAGAATTTTGGGAGCCGGTTGTTAAAGTAGGGCCCTCCATGGCTACTTTAACAACTGGCTCCCAAAATGTGGGCTTGGGCCCCCTGCTGAATTCTCTTTTACTTTGCTGGTGGGGATGCTGAGCCCTGCCAGCCAAGTAAATAGACTGCTGCTGCTCCCCGCTCCTTGTTTCCAGCTCTGAGCAGCAGACTGGGACTTCTCCAGCATGTGTGAGAAGTTCCAGCATGCTGCTCAGAGCAAGACGTTGGGAGTGGTGGCAGTCCATTTATTGGCTGCCAGCAAAGGTATGCCTAGCGTGCCCGCACGAAGGGAGGAAGGAGAAAGAGGCAAGTGTTGCTCCCCCCGGCCACCCCTGGCCCTTCCAATTGCAGAGCTGGCTACATCCGGAGAAAGAGCCTGTTGTTAAAAATTTACCAGCACACCCCTGCATATTACTCATCTGTCCCAAAAGAGACTGTTCCAAGTTCTGAATGCCATCCCACAAAGATTCTAATGTAAACATCTTAGGTCTCACCATGGTGCAAGTAGGGGTTTTTGTCTCCCAGTCAGCACTGTAAGAAAAGAAGATACTACTCTCGTTGTACCGTCATCCCCCACAGCTCGAGACAGCTCCTGAGAAGGTAGTGGATCCCTCACCACCAAGATATCCTCTCCTACAGTTGCTCCTGCAACTGAGAGTTGCATCAAGGCTGCGCCTTCCCGGCTCTCTCCACTGAGCCGGGGTTCCCGGCTCCCTTGTGGCATAGGCAGGGGCAACTGCAAATCTGGGGAGAGAGAAACTTCTAGCCCAGGGCGTGCCAGCAACCTTCCTTCCACTGACCAACTCTCCAGCAAGCCACCCGGAATAAACACTGCTACCTCGGCTCGATGGAGAAACGTATTCATAGGGCCGGAACTTGACAGGGTCGAGTATACCAATGACAACAGCTGCCCTCTCTTCCTTTTCTTACCCATAAGTGGTAAATATTACAAGAAACATTTTAGTGGGTAGTCGCGGTGTCTCGGAGCTCAACACAGCATGTCGGCCATCTTGGAACTCCCCCGCCACACCTAAAGTTTAGTTACTGGGATGGGCACTACATGCATACTATAAACCACGCCTAACTTTAGGTAAGGTTTATAGAATAGCATGTTTTTTTCCTGCACCAGTTTTTTTGGCGCCTTATATAGAATTCCCCACTTAGCATCCAATGCAAAACAATCTATTTTGGGGGCATTCTGAGGGTGGATATTTGGTAGGGAAGGTACCCATATTCTGTTTTAAGCAGGGATGGATCCCCACATGGGCCTCCTGTTGGTCCTTCTCATTATCAAGGCAGGCTTTGCAGAACAACCTACCTGTACAGTCTGAGGATAGTGGCCAGGAAGGGGGAAGGAGATCTTATGTGCCAGTTGGCCCAGGGGCCCATAAACTTGTGATCCATCCCTGAATTTCAGGTATGAGGGGAGGGGATAATTTTAGTATCTGGGCCAACCCCTTGGCAGCAGTGGCATAGCTACGTGGGGCCTGGGCCCCTGTAGATTTGCCCTGGACCCCCCTGCCGACAACCCCCTGGACCCCCCTCCCGCCATCGACATCACCTGCCTTTGCTGGCGGGGAACCCCAACCCCCGCCAGCCGAGATCCTCTTCTTTCCGCAAAAGGCTTCCTTCTGTTTCTGACGTCCTGCAGGACATCAGAAACAGAAGGAAGCCTTTTGCGGAAAGAAGGACCTTGGTTGGCGGGGGTTGGGGTCCCCCACCAGCAAAGGTAGGCGACTGCGGGTTGGCGGCAGGAGGGGAGGTCCAGAAGGTCGTCGGCAGGGGGTCAAAGTTGGTGGTGGTGGTGGTGGTGGCGGCGGCAGGGTTGGCAATGGCGGGGGGGGGGGGTCGGCGGAAGTGGGGGGGGGGCTAAAATGTGCCCCCCCACCTCGGGCTCTGGACCCCCCTCCCACCGAAGTCTGGCTACAACCCGGCAGCATCTTGAGAAGTATCATTTTGTGGGTTAGAAGGCCCATGCCTGGGGGAAGGTTAATACAATCTCTTGAAGTATGGTCAACTTTCAATGAAGAATGAAACTTGCAAGATCTGCTAGAA
Organism: Microcaecilia unicolor; assembly: GCF_901765095.1. Lineage (NCBI taxonomy): Eukaryota > Metazoa > Chordata > Amphibia > Gymnophiona > Siphonopidae > Microcaecilia > Microcaecilia unicolor. The sequence continues at coordinate 180,630,754 of NC_044041.1, read as the reverse complement.
GCTTTATTATTCATTTTGCTTAATAATGAGCTGCCTTGCATGCATTGGCATCTTTTGCAGCTCATTATTTAATTTGTGTTGAGGTAAAAATCTTGTATATGCTTCACTATAGCTGCACTGTTCCCTCTAACCTGAGCTGCCAGTAGGGGGTGCTGGTTCAATATTGTGTTTTCAATTGCTAGGGACAAGCAGGTTCCCTTAAATCCTGCAGAGCTTGATAGTGATACTGGCAGGGCTGTAAATGGAGGATTCCCGCTCAACTTAGAGGGAACAGTCCACCAGACATTCAGTGCTATTTAACCGGACAAAACGGCTGCTGACTGGTTAAATAGCGCTTAAGCGGCTATCCACCAATATTCAGCGGATAGTTAGATTGCATGATATAACCAGCTATTCGCCATTTTTAAAATGGGTTTAGCGGCCTTATTTGTCTGCGTCAAACCGTGGAATATCTTTGGCTGGTTTGAGGATAACTGGCTCGGTCTAAAAATCGATGTAGCTGATTATCTTCAAACTGGCCAAAAACAACCTGGATATTCAATGCTGGCCACTGGAAACGGTCCGGCATTGAAGATCCGGGCTTGGTGTTGACTGCAGGAGTTAGCTGGTCTAACTCCCGCGGTCTGAATATCAGCCCCAGTAACTACAAGCAAATAGGAGAAGACTATAACAGCGTACTTCCATTTAGGCAGCCTAATAACATGGGTAGTGAGCCTCTCTGTACTACATAAGTACATAAGTTCATAAGCATCGCCATGCTGGGACAGACCAAGGGTCCATCGAGTCCAGCACCCTGTCACCGACAGCGGCCAAAAGAACAAGCAATTTGTCCCGCCCATCCTAGAAATACTGTATTATTCCCTTGTCCATAACGTTCTATGGCTTTTTCCTCCAGGAAGCCGTCCAACCCTTTTTTGAAGTCCACTAAGTTAACTGCCTTTACCACCTTTTCCGGCAGTGAATTCCAGAGTTTAACTAATCATTTCTATAGCACTACTAGACATACGCAGTGCTGTACACATTATACGCAGGTATTTTCTTTGTCCCTAGAGGGTTCACAATCTAAGTTGATGTACCTGGGGCAATAGAGGGTTAAGTGACTTGCCCAGAGTCACAAGGAGTTGCAGTGGGAATCAAACCCAGTTCCCCAGGATCAAACCCTGCTGCACTAACCACTAGGCTACTCCTCGAGAGACTGATATGTGCTTTCACTTTTCTGATTGTTCAGACACTACTAATAATCATTTCTATAGTGCTACTAGACATGTGCAGCACTATAGGTACTTTCTCTGTCCCAAGAGGGCTCACAATCTAAGTTGATGTACCTGGGGCAATGGGGGGGGGGGGGGGGGGGTAAGAGACTTGCCCAAGATCACAAGGAGCTGCAGTGGGACTTGGACCCAGGTTGTCAGGACCAAATCCTGCTGTATTAACCATTAGGCTACTCCTCCACACCTCCACTATAAAGGACACTGGTACACATGTGTCCTTATAGAACACTAGGGTAACCTGGCATGAACATTTATGACAGGTCTATGGCTTGCATAAATGTTTATGCCTAAATGCGACATTTAGGCACATAACTTAGAGGCGTAGCTAGGTGGGTCGCCAGGGAAGCGGCCTCTCCCTCAAACAGACTTCCGATGGCGTTGGTGCCTATTTTTGACATGATGACATGCTAAAATTATGTGCCAGCACCATCGGCAGTTCACTCTCTGCTTTCCCCGCACCCTCAACCTGACAACACTTCTGACATAACTTACAGTATTCTGTAAGCTGCCTGCGTAAATCTCAGTCCCTCCATGCTCCTCCCCTGTGAACACCCCCTAACAGTTACGCACTGTGCGGTTTCAGTGCGTATTTACAGAATAACGATTAGTTTAGTTTAGTTAATTTATTAATTTATATTCTGCCTAAGTGGAATAATAAAAGAAAAACACATACATAATTTATAAGGCACAGCAGAAGGCACATCCACTCAACAATAAAGCATTATTGAAACAAAACATACAACCTGAACTACTTCAAGACTTCCTAATCATTCCTTGGAAGCGCAGCATAAATTGTTCATCTCAAAAACCAGCTGTATTATGTACATCTAGAATGTGGAGGAGTAGCCTAATGGTTAGTGCAGTGGACTTTGATCCTGGGGAACTGAGTTCGATTCCCACTCAGCTCCTTGTGACTCTGGGCAAGTCACTTAACCCTCCATTGCCCCTGGTACAAAATAAGTACCTGAATATATGTAAACCACTTTGAATGTAGTTGCAAAAAAACCTTAGAAAGGCGGTATATCAAGTCCTATTTCCCTTCCCTTCACCGAACAAATATACCTCCCCTGTTCACTAAGCCATGCTAGTGGCTTCCTTGCACTAATGCTGACACAGCCCATTCACTCTGAATGACACTCTGTGTCGGCATTGCTGCATGGCTTTGTAAACAGAAGTTATAGTCTGAATTCTGTTTCAAAGCCTTACGTATCAACAGTAAGGTCTTAAACAGAATTCTAATCCCCACTGGCAACCAGTGAAATTCTTTCAAAATAGGACTGATATGTTGACAATGAGAACAGCCCAAATTAAGCTGAGCTGCTGTATTTTGGATAATCTGCAGTACCCTAATACTGGACCTTGGCAGTTCCAGAAATAGGGTGTTACAGTAATCCAACCCAGTAATCACAAGACTTTGAACCATCAAATTTGAAATCTTCAATGGGAATGCAACCCTTCAATCTACTCAACATTCTCAATTTAAAAAAAATGAACTCCGAACAAGCTTTCTAATATGCGATGATGCCGTTTTCTTGGGTACGTGTACACCTACCTGCGTGGATGGCAGTATTCTATAAACTTACACCCACAATCAGCACATAAATTTAAGCAACTCGAGGGGGATAATGCATGTAGTTGCCCTAACGCAACTTAATGAGAAGAACCCTTAGATCGCAAGCCCTCTTGGGCAAGGAAACACCTCCTGTACCCGAATGTAACTCGGAGTGGGTGTTCATTCATGAGCACACATGCAGTTCATTTGAGTGCCTAAGAATTTAGGGGTCCTTTTACTAAGGTACACCGAAAAATGGCCTGCGCAGTTGTAGACGCATGCATTGTACGTGTGCAGGTCCATTTTTCAGCGCGCCTGCAAAAAAGGCCTTTTATTTGGCCAAAAATGGATGTGTGGCAAAATGAAAATTGGTGCATGCCCATTTTGGGCTTGAGACCTTACCACCACCCATTCACTTAGCAGTAAGATCTCACACGTTAACCGATCAGTAATCGTCAGTGTGCATACAATGCCGATTACCGCCTGATTAGTACCATGTGCCAGAAAATAAAATATATTTTCCAGTGCTCCTACTGAACATACATACAAAATGAAATTACCACAAGGGCCGCATGGTAGCCGGGCGGTAGTTCTGATTTGGTGGGCGTTGGGAATGCTTAGGCTTCTACGTGAAGTAAGCAAGCCTACTCTAATGTCCCAACCTAATTTTATTAACCTCCACTCCCAATTCTGTTCTGACACTGATACCGACCTCATCATTAGCTTTACTTAACCCACCTCCCCATTCTCCCTCTACTCATTCCAACCTTTCTTCTCCATCTCTCCTTTACTATATCCCTCCTTACCCTATTTCCCCAACCTATACTATCCTATCCTGTTTACTCTCCCTTATCCTATTCATTCATTATCAAGCTTCAACTTTATCATGTTTCATTACAATTTGACATTTTCTCTCCTTATTAGACTCTGTATTTCAAATTACTATGTAAGCCATATTGAACCTGCAATGTGTGGGAAAGCGCGGGGAACAAATGTAATAAATAAATAATAAAAATAATAAATAAATAAATACATGGCTTAGTAAAAGGGCCCTTTAAAGTACACTCAAATTGCTTGTAAACCACGTAGATGTACCACGATATGCAGTATATCAAATGTAAATAACATTTGGAAACTTAGAAACTTGTATGCATGTATGCCTGTGAATTAATGCGTATAGAATCAAATGCATACATTTTAAAGTTGTTGAACGCCTAAGAAAATGAATAATTCAAACAAACATGAAAATATGCCTGAAAATTGGGGAAAAAAAATCATGCTAAACAATGACCAACCAAACCTTTTTTGGTTGTAAATACCTCTGACATACTTTGAGAGCAGGTTGGGAAAAGTGAGTAATCAAATTTAAAATCAAAATCCATCAATGAAATCATAATTAAGTACATAAGTAATGCCATACTGGGAAAAGACCAAAGGTCCATCGAGCCCAGCATCCTGTCCCCGACAGTAGCCAATCCAAGTCAAGGGCACCTGGCAAGCTACCCAAATGTACAAACTTTTTATTCATGTTATTCCTGGAATTGTGGATTTTTCCCAAGTCCATTTAGTAGTGGTTTATGGACTTGTTCTTTAGGAAACCGTCTAACCCCTTTTTAAACTCTGCCAAGCTAACCACCTTCACTACGTTCTCTGGCAACAAATCCCAGAGTTTAATTACGCATTGGGTGAAGAAAAATTTTCTCCTATTTGTTTTAAATTTACTACACTGTAGTTTCATCGCATGTCCCCTAGTCCTAGTATTTTTGGAAAGCGTGAACAGACGCTTCACACCCACCTGTTCCACTCCACTCATTATTTTATATACCTCTCTCATGTCTCCCCTCAGCTGTCTCTTCTCCAAGCTGAAAAGCCCTAGCCTCCTTAGTCTTTCTTCATAAGGAAGTCATCCCATCCCCGCTATCATTTTTGTCACCCTTCGCTGCACCTTTTCCAGTTCTACTATATCTTTCTTGAGATGCGGCGACCAGAATTGAACACAATACTCAAGGTGTGGTCGCACCATGGAGCGATACAACGGCATTATAACATTCCATGTTTTTTTTCTGAACTGCTAAGAGTTAAGACTCCTTTGAATATGGGGACAGGGGTGGTGGTCCCACTTGCTAAGAACAATCCTAGTTGTGGGATGAAGAACTCAAAAAACCATCTTCTTGATGGCAGAAACAGTAAAGGTATTACACATTTCACCCCATTGCCTACTACAATTCAATGTTATTACTGCAATTTCAAGCACTGTATCTTTCCATAAGTACAGTAATAAGATCCAGTTTGTTGATTTTTATTTTACACTTTTATTGTCTGTTGCTAGGGAGACAAGTTCATTTTTCTCTTGTACTTTATTGGCTAAAAATGTAGCGAGCAGAAAAGAGGACAGGGAAACGAGCGAGGAAATATATCAGGAACCCCTGTAGAATATTACCTATGAATAGCTTCATGTGTTGCCAAGTAAAATTTGTATCTGTTGTCTTTGGTGTGCCATCTGAATCCCAATGTCTTATTTAGATTTAGATCAGGAACTGAGGCACAGTATTGCTGTGTCCCCATTTGGCTTACAGTCTATAATTTGTACCTGAGGGGGGGGGGGGTGACCCATTATACTTCCAGTTTAATTGGAACTAGAGCTAACATCTAGTACCATAAACCTTCATTCAGTGATTTTCGCCCCTAATTTATATCTTCCCAGGTCTCCCCACCAGTCTGATCATTGCATTAATGAACCACGGTTTTCTAAGAGTTTCCAATCATGGCCTCTGAATCTGGCCACTAGGTGTCTCCCTTAAGCAATATCTGAGGAAAGGGGGAGTAGGAGGAGTAGGCTCTTGAACAACACCAGTAGGCGACGTAGGTTAGGAACAATCTCTTTATTTAAATATACACTCGAGTCAAGTGTATATTTAAATAAAGAGAGTGTTCCAGAGTCGAGTGTATATTTAAATAAAGAGATTGTTCCTAACCTACGTCGCCTACTGGTGTTGTTCAAGAGCCTACTCCTCCTACTCCCCCTTTCCTCAGATTCTACTTTTCATAGGAATTTGTGTACCTCCACCCTCGTGGTGGTTTGGCTTGTTTCCCTTAAGCAATAGCCATGATGTACTCCATCCCACTTTTCTCAGCACTGCCACATGTGGTCAACCTGGGGAGCAGAAGACTCAGTACAGATGGGGGAAGGGAGATCGAACTGGGGACCTTCTCTTTGGTAGTGTATATGTCACATCCGTCGCTCCCTCTGGCTGCTCCTCCGCTGGAAGCAGGAGCCGGTGTCCATCGCGGCGATGGCTGGCCTTCTTGAGGCCGCGGCGGAGAGCTGGGGCTCGCCGCGGCGATAGCTGCCCAGTCCGGGGCCGAGGCTGTGTGCCGGTGATCGCGGCTGCTGGGCTCTCGATCGCCGGCTATGGGGTCCGTACTCGCGCCAGTGGGAAGAATGGCGCCGAGACGCTATGGCCGGCGTCTCCTTCACTTTCGGGCGTGGGAACCCGAAGCTTCGCCTCTGAGGAGGCCGGTGCTGTAGTCCCGCCTGGGAGGTCGGACAGAGCCAATCAGAAGGATTCTGTCAGTAACCGGGTTCTGATTGGCCGGCCATGTCGGCTGGGGCTGGGTGGTTGATTACGGACTGTATTTAAGGAGCAGGTCTGAGATAGGACATTGCTTCAGGTTCTATTTCCTGAGGCCAGTCTCCGTGTGTTCCAGTATTCAGTTTGTTTTCCTTGTTCTCCGGGTTTTGACCTTTGCATTGTTTTTGGACTTCTCTGCTAGCTGCCTGCCTTGACCTATTGCCTGTTTTGACTATGCTGTGAGCTGCCTGCCCTGACCTTTTGCCTGTTTCGACTACTCTGTGAGTTGCCTGCCCTGACCTGTTCCCTGTTTTGGACTCCTTTGTTTTCCTCCTGCCCTCCGGGCTCCTGGTTCTAGTATTGGGTCAGTTCGTCAACCCCGCGGTTCTGGAAGTCCCGTTGGCCGCCTGCAGCTGGGGGCTCAACCCTCGGTGAACGGCGGTTGCCGCGGGTGAAGACTTGGGGTTGCATGGCTGTCCTCTGAGGTCCTTCGGGGCCTTGCGGGACCTAAGGGCTCACCTTCTCTTCAGACAAGACAGTATACCACTTGCCACATAATGTAACTCCCCCAAAAGGCAATTCTATAATTGGATGCATGCAGTTACCCATATCTTGCATACATAAATGTACAGAAAAGTGCTGTGTAGAAGTGGATTACGTGCTATTCTGTTAGATAGCGCATGACTGCAAGGGAGTGTACACTGGGTGGAGCATGGGAGGGGCAGGAACATCTCCAACTTGCACATGCACAATGCATGACACACTTAGGCACACTCATTTACACTTTTATTTGACCTGGTGTCCATGGTCATTCCTTAATTTATTTATTATTACATTTGTACCCCGCGCTTTCCAACTTAAAGCAGGTTCAATGCGGCTTACATAATAATATGGATTACAAAGTATTGATAGAGAAAATATAGGTTAATAATAGCAGAATAATAAAAGAGATAGGTAGGTAAAGATGGGGAAGGGTGAGGGGAGTAGGAGAGGTATGAGCAAGGGGTAGATGAGCATTGGAGGAGGGGTAGAGGGGGCGGGAGGGGGATGTCTTTCATACAGGTGACCATTGCCGACAGCTGTCTGTCATGCAGGTAACGAGTTGATTTGGAGCATCTACCTGGTCTGTAGGGGCCAGATCTCTTACTGGTTGGTGGGGGATCAAATACTTATTTCCCTCTGCAGAATGCAAATAAATTCATATACTTTCCACAATGTGATATTCCGGATTTAATTTGTGATGTGCTATCTCTCACTGTTACCAATAACCTACCCTTCAATTATGGGCTGCTCATGTCTTTGTCAGTGGGCAAACTTACAAAATCAGCAAGGGATCAAATACTTATTTCCCCCACTGTAAATACTAGCCTAGGGTCATTTAAGACTAGATTCAGTAAATGACGCCTGAATTTGGGCGCTGAAACAAATACGCATTGAGCGCTATTCTATGAATGGTAGTCTGAGTTGGGTGCTGTTTATAGAATAGCACATGACAGTGGGATCTATCCCCAACTTTGGGTATGAAATTTTACAACAGCTGAAACCTGGTGTAAATCTTTGTATGAAAGTTACGTGTGGATACCCATTCTATAATACTGTGTACATCTTTAATGAATGCCCCTCCCATGGCCTCAGTCCCTTCTCCGTTGCACATTAAGAGCCCCTTTTACTAAGCGTTGGTAAGCCCAACATAAGCTTACTGCTCGCTAAACAGGAAATACCACCAGGGTACTTTATTTTTGTAGCGCCAGGGTGTACTCGGTGGTAATCAGGCAGAGCCGCGCGCTGCCCAGTTACCATTGGGTTAGCGCAGGAGCCCTTACCGTCACCTGAATGGGTGGCAGTAAGGGCTCCCCCCCCCCCCGAAATGGCCATGCGGCAACTGCTTTACTTGCCGCACAGCCATTTCCTGCAGGAAAGAAAGATTTCCTTTTTATCTGGTGCGGTAAAAGGGTGCCTCGGCGCACGTGAAAAACACACATCGACACCAGCACAGGCCCCCCTTTGCCACAGCTTGGTAAAATGGGCCCTAAAAGATTTGCACGTGCAGCTTTATAGAATGGGGCTTAGCAAGACACACATGCAAATCCTAATCGTAGCCAAATAATTGCAATAATTACTTGTTAGCGCTCAATTATTGCTAGTTATTGACTCGTTACTCAATTAAATTGCATGCACAAACTAAATTTTTGGTGTAATTTTGGATGCCATAGATAGAATCTGGAAGTTAATGGGATGCATTAGACACTTTTGGTGATCAACAAAGGTAGACAAATTCCAGTTCCCTTGGACACTAGTCCACTTGGGTTTTCAGGACATTCCTAATGAATCACCCTCTGCTGCTGGACTGGGGTGGTCATCCTCGGTGACGTTGGCTGCTGGTTTTCTCTTCTGCGGCTGCTTCGTGCTCGGAGAGTGCTGCGCGTTGAAGGGGCCTTGTTTCTTCCTGAATCGCCGATTCCAGCCGTTGGCTACTGCCCGCATTCCTGTCCTGTTCGCAGGATCCGATTTCCTGCCTTGAGTGTCTCAGCGAGTCAAGATCTAGTTTTGGACTCCTACTTTCTCTTCTTTTTGTTTTCTATTCCTTGCCTACTTATTTGATTAAATATTGTATTAATATTCCCTTCCCGTCTTCCTCTGGTACCTCTCTACTGTCATTGTAACTGCTTCATTAGTTCATTGTAAGCCGCTTAGGGGCTGCTTTATGTGGTAATAGGCGGGGTATAAATGATCGAAATAAATAAATAAATAAATAAATAAATAAATCTACATGGGACACATCTGAAGCAGTGCACATGCACACCTGGTTAAATCTACTTCATGAAATATTGTTCAAAGACAGCCTGAAAACCTGAGCAGATACCAGATAGACTCATAAGGACTAGAGGTTGCCTCATCTTTGGGGTCAATATATTAATCATAGATACTACATTGCAGGGGCGTAGCCAGACACCCAATTTTGGGTGGGCCTGGACCCAAGATGGGTGGGTAGAAGAACCTCGCCCCTTCCCACAGGTGATTTGGTCTCTCCTTCTCTCACCTGCATGCCATATGGTCTCTCAAACATCCCCCCTCTCCCGTATACTTTTTAAATAGCATATTTTCACCAGCAGCGAGCAGCACACCGCTCATGTTGGCCCCACACCCTTCCCTCTGATGCAACTTCCTGTTTCCACCTAGGCAGAAATACATCAGAGGGAAGGCTGTGGGGCCGGTGCGAGCAGTTGGTATGTCACTGCTCACTGCAGGCGAAGATCTGCTACTTACAAAGTATGCAGGAGGGACACTTGTTGGGAGTTTTCGGCTGGTGGGGCATCATAGGTATGCTGCTACTGGGTGGACCTGAACCCAAAGTAAGCCCACCCTTGGCTACACCACTGCTACATTGCTTATTTTAGAAGTCCCATTTGTGATTTAGATGTTTGAATCTTGGCATTTAAATGTCTGGCTATAAAAAAAGATCTATAACCTGATTTTGGCAAGACAGGATAAAACGTTTAAATTGCCAGTATGTCCATCTGGTAAGATGACATGGTTTGGGTGGGATGAGGGCATGATTAGGGTGGGATGCATACAGAGACGTGCACGCCCTTATCCAAAAGGAGAGTGCATGTCCACAGCCCCCCTGAGATCAACATTGGGATTTAGACCTGCTCTTGAAGACATCTAAGGTCCAAAAAAGCCCTGTGGCCAGCTGTGACAGCTAGTGCATGGGATTGGCATCGTGCACTGCCGATAGTGCATTTGCACTTACTGAGGTGTCAGTATCTGCAGCCATGCTGTGCTCCCCACCTTTATATGAAATGTTGACCTCTAGCAGTAGCTCTGCGAGACTATTGCTAATGGTCAGTGCTGCCATTTTGAAATCCAGAGTCAGACAGGGCAGGAGTGGAGGGGACCTCTCCTGCTTCATTTCACTATGCTCGGAATGGACCCTGGTTGAGACCTGGAGAGATAGCAGGATGATCCAGAGGGTTTGTCCTGATGCAGTCAGAGTGGAGGGATGGAGGGGGATTGTAGAGCCACTGCCGCAGGTGTATAAGACAGGGGCGTAGCCAGAAAACAGATTTTGGGTGGGCCATGGCAAGAAGTGGGTGGGCACCAAGTGTTCTTCTCTCCCCCCCCCAAAAAAAAAAAAAATATCTCAGCTGGTGGGAAAACACTTCTTTTGGCAGTCTGCAGCAGGCATGCGCTGAAAACTGAGCATGCACAGGTGCCGGTATCGTAGAGAGTAATGTTTTCGTTAACATCAGGGGGAAGTCTTCAGCTGGCGGAGCTTGGGATCCCCACCAGCTACCGCTAAATGTGTGCTACTGTTGGGTGGGCCTGAGCCCTAAGTTGGTGGGCCCCAGCCCACCCAGGCCCACCTGTGGCTACGCCACTGGTATAAGGTCCCATAAAATTCCCACATAGACATTGCAGTGCTGAACCTGACATGTCTATATGGCTGAGTGGTCGGTGCTGATGTTATCAACATCTGTGGTTCTAAAATGGGATGTAGCTGCTGCAGGGATGCTCATGATGGCATGTAATTTAGAAAGGGATCTACATCGGCAGAAATGTTTGCAAAATGGTAGATGTCCTGAAGTGGAGGAGTAGCCTAGTGGTTAGTGCAGTGGACTTTGAACCTGGGGGGAACTGAGTTTGATTCCCACTGCAGCTCCCTGTGACGCTGAGCAAATCACTTAACCCTCCATTGCCCCTGGTACAAAATAAGTACCTCAGAAAGGCAGTATATCAAGTCCCATTTCCCTTTCCCCTAAACATATCAATGTATATCTGTATCTATCTATGTTAGATTAACAACCAAAAATGGCATTTAACAAAGGAATTCCTCTAACTAGTCTCTGTGTCTCTTTTAACGGGACAATTCTGAAACCCTGCAGAAATCCCTTTGAAAATTCAATTCCCACTGTGGCTCCGTGTGACTCTGGGCAAGTCACTTCACCCTCCATTGCCCCTGGTACAAAATAAGTACCTGAATATATGTAAACTGCTTTGAATGTAGTTGCAAAAACCTTAGAAAGGCGGTATATCAAGTCCCCATTCCCTTTCCCTATTAGATTCTACATGGAATGTTGCTACTATTGGAGATTCTAGATGGAATGTTGCTATTCCACTAGCAACATTCCATGTAGAAGCCTGCGCAGCCGCGTTGCTGATCTGCAAAGGTAGGCTTCTACATGGAATGTTGCTAGTGGAGGAGTAGCCTAGTGGTTAGTGCAGTGGACTTTGATCCTGGGGGGAACTGAGTTTGATTCCCACTGCAGCTCCCTGTGACTCTGAGCAAATCACTTAACCCTCCATTGCCCCTGGTACAAAATAAGTACCTCAGAAAGGCAGTATATCAAGTCCCATTTCCCTTTCCCCTAAACATACCAATGTATATCTGTATCTATCTATGTTAGATTAACAACCAAAAATGGCATTTAACAAAGGAATTCCTCTAACTAGTCTCTGTGTCTCTTTTAACGGGATAATTCTGAAACCCTGCAGAAATCCCTTTGAAAATTGCCTGCTCATTGGAGTTTACAATCTGGTGAAATCAGGAAGACAAGACACACAGTTATGAGGCTTTGAGTTAAGACAGAGGAGCCATGGCTGAGAAGGTTTAAGGTAGGAGGTTGTACATGGGGTGTAATGAGAGCTTTTGACTAAGTATCATCGCTTGTTTTTTTTGAGACAGGCAAAATGCTTATGAAATTAACGCAAATGTTTTTTTTTAATGGAGTAACAGTGTGCCTTCCTCTAGATATTGCCATTGACTCGAGGTATTTTTAGCATATGTATAAATGTTTGAGGTTTTGAGAAGTGCAAGAATCTCTCTTTTTTTTTTTGTTTTTGTTTGTGCCTTTTCGCCAAAACTACAAAATTTGATGTTTCTTTTTTGAGATATGGAGTCCAGTTTGCACCTCTCATGGGAACTCCGTTTGGTTTAACCATATGTGTATTTCCTATGTATTGTAGGCATAAAAAGGATTACCCTAGGAATGTTTCTCGCAGTGCCCTAATTGTGCCTATGGACTCAATGCATTCAATACTTTCTGGTGTTCTAGCACAATGTCTCTCAAACCAATCATGGACTGCCCCCTTTAGGATATCACATTGAATATTCATTAGATAGATTAACATAGTGCACGCATGCATATTCATCGTAAATATCCTGAAATCTCAATTGGCCTGAGAAACACTGCCCTAACTCATCCTTTAGGCTGCTGTCCTCCCTGTCTGGGCCGGTGTTAGGGGGATGCAACCAGGGGCACCCAAAACTGCCTGAAGGTGTAGGAGACACAGCCTACTGGCAGGCTTTGCAGCCCCCTCCTGAATTTTTACTCTGGGCCCCCGCACATGTAGCTCTGGTCCTGCTCCCTCTGTGAAGCAGCAGAAGCTGATAACATGCAGAAATAGAGATATACACTGGCACAATATTTAATCTAGCACACTGCTGCCGAGGTAAAGTGATGAACATAGGGATTAAATTAACATTTTCTGTTGCTAATGCGTGGTGCTCCATTGTTTTGTCCTTTTTTGTTTTTCCCTGTGCTATGAAAGCAAAATGAGATACTGACAGAAATCATATGGTACCTATGCCTACACAAAAATTGTGTAAAAGAATCACTCCCTGGACTGTCAACACTAATGAAGCTTTAATCCTTGAAACTGCATCAATTCAAGCCTTTCTTTCTCTTGTGGTTCATTGAGTTGTACTGTGCACTCCTGATGTCCTGGCAAACTGCTGATTCCAATCCACAATCACACTGGATAGAATGGACAAAATAACTCACCAGTGTGGTTCGTGACCTTTAGAGTGCAATCTTGTGATTGCGTTTGATGCTGTGGGGTTGTTATTCTGCAGAGGTCTAAGGAGCACTTTTTCTCTGCCCTAACAAAGGCCCATTTCTGAGCTTGTACCTTTTGTGGAAATTAGCATCCTGGTGGGAAGCTTTTGTCTTCCCTGGGGTTAATGGAGTCTTAAAACAAACCCATGATGAGAAACACTCAACAGCTTCCGAACAGAAGAAGATAGCAATCCATCTTCTGAAGTAAAAGTGACTGAGTTGGAGCTATCTTCTTCCTCTTCATCTATACCTTCCTCTCCCGCTAATGGACACTTACCATAGAGGTCAAGAATGCTTGACCTTCATTAGATTGGCCATGTCTGAGAATAAAGCTGGTGATTAGACGAGACATATTCTTCTTCGCAAGGCATTCCAACAAAAAGTGCACCGTCCCATCACTAAGTCATAACAATTACCAGCAAAGGCCGTGAGAGGAAAGGTTTAGACTGCCTTGTTCATTTGCATTATCGGTTGCTTACTGAGGTCAAACTGTTCTAGCTCAGAATTGCAGCACTGTTGGGCTTTCTTTTCTTCATCTGTCTTTGTAAGTGCAAAGAAAGTTGTTTAGCCTGCTCGTCTACAAATGGACCTGAAGTCCAATAAATAGCACCATTATAGAAGAGACTTTGCATGGTATAGGGGCACCTAAATAGAGGTCGTGACTTACACAATTCCCCCCAATCCTGGGGATTCTAAGTAGCTCGCCTAGAGATCTGAGCTAAAATCCAAGCAGATCTCTATATATAAAAGGCACCACCAACGTTCTAAATGAAGCCTCCAGCCGGAAGTGTGAAGGGGGAGAGATATCCGGTTTCCCCATGAGTGTCTGCCCCGCCCTCGCTCTCTCTGTAACACAAACAGTGAAGGAAAACACAGCAAAGCACGAAATCAAATCGCTCTCTCTGTAACAGTGAAGGACTCAGAGGGGGGAGGGGAGAGAGGGCAGAAGCCCTCACTATCTCTGTAACATAAACACAGCACAGCAGGAAACAACACTGAAGGACTGGACTCCGAGGGGGGAGGGGACAGAGAGGACAGACAGCACAGGGGAAGGGAGAGAGGGCAGAGGGCAGGGACACACACACTCCCTCATGCACACAGAAGAAAACCTTGCTAGCCCCCGTTTCATTTGCATCAGAAACGGGGCTTTTTTACTAGTTCTATAATAATGCGTCTAATTTAACAAGCTTAACAAGCTAACGAGTGCTGATAACAGCACTTGACAAGCAATAATGAGCACCAATTGGCACTGATTAGAATTTTGGCACACAACTCGGTAAGTGTATTCTGTAATGAAGTGTGCCAAACTTGTAACGTATGCAGGCAAAAGGGGCGTGGTTATGGGTGGGGAAATGGGAATTTCGTGGGCGTTCTGAAATGTACGCACATAGTGGTAGAGCATGGCCCAGTACACATAAATCCACACGCTGGGATGTACGTCACATTTTCGTTGGAGTAAATGGATGTGCGTAGTTTTAGGCGCTGAAACATCAACTAAGCATATTCTATAATCAGCACCTAAATCTAGACACTGATTATAGAATACTAGTGGAACCATGTCCGTTTCCTCAACAAACGGACCCTAGGAAGGCTGTCATGTAAGCTTTTTTTTCACTCTCCCCTGCCCTCCCCTCTGTGTCCAGCAATTCTTCCCTCCCCTCCATGTCCAGCGATTCTCCTCTTCCCTGCCCTCCCATTCGTATCCCGCAATTCTCTCCTCTAGTGTCCTCCCATCCCATCCATGTCCATCAATTCTCCTCTGCCCTGCCCTCCCCTTCCCTTCCTCCCTCCCTCCCCTCGATGTCCCACGATTCTCTCTTCCCTTCGATTTGTACCTGAATGTTCTCTGGCTGGCTGGCGCTGGCTTCTGTTCCGTTTGTAACATCCCTCCTGACGTCAGCTCGCCTCCAGCGTTCCCTTCCCTCTCACTGTTCTGCCCTCTGATGTCATTACATTTTGACATGAGGGCGGGACAGTGAGGGGAATGGAACGCTGGAGGCTGGCTGACATCAGGAGATGTTACGAACCCAGGCAGCCAGACATGGAGGTGCAAATTATAATATAGGATGCTTAATCGGCACTGACTAGCGAGCAGCCGCATGTAACATGGCAGCTGCCATGCGATAGCTCCCTGGCCCAGGCCGTCCTCCCGTTTCCGGCTTCCTCGCCAGAGAAGTGATGTCAGAGGAGATCCCACCTGTGATTGGCGGTAAGGCCGGAAGGGGGCGGGCCAACCCGACGGCAGCAAATTTCGAATAAAGAGCTGCCGGAGAGGCAAGGGAGCCTCTTTGGAGGTGGGACGGCGGACTGCTTAGTGACTCTCCATTACCTTTTAATTTAACAGATAGCTTTTAAGAGCAGCTACCTGTGGCTCACAGTGAGTGCTCCTGCCTCACGTTGAAGAGGTGGTGGGTTTGGCGGATCTCAGAGCTGTTTTTCCCTTTAATCATCTCGGAGCTGCTTTGGGTTGGATTCTTGGCTGAGAATCATCTCGGACCTGTTGTTTTTTCCTCTGGCTATGTTGGAACAGTTTTTTTTTTTTTTTTTTTTAAATCTTTGCAAACGGATCAGAACTGTTTCTTTTCCTCTGCAAGCAACTAGCTTTGTTTACAACTTTCCCTTGTGTCTCAGGCCCAGATGCACAAAACTTTAACGACCCTTTAACGAAGAAATTTTCAACCGTAGCATGCATTAAAGGCCATTTTCCAACTACGCTAGCAGCTAACGAAAACGGAATGCAAACGAGTCACTTCCAATTGAAATATGAACAATTCGCAATGCACTAACCATACCATGATATATTTAACGTGAAGTCAGACCTGTCGTTAAGGCCTGAGCTGTCATACATACACTGTTCCCCGCTTTTCCCTGCAGCATAAAAATCCAAGCTGGCATGTTTGAAAATAAAAAAACCCCACACAAACACATGGCTCCCCGCTTCCCACTGCATAAAATTGAAAAACAAAAAACCAAAAAGCAAAAAAGGATCGGGAGGGGGCAAAGGCGCTCATCAGGAGCGTCCTGTATGGACGCCCTTGCCCTCCGCCCAAGGTCGATGCTGCTCCCCGCTTCCCCCTGTATTAAATAAAAACAAAAATCAAAACAAAACTCAAAACTGTAGCAGCCAGGGCCCCCCTCCCTTCCGCCCCATGCCCCGCCCCCCTGAGGTAATCTCCGCCGCTCCCCCCCCTCCACCGGACCCCCCTCTGCCTTACCGGGCCCATGCAGCGCCTCTCACCTCTGTGTGAAGGCGCTGCACGGGCAAGAACAGCTGATCGGCAATCAGTGATGCCTCCTCCGACGTCCCTCCGTTCTTCCTGGGCCTGCCTTCCTCTGACGTAATAAAAGCAGCTCATTGTGAACACTATCCACCCTAAAAGGTTGTTTTGTGGCTGTACATGAAGAATTGTGGCATTGCATCAATAAGTGTGTGTTTTTGTTCCTAGTCACGCATCCAAAGGTTATATCTCTCCCACTGTTCAACGACCTTACGTAGCTGTCCCACACGAACTTTATCTCATCTCAACATCACTCTGTATTTGTAAACACCGGAGACTGCAAACGCACCTCCGGCACGATGCAAGCCACATTGAGCCTGCAAATAGGTGGGAAAATGTGGGATACAAATGCAACAAATAAATAAATCAATAAAAATAAAATATAATCCTTTCAAGAAAGCCAGTGGAATATAACTACAAAGGCATGGTATGGTCGCATTTTCAATATGGTAATACCAGAGCCCAGTTAAGGAACAGGTTATTTTGAGTTAGACTTCACTGGACCAAACTTGCTTTCCTTGTGTCATACCATCCAGCTGGATAGGAAGTGCCTTAAAAGATGGAGGATAAAGGATTGTTTTTTTCAATTTGACATGTATATCCCACATTATCCAAAGAAATCTCGAGTTCAATATGGCTTACATTTGAAAATAGAGTGAGCCAGAATAATCAGTAACACCATGGAAGCAAGTCAATGGATGTGTCTGAAACATTTAACGAATATGACATTACCATACATACCCAAATGGGCATTTAAAAATCTGTCCTTTTAATGATGCTGCATGCTCAGAAATCATAGCCATAAATATAAACAGTTATTCAAACATTATCACCTTGAGTATTGTGTTCAATTCTGGTCGCCGCATCTCAAGAAAGATATAGTAGAACTGGAAAAGGTGCAGCGAAGGGCGACAAAAAATGATAGCGGGGATGGGCCGACTTCCCTATGAAGAAAGACTAAGGAGGCTAGGGCTTTTCAGCTTGGAGAAGAGACGGCTGAGGGGAGACATGATAGAGGTATATAAAAGAATGAGTGGAGTGGAACAGGTGGATGTGAAGCGTCTGTTCACGCTTTCCAAAAATACTAGGACTAGGGGGCATGCGATGAAACTACAGTGTAGTAAATTTAAAACAAATAGGAGAAAATGTTTCTTCACCCAACACGTAAGTAAACTCTGGAATTTGTTGCCGGAGAACGTAGTGAAGGCGGTTAGCTTGGCAGAGTTTAAAAAGGGGTTGGACGGTTTCCTAAAGGACAAGTCCATAGACCGCTACTAAATGGACTTGGGAAAAATCCACAATTTCGGGAATAACTTGTATAAAATATTTGTACGTTTGGGTAGCTTGCCAGGTGACCTTGACCTGGATTGGCCGCTGTCGGGGACAGGGTGCTGGGCTCGATGGACCTTTGGTCTTTTCCCAGTATGGCATTACTTATGTACTTATGTATACACCAGAGTAGGCATCCATACACACACCCCAAAAATAAACTTCTACAGAGTACACCCAAAACTTAAATGTTTTAATCATCTTTATTCAAAGCACAACATGTTGGTAGGTAAGCTTCATACAGAACAAGAAAAAACAGTGAACCATCCAACATGGCACAATATAAACTTTTGCAGAGAACGTATCCCAAGAACCCTTCCCCTTCCGTACTCCCCTTCCTCCCTATAAGTCCACCTGACTGTTTCCACCCACCAAAATAACTCAACAGATGCACAGATCAGTAGGACCAAAAAGCAGTACAAAACAAGTAAAGTCATAAACACAGAGAATATCAGCAGCTGATAGGTTTGTTTGCTTTGTTTTGGGTATACAAAGATGGTGGCTGCACGGGGAGGGGGAAAGACGGCATCAGCTGTTTGACACCATGCCGTTTCCTGTTCTCAATCAAACCTCCTTGATTGTTCAGAATGACTGACAGGTACTTGTAACTTGGGTTGGCCACTGTTGGAAACAGGATGCTGGGCTTGATGGACCTTCGGTCTGTCCCAGTATGGCAATGCTAGGTATTAGTACGTGCTGTGCATACCCTGTATTGCTTGTTCAATTAAGTTACTTATGTCTTGATGGAGCTTTTTTTTCTGTAATTGTATGCTTTATTATATGCTTTGATGTTAAATTGTGCTGTACAAAATTATTATATATGTCGTAAGGCTCGGTATGTATTTCACAGCTGAGACATATTACCAAGGCTCATACCATAAGATGCACTCATTTGAATTAATACTTATCTATTTATTAAAAATCAATGAACAATGTCCTACTGAGATTGATTACTTCTCCGAAAACATACCACTAGTGCATAATTAATTCCTAGTTTAAATGAACAATTAATCAGTAATTCTGTGAGGTGGTGAAGAATGGCAGGGACATGGCATTTCAAGTGATGGATAGAGTATATTAATGAGACTCGCACCAGATCAGGTGGAAGTGCTACAGGACACAGCTGCACAGTAATCGATGTACACTTGTTTTCTTGTGAAATGACTGTGCTTTAATGACAGGCTTGCTCTGGCCTAGATTATCTTTGCAAGGCTGGTTTTAGGAAATGTGTCGGGGGCACATGGACCTTGACAAGTACTTACAAGTGAAAACAATCACACAGGCAACATGTCCATAACGATGCTGTAAAAATAGCAATTAATTCTCATCTACCTGGCAGCCAGAGGTACAGCAGCTCAATCCGGAGAAAAACGCAAGCGTTAAAGAAAGTTTACTTATCAATCTCTCACCACAGACATGATCCTGCTGGATTTTTTCCCCCATAAAGAAAGAGGTAGGAAGGAAACAGGACCTGTGAATACTTCCCAAAGCTGCAGAAAATGTATTTTATATTAGAAGTACTCGTATTCTTCAAAGTTGCACTGCATGGATAATGCCTGTCAGGGGCGTAGCCAGACATCCAATTTTGGGTGGGCCTGGGCCCAATATGGGAGGGCAGAATAACTCTGCCGTATCCCACAAGTGATTTGGTCTCTCCCTCTCTCGCCTGCATGCCATATGGTCTCTCAAACATCCCCCCCTCCCCTGCATAGATTTTAAATAGCAGATTTTCACTGGCAGCGAGAAGCAACTCCTGCTCATGTTGGCCTCACAACCTTCCCGCTGATGCAACTTCCTGTTTCCAGGAATACATCAGAGGGAGGTGCGAGCAGTATGTATCAGTTGCTGCAGGCAAAGATCTGCTATTTACAAGGTATGTAGGAGTGACAGTTGTTGGGAGTTTTCAGCTGCCAGCCACATCATAGGTATGTTGCTACTGGGTGGGCCTCGGCCCACCCGGGCCCACCCTTGGCTACGCCACTGATACCTGTGTCGTTGCTGAAGAGAAGCAGGCAGGTCATTGAGATACCAAGAGGAGCTACAATAGAGTCTAACCTAGGAACACCACCACTACCACGAGATAGGTTTTTAGGATATCCAAAATGAATATGCATAAGATAAATTTGTATACACTGGCTCCCCATAGCATGCAAATTAATTTATCTCATGAATATTTATTGTGGATATGCTGAAAACCTGACTGACTATGGGGTCACCAGGGCAGGTTTGAGCTACAATGGTCAATGAATAGCCATAGCCATAATACACAGGGACTGAGAACTTTGACTAAGCATCAGTGATGGCCACTCATTTGCAATCACATAGGAAATGTCAATGATATATAGATTAATATAGCGAGATTAATTTAGACCCCTGATGCAAGCGGTTTCACCGAAACATGGACCGTGTCGGGTATGACTATTAAAGTATTGAGTTGACGCTCCCACCCTTGAGGCTCCTTGTGCTTTTCTTTTTCAAAAAATAAAAAAAAGGGGGGCCATGGATGTCTATGTGACTGCAGAAGAATGTCCATATTATAAAATGACCAAGTGAGTCATCTATGGTGAATCCTAATGGTTAGAACAACCAGGCAAGAACCAGCACAGAAAGCCAAAGATTGCAAGTTCAAATCCCACTCTAGGTGTTTGCAATTTTCTGTTCCTTTTCTTTTTAATTTGTAAGCTCCCCCCCCCCCCCCCCCCCCCCCCACGGAAGAAAAATACCTACTGTGCCTTCCCTTCTACATCCAGGGAAGAATTGCTCAATTGGAGCACTTTTCTATAACCTGGACATCACAAGTTCGAGGTCTAAATACAGACATCCATATTTTTGGACATGGATGCCCCTTCCCCTTCTGCAATCAGAGTTGAATGTCCATATAATGGCCCCTCCCTAGACCCACCCAAAGCATCCCCAGGCCACATCCACTTGCCATATGGACGTACAACACTTTTAGATGTCCATATCCTGACTTTATAAAATCAGGATTTGGATGTCCATGCAATATGGATGTCTAAATGCCAGTTTTCAGGCGTCCAAAACATGAATAGAGCTTCCAAAATAACCACCAAATTCTAGCAGAAGGCATTTTGAATGGTTAATGCTATCCACATTTAGGAGCAAAACAAGCACTATGAAACACTATTTGTGTTCCTATATAACAAAGAAAAATGGGATTATAATACATGGCACTATGCAACATTCATAACCTGACTTCAAAAATGCAGACTCGAGCTTATTCCATCTTTCAATGCAAAGACTAATATTTGCTGAAGCTGCAACCTTGTATACAAAGACTCTTGACAGGGGTCCTGATGTGCTAGAATAACATGCTTGTTATCAGCATCAATGTCATGGCCAGAACAGCCAATGACTCTTGGAATTACTCTTGCAGCTGGAGAGATGCTGTGGCTGGCAAATTGTGCATTGTTTATGCAGCACAACACCCTCCCCGGCGCATCAAGCCCCCCCCCCCCCCCCGGGTGCATTCTTGGCTGCTGGAGGGTGCAGAGAGCAGCCGCGCGCCTGTTGGCTCCACTGGCTCCCTCTGCCCTGGAACAGGAAGTAACCTGTTCCGGGGCAGAGGGAGCAGGGAACCAGCGGAGCCGACAGGTGCACGGCTGCTCTCTGCACCCTCCATCAGTGTGCACCCGGGGCGGACCGCCCCCACCACCCTGCCCTTGTTACACCGCTGAGTTTATGAAACTCCAGCTTCTTGTCAAGGTGACCCCTTCAATGTGGTGCCAGTGAGACATTGAGTTGTCCCTTGAAGCCTCAATATTTGAGGTAAACAAAATTATGTGTGCGTCACTCCCAAGGCCAGAATGTACATCATTAGCACAGCTGCAACCCATGATTTTTGCATTAAAAGGGGCTCATCTGAGGCAAGGGGCTGCTGTGTTGATATTTCTTCCAAGGAGCAGACCTATGCTGAATCTGATTGAACATCTGAGGAACACGCTGCCACCAGCTAGAAGTCTGCATCAGGTTTTACGTGTGTCATGTACTTTTCTATAAGTGCTATGGGCTCAGTGTGACTCTTGTACTTAGGAGTCTAGTTAGGGATTTATGTGTATTTACACTAAGCTGTTTTTTTATAAGACTTCCTGTGTCTTTATTCTTGCCTTCTTTGCACATTATCTTTGCTACCATTGCAAATAAATGCACACTCTATTTTTTATAATTCTTGGTTGTGGAGTTAGTTCTTTCTATTATTTAGGGCATAGTGGGCTTGGATGTAAGGATAAGAAGGAACACATTTGTTTCTGACACTTCACTCACTAAGGCTGGTATTACCAGAGACCTATTCCTTTTAGAAATTATGCAGTCAGGTACCCCAATAACACCCCAAAAAGGGTTGTGTCTGTATGCGCTCACACACATTTCTTCACGGCATCATGTAACACCAAAATAGCCCTTATCGGCCTGATGACCACAATTCAGACAGCCCTTAGCCAGAACCTTACCATTCTTTTACTGTCCATTGATCTTTTGGCAGCTTTTGATCTGGTCAATTATGAGGTACTCCTGGGCAGGTTAGATATCGGGGGTATGGACAAAGCCTGGTCATAGTTTCAGTTGTACCTATCTGACCATTGTTAACCTCTTCTTTGCACTGCTGGCATCACTTATTTCAGATCTTGGCTTCATCGCATATATCTATGCTGATGATATCCAGATTCTGGCTACCTTTGACCCCACTAATTCTGTTGAGCTTTCTGTGTTTAACACCACGTTGGAAGCTATTCTCAAATGGATTTGGACAATAACATGAAGCTTAACTTTGCTAAAATAAAGGTGATGCTATTTGCTCATTATGTGACACATAGGACTTTAATTTCCATTAATCCTTTGGATACTTCCATCCTGTCTCTGACTCAGTTCGAATTCTAGATGTGACTCTGGATGCAACCCTTACTTTTCACTCCCATATCTCTGCTACAGTTAGTAAGTGGTTTTTTTTTACAAACTCTACCAGATCAGATCTTTTCACCCTTTTCTGGAACTCAAAGCACTTTGTATCCTGATGCATGCATTGGCGATTTCATATCTCGAGTACTGCGATGCGTTATTTACAAGACTGAATCAGAGAGAGCTTTGATGCTTGCTGCTTTTTCAGAATGGAGATATTAAGCTAATAATGGGTGAGCGCAAATATGATCATGTCACTCCTCTCTTCAGGTTAGGTCACAGATCCCCATACAGGTACGTATAGTTTATAAAATCTTAACCCTAGTTCGTAAGATCCATATGTCGAGCCAATCCAGGATTCTTTTCTGTTATTTGGTCCTGTATGTCAGCGGATGTGCGCTTCGCTCTTCACAACAAAAGTACTTGTAAGTACTCGATGATGATTCGTTCATTTCACCAGATCTTTTTGAATGTTTTTTTTTAAGATATCTTTGTTTAATGTCATGCGTCCCACTTTGTGGAATGCCCTCCCAGTTGGCTTACATATGGTATCATCGCACCAAGACTTTAAGGCAACACTCAAGACCCAGTTGTTTAGGTAAACATATGAGCAACCCAACTGACCATTTGCCTTTGTTTTTCACCTTGATGGAGGCCCATGTTGGGGCACTGAGCCTACACTCTGTACTGTAGTTCTCTATCGCTCTTGCCATGTTATGTGACAATTGTATCGTTCATTTCCTTTTCTTCTGTACTGTTGGATTTGTAGTTCCTTTCCTGCTATTCCTCTCTTATGGACATTTAATTATTGTAAATTACTGAGATAGTACATCTTTTTGGCACTCAGTATATGAAATAAAGGTGAAAATGAACACGCAGTTCGTACGGCTGATCTGTCACAGAAAGTCAATAGTTATTATGGTGAGGAAGTTATACAATAGTGGTGGAAGGAAAAAAGAGAGGAATAGGATATATGCACTTAATCTGGATGTACTCCATGAGAATAAGTATAGGCCTTTATTTTAGAAGACTTATTCATGATTCACCTATAGAAATCCCGACATTGACATGTGTAACACCCTCACTTATCACCCCTACCACTGCAATTTCCCCACCCCTAGCTGTCTGTTCGCCTGTCCAATTTAGATTGTAAGCTCTGTTGAGCAGGGACTGTCTTTTTCATGTTGATTTGTACAGCGCTGCGTAAGTCTAGTAGCGCTATAGAAATGTTTAATAGTAGTAGTAGTAGTGTAAATGACATTCATGTGTAAATGGTGATCTGAGGGCTCAGCTTACATGTGGACATCTATAATACACAGAAAAAGCAAGGGGCATGTTGGGAGCATGACATGGGCGTGGCATGGCCTGGGTGAATCCAAACCCTACACACGTATTTCCCATTTCAGAAAGAGAATGCATGAGTATGGGGAGTCACAGAAAGGGTTAGGAAAGATATCTTCCTTAATCCACCATTGTTTATTTTGCCTTCCAAACTGAAACCAAACCGTGCAGGCTCTGTCATTCATTAGAAGCTTTTACATGTATAACTTTGCAGAATGGCTCACATACATGTGTGTAAGCTGCCTACATTTTCCCCCACACATATATTATTGTAAACTGGCTGCTCCCATTGCATTGGCTGGGAAATACATGTGCTCCACTGCACATCTCGATTCCGATCTCCATGTGCTATGTGACATAGGCCTTGTGTTTTTGCATACAAAACTGTCCTAGAATCACCCCAGTGAGCTACAGTGATTAGCTTGTCACACAATAAGTGGCCAACAGGTGACTTTCCTGCTGCCTGATTCTGCGATTTACACGATATATAATAGATCCTCTGCATTGAATGGAAATTTAGGGCGAGTGGGAGTGCATTTGTGTTTGAAGGGAATGAACAGGGAGGAGGCTGGTGGAGAACAGTGTTTCTTACACTTTGCTGTTCCTTTTATTCTGCTCATTTAAATACAATATATTTTATAAAAATAATTATTCCACAAATACCAATTTCAGATCTCAGTGAGAACTATTATGAGCTATTGAAATGTTGGGAAGTATGGTGGAGTAATTTTGTATTTTCCTTCAGAGGGCTCCCTCTCGGAATCATAGTGTGCTCGCTAAACGTTCTCTTTCTGCAGCCCCCCCCCCCCCCCCCCCGTTTTGAAGTGCTTGTACCCTCCCCAATGAGCAAGTAAAAGAAACATATTCTCCATATTTCAGTTATGAAACTGGCCCTTTGTGCATCATTTTTCTTTCAGTCAGTGATGAAGAGACCTTGCAATTTTCCAGTATTTATTAGCAACAACAAAAAAAAATCCTCCTCTAAACACAAACAAAACAAAGACTTACAGATTTGTAGGCAATAATTCACATAAATATAGAAACCTATAACATGACTGCAGAAAAGACCATACATTCCATCCAGTTTGCTTAGCGACATCAACTACCCAGCTTCCCAATTCATTCCCCTCCCTCAGTAATCCTCTGTGCTTATTTCATAATTTTTACGATTCAGAGACTGTTCTCATCTACACCAGTGGCGTAGCCACAGGTGGGCCTGGATGGGCCAGGGCCCACCCACTTAGGGCTCAGGCCCACCCAACAGTAGCACACATTTAGTGGTAGCTGGTGGGGATCCCAAGCTCCGCCAGCTGAAGACTTCCCCTTGATGGTAACGAAAACACTACCTTCCACAATAACGGCACCTGCGCATGCTCAGTTTTCAGTGCATGCCTGCTGCAGACTGCCCAGGTGGAAAGAAGCGTTTTCTCACCAGCTGAGATAGTTTTTGAGTAGTGGTTAAGGGGAGGGGGAGAGAACACGTGGTGCCCACCCACTTCTTGCCTAGGCCCACCCAAAATCTGTTGTCAGGCTACGCCCCTGCTCTGCCCAATGATATACCTGCTCAAAAAAATATTTTTCGGTGCACAGTTACCATGCGCACATTAGGCAGTTATCACAAGACACCTGAGCGTATGCTATTTTAAGCTGCACTGGGCACATGTTAGCACCTAATGCAGCTTAGGAAAAGGGGATCTATGTGATGTATGAGTGTGAGAAATATATCCCAACTTTCACATGCTCAAATGTATATTGTAAGCACTTTGGGACCGTACTACTATAATCCAGTGGCGTAGCCAAGGGTGGGCCCAGGCCCACACACTTTGGGCTCAGGCCCACCCAGTAGCTGCACACCTATGATGTGGCAGGCAGGGGTTCCCCAAGCCCCACCAGACAAAAACTGCCAACAACTGTCCCTCCTGCATACATTGTAAATAGTAGATCTTCGCCTGCAGCAAGCAGCGACTAATACATGCTGTGGTGCCAACATGCAGTGTGTATTAATTGCTGCCAGTGAAAATCTTCTATTTAAAAGGTATGCTAGGGGGGGGGGATGTTTGAGAGACCATAGGGTATGCAGGTGAGAGAGGGAGAGAACAAATCACTTGTGGGGCAAGGCAGAGTTCTTCTGCCCACCTATCTTGGGCCCAGGCCCACCCAAAATTGGGTGTCTGGCTACGCCCCTGATCTACACTGTCTCCATTGGGAGGTTTTCCATGCATCCAACCTCTTTCTGTAAAGAAATATTTTGTTCGATTCTGGAGATTACTCCCTTTCATCCTATGACTTCTCATTTCAGACCTTCCCTTCAGCCGAAAGAGACCTGCCTCCTGTGGAGGTATTTAAATGCCAATGTTATTTCTCCTCTACCCAACCTCTTCTCCAGGGTAGATATGTTTAGATATCTAAAACTGTTCCCAAATGCTTTATGATGAAGACTATTGCCCATGTTAGTATCCACCCTCTGGATCTGCTCCATTCGTTTTATATCCTTTGAAGGTGCAGGCTCTTGAATTGTATGCAATATTCCAGAAGAGATCTCACTAAAGACATACAGAGGCATGTGGTCTCCTTCTCCTGCTAGCTATTCCTCTCCTTATGTACCCAAGATTTCTTCTGGATATTGTTATTGTCTTATCCATCCAGATCCTGCTGTTCTTTTGTACTTTCTTCTCTGCATATCCCAGTGGTCATAAGTACATAAGTACATTCGTATTGCCATATTGGGACAGATTGGAGGTCCATCAAGCCTAGCATCCTCTTTCCAACAGTGGCCAATCCAGGTCACAAGTGCCTGGCAAGATCCCAAAGCAGTACAATACGTTTTTTTTTGCTGCTTATTCTAGAAATAAGCAGTGGATTTTCCCCAAATCCATTTTAATAATGGTCTATGGACATTCCCTTTAGTAAGCCATCCAAACCTTTTTTAAACCCCCGCTAAGCTAACTGCTTTTACTACATTCTCTGGCAACGAATTCACTTCTGGTCCTCAAGGGCTAGCCACAGGTCAGGTTTCCAGGATATCATAATCTATGATGAAGACCACTGACTATTTTAGTAGCCACCCTCTGAACCGACTCCATCCTGTTTATATCTTTTTGAAGGTTTGGCCTCCAGAATTGTACACAATATTCTAAATGAGGTCTCACCAGAGTCTTATACGGTGGAATCGTCACCTCCTTTTTCCTACTGGCCATTCCTCTCCTTATGTACCCTAGCATCCTTCTAGCTTTTGCTGTTGCCTTTTCTAACTGTTTGGCCCCCTTAAGGTCATCACATACGATCACAACCAAGTCCCGCTCCTTTTTCAAAAGTTCGTCACCCCCTAAATTGTACCGTTTCCTTGGGGTTTTTGCAGTCCAAATGCATGACCCTGCATTTTTTACCGTTAAATCTAAGCTGCCAAATTCCAGACCATTTCACTAGCTTCACTAAGTTCTTCTTTAAGTTGTCCACACCAACAGAAGGGGTCTACCCTATTGCGGATTTTGCAAACCTTACCAGACAGCCCTTCAGCAATATCACTTACAAAAATGTTAAAAAGAACGAGCCCAAAAGTCGAACCTTGTGGCACACCACTGGTAACTTTTCCTCAGAGTGAGCTCCATTTAACACTACCTTCTGTCACTTTCCACTCAACCAGTTCCTAACCCAGTCAGTCACTTTAGAGGCCACACAGAGGGCACTCAGTCAGTGGCGTTCCTAGGGGGGGGGGTGGTGGGGGTGGTCCGCCCCAGGTGCACGCTGCTGGGGGGTGCCGAGCGCACCTGTCCGTCGTTCGTTCCATGCTCCCTCTGCCCCAGAACAGGTTTGTTCCGGGGCAGAGGGAGCATGGAACGAATGACGGACAGGCGCGCGTGGCACCCCCCCAGCGGCGTGCACCCGGGAGGGGGGTTCTTTCACGGGGGTCCTTTTGCCGGGGAGGGGGGGGGGGTCGCGCTGCATCCGGGGGAGGGGGTGGGGCGCATCGGCGATCCGCCCTGGGTGTCAGCCCCCCTAGGAACGCCACTGCACTCAGTTTATTAGTGTCTATATGGAACCATGTCAAAGACTTTGCTAAAATCTAAATACACCAATCTAATGCTTTCCCTCGATCCAACTGTGTGGTCACCCAGTCAAAGAAATTAATTAGATTTGTCTGGCAAGATCTGCTTGTAGTGAAATCACATCGCCTTGGGTCCTATAATCCACTGGATTGCAAAAACTTTACTATTCTCTGTTTTAAAAGTGTTTCCATTTACTTACCACAGAAGTCAGACTTCCCAGCCCGTAGTTCCCAACCCCTTCCTTGTTCTGCCCCCAGCAGCCTTATACTAGTTTTTATAGCATAGCTCTAAAAAGTGTTTAATACCTTTAATGTTATTCTCCCTTCTTAGGATTTTTAGGGCTGTGATCACGTCCTGTAAATGATATGTGAGCAATGCATTGTGAGCAATGGAGTTTCATGTGTTCTGCAGCCAACCCTGCTTGTTTGTATAAATGTTATTACCAGTGGTCTTTTCCCCTACAAAGACCTCCTCTTTCTCTCAACTGAGCTTGAGTTCTTTGTCTACCTGCTGTCATTTCATTGTTATTTTTGCTATCTTTGCTCTGATGGGTCAGCAAGGGTATGACCTTTCTCTCCAATCAACGACTGCCTTCTGTGACCTCCTCTGCAACCTGGTGTCAGGCTCTGTCCCTATCGGTCCCTTTATCTCGCCCCATGGCCTTGCCGGTGTTCTTGGTCACTTTGGGATTTTTTTAAACTAAAGGTTAGCTCAAGTTACTTGCAGCAGGGCCCATAGGAATAAAATGGAACCTGCTGTAGATAACTCGAGCTAACCTTTAGTAAAAGACCCCCTCTGTCCCCAATAGCTCAGACATGTTCCATCTTGTCTCAAGAAGTGCATGTCTTTCCGCTCCCCTGGAGTGAACTTGCCTTTCTACCTCACAGTATGGTACAATGCAGCACTCCATCTCCTGAACTGCTTCATCTACCTGCCAACTCTCCCACCTCTGCTATAAAGGTTCTTTCTTTTCAAATTTCCACATCCACCCACCGGTACAACTTTCAGAAATACAAAGCCTCTTGCCTTGGGGCAACAGCTTCTGAGAATCTACGAACTGTAAGTAAATTAGCTACATTTGTTCAATAAAAGTAAATTTCAGAAAAAGAAAAGAGACTGCTGGTGTGTGCTGATGTGCTGAGATTATACGCTCTGATCATTATAGCACATGTCTGTTTTAAAAGATCAGAGATATTCCTTACTAACACTTTTGTGGAGAGGCACCACGGCTGCTCTTCTCCAGTCCTCCAGGACAACTTCTGACTCTAGAAAAGCATTGAAAAGGTCAGCCAGTAGAGCCACTAGAACTTCCCTAAGTTCCTTCAGTACCCTCAGATGTATGCCATCCGGCCCCATCGCTTTGACCACCTTTAGTTTAGCCATCTTATCATGAACACAATCTTCTGAACATCGTTCAGGGGCTACACAATTCCATTTCTATTTGTGTTTATCTTCTGCGGTCCTGCTCCCAGCCCTTCAGCTGTGAGCACAGAACAGAAATATTTGTTAAGCAATTCTGCCTTATTTTTATCAACTTCTACATGTGGAGGAGTGGCCTAGTGGTTAGAGTGGTGGACTTTGGTCCTGAGGAACTGAGTTCAATTCCCACTTCAGGCACAGGCAGCTCCTTGTGACTCTGGGCAAGTCACTTAACCCTCCATTGCCCCATGTAAACCGCATTGAGCCTGCCATGAGTGGGAAAGCGCGGGGTACAAATGTAACAAAAATAAAATAGATACTATTGGAGATTCTACATGGAATGCTATTCCACTAGCAATATTCCATGTAGAAGGCTGCGCAGGCTTCTGTGAATCTGACAGAAGCAGAAGCCTATGCGACCACATTGGTGATCTGCAAGGGCCGACTTCTACATGGAATGTTGCTACTGGAATAGCAACATTCCATGTTGAATCTCAAATAGTAGCAACAGTGGAGGAGTGGCCTAGTGGTTAGGGTGGTGGACTTTGGTCCTGAGGAACTGAGTTCAATTCCCACTTCAGGCACAGGCAGCTCCTTGTAACTCTGGGCAAGTCACTTAACCCTCCATTGCCCCATGTAAGCTGCATTGAGCCTGCCATGAGTGGGAAAGCACAGGGTACAAATGTAGCAAAAATAAATAAAATAAAAAATTACTCTCCTTCACCTTTGAGTCTTACAATGCCACTTTTGCATTTCCTCCTATCACTAACATATCTAAAAAAAAATGTCTTCTCCCCCCCATTTTACCGTAATGGCTATTTTTTTCTTCCAAATGCATCATTGCTTTCCTGACTACTTTACTAGCTTCTTTTAGCTTTTCAAGATATTGCCTCCGTCTTTTTCTTTCTGTAATCTCTTGTAGTTTATAAAGGCGAACCTCTTTTTCCTTATCTTTTCAGCTACCACTTTTGAGAACCAAGGAGGCCTCGTTTTCCTCTTACTTTCCTTACAAGAAGGTTTGTTGCCCTTACAATAGCTCCTTTCAGTTTTGAAAAGAGTTTAAAAAAGAAAGAAACTCCAGCACTTTTTTTCAGAAGAGCCCAACATGGCCACGTTTCAGCTTACGGCTGCATCAAGGGGCTAGAACAAGTACCCTGCAGCCTTGTAATATAGTTGTATCTGACAGACATGATTGTGATGCAATATTAATCCATGTGGAAGAAAATGCCAGGAAAATCAAACTCGGTGCCATTGAAATGTCATTTTCCAGGTTCACAGCTCTCCTGTGTGGGTTCCTTTACCATTTGCTAGAGCAGTTCTCCTTGTGAGAGTCCAGCATAGCTCTGCTTCTAGATGACACTGCAGCAGGGATGTTCCAATCAATATCCAGCAGATTAAAATCACCTAGCACAAGCATGTCGCCTTTCATTAGCAGTTTACGAATGTCTTCAATTAAATCTCCATCCATTTCTTCTGCCTCTTCCATATCCTGTTTCCAGAATAATCTGTAGTGCCTTCTCCTGATTTCATATGTCCTGCAGTTCACTTGCTTTAATATTATTTTGTATTGTCCTTTTCTTCCTGAAAAAATTATCGCCTGGTATAACTACGACCTGTTCATGGTTCTCCGTGTACCTCACCACTATCATTTATTTGTATGCATCTATTTTCTAATAATGTATATCACCTGGATATCTCAGTGAAAGGCAGTAGATCAAGCCCAATCAAACATATAAATGGCAAGTGACCGACTCACCTGCAAATGCACAGTAAAGACTTCCCTCTCTGTCCCGCCCTCGCGTCAAGATGTGATGATGTCAGAGGGCGGAACAGAGAGGGAAATAGAGTCGGACTGTCGGACGCTGCCGCTGTGGCCTGCAAACGAACATCACGCGCACCAACCTCTACCCTCCCCCCCATCCCCGCCGCCGCTCCAGTCCTCCTCCGTATCGGGCCCCCTGCTCTGACCTGACAGCGCCTCTCACCTCCGTGTGGAAGCGCTGCAGAGCGATCTGCTGCTGCCTGCAGTGCTTTCACATGGAGGTGAGAGTCGCTGTCAGGTCAGAGCAGGGGGCCCGGCACGGAGGGGGGAGGGAGCGGCGGTGAGGAGGGTAGCTGGAAATCTCGCCCGTTTTAATGGGCTTAACGGCTAGTAAAGCATAAACAACTCAATCCAGTTCTGCATCTCTCATAACTGCCTCTAGATCCCAGACTTTATTTCCCATTCTATAAGCATTACTATACATAACTTTCCAGATGTTGCCCTTTTTTTCTCTTCTCTGTACAGATGTTTAAAGTTTTACTTACTTGAGAGCTTTGATCATCCATCCATAACAATCATACTTCAGAGCTCTGCTCAGTAGGTGTTCCAGTCTCTTCTGGAAGCTGCTTTACCCCTTTTTTTTACAAGTGAGCCCCATCTCTACTCAGCAGTCCTTGGAATATCATCCAATGGTCCACAAAGCCAAAACGCTATCATTGATACCATGAGCCATGCAGACGTCTCCAAAATGTGAACTTCTCTGATTTGACCGACTGAGGAGTACACCACCTGCAAACCTATCTGCTTCGCCTTCTCTCCCAGAGCCACAATGTCAATTTTGATGCATTGTGGGTTTCTGCAGCCCACCATTTGTACCAATATGGATGAGCAGCATCAGCTAATGGTAATAGGTTTTATAAGTCTTGGCAAACCCTCCTTAATGTCCTGGATTTTGGAACCCAGCAGACAACATATCACCTTGGGCATCATGTTGATCGGCAACTGGATGCCTCTGTGTGGCTCAGAAGGGAGTCACCAACCACCTCTTCCCTTCACCTCCTGTGTTTAGTGCTTGCTGATCCTGCAGTTTTGGGGTATGAGTTTCCATTCCTCCTCTTCCTGGAATTGTTCCTCCCAAATTATGAGGACCAGATTTTAATCTCTTTTCCTTGGCAGAAATGAAATGTAAACATAAAAGAAAACAGCAACATATAACAGTATTGTCAATAAAATAAAATATATATTTGTTCTACCTGTCCGAACTGAAGCACCTCCTTGTTGAGGGGCAGTCACTAAGGTCTGTTTTTGAGCTAGAGATTATTATTATTAATTTGGATTTAGCTCACACCTTTTTCAGTAATAGCTCAAGGTCAGTTACCCAGTGCCGTAGCGAGAGCGGCTGACACCCGGGGTGGGTCGCCGCTGCGCACCCCCCCCCCCCCCCCCCGGGTGCAGCATGGCACCCCCCCCCCTCGGCACATGCCCTTCCCCCTCCGGAGCGCACCCTCCCCCCCGGAGCGCATTCTTACTTGATTTGGAAGCGAGGGGCGGGCGAGAGGGCCAATCAGCCCCCAAGTGCATGTCGCTGGGAGCTGCGTCGGCTCCGTTGGTTGCTTGCTCTTTCTGCCCCGGAACAGGAAGTAACCTGTTCCGGGGCAGAGGGAGCAGGGAACCGGCGGAGCTGACACCCCCCCCCCCCCCAGCGGTGTGCACCCGGGGCGGACCGCCCCGCCGCCCCCCCTTCCTACGCCACTGCAGTTACCTTCAGGTATAGTAGGTATTTTCCTGTCCCTGGAGAGTTAACACTCTGACCCCCCTGTTCACAAAGCCACACTAGCGGCTGCCTTGAGGCAATGCCGACACAGCCCATTCAAAGTGAATGGGCTGTGTCGGCAGTGCTGCACTGACAGACATTAGTACGGTTTTGTAAGCAGAGGCATAAGTGTGTACCTGAGGCAATGAAGGGTTAAGTGACTTGCTCAAGATGACAACGAGCAGTACTGGAATTTGAATGGGACTTCCCTAATTGTTGGGCTGGTGCTCTAACTACCAGGTTATTCTTCCACTCCATGCAGATTAGGTTCCAGGTTCAGGTCTTCCCAGTGGTGCAAGTTCAGATAAGTATTCCCCAAGCAAAATTTTGGGGAGGGCCTTCCATTGCGACTGTAGCAGCAGCAGAGAGGGCAAGCAGTGGCTTTCCTAGGGGGGCTGGCACCCGGGGCGGATCGCCGATGCGCCCCGCCCCACCGGGTGCTGCGCCCTCCCCGATGCCATGCGGACCCTCCCCCCCGGCGAAAGGACACCCCCGCGAAGGAACCCCCTCCCCCCCGCCGGGTGCACGCCGCCGGGGGGGGGGGGGGGTGACACGCGTGCCTTTCCTCTGTTGTTCGATGCTTCTTCTCTGCCCCGGAACAGGAAGTAACCTGTTCCGGGGCAGAGAAGAAGCATCGAACAATGGAGGGCAGGCGCGTGCGGCACCCCCCCCCCGGCGGCGTGCATCTGGGGCGGACCGCCCCCACCGCCCCCCCCTAGGAACGCCACTGAGGGCAAGCCCCTTCCACTCCTCTCAAAACTTAAAGAAAGGGATGAGACAGCCAGCAGGCATAATTTACTTTAAAGTAACTTAACTGCACTGCCTCCCTTTGCATCTCTCTATTAAATGGTATTATTTTCTGGTATCCAGAGAAGCACCTCCCACTGCCAGGCCAGAGTCTTGGCTGTTATTATGAGACTTTGCAAAAACACACAGCAAGGTTGGAAGTGGGACTGTACCAAGTAACCAAGGTTTATTTGGGAGTAAGCGCTCCTGCTAGCGTTTGTCACTACATGTTTATATAACTCTGTGGAGCTATTGTTTTGAAGGATTTGATCCCTGAGGAAGGCTCTTCAGCCGAAACACGGCCCATGTTGGGTCCTTTTTATTGGGTCAGATTTACCACTGGCAAATAAACTTTTAGACGCTTTTTACCTTGGTTACTTGGTACAGTCCTGCTTCTACCTTGCTGCGTGTTTTTGCTCTTTCCCTGTGGACGGTGCGTGGACCCCTTTTTGGGGGTTTCTTTTTGTCTGGATTATGAGACTTTGGCCAAGCAATGAGAGGTGCTTCTCAAATTGTCTGGAAAGAATATAGAGAGGTGAAGTGAGAGAATAGGACTATGACAGCCAGTGGCGTTCCGAGGGGCGCTGACACCCGAGGCGGATTGCCGATGCGCCCCGCCCCCTGGATGCAGCGCCCCCCCCGTGCAGTGTGACCCCCCACCCCGGCGAAAGAACCCCCCCGGGTGCACGCCACTGGGGGGGGGGGTGCCGCGCGCCGGTCAGCGTCGTTGGTTTCCATGCTCCCTCTGTCCCGGAACAAGTTACTTCCTGTTCTGGGGCAGAGGAAGCATGGAAACCAACTATGCTGACCGGCGTGCGGCACCCCCCCAGCGGCGTGCACCCAGGGCGGACCACCCCCACCGCCCCCTCCTTGGTACGCCACTGATGACAGCTATTTTATAGGTGTTGGTGTCTCTGCCCTTTGGCTTCCTCCTCCTTGTCTATCTATCTTGCTCTCTTCCTTGCCTCCACCTTTGCTTTACAGGGTCACCAATGTTTACTGTTTGCTGAGGTCTACCTCCACTGCTGCAGTGCAGTGTTGCTGTGTCATGTGGGCCCTCTTGTTTCCTCATCCTCCCCTCCCCCCCAAGCACCACTACTACACTGCAGGGGCTGCTAAGGTGAATATATGCTCTGCTATGTTATCTGATTCTTATATTCCACTAAGTTCAAAAGAGATTCTAAGCAGATTACAAACAATAAATCCTTCTTCATGAGAATTTACAGTTGCATATCTAATACATTGAAACTAAAAAAAAAACAAAACAACAACAACACATCTTTCTCATCAATATGCCTCTGGCCTTAGCTATATATTAGTAGCCAGGGAGCTGAATGTCAAAGGAAATTCACATAGACAAATGGAACAGAGCTCAGGAAATTCTGAATTTTATGAGCACCTGCCACCCAGGAGTTACCTGACACACAGATTTCAGCTTCTATTATATAACTAGGCTTGGAGCCTAATACAGAGCCGGGTCCTCACCATGGATTGTCTCCACAGAGACAAAAGTATTGCCTTCTGCCATTAGAAGCCATGATACCTGTTAAAAAATACAAGAAGCCATCTTACAAAAGTCCTTACCGTTCCTTCAGTTAAGCCTCTTTTCTGTGAAAACCGATGCCTATACTCAGTCTGATTCACTGTCTGCAGTCTTGTTTGCTCGCTCACGTTATGATGAGGTATGGCGTGTTTCTTTATTCATTTAGGGGTCCTTTTACAAAGCCGCGGTAGTGAGGGCGTGTCTTTTAGTCGTGCACTGGGCCATTTTTTTACTGCCGATGGGAAAAAAAGGGAAAGGGAAATGGGACTTAATATACCACCTTTCTGAGGTTTTTTGCAACTACATTCAAAGTAGTTTACATATATTCAGGTACTTATTTTGTATCAGGGGCAATGGAGGGTTAAGTGACTTGCCCAGAGTCACAAGGAGCTGCAGTGGGAACTGAACCCAGTTCCCCAGATTCAGAGTCCGTTGCACTAACCACTAGGCTACTCCTCCACTAGCAACATTCCATGTAGAAGCCTGCCCCTGCAGATCACCAATGTGGCCGCGCAGGCTTCTGTTTCTGTACGTGCAGGACGTCAGACTCACAGAAACAGAAGCCTGCGCGGCCGTGTCGCTGCACTGCAAGGGCAGGCTTCTACATGGAATGTTGCTAGTGGAATAGCAACATTCCATGTAGAATCTCAAATAGTAGCAACATTCCATGCAGAATCTCCAATAGGGGAAGGGAAATGGGACTTGATATACCGCCTTTCTGAGGTTTTTGCAACTACATTAATGCAGGGGGCCCGGTGGCGGACAGAGCCGAGGGCAGGCAGGTGAGACCGGGGACTGCAGCACCGGTGGCCTGACCCCGGCGCCGGGCCCCCCTCGGAGGCCCAGGCCCATGGAAATTTGTCCCCCCTGCCCCCCCCTCTCAACGGCCCTGCCCACATGGTAACCATGCAGCACGCGCTAACATAGGCATGCTGCCAGTTACAGCCGGCAACGCCCTCATGGTAGAAAATATACAATTATTATCTATCGTGGGATTCGCCGTGCACCAAAATTGGAATTATCGCCAGGTGTACGTGCAACCCCGGCAGTAGTGCAGATTGGGAATGCGCTACCCGCGCTTTAACCCTCCCACACCTTTGTAAAAGGGCCCTTTAGAGTATTGTGTACAATTCTAGAGACCACACCTTCAAAAAGATATAAATGGGATGGAGTCGGTCCAGAGGGCAGCTACTAAAATGGTCAGTGGTCGTCATCATAAAGCGTATGGGGACAGACCACAAATATGTATACTCTGGAAGAAAGAGGAGAGATATGATAGAAATATTTCAATACATCGGTGGCATAAATGCACAGGAGACGTCTCTTTCAATTGAAAGGACACTCTGGAACGAGGGGGGTACAGAGATGCCAAGTTACCCAGATCCAGGCCGGAATTTTTGAGACAGTCCTGTATTTTTGAACAACCCATCCTGGTGTATTATGGGACCTGCAGCACTGATTTCAATGGGCAGGATCAGGCACTACAAATCTCACACTTCTTTGAGATGTAAACAGGGGCTTAGCCAGACAACAGATTTTGGGTGGGCCTAGGCAAGAAGTGGGTGGGCACCAAGTGTTCTTCACCACCACCACCACCACCACCAAAAAAATATCTCAGCTGGCGAGAAAACGCTTCTTTCCACCTTGGCTTACCGTGAAAGGGAAGTCTTCAGCTGATAGGGCTTGGGATCTCCACCAGCTACCACTAAACGTATGCTACTGTTGGGTGGGCCTTAACCCTAAGTGGGTGGGCCCTGGCCCACCCAGGCCCACCTGTGACTACGCCACTGGATGTAAGTTCAAAATCAGGACTGGCCAAAACAATCTCCAGCTTGGAACTGGGTAAGTTGACATCTCTGAGTGTACAGAGTGAAGGTGGAAGGGAACAGACTCTGGTGTAGTGTACGGAAATATTTCTTTACAGAAAAGGTGATGAATTCATGGAATGATCTCACAGAGGAGGTGGTGAAGGCGAGAACTGTATCTATAACACATGGGAAAAGATAGTAAAGATGAGTATTTGGTATGGACAGCCATATGGTCTTTATCTGCCATCATTTTCCACGTTTCACTGTTTCTATAAATGGTGTT
The DNA here is from genome assembly GCF_901765095.1 of Microcaecilia unicolor. Classification (NCBI taxonomy): domain Eukaryota; kingdom Metazoa; phylum Chordata; class Amphibia; order Gymnophiona; family Siphonopidae; genus Microcaecilia; species Microcaecilia unicolor. The sequence goes on along the minus strand of NC_044041.1, from coordinate 180,593,201 downwards.
TATCTATGATGTGTGAATCCTAATGTGATTCCCTTTGTAGAATGTCGTTGCCTAGGATACAAAAAGTCCATTCCAATGGAAAATAATTACCTCGAAGATCTACTAGGATATTACTAATGAAGATGTCCCTGATGACCAACAGTTGGCTTAGATTATTTTCCTTTGTCTCCCTTCCAACCAGGGCCAAGCAATTCTGTCTAATTAAAAACAAAAATTAATTTATGCGTCAGTCTCTATAATAGGGCTAGAAGTGGGGCTAGGTGGGAGGATGTATCTCAGAATTGCCAAGATTTCAGAACTAACAGTGTCACCACCCTTCCCCTTTGAACCTCTATCATTTTAGTTCGAAATACACACCAACCACAAACACAATAAGAAAACACTTCTTACCTCCTATATTTCTATTCAATAAACCAAGCAACAAAAATAACCCAGCAAGCTACCAGATAAGCAGTATATATATATATATATATATATATATATATATATATATATATATATATATATATATATATATATGTTTTGCTATTGTGTTTGTGGTTGGTGTGTATTTTGAACTATATATATATATATAATATAATATAATATAATATAATAATTTGCTTATATATAATATAATATAATAATTTGCTCCTCCAACATTCCAATGTGTCTCACTGGGATCGTAACCACCTGCTGACGTCACTCCTCCAACGTTCTCCGTCCCCCATCCCTCCCAGATCCATGGGACCCTGAAACTGGGAGGGAGGGACAGAGGGAGGGGGACCCTGGAAATGGGAGGGAGGGAGGGGGACACTGGAACTCGGAGGGGGGGAGGGAGGGAGGGGGGCCTGGAACTTGGAGGGAGGTGGAGGGGGCAGGGGAGAGATGCTGCACATGGATGGATGGAGGGGGCAGGACACAGAGGACGTTGCCTGCATATGGATGAATGAAGGGGAGAGAGCATAATGCAGGGGAGGGAGGGGACCCTGAAACTCGGAGGGAGGCAGGGAGGGGATGACCCTGGAACTCAGAGGCAGGGAAGGGATGACCCTGGAACACGGAGGGAGGGGGGCCCTGGCACACACACTCATGCTCACACACACTCTCTCTCTCTCACAGACACACTCGCACCCAGTCTCACTCTCTCTCTGTCACACACACACACTCGCACATTCACACTCTCTCTCTCTCTCTCTCACACACAGTCACTCTCAAACATATACACTCCGAGGAAAACCTTGCTAGCGCCCGTTTCATTTGTGTCAGAAACGGGCCTTTTTTACTAGTATATATATAAAACAAACAAGATCCACCATTTCTTTCACAGTATCAGGTAAAGCATTTGAACCAAAACCCAGAGAAATATCTCAGCTTAATTTTCAAATGAATTTTCAAGGGTAGCTAAGCAGTTATCCTGACAAATTTTCTGGTCTGAAAATCACCCTCCACTTGCCCAGCATAGGTATAGTTTTCCTGCTTACTTTGATGAGGAGGGACAGGAGTCACACTGGCAGTTCGAGCAGGAGAAACACTCAAGGGTCAGGGCTAGGGTAACAAAGGTAATATCTGCAAGAAATTTAGGGGTAAATATTCTTCCACTGGTGGTCAGAATTGTTCTGGCTACTACTAGTGTTATGTTGTGATAATCAATGAAAGGTCATCACTGGCTTTGAATATCCGAGTTTGTTTGGCCAGCTGTTCCTTACCCGGTTGTGTGATATTTAGCACTTAACCACCTAAGTGAAACCAGAGAAAGGTAAGACTGCATTTTATGCAGTCTGATTAACTTAGGGGCCCTTTTACTAACTAGTACTACTACTAACCATTTCTATAGTGCTACTAGGCACTGTACACATTATCACAATCTAAGTTGTTTTTTTTTGTACCTGGGGCAATGGAGTGTTAAGAGATTTGCCCAGAGTCACAAAGAGCTGTAGTGTGAACTGAACCCAGTTCCCTAGGATCAAAATCCGCTGCACTAGGCTACTCCTCCACTAGCAACATTCCATACAGAATCTCAAATAGTAGCAACATTCCATGTAGAATCTCAACTAGGGAAAGGGAAATGGGACTTGATATACCACCTTTCTGAGGTTTTTGCAACTACACTCAAAGCGGTTTTCCGTATATTCAGGTACTTATTTTGTACCAGGGGCAATGGAGGGTTAAGTGACTTGCCCAGAGTCTCAAGGAGCTGCAGTGGGAACTGAACTCAGTTCCCCAGGATCAAAGTCCACTGCGCTAACCACTAGGCTACTCCTCCACTAGCAACATTCCATGTAGAAGCCTGCCCTTGTTTCTGTGAGTCTGGACGACAGGACGTCAGACTCACAGAAACAGAAGCCTGCGCAGCCGCGTTGCTGATCTGCAAGGGCAGGCTTCTACTTGGAATGTTGCTAGTGGAATAGCAACATTCCATGTAGAATCTCAGATAGTAGCAACAGAATCTCAATAGTAGCAACATTCCATCTAGAATCTCCAATAGTAGCAACATTCCGTGCAGAATCTCAAATAGGGGAAGGGAAATGGGTCTTGATATACCGCCTTTCTGAGGTTTTTGCAACTACATTCAAAGCAGTTTACATATATTCAGGTACTTATTTTGTACCAGGGGCAATGGAGGGTTAACTGACTTGCCCAGAGTCACAAAGAGCTGTAGTGTGAACTGAACTCAGTTCCCTAGGATCAAAGTCCGCTGCACTAGCCACTGGGCTACTCCTCCACTAGCAACATTCCATATAGAATCTCCAATAGTAGCAACAGAATCTCAAATAATAGCAACATTCCATATAGAATCTCAAATAGTAGCAACATTCCAAATAGAATCTCAACTAGGGAAAGGGAAATGGGACTTGATATACCACCTTTCTGTGGTTTTTGCAACTACATTCAAAGTGGTTTACATAGTAATGTACAGGTCCTTATTTGTACCTGGGGCAATGGAGGGTTAAGTGACTTGCCCAGAGTCACAAAGAGCTATAGTGTGAACTGAATCCAGTTCCCTAGGATCAAAGTCCGCTGCACTAACCACTAGGCTACTCCCCCACTAGCAATGATCCATCTAGAATTTCAAATAGTAGCAACATTCCATGTAGAATCTCAAATAGGGACTTGATATACTGCCTTCCTGTGGTTCTTGCAACTACATTCAAAGTGGTTCACATAGTATATGCAGGGACTCATTTGTACCTGGGGCAATGGAGGGTTAAGTACTAACCATTAGGCTACTCCTCCACTAAGCAGCAGTAAGCTTGCCATGCAGAAATCCAGAACTACTGCCAGCCCAACGTAGGTGCCAGTGGTAATTCCACCCCCAGAGCACCGCATTTCTGGCACTAAGGAGCATAGGTCTCTATTTTTTACTGCAGCAGTTACCCGGTGGTAATCGGGCAGCGCTGCATGCTGTATGGTTACCACTGGGTTAGCGTGGGATCCCTTACCGCCACCTCAATGCTGATCATAGGTGCCCCATATAAGAGGCTTGGGGAGGCTAAGCCTCCCCAGCCCAGCTGTGACCTTTCCCGCCTGCTTTCTCTTCCAATGTGGCCCACCGGTACAGCCAAGAACAAATTGTATCTTCTGCTTCCGCCTACGCCCCCCGCCCCCCAGCTGAGCACGCCCTCAACTCCCCGACAGTCCTCCATTCCGTTCCTGACGCAACCGCCCTTTGTTTAAACCTGTTATTTTAAGTCTCAGTGACAGCTCGAGTCCAGTCTTTACCTTCTCGCTCAGTGTCCCACCTTCCTCTGATGAGGTATTTCCTATTTCTGCGAGGGCGGGACATTGAGCGGGAAGGGAAAGGCTGTAGGCGAGCTGCCGCTGGTGCTGACATTCAGTGGATAATCCCACATGGTTCATAATTCAGTGGCACTTTCCACTTAACTGCTGCTGAATATCACTGAATAGTCCCACACAGGCAACTTAACTGGACAGGAGTTTCTCCTGCCCAGTTAAATCGCTTTGTATATTGACTTCTCGACGCCTATATTTTGCTCTAGAGCAGGCTTAAAGAATTGTCCTGTCAGCTCTTGGATCTGCAAGCCGTCCAAAGGGTTTAAAAATTGCTCCAGCCCTGGATTAATTAGCAGGTGTTTAGGGCACCAAGGGAAGGGGGGCACCACAGAGTTTTTTTCCCCCTATCATGCCCTTAACTCTTTCACTGCCAACTGCCACACCCATTAGCTAACATGAAGTTCAGTGCTTTTCCAATCATAACTATGGAATGGGCTCCCAAAAGCTGTGAAAACAATCCACGACCACTTGAAATTCAGAAAATCACTAAAAACCTACCTCTTCAAAAAGGCCTACCCCAACGACCCCACGTAACCCTCTTCACCTACTAAAACAACATGACTATGATCGAACAGGAGATCACGCAATATTCATCCATTTCGACCCTCCACTTATATCTCATATGATCACTATACAACTTTGTATTTGTTATCCACCGACTGAGCAAACGCCTTTGACGGTACTATGTAAGCCACATTGAGCCTGCAAATAGGTGGGAAAATGTGGGGTACAAATGCAACAAATAAGTAAATAATAAATATATAATGACATTTCTCAGCACTTACTGAGTCTTAATATCTTTTCAGTTAAGCAGTGGAAGGATGGAGAGGCTGCACTGTTGGGCTGTGCTTAGGGCATTAGCAAGACTTCACCTGGCCCTGTATTGCTCCAAAAGTGTTTTGCTGAAAAGCTCTATTTGGTGTAGAGGGAATACACTGAGGGAAATACCTTACCATATCTGTATACATATTGTGTCTCTTTTGCAGTTCCAGTTAAAGAGATCCCTAAATGTAATAATCCTGCAAACAGCAGGCGTTTAAAGCTTAATGATAGATTCTCAATTCGAGGCTGCAAATAACTTCTTCACAGCAGTTCTTAAATAAATGGGAAAAGTGCGGAAGGACCTCGAACCGTTCTTTTGCAGCCTCTGCTGATGACAGAAAATGCAAAGAACAGAGGGCTCAATCGCATCCCCCCAAAATGCCCCCTATCCCTTGTTCCTTGAATTAATATTTTCTATAGCAGAAAGAATCCTGTAGCAGATTCGTTTGGGAGGAGAGGTGAACCATTTCTAATGCAGTTGCAAACACAAACATAATGGGAAATGAAATGGAATGCCTTAAAAACAAATTAGTTCATTGTTACAGAGAATTGTGTTTATTCTGGGAGGAGGGCTAGGGGTTTAAAATCCATACCCCTAGAAATAACTAGTTGGCTAATGGCTGCTCCCTTGGGAGACCTTAGTGGCAGGAGGAAGCCCAAATAATTCACAAGATGAAAGGCGACTCATGAAAGCAAGATTATGTAAGAAATGCACAGTGCATTTTTTTTCTAGCGGAAAAAGGTGCTGGTACTCAAATGCCAGGCCGTCCTTCAAGGGTGGGGTCATCACTGAAGGATCCACCCCACAATAGCCAGGCCCCCTGCAACCAGTCACAGAATCTATGACAGGGCAGAATTGGTGTGTAGAGCCTGAGCTCTTTCATTAAAACTTGGGATCCATGTCAATTTTAGCAGACAATGAAAAAGGTGCTGGTGCTCCATACCCCCTCAAAAAAAGCCCTGGAAATGCACTTCCTCAATGCAGCAAGGTAAAGACTGAAGGGAAGGGAAATGGGACTTGATATACCACCTTTCTGAGGTTTTTGCAACTATATTCAAAGCAGTTTACATAATTCAGATACTTATTTTGTACCAGGGGCAACAGAGGGTTAAGTGACTTGCCCAGAGTCACAAGGAGCTGCAGTGGGAATTGAACTCAGTTCCCCCAGGATCAAAGTCCACTGCACTAACCACTAGGCTACTCCTCCACTGAGGACAGGAAAGTGATGATGTGATACAGGAGATTATTTATTCAATTGCATTATAGGTTTTGCACCTAAAGCCCTTTAAAGACATGATTCTGTGCGTAAAACACCAATTTATGCATGGCAAAGGTCTCTAATAAAATTAGGTCACGCCTAAAAGTATGCATGGAGCAAGTTGACACATGCTTGTATAGGATGGAGTCAAAAACTTCTTGCACATTTTATGAAATGTGCATATCTGCTTCTGTACATAAACTATGTGCTAACATTTAGACTTGCTTGAGTGTAAATGCAATGTCTATGCCTGGAATCTAGGTATCTTTTCTTCTGGATTTGTGTTAATATTTTCTAAAGACACGTGGAGGGACATTTTCGATATGACGTCTAAGCCCAACCTTGGATGTTTTGCTATATAGCCATTTTCAAAAAAGAAAAACAAATCTCTCTTTTTTTTTTGGAAATGGCTATTTGCTAGATGTTTTTCTGTTCTTTTTGGTCCATTTTCAGAAAAAAAAACCCAAGTGAAAAATGCACAAATCAAGCCATTGGAATATAGGAGGAGCCAGCATTCATAGTACACTCGCCACACAGACATCCCAGGAAAGCAATGGGGCACTGCAGTGGACCAAATAAATGCTCCCAGGTACACATCTCACTGTTGCTCCTTTACCTTGTCTGCTAAGCCCCACCAAACCCTACCCAAAATGCACTACTCCCGACTGTACACCACTACAATATCCCTCATGGATGAAGGGCACCTATATGTGGGTACAGTGGGTTTCTGGTGAGTTTTGGAGGGCTCACAGTTTACACCACAAATGTAACAGGTAGGGGAGGTATCGGCCTGGGTCCATCTGTCTACAGTGCATTGCATCCACCACTAAATCACTCCAGGGATCTGCATGCTGCTCTAATGGACCTGAGTATTACATTATTATTATTATTAGCATTTGTATAGCGCTACCAGACGCACGCAGCGCTGAACACCTGATACAAAGAGACAATCCCTGCTCAAAAGAGCTTACAATCTAAATAATACAGACAGACAAGAGGCTGGTAAGTAATGTTTTTAATGGGGGTGGGGGTGGGAGGGGACAGTAACCACTGAAGGAGTAGGCAGTGGCGTAGCAAGGAGGGCTGCCACCTGGGGCGGTTCGCCGTTGCACCTCCCCCCTGGTGCAGCACGATGACACCCCCCCTCGGCGCATCAACACCCCCCTCCCGACCCAGTGCCTACCCTCCTCAGCTCCCTCCTACCAGCTCCCGCACCCTACCTTTAAAGAAGTTTCGGAAGCCGTGGAGAGGCGAGGCGCAGCGCCTCGCGCTTGCATGTAAAAGAAGCGTGGATCCTCATCGGGCCTTCCCTCACTCTGTCTGTGTCGCCCTTGCGGAAAAAGGAAGTTGCGTCAGCGGAGAGCGGGACAGACAGCGTGAGGGAAGGCCCGATGAGGATCCACGCTTCTTTTACATGCAGGCGCGAGGTGCTGCGCCTCGCCTCTCCACGGCTTCGGAAATTTCTTTAAAGATAGGGTGCGGGAGCTGGTTGGAGCCAGAGGGAGCCGAGGAGGGTAGGCACTGGTCGGGGGGGGGGTGTTGATGCGCCGAGGGGGGGGGTGTCATCGTGCTGCACCCGGAGGGGGAGCTGGCAGGGAGCACCCCTCCCCCCCCGAGCTGACACCCGGAGCGGACCGCCCCTCCCGCCCCCCCCCCCTTGCTACGCCACTGGGAGTAGGGGGAGGTCATCCCTGATTCCCTGCAGTGGTCATCTGGTCATTTAGGGTTACTTTTATGTGGCTTATTCATTAATAATACAGGTCTAGACTAAAGCATCCAGATCATAGCCCTGGATGTTTTTGTTTTGTTCCATTATGGCAGAAAAATGTCCAAGTGTTAGGAACACCCAGATCCCGCCCTTAACACACACCCTTTTGGCAATGTGGGGTTAAGTGACTACCCAAGATCACAAGACCAGCAGCAGGATTTGACTCGGGCTTCCCTGTTTGTCAGGCCCGTGCAATAATCACAAGGTTACTCTATGTTGGCAGTTAACATGCTCTAATAATATTCGCATTAATTGCCAAATACGATTTTTGTGTTAGTTGTTTAAAGTATGCTATTAATAGGAGATGTGAAGTGATAACATGGAACCTAAACAATTGGAGGAATTTTTACTAAGTAGGGAAGAAGTAAATGTTGTGGGATAGTCCCATATGTTCACTGTTTAACAGACTTGGAGGGAACACCCAGGATTTGCATTACCTTGGAAATTTCCTTTAGATTAGTATATAATCTTGCATCTTGGATTATTTCTTTAACTTGTGGACGATAGCTAGTGAAACTTGAATTTGAGAATCTCTATTGTTATTATATGTATAATTTCCAAGTAGTGTATTTTCACTCATAATTGTAAATTTATGTTTGTTAAAAAGCTCAATTAAATAAAAAAAAAAAAAAAACATGGAACCTAATTAACTATTAATGTGCTTTAAAACTAGTGCTGTTGGACAATTCAAAATTTTTTGTGTGTGATTAATCTCATGATTACAATTTTTAATCTTCAGTTAACTGGCATCACTGTACTTGCCTGGGTCATGAGCAGCATTTGCAATGCAAGCAGACTTCCTCTGCCGGTCCCGAGAGCCTTCCTGCAGCCGCGTCCCGCCTCCTCTGATGCAACTTCCTATTTCCACTTCTGCAGAAAGGCTCTCAGGGCCAGCAAAGGAAGCATGTTTGCATTGCAGATGGTGCCTATGACCCAGGCAAGCACAGTGATGCCGGACCAAGCTTAATCGTGATTGAAATGCTTAATTGTGCAAAAAATTAACCAGTTAATTGGATTAGTTAACTCAATCCACAGCCCTAGCTAAAACCCATGTTAAATACCTAGGACTAAATTCTATATATGGTGCCTAAAAAATCAATAGGGCAGGCTCTCCACAGAGTGGATGAACACTAAATCCCACGAGGTTATAGATGCACAAAAAGAAGTGGGAAGTGGACCAATGACTTCAGGACGTTGAGACTATGATGGTGTGTAAAAGAGTATACTTTATTGTAGACTCGACACAGTACTGTGTTTCGGCCACAGGCCTGCCTCAGGAGTCTGATGCTAGGGTCCACCTTAGGAGTCAGCATTCAAGTAAAAGATCTAGGTATCATTGTAGACAATACACTGAAATCTTCTGCCCAGTGTATGGCAGCGGCCAAAAGAGCAAACAGGATGCTTTTCATAAAAAATCGATGCAGAAAAAAAGCACTTAGCGCTATTCTATAAACGGCACAGTTATGTGCCATTTATAGAATAGCGCTTAGCGCCGGGAACCACAACTACATTTAGGCATGACCATTTACACCAGCGAAGCCTTGGTGTAAATCCCCAAGCCTAAATTAGGCATGGATCCCTTTATTCTATAACAGTGCACCTACATTATGAGAATGTCCCTGATCTGCCCATGGCCCTGCACCCTTTTTGCAGTTCCTGCGCCCTAATTTACAGAGGTAAATTTTAATTACATTCAATCAGCACCAATAATTGCTTGTTAAAAAGTCAATTATCTGTACTAATTGGCTTGTTATTGAATTAATTTGCATGTGCAATTTTTAGTGACTTTTATAGAATTTTGGGGGTTCAGATGGTTTAGTAAATAGTCTCTTTAGGGTTCCAGGAGTACAGACAAGGGTGAGGGAGAGAGATGACACATGGAACTGAGAAATGACAATAAGGTACAGTTATACAGGAATATTGTGCATTATTTAGGAAGAATCTGAAAATGTTTTTGTTTCTGTGAACCAAGTCTTAATTGTTATATTTGGAGAGTATATGGAGCCCTTTTACTAAGACGTGTAGGTGCCCTACTACGCATGCCTATCGCGCTCCAAAATGGAGTTAGCACCCAGCTACCTCCTGGCCCTTGCAGTCATTTCATTTTTGGCGCGCATCTGCTACGCATGTCTGAGAAACACTTTTTATTTTCTGGTAGCGCATAGCGGATGCATGCCAAGTGGCTTTCTACGCACGTAGGTCATTACCACCCGGTTAACGCGTGAGACCTTACCGCTACGTCAATGGCTGGTGGTAAGGTCTCAGACCCAAAATGAACATGCAGCAATTTTGATTTTGCCGCACGTCCATTTTCCGCAAAAATTTAAAAAAAGGCATTTTTTACAGGCGCGCTGAAAAATGAATCTGCGTGCACCCAAAACCCACGCCTACGCTAGCACAGGCCATTTTTCAGCACACCTTAGTAAAAGGACCCCCATAGTTTTTTAATGTTTGAATTTGTTATTGTAATTCCTAGAATGCTTGGATCCGATCTCTTACTTTTTGTAACCTGCCTTACACTGACAACGTATATGGTGGGCTATAAGACGTGTTATAACATGACATAACCTTCACTATTTGTGCCATCATCCAAATATTCTGGTATCACATTAAATTTAACATGAATTAAAATGAAAGTTGCCTTTAAAGAGTTAAATCCTGACTTGAATTCCACTGACATTTCCATCTGGCAAAGTGCTATGAAGCAAAAATTGCAATTTCCAATTGTAATGTGTCATCTGGTCAGCATTCTGGGAACTAAATTTATTCTCCTTATGCTCCACTGTAGATTTAGACTAATCATTGCAATCATTGTGACATTAAGTAATATTACTTATTTGAGAGAGAATTAGGTTATAAAGAATACATTATATGGTGTTCACTGTGAGGAAGGACTCTTCCATTTGGTACATGAGGTGCGTCTGTACTGGCTTGTAGTCCAAAGAAGCAAACCAACTTATATAAAAAAACATTGGCCTAGTTAGGACGGCCACCTCAGGATTTTCCTAGCTTGCCCTATCTTTCCATAAGCTTAAGCTTTTTAAATTCCACTCCAGTTCTAACATTACAATATTATTGTGTTTTGAGCAATGAACTATTTCTTTTCACTGTAGCTTCAACCTTTAGGGTCCTCATGTTCAGAAGCAGTTATGTAGTTGGTACAGGTGAGTAGGTGTAAGACTTCCCACTAGTTTAATCTCATGGAGCCATTTCTAGTTAATATACCCTGTCAGTCCTGCATAGAACATATGCAGTATAACATTTCAGCATAATCATGACATTTAATTGGACTTGGTGGGATAGATCTTTATTTGCAATAGTTAGAATATTGCACCTTATCCCTTGTGAAGTGTAGAACCATGTTTGAAAACCAGCTGTTGTTTGTAAGAAAAGTGGTATGGTCTCCCCAGGTTCTTGAAAGACATCTTCTCCTAGACTTTTACATCTCTTCCATGAACACCCAATAATAATCTTTTCTCATTGTTGTCTTTATTCCAAAGTGTCCTGCTTTCGAGTGACTAGCTTCAAATAACTCTCTTTGTAATCTTTTTTTGTATTATCAATTGGGGAAACCTTCCTGCAATCTCTTGGGTCTAGAGTTTTCCTGCAGAGCAACCCTTTGCGGTTCACCAAATTATGTCACTCTCTCTACCATTTCTGCCGAGTCTTACTTCACCATCTTCAGCTGGAAGGATGTTTAACTCACAAGACTGCAGACACTTTAGCCTGGTCCTTCCACTTCAGTTTACAACTGAACTAAGTAAGAAATGTGGAAATGTTTTTGAACTGATGTGATGGGCTTTGGCTTCCTCCTCCTCACCTACCTCTCTTGCTTTCACCCTCCTCTCCATCTTTGCTTTGGGGGATCACCAATCTCCGTCGACTAGAAGTGATGCCAAGGCCCCATGCCAAAAGAGAGCTTTCATTTCCAGCAGGGGGCTACCCTTCTCTTAATCCATCCAAAGTTCTAACTTTGCTGGAGGAGAACCATCCTCTGTCCCTTCTAGGGATGTCATGTATAAATCTAGCTCTTCCTCTACTCTTGTTGACGTTTTCCATAGCACCTACCTTGTGGCAGCCACATTTCCTCAATTTTTAATCCTGAAAAAGTGAGTCCTTTAAATAGCGCATGAGTTTAAAAAAAGGCACTAAAAGTTAGACTTTAATGAGCATGTGCTAAACTGTGGTTGGAGGAGAGTAAACCACACAATTTATGCTTTCACCATGTGATTTCTAAAGCCTTATTTAGGACCCGATGCTCGGAAATAGCACCAGAACAGTGTGGTAGAACAACTCCTTAATAAGATGCAAATATAGGTGAGCTCTTAGTGTTCAGCATTAGGAACTTGTTTGGAAGTTAGAGGGAGGATGATGCCTAGCACATGCGTTCAAGAGTTGTGTGTTAAGAACAGCTCTTGAGCACTGCCCAGAATGTCAAAGTGGGGAGGAGAGGAAGGAGGAAGAGGTGCCGGTTGCCCAGCTCCGGACTTGCAAGGCAGTGTTGAGGCCTGGAGACAGAGCGAACTCTTCAGAAGTGAAATCATTTTGTTTATGCCAGTTCAGGTGCTTTGATCTTTCAGACAAGGAGGTTTCAGGTTTTAGGAGCGGAGAAACAGGCTTTTTTCCCCCATTGGCTGCTCCCCGCTCTTCTTTTCTTTTCATTGTCTGCTTCCTCACTTATCATTCTTCCAGTCCCCGATCAGTTGTGAACTCTTGAAAGCAGTGTGTTCAAAAACCCTAACGCCAGCTCAAATCTGGCGTAAGGTTTTTTTGCAGTAAGGGCGCCCTTTTTCAGGGCGCTGTTCTCTGAGCATCACAGGGAATAGAAAATGACCTCATATTAATGCTATTTGCACTGTCCTTTGGTACACTTGTAGTTCCCCATGCTAGAGCCCTCGGTGCATTCTGGGCTCGAAAACGTGGGTGCTAGTCTAGCGCGAATGGCCTCTAGCACCCGCATTTGCTTCTGAGCATCGGGGTCTTACATATGGCGTATATATTTCATTTATATTCGTGCTTGTGCTAGTTTTTCACAATAATTTGGACTAATACATGCTAAAGTTTAGTGCACAGGCCTCTAAATATTTACTTTTCCATTTTCTGCTTGCATTTCAATAATTATGATCATTGAGGGTTGCGATTTGATAGCATTAAAAAAGAAAATCTCACTCCTTAAGCCTTGATTGGCCTAAAAAACAAGTAATTGAGGTACTTAAGTAATTTCTTGCCCAACAATCATTGCCTACTTACCAAAAATCAATGGATTACCCTACGGAATGTGTATTAATGTTTCTTATACATTGAAAACCTGATTGACCTCTAATTTAAGTGATCAATTAATGCGTAATTATATGATTAGGTAAGAAATGACAGATCTTTGGCTTTTAAAGTGATTGATAATCTAAGTTAATTAAAATTCACATTGATCAGGGCAAATTACTGCAGGATGTTTTCGTATGGTAATTTGTATCACATTGACTTTCGATGACTTTGCTGGTTTTGGCCAATCAAATAAACGCTGACAAGTACTACCGTTTTTATTTAACCTTCAAGTGCCTAGGGAAGCTGCCTTGGTAGGGATTTTGAACTCTTATTTTATGATGCTGTTTAAGTTGCCATTCAATAAAAGGAAAAATACTGAGTTAAAAGAGCACAGGGCTGGCCCTAGGGTATCTGACGCCCCCTAGGCAAACCTTCAGCCATACACTCCCCCTAGGGATGACTAAAGTCCAGCATCTCCCTTTCCTATGCATAACTCCTCAGACTACCCTGTTTCCCCGAAAGTAAGACATCCCCCAAAAATAAGACCTAGTAGAGGTTTTCCTGAATTGGTAGATATAAGGCCTCCCCCGAAAGTAAGACCTAGCAAATTTTTGTTTGAAAGCAGGGCCGCCGAGAGCCGGACAAGGCCGTCGCCGGGCTCTCCCTCCATCCACCCTCCGTCGCTCCCGGAACTAACCTTAAACGCCTCCTTTCACCTTCGCAGCAAGCAGCAGCAGGGCAGACCTCTCCTTCCTTCCATGCCCCACCCTCGTGGATGTTACATCAGGCGAGGGCGGGATACGGAAGGAAGGAGTGGCCTGCCCTGCTGCTTCTTGCTGCAAAGGTGAAAGGAGGCGTTTAAGGTTAGTTCTGGGAGCGACGGAGGGCGGGCGGGTGGGTGGGCCAACCCCAATCCAACCCTGATGTTTCCCCGAAAAATAAGACAGCCCCTGAAAATAAGACCTAGCGCATTTTGGGGGCAAAAATTAATATAAGACAGTGTCTTATTTTCGGGGAAACACGGTAGTATCTCTATTGTTCTACCCTCTATGTCCAGCACTTCCCCTTCTCTTCCCCACTCCTCTCTCAAGCTGTTTGGCATTTACCCTTCTCTTCCTTAGCCTCTCCAAGGTGTTGAGCATCTTGTATCCCCTTCCCTTCTCTTTTCTCAAATCCAACATCTCCCCTTCCCTTGCCTATCTCCCTCCTCCATTGTACTGTTTTGGGATCTTGCCATGTTCTTGTGACATGGATTGGCCACTGTTGGAAACAGGATGCTGGGCTTGATGGACCTTTGGTCTTTCCCAGTATGGCAATACTTATGTAAAGCATCTCCCCTCTTCCCTTCCCCCTACCAGACCTGCTACTGCCACAATCCTACCTCCACCTGGGCCAGAAGCAAAAGTGAATCAGCATAATATAGGGCCTTCCAGCACAGGCCAATGCTCAAATGCCCAGTCAAACAGAGAGGCAACCAGGAGCAGTGATCAACAAACAAACCTGGTAAAGGCCTTTCACTATTCTCATCACAGGCAGCCTGTGTAAATTCCGATTTAGTGGCTGCCTTAAGACTGAGATTTGGTTGCTTATTCACCTATAACATTAAGTCTGTCTTTATGCAAAGTTTAAATTAAACCCCTGATGCAGGCAACTGCAGAAATGTGGCTGTGTCAGGTCTATGTTCATCTTGTTAATCATCTTTGGTGTTCTAAAGTGTGTCTTCCGATTGTTCATCCTGGACAGTATGTACCAGTTTCGTCTGTTGATCAATGCTCAAATGCTGCCACATCCTGCCTCTCTGATGCAAACTTCTTGTCAGAGGGGGCAGGGTGTGTGGCAGGGCTTGAGTGTGGGTACACAAAAATAAGAAGGAAAAGAACTTCGACAGGCAAACACTAGTTCAAAACAAAAGGAGTGGAAGCACCAAGACAAAGTCCAAGATAAAGTCCTTATATTTCTTTAAAACCAGTAGGAGTATTCAAAATACAATCTTCACATGCAGGTATATCGGATGCACTTGACAAAAAAAATCCCAATATAGGTCGTGTTTTAGCACATATGTCTTCATCAGGGGGCCTCAAGAAATAACAACAAATTTGTAGAATCAACAAAAGTAAAAAAACAACAACAACATAATTTAAGCATAAAATAACGAATAAACAGATTGTTGCAAAGAGAAGAAAAAGACCAGAGTGAGTGAAGTGGGATGTGCCAATGAGCTAAAACCAAGGAGAACATGATACTGAATTATATGAATTAAACATAAATATTTAAAAAACAGGAATATGAGCATAAACGTTAAGCAACAGACAGACATACTGGCGCATTCCAAACAAGCTTATTCTCTCTCTGGCTACCATTGCCTTATATAAAAATTATTTCTACTTCAATGGCAAATTTTACCAGCAGATATAAGGAACTGCTTTGGCTGACTCTATGGCCCCTGATACAGCAAACCTATATGTCAGCAAGTTTGAAAAGTTACATCTGAAACAACATCCTTTCAAATCAGAGATTCACATGTATAAGAGATATATTGACGACATCTTTATCCTGTGGAAAGGTAATACTGAACGCCTGTCCTCTTTTCTGTCATGGCTCAATGATAGAGACAGGAATTTACGTTTCAAGATGAAATTCGATTCAAAAGAAATTTCATTCCTGGACATCCTCATCAAGGAAGTCACTTATGGCTTTGCCACTACACTATTCAGAAAACCTACAGATAAAAACAACTACCTCCATTTCTCCAGCTATCATAACAGACATCTCAAAACTAATCTCCCCTATTGTCCATTCCTCAGACTTCAACACTTGTGTTCTGAACAAGAAGATTTTTATATACAATCCAAAGCTCTGGCCAACAGATTTAGACATAGAGATTATCAAACAAAATGTATTCACAGTGGTTTCTTGAAAGCGAGAGAACAATCCCAAGAAGATCTCCTCAAAACTGGTTTTAACAAAAGAACATTGCCAGACTTAGTCTGCACTCTCCGTTTTTCTTCTCTCTCATGAGATATTGCCAATATCATTTGGGCATATACTTCAATCCTACGCCTGTTTCAAGAACATAAAACCTACCGTGGCCTACTCTCGCAACCGTAACTTGAAGAACATGTTGGTATCCTTGGTCCTGTCTGAAATACTTCCAGTTGCACTACAATACATGGGACATGCCCCCTGTGTTTCATGCTTGGTCTGTGGACATTCACTTTGTTCATCTCTGTTTACCCATTCTGCTACTGGGAAGACATACAAGTTAAACATCTCAAGCACATGCAATACTCATAATCTGATTTACTTGAAGCTCTGTCCCTATAATTTGATCTACATAGGGAAGACAAAGCATATGGTCTGCACAAAAATTGTGGAAAACAGAAACTGCATCAGCAGACACGTTAGTACAGCATCTTTAGTAGATCATTAGGACAAAGCACAGCATACCGTTGATGACCTCCATTTTTTGGTCTTCAGGGCTTTGAAAAAGAGCTGGAGATGAGAAGATATGGACACTGCCTTTTTGAGGTTGGAACAGAAATTTTTGAATTAAACACTGTGCATCCTTTGGGTTAAATCACGAGATAGAAATGGTACATTTTTTATGATGACGATCCAATATTTTATATCTGCTCCGCTTGCCCAATTGTGCCCTTATTTGTTTGTTTATGAAAATTTTGGGCCTTGCTCTCTTCTTGTGTACTATTTTTATCTTTGTATTCTTAATTCTGTTTTTATTTTTATTTATATTTTATATTGTGTTAATGTATGTTTATAAAACATAATATAATGCATTTTATTACTATATATATGTATATATTGTTTAGTCTATATATTATTGTTTTCAACATGTTTTCTAAGGTCTTTTATATTTTATGGCTTTTATATTTTTTTGCATTTTAGTTAACATATACATGGCTACGGGCGGGGAAATGGTCATTTTTTGGGTGTTCCAAAATTTGCATGTATAGTTATAGAATATACTCCAGTTTGTGTAAATCTACATGCAGGGATTTATACCACATTTTTGTGTAAATGGACACATGTAGCCTAAATCTAGGCGCTGCTTATAGAATATGCTTAGGTGGAAATGTTTATGTATGGATTTTTTAGGCACCATATATAGAATCTGACCCTTTAATTATGCCTCACTTTTGTCTCTATATCCTTAGGCTCTCCAATTTATGTCAAATTCTCATTCCTTGCTGAATACTAGGTATGCACTTTGGGTCAGTAGTAGCTCAAGGTGAGTTATATTCAGGTACTCTGGATATTTCTCTGTCCCAGGAGGGCTCACAATCTAAGTTTGTACCTGAGGCAATGGAGGGTTAAGTGACTTGCCCAAGATCACAAGGAGCAGCAGTGGGATTTGAACTGGCCACCTCTGGATTGCAAGACCAGTGCTCTAACCACTAGGCCACTCCTTCACTCAGAGTTTTTGCCATCACAATGACTACCTTATATCACAGTCTGTCGCATGTGTATATTGCACCTTGTGTTACTGACGTTTTTATGTTTTCTTCCTTTGTTTTTCCTTTGACTACGCAAACTCCAGATCGAGTTGGTCCAGATTAGGTGCCTCCAAGTTCTTATTCATGCGCTATAGTTAGGCTATATACCATAGCATTACCTGAGCCCTGATACCTCTAATCATGACACCTAGATTTCTTTATTTTATGTTTAAATTATGGTGGTTTTTTTTTTGTTTTTTTACTTTTGTTGATCTGTATACATTCGTTGTTATTTCGTAAGGTCCCCTGATGAAGTCATAGGTGCCAAAACACGGCCTGTGTTGGGATTTTTTTGGTCAAGTGCATCCTGTATTCTGCATGCAAAGTTTGTATTGTGAATACTCCCAGTGGTTTTAAAGGAATAAACTGACTTTTTGATTTATCTTGGACTTTGTCCAGGGCTTGAGTGTGGGCCTGTGCAACTTTTAAGTGCTGCTCTTCTGCTTTACCAGAGCTGCAATGCTGCTTAGTGGTACAGTTGGCCTGGAAGGAGCATACACAGTGAGATATTTGAAGAAAAGATTATATTCTTTCAACATGTCCCTTCATTTTTTTTTTTTTTGTTACATTTGTACCCCACACTTTCCCACTCATGGCAGGCTCAATGTGGCTTACATGGGGCAATGGAGGGTTAAGTGACTTGCCCAGAGTCACAAGGAGCTGCCTGTGCCTGAAGTGGGAATTGAACTCAGTTCCTCAGGACCAAAGTCCATCACCCTAACCACTAGGCCACTCCTCCACTGTTGCTACTATTTGAGATTCCTACATGGAATGTTGCTAGCAACATTCCATGTAGAAGTCGGTCCTTGCAGATCACCAATGTGGCCGCGCAGGCTTCTGCTTCTGTGAGTCTGACGTCCTAGGACTGCAGGACATCAGACTCACAGAAACAGAAGCCTGCGCAGCCTTCTACATGGAATGTTGCTAGTGGAATAGCAACATTCCATGTAGAATCTCCAATAGTAGCAACATTCCATGTAGAATCTCCAATAGTATCTATTTTATTTTTGTTACATTTGTACCCTGCGCTTTCCCACTCATGGCAGGCTCAATGCGGCTTACATGGGGCAATGGAGGATTAGGTGACTTGCCCAGAGTCACAAGGAGCTGCCTGTGCCTAAAGTGGGAATTGAACTCAGTTCCTCAGGACCAAAGTCCACCACCCTAACCACTAGGCCACGCTTCCTATTGCATTTTTACTCCACTTTTTCCCACAGAATGCTGGCTCAAAGCGGCTTACAGTAGATTGAATAGGCTAGCGCCCATCCAGTGGTTATACAAATACAATATTTAAATAGACAAATAACTAAAATAGAGAAAGAAAGAGTAGGACCGAAGGAGACTAAAATGGTCAATGTAAAGCTGCTAAAGAGCAATGGATTTCATGTGAGAGCCAAGACTGAGCTCCAAAGGATGGAGGTGTTGACTCGTTGCGACAAAACACGGTAGATAATCTGTACTCTACATCCGTCCACTCTGCCTTCCAAGACAACTCTTGGCGGTCCATTTATTGTATGTAGGTACTTTCTCGGTCCCTGGTGGACTCACCTGTATCTGGGGTAATGGAGGGTTATGTGGCTTACCCAGGGTCATAGGGAGCTGCAGTGAGAATCAAGCCCAGTTCCCCAAGACAACCTAGAAAAAAAGCAACCATCCTCAGCTACACTACAGCACAAGTTCAAATTCTGCTGCCCAATTATATCTTGTAACTCATCGAATCAGTAAGGATGTGCACATCCCTACTAAACAGACCACTCATTTAACATACCAAGCGCCAGGCCTCAAGAGAAAAGAAAAGATGATATCTGGAAATTGACCAAGATATGGAGAGCAGATTAATAATAGAAAATGAGGTCTTAATTTTGGATGCAAGCTTGTTCCAAGCAAAAAGGAGACAGAAGAAGGATCTGATCACTCCTCTGTGGATTTCAGATGACCTTATCAGGGGTCTAAGGGAAACTGTCACAAAAAGGATTATTTCTAAAATGAGGAGCATCTATTCGGTTTAGAAAAATTGTATATTAAAGATTATTCAGCGAGAACAGTTCTTTATACCGACCAGTGTTAAATTGTACCACATGTTGGAAAATGAATTTTGTAACAAAAGAGAGGGAACAAAGTACAAACTAAAGTCCAAACAAAAAAAACAGCACCACGGGCCTTTAAAAATGGAACACAGTTCTTTAATGAATGAGCCTTGACAAAAAGACCCGACACGGGCCGTGTTTCGGTGACTAGCACCTGCGTCAGGGGTCACAGTGATGACGTGGAAAACTTGGGGAATAACTCGAATATATTCCTCTACAATATATTATTCCTTACCCCATGTCTCATGTAGTAAAAGCTACAAAGCACCAAGGCACTTTCACTTTCTGTATCAAAATGTATCAAAATTGGAAGCTTCTTTGAATTTAATGATATTGACGATTGATACCAAGAAGTGTTGGTCCAAGAATTTGCCCGAGAATGTGTCCCGATGACCTTCTGGCTCAGAGTTAACATTTTTTCAGACAGTAAACTGCTGAATTTCCACTGCCTATCCAGCTTTCCTCAGGGTCAGTGGTATAGCCACCACTGAGTGAACCCATCAAAAGGCTGTGAGCCACAAACCAGTGGGGTGTGACAAGGCAAGCCCCAGAGATTCCCCAGTGAAGCAGTTGAGCCCAGAACTATGGGTCCCAGAAGTCCTTGCAACAATGAGAGAAGAGAGTAGTCCTAAAAATATGGAATGGATTCCCAGCCCCAGCAGGGGGAGCAATGGCTTGAGGCAGGGTGAGCCTGTTACTCCCTTCCCCACTAGAGGGAGAGGGAAGGATGAAGCTCAGTTTCCCTGGCTTCGCCATCAGTATATAATTCCCCCCAGCTGTGAGAATGGGAGAGCAGATTTCCTGGAAGGTCTCAGTCACCAGGAGAGAGGGGAGATGAATGGAGAATGTGGAGGAAGGAAGTAGCCTGCCACTAGAGCTGCCTAAGGGAGAGGAGCCAGCTACCATGGAGTGGGAGAATTCAAAGGTTGCCCTGCCCAGCACTTGAAGGCAGTGGAGGAGGCCACATCGGGCGTGGTGCTGAGAGGTGGGAGAAACTGCCAAAGCAGCTCCTTACAGGGTTCCCTCTGTGCTGTGAAAAGGCAGGTGATTTGTGGTATTGGTTTGATGTGCAAAGACTGTCCGAGAAGTTTGTTCTGAGCTGTTGTGCTATATTGGAAGTGTGCTGAACTCTTGCTAAACCCTTCTGAAGGAGGGGGAAGGGAAAGCTAATGCCCTAATAGAGGACCTGAGGTCTTGAGGAGTTGAGCGTTTGCTGAGGAATTTTGGGACCCGGACTGTACTTTTTTTCTTTCTTTTATTTATTTATTTATTTATTTGTTGCATTAGTATCCCACATTTTCCCACCTATTTGCAGGCTGAATGTGGCTTACATAATGCTGTAGTGACAATCGTCATTCCGGATCTGAGAAATACAAAGTGGTATTGCATTAATGTACATGGATGATAGAGTAAATTACATTATGCCGTAGTGGCGATCGCCATTTCTGGATCTGAGAAATACAAATGGTATAGCATTGTAATTTGTAGATGATAGAGTAGATTACAAGGTATATTGCATTAAAGTTCATAGATGATAGAGTAAATTATAGGGTAGTTAGACAGTCAAATATAGAAAGTTCATTTCCGGTATGGGAAATAAAGTGGTGGTGCATAATGTGTTATGCGTGTCCAAGTAAGTGAGGTAGTCCGCCGTAGGGAGTTCGGCTTTGTTTAATTTTAGTGAAATTTCGTTGTCTGGTATTTAGGATGAATCATTGTGGTATGCCTTTTTGAACAGGTTGGTTTTCAGTAGTTTTCGGAAGATTGTTAGGTCGTACATTGTTTTTATGACATTAAGAAGTGCGTTCCATAGTTGCGCGCTTATGTAGGAGAAGCTGGATGCATAAATTGATTTATAATTGAGTCCTTTGCAGCTGGGGTAATGGAGGTTCAAAAATGTACGTGCTGACCTTTTTATGTTCCTGGTTGGCAAATCTAGGAAGTCTGACATATAGATCGGAGCTTCACCGTGAACGATTTTGTGGACCAAGGTGCAGACTTTGAACGCAATTCGTTCTTTTAGTGGGAGTCAGTGTAGTTTTTCTCTTAGGGGTTTGGCGCTTTCGTATTTCGATTTTCCGAATATGAGTCTGGCTGCTATGTTTTGGGCTGTTTGGAGTTTCTTAATGATTTGTTCTTTGCATCCGGCGAAGATGGAATTGCAATAATCTAGGTGGCTTAGCACCATTGATTGTACTAGGCTGCAGAATATTTCCCTTGGGAAGAAAGGTTTTACTCTTTTGAGTTTCCACATTGAGTGGAACATTTTCTTTGTTGTATTTTTTGCATGAGTATCTAGTGTGAGATTTCGGTCAATTGTAACTCCGAGAAGTTTCAGGCTGTCCGAAACAGGAAGTGTGTATTCTGGGGTGTTTATAGTGGTAGGTTTGTTCGTGTTATACTGTGAAGAGAGGATGAGACATTGTGTATTTTCTGTGTTGAGCTTTAATTGGAATGCATCCGCCCATGAATTCATTATTTGAAGGCTGTGTTTGATTTCAGTTGTGATTTCTGTTAGATCATGTTTGAACGGGATGTAGATCGTGACATCGTCTGCATAGATGTAAGGGTTTATTTATTTATTTATTTATTTGCATTTGTATCCCACTTTTTCCCACCTATTTGCGGGCTCAGTGTGGCTTGTGGTTGAAGCCTTGATTGGATAATGATTTGGCTAGGGGTGTCATCATTAGGTTAAAAAGGGTTGGTGAGAGCGGTGATCCTTTTGAAGATTATCTTATGAGGACTGTATCTTTTTCTTTTGAAGACTATATTAAGAGAGCTGTACCTTTTGTTTTGAAGAATATATTATGATTTTTGGTATGAAATTGCCTTGATAATAAAATACTTTGGCCCTGAGTCCCAGTATCAGCAGCATTCTGTCCTGGAACCCTGGGAGCCCTGTAGGCTTGCTGGCTCCACCCAAGAGGAGGAAGCGGACCCCCCCCCCCCCCTTTACAGGGGGCCACTAGGCACTTAGAGGAACTTAGAGGATGAAAATATGAGAAGTGGGTGGTCGTTAGGAGGACAGAACAATGGACACTATACTTATTTCTGAGCGTGTCGTCATGCTGCCTCTGATTCGCTCCTTCTTTCCTCCCCCTTCCCCCCATGGAACTGGGTAGTAGAAGCACGGAACATCTGGGTGACTGCCTTGGCATAATCTGGGCAGTGCCAGGGCTGTCTGGGAGTGGAGTCATGAGTTTTATTTAGTTAGTGGCAGCTGGGAAAGTGTTCGGTTAGATCCTCTAGGGGAGCTGGGACTGAGACAGTAGGTTGGTTGCAAGAGATGGCTAGAGTCCTAGGCTGGGACATAAGATTAAAAGTTTGTCTAGAGCAGCCAATAATCTTACACTGGTCCTGCCCTAGAGAAAACAATAATTACACATGTTTGGGGGTAATTTTAAGATGCAATAATCAAAGCAAATTGACCTGCATTGGCATAAACTCCATAGGTAAAAGTGACTCACAAGGTATGCATCAGCAGGGTACACTGACTCTGTTCTTAATGTTGATTACTTCCCCCTTTTTCATAGACACCAGAGGGATAATTCTATAAAGTGGGTGTGAACATTTATATGTCGCATTCATGTGCAGATGTTTAGAATAATGGCATATATATGCACGTGTGCATACATGCATGTAAATGTCAACCTTCTGCCTAACTGCAATTCTGTAAATTCATACAGATCTTACATAGCACATATGTTACAGGTACATAAGAACATCAAGCCCAGTATCCTGTTTCCAACAGTGGCCAATCCAGTTCACAAGTACCAGGTAAAATCCCAAAACAGTAAAACGGATTTTATGCTGTTTATCCTAGAAATGTATTTTCCCAAGTCCATGTTAATAATGGCTGATGGACTTTTCTTTTAGGAAATTATCCAAGTCTTTTTTTAAACCCTGCTAGGCTAACTGCTTTTACTACATTCTCTGGCAACAAATTTCATCAGTGACCATAGAATGGTTCTTCCCAGCCCCAAAGCTGCTAAGTACGAAAGCGCTCATCACAGTGCATTCTATTTTCTTGCCCCCGCTACCTGGAATAATCTTCCTTTATATATCCATGGCAAATTATCCCTCCCCAAATTTAAGACTGCCATTAAAGACCTGGCTGTTTCAACAAGCTTACGGGTAGTCCGGCTCGTACCTGGCCTTGCTTCTGAAGTTTCTGGTCCCTCCCCAGTACCCCTTTCCTTTCCTTCCCACCATCTCTTCTTCTTTCCTCATGTATTCCCCCCCCCCCCACCACCACCACCCCGAGCTCTGCCTCAGTGTGATTTGAAGTTTTCCAAATCCAATCCAATCAATTCTTGTATACTGCAGTGGCGTAGCTACGTGGGGCCTGAGGGGGCCTGGGCCCCCGTAGATTCCAGCCTGGACCCCCCCTCCCGTGTGAACCCGCCCCCGCCGCCACCTACCTTCACTTTTGCTGGTGGGGGACCCCACTCCCCGCCAGCCGATGTCCTCTCCGTCCTGCTCCTGCTGTTGCATTGCATTGCTGATGTCCTGCACGTTGTACGTGCGACGTCAGACTCAGAGAACAGAACTCTGTTCTCTGAGTCTGACGTCCTGCACGTACAACGTGCAGGACGTCAGCAATGCATGCAACAAGAGCAGGAGCAGGACGGAGAGGACGTCGGCGGGGAGTGGGGTCCCCTGCCAGCAAAAGTGAAGGTAGGCGGCGGCGGGGGAGGGTTCGCGGCGGGATGGGGGTTGGAAAAGACGTGGGGGTGGCAATGGCGGCGGGGGGAGGGCGGCGGCGGGGGGAGGGCTAAAATGTGCCCCCTTCCCTCGGGCTTTGGACCCCCCTCCCACGGAAGTCTGACTACGCCCCTGGTATACTGCTAATATCCCCTTTCCAGGGTTCAGTGCGGTTTACATTCTGGGTGAGGCAAAGACAGAAACTCTCAGAGTGTATGCACGATAAGAGAAAATTATTGGATAGTCTTATGGATGGTTCGAGTTTGCTTTCTCCTCTGTCCTATTTTTTAATTGTAGTTTCTTTTCCATTGTTTCTTAACTTTTAATTACTGCTTTGATCTGTATGTCAGGTATTGTGGTATACCATGTGTCAGTAAACCATAAACCATTACACATTGAGTGAAGAAATATTTTCTCTAGTTTGTTTTAAATTTACTACTTAGTAGCTTCATTGCGAGCCCTGTAGTCCTAATATTTCTGGAAAGAGTAAACAAGCGATTCACATCTACCATTTCCAGTCCACGGTATTTTATAGGTAGATGTACACATAGCAAGAGGCTGGGCAGGACTCACACTTACACGCATAACTTATAGAATACTAGTAAAAAAGGCTCGTTTCTGTTTGAAAGGAAACAGGCGCTAACAAGGTTTTCCTCTGAGTGTGTATGTTTGAGAGAGTGTGAGAGTGACTATGTGAGAGAGGCTTCTGTTCCTGCTGCTGTGCATTCCCCGTTTTGTGCTGATTCGCTGCTCCCTGTATCGTGGCTCCGCCCCTCTCCCTTCTACTGGCCAATCTGGTGAGGGTTGTGTGACGTCACTATTATCTACTCCAACTCCAGACCACCTCCAAAGGATCCACGGTTCCAGGCAGCCTCAGAATGTTGGAGGTGAGAATTATTATATAGGATTATCGGCTCCACTGGATCCCTGCTCCCTCTGCCCCGGAACAGGAAATAATCCTCCAGCAGCATGCACCCGGGGTGGAGCGCCCCCACCGCCCCGCCCTTGCTACACCACTGAGTATTTCACCTGTTATAATAGAATTCTACTAGAATAAGTACTGAAATGTAGGTATACTGTTATAAAATTACTCAGGGCCACAGGGGGGCAAGATTCCCCAGTCGCGACCTCCAAGGGGCTTAGGTTCTGCTGCCTCAATCTGTCTCTCTCCTGATCCTGTGTGTCAGGACCTGGGTGATTGCATTAACACAATACCCCGGGTACTGGCACACAGGAGCAGGACAGTGACAGATCGAGGGAGGAGCAGATGCAAGAAGGTGTGTGGGGGGGGGCAGTGGTCAGAGTGGGGGGGTGGCGATGGCAGCCCAAGTGGGGGGGGGGGGAGGAGTGCGGTGATGGCAGTCTGTGGGGGAGGGGCAGCGATGGTGGCCCAAGTGGAGGGGGGGGGCGGTGGTTGCAGCCTGAGTGGGAGGTGGGCAGGGGGCCCTGCCCCAGGCCTGGGTCTGTCTCTCGGTGATCCTGAATTTACTGTCCAAATGGGAAAAATCCTTTGGGGCAGAGATGTCAAACTACAATTCTGCAGGGCTACAAACCGCACAGGTTTTCAGGCCATCCCTATGAATTTTCAAAGGAGATAATTGCATTCCCTGCCTCCATTGTATGCAAATTAATCTCACGCATATTCCTTAGGGATATCTTGAAAATGAGACTGGTTTTGCAGCTCTCTGGGATTGCAGTTTGGCACTCCTGCCCTAGGGTCTCTGGCCCTAAATAGTTACCCCATAGCTTAGACAACAGCGCTAGGATTTCAGCGCGTTTTTGCAGCTACCACAAGCCTGTCTGCATTATCATAAAAGATAAATCAGCACTCCTGGGGGTAATTAGCAGTTGGAGGTTGGATCAAACAAATTAAATTCTAAGGAAATGTTCTCATAAAAACTGTTCTTACAGCTAATATTTTCCAATGTACGTTTTTACTGCCCAGTCAATTAGCTGGGAATAGAGAACCATGGAAGTAAGTGTTTGTGAGGAGAAGAGGCTGGGGTATCACATTTAAGAATAGATACCAGGAAAAACCTTGAGATCTGTTCTAAAAACAGACATGGGTGAGCTGCTAATTTCTCTGTAAAGGTTTTTCTGAATGGCTTATCATGTGTCCCATCAACAGGACTGTTCCTGTATAGGTAATACCAATTGTAGCTGTACTCTGGAATGGTGAATGCCATGACGGAACATTGTAAGCCACATTGAGCCTGTAAATAGGTGGGAAAATGTGGGATACAAATGCATCAAACAAACAAATAAATAAATAAATAATCTTGTACTTTTCAGCAACGTGAAGAACAAGCAAAGAGATGTGAATGGGCTTCCGGGGAATAATAAAAATAGAATATACTATCATTTTTATAGCGAAACTGGATGCACACAGTGCTGTATAGTGATGAAAAATATTCTACTACAATATGTCCCTACCTCCAAGAGCTTACAGTCTAAGGGGTCCTTTTACAAAGGCGTGCTGAAAAATGGTTTGCTGTAGTGTAGGCGCAGGTTTTAGGCACGCGCCGATCCATTTTTCAGCAAGCCTGTAAAAAAGGCCCTTTTAAAATTTTTGACGAAAATGGACGTGCAGCCACATCAAAATTGGTGCACGTCCATTTTGGGTCTGGGACCTTCCCGCCAGCCATTGACCTAGCGGTAAAGTCTCACACGGTAACCGAGAGGTAATGACCTACTCGTGTCAAATGCCACTTGGCGCACGGCCAAAAATAATAAATATTTTTAAGAGGCGCATATCGGACGTGCACCAAAAATGAAAATACCGCAAGAGTCACAAGTAGCCGGGTGGGAACTCCATTTTGGTGTGCATTGGGCGCATATAGATGCTTACGAGGCTTAGCTAAAGGACTCCTAAGTGGGTACCTGAGGCAATGGGAGATGTATACAACAGGGACGGAGCCAGACACCCAAATTTGGGTGGGCCTGGGCCCAAGATGGGTGGGCAGAAGAACTCCGCCTTGTCGCACAATTGATTTGGTCTCTCCCTCTCTTGCCTGCATCCATATGGTCTCTCAAACATCCGCCCTTCCCTGAATACCTTTTAAATAGTAGATTTTCACCAACAGCGAGCAGCAACTAATACACACTGCTCATGTTGGCCCCACAGCCTTTCCTCTGATGCAACTTCCTGTTTCCGCATAGACGCAAAATACATCAGAGGGAAGGCTTTGGTCTATGCTTCGTTACCTGCATTGAACCTTTATAGGGATTGGGTGGGATATAAATGCATTATATAACATAACATAACTTTAGGTGCTTTGTTATAGAATTGTCTTTTATGACTTCACCCATCATCCTCTCAGTGTCACAACTGCTAATATTTGCTGATCTTACATCGCATTTCTAAAAAAAAGTTTATTTTTAAATGTAACAAGAGACAGCAGAGAATGCTTCAGGGGGAAAAGATTTCTTTCAGAAACTGCAATATAGTAAAGAAGAGTTTCATTTGCAGTAGTTATCCATCATGGCGGTGAAGTTTAATGTCTAAAAGAATATTTGCAATTTCATCCCACACAGCAGCATTAGAGGTCTTGAGAGCTCAGGCTGCCAGAACACAAGGATGACGGTGCAGAATACTGAAAAAGGTCAAACAACT
Organism: Microcaecilia unicolor; assembly: GCF_901765095.1. Classification (NCBI taxonomy): domain Eukaryota; kingdom Metazoa; phylum Chordata; class Amphibia; order Gymnophiona; family Siphonopidae; genus Microcaecilia; species Microcaecilia unicolor. The sequence goes on along the minus strand of NC_044041.1, from coordinate 180,565,398 downwards.
CACGGCCCCAGTCGCAGTGCTGCCATGAAAGAGATCTAATGCCAGTTTCCGAGCTCATCTGCTCCTGTGCTGGCCGGGGCTGGGGATGCTGTGACAGCTGGGCTCACAGCCCTTGGGAAGGAGGGAGTACTGGTGATCACATAGGGGTCCTTTAAACAAAGATGCACTGAAAAATGGCCTGCGGTAGTGTAGACGCATGTTTTGGGCGCTCGCTGTAAAAAATACCTTTTTAAATTTTTTGCTGAAAATGGACATGGGGCAAAATGAAAATTGCCGCATGTCCATTTTGGGTCTGAGACCTTACCGTCAGCCATTGACCTAGCGGTAAGGACTCACGTGGTAACCGGGCAGTAATGACCTAAGTGCATCAAATGCCACTTGGCGCATGTCCAATGCACATATCTGAAAATAAAAAATATTTTTCGGATGTGCATATCAGACATGCACCAAAAATGAAATTACCGCAAGAGCCACGCAGTAGCCACGTGGTAACTCCATTTTGGCGCATGTTGGGCATGCGTAGACACTTACACGGCTTAGTAAAAGGGCCCCATAGACTCAGAAGTATGTGCATTTGTTTGAAATGACAGGAGATGTCAATGATATATCCCATATCATTTCATGTCATTGGCAAATGAAAATGAGTTGGATTTGTATATTATCATCATAGCTAAGAGCTTTGATTCAAGGCCTGACTTTGGTTCAGGATCTAAAATGAGAGAAAACCTCACAGGCCCATGACTCTAACCCAAACTCCAGTGTGACAGCAGAACGAGGAATGGGCATAGGTGGAAAAACAGAGTAACATGGTTTAGCAACATGGTGGTCACAGATGTTCTGCAGTTGACAGAACAAGATAACTCCTCAGGAAAATGACCTAGCTTTCTAAGAAAAGGTAGTCCATTATATTATTAGCATTTCTAAGTAAACAATAGCTATTAGCATTTCCAAGAAGAACTAACCAACTCATTACCATAGCCAATCAGTGTTAACTATAATATTAGCATATATCCAATAAATGGGATTATTGTCAGATTACCTATGTAAGACCTGTTATGTTAATGAACGTATATAAGTGATTGTATTTCCAACTTCTTTAGAGAAAGTCACAACCAGTACCTTTGTGCAATCAGGGCTGCTCTCCCATGAGAAACCAATCAATTGTATCTACATTGGAAAGTAATAATAAAAGAATTGTCTTTTTTATAAGGAATAAATCCTATTGCTTTCTCATAAGTAGTCTTGAGTCTTTTATATCTGCAAATTGGCTTTAGCTGGTAATTTGGGGTGAGGGCGAAAAAGACCTTAAATAAAACATTAGAGACTCAGACCCAGAGAACATCTATGTGTGGCTGTGGTACTGTTCTCTCCTAAGCAATTAATTGTACATATACTTGGAGAATAATAAATAAAAGTATTTGATTGCTTATATATTCTTTGGAGTCTCACATACTGCAGTACTTTTGTATAGCAATGTTCCATACTCCCAGTGAGATATTACTGATCTGATAATTGTACTAATACTTGATAAGATCTAAGATATCTAATTAATTTCCTAACTGATGCAGCCTTGGTGATTTATTTCTTCCTAGGTATTGGTGGGTGAACCACCATATTGGGAGGGATAAATTCACCTTAAATAATTCAGGTTTTCTTTTTGTGCCATCAATAGTAATTGCTCTTCTAAAAGTGTACACACTCTTTCAACAGTGTGCGCTATCCCCCTAATTCTGTATATAGTGCTCACAATTGTGCATGTGCCCAAATTGTGTGAATTTTAATTGCTTAATGAGCCAATTAGCGTCCATAATTGGGTACTAACAATCAATTATAGTCATTCATTGACAATAATTGGAATTTATGCATGTATCTTTATAGTTCCTATTCTATAAAGCTGTGCGAGTACATTTTTCAGCATGGATCAGAAAAGGAGGCATGGCCATGGACTTTACTCTTTGGGATCTTGACAGGTACTTGTGACTTGGGTTGGCCACTGTTGGAAATGGAATACTGCACTTGATGGACCTTCGGTGTGTCCCAGTATGGCAACACTTATGAACCTGCTGCATTATCAGGAGCTCTAATATAGTGCCAGGGTAGCCTTTCTTCTCTACTCACTCCTTTTGCTGTGTAGACTCATGTCTGTCATACAGGAGCTCATAGGTCCTTAATTTTCATTCCTGGTATTTGAGAGTTGGCAACAGGTCAGGTTTTCTGGATGTCCCTAATGCAGAGATGCCAAGTTACCCAGTTCTAGGCTGCAGATTTTAGGACAGTCCTGGATTTCTGACCACCCCATCCTGTTGTATTATGCATGCCAAGATTTGCACCTGGTTTCAGTTCATAGCCACCGAGAGGGGAAGGCGGGGGGGGGGGGGGGGGGGACAAAATTCCCCAGGCCCGGGCCTCCAGGGGGGACCTGGCACAGAGGTCTTGCTCTCTCCTGCTCCTGACGGGACCCGGGTGATTGCGTCCCGACAGGAGAGAGAAAACTCCGGCGCCAGGCCCCCCTTGCATTGCCTGCCTAGCAGCTGCTGGACCTTCAGTCTCAGTTTTGAGACTGAGCATGTGTGACCTCAGGAAAGCAGCCGCAGGGGCAGGCAAAGCTGGGCAGAGGAAGGAGCCGTGCTTCCTGCAGGTGTCGGGTCCAGCCAAGGTACTCTGGGTGGGCGGGAGCAGGCGGCGGCGGCAGCGATGACAATTCTGCCCCGGCCCGGCTCAGTCTCTCGGCAGCCCTGTTTCAGTTGGTGTAAATCTTCACGTCTAAAGTTGAGCATGGATCCTGGCATTGCATGCTATTTTACAAAGGGCACCCATCCCGGTGTTCAGCGATGATTGTTTTTTGGCACCGAATTTTGAGCACCATTTACTGAATCCAGCCTGTGCATCCATATTCTGTCTGAGATCTTTTAAAATCCTGTTTGGTAATCATGAAGTGTATCTAGAAGAAATAGGGCAGACTGATTAATGAAGGGTTTTTCTGACAGGCATAGTTTGAAATGAATCCCTTGTTAAATCAGCTTTGGAGTTTTTCTTGTTCTCGTTGCAGAACTGCACAATGCAGCGGTAACACTTCGTCTGGCGCTGGAAGACTCAGTTGCTGTGGCAATGTCACAGTGGCCCCTAAGGAGCCTTGGGAGAGACGCCATGATTCGTCCTTGAAAAGAAACGTAAAATGAAATACACATGTAGACAGTATTAACCTGAGCTAGTTAAAAAAATAAAATAAAATCTGCATTGCAATTACAAGACAGAAAAATATGTGCTATGTGTCCCTCGGGATGGCAGCCCGATGTTCTCGAAATGCCGGTACAATGGGATATGGAAGAGGACATGGGCAAAAATTCTTATTTTTTTTTTTATTGAGAATTTGCCTTGAGTTTCTTTGTACTCTGTCCTCTCTTTGTTGTGCTGAAATAAACATTAAAATATGGTTTATGGTTTATTAGTATTTAACAAACTGCCTTTCAGAGCAAATAGTGAAGAGCAAAGTGGTTTACAATAAATCAAGGAAGAAAAGAACTCCACCCATAACTGGGCCAGCAAATACAAATAGAAAATATTCAGTATTCCGCAACTACCTCATGGTTCAGTGCAGATTCCAGTTTCAAGAGTTATCAATAGAAATCAAACAAAATAAAACATGGAAAAGAAAATAAGATGATACCTTAAGACAAGATTCAATCTACACAGACATCACATGAAAATAGCCGGTGCCAGTCAGGCCCCCACCCCTGTGGGCCAACACTTCACAAGACCAGAACACTGCACCAGTGATTTCACAGTAAGAATACTGAAAGGTAATTTTAAAACAATACAGGAACGTAAGACCTTTGAAATAAGAATGATTGAATATTTTGACACCCAACAAACAGGACTTAATAAGGATCTGGGTTTTCTAACTCATTATAAAACATAAAGCTGTATTTCTCTATTTATTTCTCTATTACCCTCCTCTCACCTACCAACACCCATTCTGTTAGAATATCAATGAAATGCTTTGATGTCCCCATGCATACCCACACCCTCCCACTCTGTCAGACAGTCAAAGTAATGCTTTGATGTTTCTCTCGTATATACTATCTGCTACCTCATTTGCTTATTTCCGATCTGAGGAAGAAGGGCAACCTTCGAAAGTTAATCAAGAAATGTATTAAGTTATGTCCAATAAAAAAGGTATCATCTTATTTTCTTTTCCATGTTTTATTTTGTTTGATTTCTATAGATTCTACATGGAATGTTGCTATTCCACTAGCAACATTCCATGTAGAAGTCGGCCCTTGTAGATCACCAATGTGGCCGCGCAGGCTTCTGCTTCTGTGAGTCTGACGTCCTGCACGTATGTGCAGGACGTCAGACTCACAGAAACAGAAGCCTGCGCAGCCTTCTACATGGAATGTTGCTAGTGGAATAGCAACATTCCATGTAGAATCTCCAATGGTATCTATTTTATTGTCATAGTAATGCTTGAATGTTTTCACTTATATACACTGTCAGCTAGCACATTTGCTTATTTCCGATCTGACGAAGAAGGGCAACCTTCGAAAGCTAATCAAGAAATGTATTAAGTTATGTCCAATAAAAAAGGTATCATCTTATTTTCTTTTCCATGTTTTATTTTGTTTGATTTCTATAGATTCTACATGGAATGTTGCTATTCCACTAGCAACATTCCATGTAGAAGTCGGCCCTTGTAGATCACCAATGTGGCCGCGCAGGCTTCTGCTTCTGTGAGTCCAGGACGTCAGACTCACAGAAACAGAAGCCTGCGCAGCCTTCTACATGGAATGTTGCTAGTGGAATAGCAACATTCCATGTAGAATCTCCAATAGTAGCAACATTCCATGTAGAATCTCCAATGGTATCTATTTTACTGTCATAGTAATGCTTGAATGTTTTCACTTATATACACTGTCAGCGAGCACATTTGCTTATTTCCGATCTGAGGAAGAAGGGCAACCTTCGAAAGCTAATCAAGAAATGTATTAAGTTATGTCCAATAAAAAAGGTATCATCTTATTTTCTTTTCCATGTTTTATTTTGTTTGATTTCTATAGATTCTACATGGAATGTTGCTATTCCACTAGCAACATTCCATGTAGAAGTCGGCCCTTGTAGATCACCAATGTGGCCGCGCAGGCTTCTGCTTCTGTGAGTCCAGGACGTCAGACTCACAGAAACAGAAGCCTGCGCAGCCTTCTACATGGAATGTTGCTAGTGGAATAGCAACATTCCATGTAGAATCTCCAATAGTAGCAACATTCCATGTAGAATCTCCAATGGTATCTATTTTACTGTCATAGTAATGCTTGAATGTTTTCACTTATATACACTGTCAGCGAGCACATTTGCTTATTTCCGATCTGAGGAAGAAGGGCAACCTTCGAAAGCTAATCAAGAAATGTATTAAGTTATGTCCAATAAAAAAGGTATCATCTTATTTTCTTTTCCATGTTTTATTTTGTTTGATTTCTATTGATAACCTTTAAGAGTGGACTAACACGGCTACCACACCTCTCTACAGTTTCAAGAGGTCACCAGACACACAGTAAAGAGCACAGCAGAAAAATGAGTCAAACTATAGGACAAAAACGTAAAAAAAGGACAGTGAGTTAAAGTAAGAAACATGGGTGGAGTCTGGGCTGATGATGGGCAGAGCATACACTTTAAGGAATACTGTAATCTACGCACATGTTGTATCAATTTAGGTCAGGGGTTCTCAACCCAGTCCTTGGCACACACCCAGCCAGTCAGGTTTTCAGGATACCCACAATGATTATGCATGAGATAGATTTGCATCAATGTTTGCGCTTAATTGCAGGAAAAGAGGGTAGGGGGCAATTTTTTTTTAATAGCCCATTTACCTGGGTAAAGCGAATTTTGGAAATTGCCATCATTATTTGAGTGTGTGTGATGGATACAAATACATTACATTACATAAGATTCTTGTGTACTGCAACTACCCATTAGGGTTCAATGTGGCTCACAGAAAGAAGGGACAGGCAGGCCTTGCAAAATGACAGAACAAATTTGAAGTACAATACTCTCCTCAACCACGTCTAAATGAAAACATATCTTAAAATAATCCCCTTACCCAAGGACTACCATAAAGCACTACTACTATTACTACTATTTAGCATTTCTATAGCGCTACAAGGCATACGCAGCGCTGCACAAACATAGAAGAAAGACAGTCCCTGCTCAAAGAGCTTACAATCTAATAGAGCTCAGTTACCCTAAACATTTCTTTAAAGGATAGTTTTTAAAGCTTTCCTAAAAACAGAGTCATTTTTAATTCTCCTCAGATAAAGAGGAATAGAATTCCAAAGCATGGGTGCTTGATAGAAAAGACTAGCCGAAAAAACTAGTTTTGTGCTTTAAACCATTTAGACTAGGGTAGTGCGGTAGACTACTGCTGCCAAGACCCCTGTTCTTTTTGGTCATCTGAACCCAATTTGACAGGTATTCTGGAGCAGTCCTTTGAAGAATCTTGAAAACCAATATACATACTTTTAAATGAACATTTGCCTCCACTGGCAACCAGTGGAAGTCCTGCAGTAAAAGTGTCACTCTATCACTTGAACTGTTTGAATTTTTTAAATAAGATTTTTTTTTTTTAAAACGTATGTGGGTCCCAGCCCAAAATACAGCCAGGACCCGCCTAAGCATAAGTGGATGAATTTAGGACAGCTTCTGAGCAGTCCTAAATTTACCTGCTTAAGCTTATGTGGGCCTTGAGTGAATATCACCGGTACTCACATAAGCCCCAGCATCTCCCCAACACACCCCCTGGTCCACCCTTGACCGCCCACATTGATAACTTCCCCCCTAAATCATGGGAATGTTTGAGTAGATGTAAAGTAAGTGGGATTAACTGAGGGAGAGGACGTCAAACTATAGAATGTTGCTATTTCACCTAGGGGTCCTTTTACTAAGGTGGGCTGAAAAATGGCCTGTGCTAGTGTAGGCGCGCATTGTGGACGCGTGCAGATCCATTTTTCCGTGCGCCTGTAAAAAAATGACCTTTTTAACCAAAACTGGACGTGCGGCAAAATAAAAATTGGCGCGCGTCCATTTTGGGTCCGTGACCTTACCGCCACCCATTCACTTAGCGGGAAGGTCTCACACGCTAACCGGGCAGTAACGGTCAATGTGCGTACAATGCCTATTACTGCCCATGCAGTAATTCCATATTGACGCGCATTGGGCACGTGTAGGCACCCACGCGGCTTAAGGGTCCCCTAATTGGTTTGGATTCAGCTAGGCAGAGCACCTTCTTTTTCTGCTGCCGTTATTGTGGAATGCTTTTCCTTCGGATGTTCAATCCGAGGCCTCCCACGTTAGGATCAGGTCTTCTTTTAAATTCCATCTTTTTAAGCTAGCATATTGGAGCCATAGGCAATTGGGCATCTCCAGGCCTTCAGTGATGTTGCTGTTGAATTTGTATATATTTTTGGGTCAACGCTTGTCCTTCAAGGATTTTATTTGTCACATTGCTTTTTAGCAATATATACTATTGTGGTTCAGTCTGTGGCATCCAGCATGCAATAGCTGCTAGGATTGCCTGACAGGGCGACTAAAATGATAGCGGGGATGGGACGACTTCCCTATGAAGAAAGACTAAGGAGGCTAGGGCTATTCAGCTTGGAGAAGAGATGGCTGAGGGGAGACATGATAGAGGTATATAAAATAATGAGTGGAGTGGAACAGGTGGATGTGAAGCGTCTGTTCACGCATTCCAAAAATACTAGGACTAGGGGGCATGCAATTAAACTACAGTGTAGTAACTTTAAAACAAATCGGAGAAAATTTTTCTTCACCCAACGTGTAATTAAACTCTGGAATTCATTGCCGGAAAATGTGGTGAAGGCGGTTAGCTTAGCAGAGTTTAAAAAGGGGTTGGACGGTTTCCTAAAGGACAAGTCCATAAACCGCTACTAAACGGACTTGGAAAAATCCAAAATCCCAGGAATAACATGTATAGAATGTTTGTACGTTTGGGAAGCTTGCCAGGTGCCCTTGGCCTGGATTGGCCGCTGTCGTGGACAAGATGCTGGGCTCGATGGACCCTTGGTCTTTTCCCAGTATGGCATTACTTATGTACTTATATCTCTCCATTGCCATCCTAATTGGTTTCTGTATTTTACTGATTAAATAGTAATGACTCTTGAGGTTGGCTTTTTTTTATTGCCGAAACGCAGGACTTTGTTGAGTCAATGTTTTAGTTTTTTTTGTATTTTTTAATAAACTTACCTTTGAGCTGGAATTTCTGTGGTCACTTCCCAATTTTTTTTTCTTGTTTTTCATTTTTTGTGTGTGGTTTTTGGGGCATCTTTTCCTTTTCTGCTTGTACGTTGTGTATTTTTTGGTATGTTCTATTTGTTTTTGTCCATTTGTTGTCCCCCTGTTCTAAGATGGAGTTCTTTTCACTCATTACTTTATAGTATTGTACACATCTTTGCTTTGCCTGCCATTAAAGGCAGCATGTTAAGTAACAATACATGTAAATACAAATCAGTAAGAAATAGAATTTTGCTCTATATCAGAAAATACGAGCAAGAGAAGTGTGGGACGACTCCTGTGCATTCAATTAAGTAGCATTCCACATGCAATTGCTCCTCAAGTTAGGCACCATTATTTTATATAACTCCTGTTATTCTTCCATCGCTGCGTACCCCCTGTGCTGTCTATTCAGTTCTTTCAATGTGTATTGTGTTTGACATTGTAAGTAGCAATACTATGCCTTAATGGGAGAAATACTATAACTGGCATTCAAAAATGAGCACTGAAAAAAAATAGACACTAAGCATTATTCTGTAAAGGGCATGTGCCAGAGGCATAGTCAGACCTAATATTTTGAGTGGACCACTGGGCAAACTGGGTGGGCACATGTGGTCTCTACATCCTCCCTCCTACCTTGGCACCAATAAAATAACATTAAATACCCGAGCTGGTGGGGATCCCCTAGCCCTACCTGCTGCAGAAGTCCTCCAGAGGCACGAACAGCTCTCTCTCCTTCTTGCTGTAGCTGGCTACACTGTGCACACGCCAGGGGCATAGCTACGTGGGGCCACGGAGGGCCTGGGCCCCCGTAGATTTGGCCCTGGACACCCCTTCCGACAGCCCTCTTGACCTCCCCCTCCTGCCGCCAACCCGCCGTCGCCGCCTGCTACCTTTGCTGGCGGGGGACCCCAACCTCCGCCAGCCGAGGTCCTGTTCTTCCTTCGTTCTGTTTCTGAGTCTGACGTCCGGCATGTACAACGTGCAGGACATCAGACTAAAACGAAGCCTTGCGCGGGATTGGGAAGAAGAGGACCTTGGCTGGCGGGGGTTGGGATCCCCCGCCAGCAAAGGTAGGCGACGGCGGGTTGTTGGCGGCGGGAGGGGGGGTCGAGAGGGTCGTCGGCAGGGGGGTCCAGGGGCAAATCTATGGGGGCCCAGGCCCCCGTGGCCTCACATAGCTACGCCCCTGAATGTAATGATCTTAGAACTGGAATTATGTGCTCCTTATCCCACGATATTTTATAATTGACGCAATGCCCTTCATGGCTGAATGTAAACATTACAATAACCTAATCCTGACCAGGGCGGTCCCGAGGGCTGTACGAATGCTTCAAATGCACAGGACAGAAGGGAGGCAGGGCTGCAAAAATTGCTACCCCTCCATTGTCTCCCCTGCTTGGCTGTGGCACAGTGGGAGGGGCAGGAGTTTTAGGAGGCATGCTGCACATGGCGCAATTCCATCTTGGGACACTCCTGGTCCTGACCTGAGGATGAGGATTTGGCCTTCAAAAGCTAGTCAAAAAATGTAGGGGCCCTTTTAACTAAGCCGTGGTAAATAATGGCCTGTGGCAGTGTAGACGTGTTTAGAAGGCGCATGCCAGGTCAGTTTTTACTGAGTCTGCAAAAAAAGGTGTTTTTTTTTTAATGTGACGGGAAAAGGACATGTGGGAAAACTGAAACCAGCGCACATCTAAAACCAGCCTGAGCCCTTAATGCCACTCATATACTGTGCATCAAACCTATCTATGCAGTTACAGTACATAATGGGGTAAATTCTATAAATGGAGCCTAAAAAATTGGTGCCAAAAGAAACTAGCTTAAGCAGTATTCTATCCTATATAATAAAAAGCACCTCCAACATTCTGAAGCTGACTCCGTGGCACTGTGGCAGTGTAGGGTTCGTAAGTCTGTAGTTCAGCGTTTCATTGGCTCTCACTGTCAACGAAGAACCAATCAGACAGAACGGAACTTGGAGGAGGGAAGTGGAGTGGATTGAATCTCTAACAAACAATCATATACAGGGAGGTACGAACATCAGTGGAGGCAAGTGCACAGAATGGAAGGGAAGACAAACATTTAATCACTTTGTCACTCACACACACACACACACACACACACACACACACTCAATCACTCTGTGTATCTTTCTCTTACACTGTCTGTAAAACACACTGTCACTCTCAGTCTCTCACAAGTAAGGAGCTCTTCTGATGTGATTGTTAAACTGATTGAAGGGCCTGAACAAGGAAAACTTTTACCACATTGTAACACAGTTTACACAAAAAATATTGTATATTTATTTATTTATTTATGGCATTTATATCCCACATTATTCCCGCCCATGGACAGGCTCAACGTGGTGTACAATAGTCTATTAAACAACATTAATACAAAATACAGGAATTAGCGTCAGAGAAGGGAAAGAGGAACAACAGGAGGGAGAGGGAGAGAGGGGAAGGTGACAATTTGTCGATGTGGCTGCCGTGGCTCAGAGGGATGTAACACCAGGAGGGCCCACAGCATATGCTCTACCGGAAAGGAAATCACTGAGATGGTTGATTTTTAGATTTCGTTCGTGTCAGATAGATGAGAAGAGCTCTCAAGCAGTCTAAAGTGTGCAACCGTTGGTGTTCCTCTGTTTCATGTGGAGGAGGATGAAAGGTTGGCAGCACAATGAGTTGATTCATATGAAAAGGAAATCTTACACATGTAAACAACAATTATATTCAGAATACAACCGTGGAAACATTAATGGCAAGAACTCATTACATTGCTAGCGCCCGTTTCATTGCGTTAAGAAACGGGCCTTTTTTACTAGTAATTCTATAACTGCCCCTAAAGTTCCGCACATTTTATAGAATACATGCTTAAGCAGAAAGTGAACTTGAAAGGACCTTACAATAGCGATGTGGGGACCTTTGCAAGAGCAGACCATGACAAACCTCTACCCCGATGAAGAAAAACGAAACCTGGCCATGTCAAATTTTTGAAAATATCGGGTAGATCTATGAAGATGCACACAGCGCCATAATTATATGGGACGCTGTGCCCAAATGGGAAATGCTGTTGATTATTCTGATGATCCCCGTTCTTAAAAAAAAAAAAATGTAAAAGAAAGGGACTGCGGAACGTATAAAAGTGTGGATGTTTTTGGACATAATTTAAGCAGAAAGTCAGGCATAAATTTAGGCACAATCATTTGCACCGATTGAAAACGCATGCCTAAATTTACACGTGGAGCACCATTATTTTGTAATTACATGTGTAGCTCAAAGCCACTCCCCTGTTCCTCCCTGAAATGCTCATGACCCTCCCATTTCTGCGCACCCTTTTTTGGAATGTGCGTAAATTTTAGATCCTGCGCCTAGCTTTACATGCGTTGGTCCCAATTAAATCTAATTTATGCCAATAACTGCTTGTTAAGCTAATTATTGGTACTAATTGGCTTGTTATTCAATTAATTTGCACACGCAAATCAGGAACGCATCTAAATTTGCACATGCAGTTTTTGGTAACCTTTACAGAATTGGGGGGGGGGGGGGAATCTTTATGACAAGAAACAAATGCCATAAAATCAGAAAGTGCAGGTAAAAAAAATTGTATCTGTACACTGCAGCCCGGACGCCGCACCATTACCCAAATCCCAAAGTTCAGGCCATATCACTTATTCTTTTTTATAGGTATTTAATAATGATTTCACAAGCAAAACACACTTGTTACAGCAACACAGAGAAGGAATAAACAGAAATTGGATTTATATTTCAGGTAACTTCAATCTCTTTCTTAGACCACAAAAACCGAGAAAGGGGGAACATGTCCAAAAAATAAGGAGATCAAGTCATGAAAAAACTCTAGTAGGCAAAACGTAACGTGAGTTTACACCCGCTACATTTTCAATTAATCAATTGGATAACTCAGTAAATCAGTAGCACCCGAGTCTTTGGTTTCCTGTCTCATAGCTAGGAATAATTTCCTGCGGTTTTGTGTAGACTCGGTAACATCAGGGTAAACCCATATTCTTTTTCCAAAAAACACAAAGCCTTAGAATACTGGAAATAAGCTCTTAAAACCATTTGTAAATCTTGCTCAAATACAAAGGCAATAAGTAAAGTTGTACGTTCCATAATTTCCATATTAAACTGTTCGAAAAAAATCTGAAGGATTATGTAAATCTAAATTTTTCCTAACATCTTGTGCTCCTGGTTGTCCTCCTGTATCTTTTTTGAAGAAATATAATAAATTCTATTTAATGGAGGAATAGTTTCAGTAGTAAATTTCAATACATCTAGAAGGTATTTTCTGAACATATCAGCAGGAGTTAATTCAGGAGACTTAGGAAAATTTAATAAATGTAGGTTAAGTCTTCTAAACTGGTTTTCCATCTGTTCAATTTCCTTTTGGGTCATTACTTTATCTTTCATCAAAAGTCAATAATGTTTGAAAGGCTTTAACTTCACTTTGTACTTGATCTATTTGAGTGGTACATGTGGAGGGGCATAATCGAAAGAGGCGCCCAAGTTTTCCTGAGGACATCCTCGCAGGACGTCCCGGTGAAGGGGCGGAGAAACCCGTATTATCGAAACAAGATGGGTGTCCATCTTTCTTTTCGATAATACGGTCAGGGACGGCCAAATCTTGACATTTAGGTCGTCCCTAGAGATGGTCATCCTTAGACTTGGTGGTTTCTGATTTTCGGCGATAATGGAAACTAAGGACGCCCATCTCACAAATGACCAAATGCAAGCCCTTTGGTCATGGAAGGAGCCAGCATTCATAGTGCACTGGTCCCCCTGACATGCTAGGACACCAACCTGGCACCCTAGGGGGCACTGCAGTGGACTTCAGAAATTGCTCCCAGGTGCATAGCTCCCTTACCTTGTGTGCTGAGCCCCCTCCCAAACCCCACTCCCCACAACTGTACACCACTACCATAGCCCTTACAGATGAAGGGGGGCACCTACATGTGGGTACAGTGGGTTTGTGGTGGGGTTTGGAGGGCTCATATTTATCACCACGTGTAACGGGTGGGGGGGATAGGCCTGGTCCGCCTGCCCGAAATGCATTGCACCCACTAAAACTGCTCCAGGGACCTGCATACTGCTGCGATGGACCTGAGTATGACACTTGAGGCTGGCATAGAGGCTGGCACAAAATATTTTTAAACTATTTTTTGAGGGTGGAAGGGGGTTAGTGACCACTGGGGGAGTAAGTGGAGGTCATCCCCGATTCCCTCCGGTTGTCATCTGGTCAGTTCAGGCACCTTTTCGTGGCTTGGTCGTAACAAAAAAAGGACCAAGTAAAGTTGTCCAAGTGCTTGTCAAGGCCGCCTTTTTTTCAATTATGGGTCGAGGACGCCCATCTCTTAACCACGCCCAAGTCTCGCCTTCGCTACTCCTCTGACATGCCCCCGGGAAATTTGATCGTCCCTGCGACGGAAAGCAGTTGGGGATGCCCAAAATCGGCTTTCGATTATGCCGATTTGGGCGACCCTGGGAGAAGGACACCCATCTTCCGATTTGTGTCGAAAGATGGGCGTCTTTCTCTTTTGAAAATAAGCCTGATAGTCTTTACTTGCTCTATATAGTGGTAGCAAGCAAATCTACCTTACTCACAGTAGCAGACATTTCTGCCATTGATTTCATCACCATTGCTTCTAAACTTTTCATGGCTTTCCAAATACTTTCCAAAGTTACCTCCACGGGGAAGCCATTATCATCTGCTCCCTGGATGTCTATTCCAGCAGCATTTTCCCTGACAGTCGCACCCTCATCACAAGGCTTCTGACCAACTTCGGGAATGAGGCTCTGTTTGCAAGCTGTAAACTAGACATTAATAAGCCAAATTCTTCCCTGCTATCACCCTTCATTGGCAACAGCAAATGCAAGTCATAAGCAAAACAATAACACCTTAAGCTCAATTGCCTAATGCATATAATTCTTATTATTTTTTAAAACTGTATCTGCTGTAAGTGAATCGCTTCATAAAGGCAGGTAATAAATCTCCATTAAATAAATATATTCAATAAATTATGGAGGGGGGGGGGGGGGGATGAATGTTTCATGGCTTGGACCTCAATGGGCAAAACCTGATACTGTGATGAATACTTTAGGAGGACATAGAGCAGCATGAATTGCAGACTCCTTTTCTGACCTGCCTGCTGAGCAGCTCAGGTTTACTGATGAGAAATGGTTCCCACCTACCTTATACTGACAGCTGAGTCCTTAAAAATGTTCCTGGTGTAGCTGAGCATCTATTATAGCTCTTTGGCCAGAGACACAGATAGGACCTGCCGAATCGCACTCAGGAGGCAGAGGGGTGCCAAGAGGCATGGTGGGGCACAGCATGCTTTAAAAGAGGAGGTAAGAGAAACATACAACCATCCCTCTGTGAAGTAGCACAAGTTTGGGAGAGGGCTAGTAAGAGATAGAGACAGTCCCCTTCAAAGGGAACTCTGGGGAGGGGGATCCCTTCCTGTTCTGAGTGGACCGGAGGGAACTCGGTGGAGAATGGCTAAGAAGCACAGAGAAAATTATCCTCAGTATAGGACAAAGGAAGCTTTGTATTTGGGTTGAGGTGGATAAGGGGCTTGAAGATCATATTCAGCACTGATGGACCTATCAAGTGATGTATCTGATGTGGACAGAGAGAAGTATGACAGTTCAGACTTAATCTTTTATTTTTAACTTACTCTCTTCTGACCGTCATTTTTATTTCCTTGAGTTCAAACTTCAAGCCTTGAACTTTCCAAGGAAGAAATGGCACATAGCAGCCTCCTTGTGTCTTTCTAGGTTCTGCCCCTCCCCCCTCCATACTCAGTGTTACTTAACCGGCCAGGAATGGCTCCTGGCCAGTTAAACAGTGCTTAGCCAACTAAGTGCTAATACTCAGTGCGAGATAGCCTGTCATCTCCACTGAATATTAGCGCTTAATACATAGTGGCTAATGGGCTGTATTGCATATAGCTGACTATTGGTGAATATTAAAACACTAGCCAGCTAAGTTAGCAGGCAAGTCTGACCGCATAAATAGCAGTCCTATCTTGCCCACTATAAATTTAACCAGCCAGTGCTGAATATTCACTTAGCTGGTTAAGTTTGAGCTGGCCAAAAAAAAATAAAAATGGATATTCAATGCCAGTCACAGAAAATGACCCAGCATTGAATATCTGGGGTCAATGCTGATTGCTGCACTTATGCAGGCTGCCTCCTGCGGTCTGAATATCGGGCCCTGTGTCTTTAGGCTTTGGTAGGGTTGTTGTTGTCCCTCCACCCCTAACTCAGAGCTGGTAAGTTACCCATTCCAAGAGGAAGACTGTTTGGCCAGTCCTGGATTTCTGCCAACCTCATTCTGGTGGGTTCTCACTCAGTCCTTCTGCTTGTCAAAATGTTTGTCCAAGTTTGATAGAGACAGACTCTGGACATTAACTTTCATATGCCCACACTTTTTGTGTACTTGGGTGTGTTCATGCTGTTAAGTAGGCTTGGAGGCCTATGATAGTAGCTCTATATGTGGAGGGGCATTTTTGATATGTCTAATTCCGATTTTGGACATTTTGTAGAAAACGTTCAAAAATCCAATAGTGAATATGGCCATTTTCAAATCAGAAAAACGTCCAAATTTTGTTTTGAAAATGGCCATTTGATAGATGTTTTTGTGCTCAGTGCATCTATATTTTGAACCATTTTTTGGAAAAAAAAACAAACAAACCAAAATATCCAAGAGAAAAACACACAAAAATAAGCCATTAGGATGTATGAAGGGGGGTGGGGGATGGGGAAGCATTATTAGTAGACTGGCCACACAGGCCGCACCCCGTCAGTCCCTCTCTTTTTCCTCCAGCGGCACTTATGGGCTGCCTGCGGCCTGCACCAGGGTTTTTTCTCTGAACTGTCCTGCCCCTTCTGATGCAACTTCCTGTTTTCTGAGGAGCAGGAGAGACTTGCTGAACTAAACATGTATACTCTAGAGGAAAGGAGAAACAGGGATGATATGATACAGACGTTCAAATATTTGAAAGGTATTAATCCGCAAACGAACCTTTTCCGGAGATGGGAAGATGGTAGAGAGGACATGAAATGAGATTGAAGGGGGGCAGACTCAAGAAAAATGTCAGGAAGTATTTTTTCACGGAGAGAGTAGTGGATGCTTGGAATGCCCTCCCGCGGGAGGTGGTGGAAATAAAAACGGTAACGGAATTCAAACATGCGTGGGATAAGCATAAAGGAATCCTGTGCCGAAGGAATGGATCCTCAGGAGCTTAGTCAAGATCGGGGGCGGGGCTGGTGGTTGGGAGGCAGGGATAGTGCTGGGCAGACTTATACGGTCTGTGCCAGAGCCGGTGGTGGGAAGCGGGACTGGTGGTTGGGAGGCGGGGATAGTGCTGGACAGACTTGTACGGTCTGTGCCAGAGCCGGTGGTTGAGAGGCGGGGCTGGTGGTTGGGAGGCGGGGATAGTGCTGGGCAGACTTATACGGTCTGTGCCCTGAAGAGCACAGGTACAAATCAAAGTAGGGTATACACAAAAAGCAGCAAATATGAGTTATCTTGTTGGGCAGACTGGATGGACCGTGCAGGTCTTTTTCTGCCATCATCTACTATGTTACTATGTTAGTGGTGCAACAGAGATGGTAAACAAGGAGCGGATAAAGCAGATCCTTGTGGTAATTCCCAGTCTAGTTCCAATCCATAACCACCCTCTCAAATCTCCTCTGTACAAATGCTGTATGCAAACCATTCTAACGCAGTTCTCCAAATTCTATATACGACGCTAAAAAATGTGCAAGTGCAATTTAATTGAATAACAAGCCAATTAGCACCAATAATTGGGTGCTATTAATAGGTTATCGGCGCTCATCGGTACTAATTAAAATGTTTAGGCACTGAGATCTGCATGCAAATTTTGCGCAGCTCCAAAAAAGGAGCGCATCCATAGGAGGGTCATGGGCGATTCGTGTTCGTGTGATTTATATGCATTGTTATAGAATAAGGGGGATCTGCATCTAATTTAGGCATGAGGATTTTACACCAGAATTCAGTTGGTGTAAATTCTCGTATTCCAGTGCTAAGCACTATTCTATAAATGGTACCTAATTTTTAGTGAAACTCTATAATGAAACAGGGAAATCCAAACTTAATTAATAACTATTCAACCACTCCAGAAAGTTTGCACAATTAGTTTGCGGGTGTCTCCCCAATGTTAAACAATTATACAAATAGGAACCACCATACCCTGAAGATAAGTACTGTTGGTCTTTTAGATTGCACCTTGATGGTCCTCGGGGTTGATAGTGGGGACTGACTGTTTTGTGGGGTTTTGAACAAGGGGTGGTCCGTGCAGTCTTTATTTCTCATTTGAGTCGAATACAGTCTGTGTTACTTTGGTGTTTGCTGTCCCCCATTACATGATTGGTAAGGAAAAAAAAGGGGGTTTTAAAATCATTCGTTTTTCTCACTCACACTGAGTTTTTGCGTTTGATTGGTTTTTCTCTTTTTTCTCCTTACTGGAACCAATGATATTAATGGAAACCTAAATAGATGGTGGTTTGTTAATACATTTGTATTTTTCCCTATCCGGAGATTTGAGGTTCCTATTTGTATAATTGTTTAATATTGGGGAGACACCCACAAACTAATTGTGCAACCTAACTTTTAATGCCATTTATAAAATAGCACCTAGCGCTATTTTTTTTTTCAGCACCAATTTTTTGGCATCATTTATAGAATTTGGTCCTCTGCCACTTATCCTGCACATTGAGCATGAATAACCACTGCCAGATCATGTTTTGATAGACTAGGGTGCAAGTTAATGAGAGTCATTTGCATGCAGCTATGGAACGCACTACCGAAGGCCATAAAAACAATGCAAGACCTAACTATCTTCCGAAGGCTACTGAAAACAGATCTTTTCAAGAAGGCATACCATAAACATCCATCTTAAACACTAAATAGTAACATCATACACGATCTATACAAAACCGAACTTCTATCGCATGAATGCTTAACCTCTTTGCTATTAATGATCAAGCACTACCACTATATACCTTATGTCAATTATGCTCTCTCTATAGTCGATAACCTAATGTATGTTACAATTCAATTTATTATTCAGGAACCTTCATGCAATACCATAATGTATTCTTCTTTACCATGTATGCATGTATGTATGCACATGGTATATATATATATATATATATATATATATATATATATATATATATATATACCATGATCTGTTCCATATATATGATGTTCCATGTATGTTACCATGTATGTATGCACCTTAACACAATACCATATATAATTCAGTTACCCGGAAATGGCAACCGCCATTACGGCAAATGTAAGCCACATTGAGCCTGCAAATTGGTGGGGAAATGTGGGATACAAATGCTACAAATAAATAAATAAAATTCACTGACGACAGCTGAACCTTCTGTCCAACTGGATCCCTAAACTAGGAGCAGTTTCCCGGGCCTGGAGAGCACTTCCAATACAATTGGGAAGGTCATCAGTACTCTTTGTCATCTACCTAGGAAGAGACACTTTGGATTCAACATGCTAACCACACTCGTTGATTTCAGCTCCTGAAAGCCAAATGCCCAAAGCAACCATGTTGGACAGAACACACATTTCTGAAGTAATTAAAGAAAGCAATAGAAGATTATGGGCTGAAGATTATGGGCTATCTTATATTTGCTAAAGGTTCATCCACAAGGGAGCAAGAATGGATCTAGTTATTGAAAAGAGGAGTTTTTAGCAAAGTTACTTTTCCTATCCACTCTTTATCCATCCCTAGTGAGAGTGGAGAGCAGGAGAGATTTGCACTAAATACTCTTTCACCCTGGTGTTTTGCTCTCGTGATCCCAGAAGAGGAAGAAAGGGCATTTTCTTTTCAACAAGATTGAAGATAACTTCCTCTTGAGAATATCACTCCCCCTGAGACTCTCTTAGTCAAAGAAAGAACCATGGAAAAACCACATAGTAATATATAAGAAAGGAAGACTAGGCTCCAGAAACCACATCTCTAAATCTTTGTCAAAAAGAACAGTAGGTCCTGCTCTTCTCTTGCCTTTGATGGCGGAGCCTGGTCTGTTCTCAGTTAGACATTTGTAACATAAGCGAATTGATACGTCGTATTGTTTGGTATGCTGTACTAAGTTCTGTTCACCAATAAAAAACGATTTTCAGAATAAAAAGAAAATAAAAAGGAAGACTAGACATTTATTTTGCAATAACCGTTCATGCAAGAAGCAGATGGTCTATGAGGCCTAGTGAGAGAAACAGGTGAGCGCAAACATGGAAGGAAAATTCACTTTCATAGTGTTAAGCATCAGTCACCAGTGATTAACTCCTTTGCAAAGTCATTTGGTGTCAGCGATAATAACAACACTTTAATAGTAATTGCAGTGTCTATTGGTATTTAAACAGCAGCACTCATTACAGGCATCATGGAAGACCACTGCTGATGGTATGAAGAATGATGCCTGCAGAATGTAACAAGACCTAATGAAGCAGTTAAACCTGCATTACGACTTCTTTCTGTGTGTGTGGGCATGTGTTTTGTATAAAGCTATTTTTATTCTGAAAATGAATTATAGGATTCACTTCGCTAAATATGGCTGCTCCCACTTTTAACTCATTCTGTATCTTCTCTCTGGATTGCTGATGTGTACTGAGAGAGCAGGTCTGGGCCCCAGGTGGGTATAGAGAAAACAGAGTTGCCAAATTATCCAGTTCCCAGGAGGGAGACTGTGTGGCCACCCTGGTTCTGAATTTAAATCCCAAAGTTGTGTTGCATTTGTAGTGTTTGATTCTATGCATTGAAATCAGTGCTCCTGGTCCCAGAGAGCACTAGGATAGGGTTGCTTGAATTCACAGACTGGTTAAAACCTGGAACTGGGTAACTTCACAACTCTGTGATACTGTTCGCCTGGGCTCACATTCTACACTTGAGATTCAAATGAGTGTATGATCATAAAGGATCTGTGAGGGAAGTGGGGGGGGGGGGGAGTGGTGCCTGCATGAGAGAAGAGATCTTCCTCACTGGGAAGGAAGTGAGAGGGAACCCTTCTCCTTCTATTCTGCCTTCTTCCCCAGCCCTCCCCAGTTCTAAATCCCTATCCTAGATCCTCTCCTCCTTAGTTCCAGATCCTCCTGTCCTTCCTCCATCCTAGAATCTTCATCCTTCCTTTCCATTTCATATTATCCCCCTCTACCATCTTTGATCTTTCTCTTCTCCATCTCTATCCAGTCCTTTCCTCTCTCTCTCTGATTCTTCTTCACTTTTCTCTCTCACTCCTGAGATCATTTCGCCATGATTCCGAGGGAACGGTACACTCTAGAGAGTAAAGAACTTTTGTGCACGAAAAAGGAACAAGACTTGGGTGTGATTGTATATGATGATCTTAAGATGGTCAAACAGGTAGAAAAGGCAACGGCAAAAGCCAGAAGGATGTTTGGGTGCATAGGGAGAGGAACGGCCAGTAGGAAAAAGGAGGTGATGATGCCCTTCTATGAGACTCTGGTGAAACTTCATTTAGAATATTGTATACAATTCTGGAGACCACACCTTCAAAAAGATATAAAAAGAACGGAGTTGGTCCAGAAGGTGGCTGCTAAAATGGTCAGTGGTCTTCATCATAAAGAATATGGCATGGAGACAGACTTAAAGATCTCAATATGTATACTTTGGAAGAAAGGAGGAAAAGGAATCTCTGGAATGAGGAGGCATAGGATGAAGGTGAAAGGGGATAGACTCAGAAGTAACATGAGGAAATATTTCTTCATGGAGAGGGTGCTGAATTTGTGGAATGGCCTCCTGGTGGAAGTGGTGGAAACAAAAACAGTATTCAGGAGAGCTTGGGTCAAGTACATCTCTAAGGGAGTGATAGGGAGAGTTCATGGCATGGATGGACAGACTGGATAGGCCATATGGTCTTTATCTGCCTACATTTTTCTGTGTTTCTATGCTACTGTACTTCCTGTCTTCCCTACATCAATCACTCTGATCCCTTTTCCCTCATCTGAAAAAAAACCCTTCAAAAACCTTCTACCCAGAAAGCAACTGTCACTGGAAACAAAGGACCTCATGTGGCTTGATGATCAGCACACGTGAGTAACATAGTAAATGATGGTTGATAAAGACCTGTACAGTCCATCCAGTCTGCCCAACAAGATAAACTCATTTTACATGGTATGTGATCACATTTTATATGTATACCTGAGTTTGATTTGTCCTTGCCTCTCAGGGCACAGACCATAGAAGTCTGCCTAGCACTGTTCTTGTATTAAATGCTCTGAAGCTAATGTTGAAGCCCCTTTAAAATTTACACTCCAGTCCATCAATATCTATTCAGTCACGATCAGGGCGCAGACCGTAGAAGTCTGCCCAGCACTGGTTTTGCTTCTAAACAGGATTCCTTTGTGTTTGTCCCTCACATGTTTGAATTCCATTACACAGAACATTTGACACCTGAGAGTCAAATTCCAATCCTCCTCCTGATACTTTCATGCCCCAGTTTGACTGTGTAAACCTTTACATGTGAGTTTTGTGGTCAATGGGTCTGAATGGGATTATCAAAGATCATCATTCACCCCTTACTCCCAGGGACCATTTCTGGATAGGGGGTGGTGTGAAACAGACATCCAGGGTCCTGGTTTTGTGTGATCCAAGTATAATGGTCCAAAGAAGTGAAATGTCAACAAAATCTAGACACCCATTGATTTGGCTGTTCAAAAACGAATTTAATTTTGCTGGTTGAATTTGTGGATGCAGGACAAATGGCAGCCGAAAAAGACAATGTAAACCAGAAGTTATCTGGTGGTATCTAGTGACATAGAAGATGATGGCAGATAAATACGTAAAAGGTCCTTACATACAATCTGCCCAGTAAGGTATTTAGGGTTGTAACTACTGCTCTTTGTAGTTTATCCCCAATGTCTTTGTTTAGAGTTCTAACATGTTAGTTTTAACATTGGTGATACAAAGCTGAGGTCAACTGAGGCGAACTCTAACAAATTAGGTGGGAAGATACCAAATCCTCTCCCAGTCTGGCTAGGACTCACACTTGATGATCCAGTATTTCCAGTTGATTCTCTCCTGGTCTAGACCAGCTACTACCTAACTGACAGAATCTTCAATTGTAGTCTCTACTCTCCTCCAGCATCTCAACAGAGTTGTGGTGAAACCATTCCAACTCCTTAACATGAGTCCTCCAGACCCTAGTTTCTTTTCCCAAGCTCCAGGTGCTCTAGAACTTCTAGGAGCCCACTCTCTAGTGCCCCAACATTCCTGCCTGAGTTCCAGCACACTTTAGGAAGTGCAGAAGCATTAAAGTTACATAGAGGGGCATAATCGAACGGGGGCGCCCATCTATAAGGACTGCCCCGTAAAGGGGCGTCCCCCAACCGTATTGTCGAAACAAGATGGGCAGCCATCTTTTGTTTCAATAATACGGTCGGGGACGGCCAAATCTCAACATTTGGGTCGACCTTAGAGATGGCTGACATTGGTTTTTCACCGATAATGGAAACTAAAGACGCCCATCTCACAACCGGCCAAATCCAAGCCATTTGGTCATGGGAGGAGCCAGCATTTGTAGTGCACCAGTCCCCTCACATGCCAGGAGAACAACCGGGCACCCTAGGGGGCATTGCAGTGGACTTCACAAATTGCTCCCAGGTGCATATCTCCCTTACCTTCTGTGCTGAGCCCCCCCAAAACCCACTACCCATAACTGTACAACACTACCATAGCCCTTACAGATGAAGGGGGGCACCTACATGTGGGTTTGTGGTGGGGTTTAGAGGGCTCATATTTACCACCACAAGTGTAACGGGTGGGGGGGGGGGGGGGGATAGGCCTGGGTCTGCCTGCCTGAAGTGCATTGCAGTACCCACTAAAACTGCTCCAGGGACCTGCATACTGCTGTGATGGACCTGAGTATGACACTTGAGGCTGGCATAGAGGCTGGCACAAAATATTTTTAAACTATTTTTTGAGGGTGGAAGGGGGTTAGTGACCATTGGGGGAGTACCTACATGTGGGTACAGTGGGTTTCGGGTGGGTTTTGGAGGGCTCCCATTTACCACCACAAGTGTAACAGGTAGGGGGGGGATGGGCCTGGGTCCGCCTGCCTGAAGTGCACTGTAGTACCCACTAAAAACTGCTCCAGGAACCTGAATAGTGCTGTGATGGAGCTGGGTATGACATTTGAGGCTGGCATAGAGGCTGGCAAAAAATGTTTTTTAATTTGTTTTTTTTTGGGTGGGAGGGGGTTTGTGACCACTGGGGGAGTAAGGAGAGGTGATCCCCGATTCCCTCCGGTGGTCATCTGGTCAGTTCGAGCACCTTTTCAAGGCCAAAGTTTATGGGGGCGTGTCCGAGGAGTGGTGAAGGCGGGACTGGGAGTCTGGAGACACGGTCCGTGTTTCGGCGTCACAAAACGCCTGACTCAGGAGTCACGATAATATTCAAAGGATATACTGAACAAACAAAGCTGCCCGAAGGCATCCGCTCGAGAGAAAATACTTACGAACCGGCACTCCCCAAAGGAGTCCGCTCATTGTTTGTGTTGGGTCCTTGTGTTCAAGCAGCAAATAAAGCGTCTTTTAAGCACTATCGATGTTGGATTCGTCCTTTGGTCAGCCTCTACTCTTGTTTGATTGGATGATTTGGCGTAGAGGTTCTTCCTGTTTGCTGTTCCTCATCTATTTCTCCCTGACATAAGAATGGGCCTGTTTCACCTCTGCTGGCACACCGAGCTCCTAGGCACTGCTGCAAAACTCCTGGCTGGTCCTACATATCTTCCTCATTAGCTCCAGCTGACTTCAGAACAGCAAGTCAGGTCACCAGTAGCCAAATGGTTGCAAGGGCAAGCTGAATATGTCTTCCACTCTGTTTGGAATGTCGGTCTTTCTCAATGTCTGCTGGTAGCTGGCCCAACAGTAAATCCTTCTGACTGTGCTTTCGGCAGCTCCTGGAATCACTTCCGTAAGGTCATCTCTGTGATGCTGCAAGCAGCTGTTGCAGAGAGGTTAGGAACTTAGATATCCTCTCTTGTAACACAAAGTTCCATGCATCAGAGACCTGTGAATGCCATCAGGTCTTGTGGGTAACTCTGCAACTGAGACAAACTCTGGGCAAACAGTTTCTCTGCTTCATTAGTCACCAGGTGTCTCATTTAGACCAATCAGGCAGAGGTGTATGCATGCTTAGCAGATGGGGTAAGGCCTCAGATAATGAGGGACATTATTGAGCCATCCAGGTGGTACAGGATGGTGCACTAACAAGGGAGTTAACTATGAATACCTCAGCCCTGTATCTTCTCTGTGAGCCTCTCTTCCCCAAACTTCCCACAGGGAGAACTGGATGGAGACTGCACGCAGTCCTTTCACACAAACAATATGTGCTTGGATAATATCAGAGCAGCACAGCATCCGGAGAACAGTACTGCAAGAAATTATGTAGAAGCCATGGTAGTGTTGCTCATAGGTGGTCGGTGGCCCAACTGTTTGGGGAGGCTAAAGGGGGCGGGGCCAGGGGTGGAGCTTAAATCCATAATTGTCTGATAACACACAGAAAAAAATAAATAAAAATAAAAGTCACAATTAATATCTTTTATTAAATTTAGATATTAGATATGTATCATATGTCAAAGAATAAAGTGGTTGCTCAAAGCATATTCTAAGCACAATCGCTCAACTGCAAAACATTATGCACAACTTTGTGCAAAAACACACTCAGAACCTTACTGTACCATAAATATTACACTGGGCAGAAACTAATACACCAATATACCACCCATACGGAAAATGCAGACCGTCAACAATATGAAACAAGGGATCATATCATCACAATTCTCATGTAGAGCCACAAAACACCCTAATTCATGTTTAATGTGGGATAAAATGCCATAAATAAGTAAATAAATATAAACTTTTAATGTTGAGCACCTGATTCTCAAAGTGGACATATTCCAAACAATATAATGATAATAAAATGATCTTTTCTACCTTTGTTGTCTGGTGACTTTTTCTAATCATGCTGGCCCAGTATCCGATTCTTCTGCTATCTGTCCTCAGTGCAGGTCAGGAAGTCATCCTCATTAAATATCCCCCTGGCAACCCAAGACACCTCCAGCCAACCCCCCTTGCTCTCCCAGCAGTAAGGTAAACAAACCATAAACCAATTTCTACAACTGGTTACACAAGGCTAGAGGGCTTTCACTGCAGCTCCTGCTGTGAGGATGGAGGTAAATCAACAATTTAAACCCCTCAGAGCACAGCAGGGGAGGCTTAGCCTCTCCAAGCCTCTTACACCGGGCGCCTATGATGTTGCTCATGAAATGGTTCATGGCCTGTTAGACCTCAGGCCTTCAAAGGTGACTCAGGCAACATCTCTAAAGAAGGGTAAAGAAGAAAGAGTTTTGACAGAACTTCTCTTTTCATTGCACCTCCTCTTGAAGTCTTTCATGACCATTTTGATTTGATTTATTAACTTAATATTCCATTACTTGAAGCACATCATGACAGATTACAATCAAAAGTACTGTGCTCAATTTTGCCATAAATAATACAAAAGCAGTGAAAAATAAGTCCAATAATTTTCTACTCATGTTCAAAGCGTTCTTCAAGCAAAGTCCTAAAGGGCAAATAATGAAGCTTTTCTCTTAAAACTACAGGGAAGTTATTCCAGATGTAGGGTCCCGCATAAAGAAATTACCCTTGCTTAAGTGGATGACAGATGTGGATGTAATGTGCCCACACGATCTCACAATTTTCAGAGCCTGTGACGATTCTAAACTTGTTAGTAATGGACTTGCACTTAAATAGTAGTGTTGTTCCTATAGGGACAACTTTGAGAGATTTCCACAGATAAATTAGGGGCCCTTTTACAGAGCGGCGGTAAGCCCAATGAGGGCTTACTGCTCGCTATTCTGGGGACTACTGCTGGCCCAATGTGGCTGCTGGCGGTACTTCTTCCAGGTTTGAGCGTGCACCATTTCTGGGGGAAAAGAAATGGTTAGCACAGCAGTCACCTGGCGGTAATCAGGCATCGCTGTGTGGGTTACCATGGGAACCCTTACTGTCACCTCATTGGGTGGCAGTAAGGGTTCCCTGCCACATGGCCACACAGTAAGAGTTTTCTTACCGCATGGTCCATTTTGTGTTGGGGGCTTTTTACCTGCTGCAGTAAAAAGGGCCCTGGCACGTGGGGAAAACAGCTACCGCAGGGTCCTTTTTCCCCGCAGCTTGGTAAAAGGATCTCTTAGGGTTTTAAACCCCCTTTCAAAACTGTCTTCCCCTGTCTGTAAAGGAAAGTACTTGCACGGTTTTATTTGTCCCGTTTTTGGATTGCGCTCACACCTTTATTGAGTAGTACATCAAGGTGAGCTACATTCAGGTACACTGGGTAATTCCCTGTCCCTGGAAGACTCCCAATCTAAGTGTGTAGTTGAGACGATGTAGGGTTAAATGACTTGCCTAAGATCACAAGGAGTAGCAGTGGGATTTGAACTCAGCACCGTTTGGAGATCAAGACTGACACTTCAACCACAAGGCTCACCTTGGGGAAAGGAGACCGGGCTGGGGTGGCCTACTTGAGGTACATTCTGGGGTTTAATTTGAAATCATAGCGCTTTCCGTATGACGCGTGACTCTATGGGGAAAGCGCGCATGTTGGACTTGATTCAGTACGTGGCGCCCAACGTTATACTATAAAGGGAGCTCCTGCGTCAAAATTTGGGCTCTAGGACTCGCACCGGAGGCGTAGCCAGATCTCGATTTGGGAGGGGGCATGAGCCCTAAGTGTGTGTGTGGGGGGGGGGGGAGGAGAGGGCACATTATGCCATGCCTCCCTGCCGCTCTCAACCCCCACCGTAACCCCACATACCTGGGCTGGCAGGGGTCCCCAAGCCCTGCCAGCAGAAGCTTTCCTGTAGCAATATTCACCACCGTGCCACCTGCCCTACTTTCCCACCCCGGCGTGCATGCTCGTTTTTAGTATCCTATAAAGGAAAGGATGCATCTACTTTTCTTCATCGAATAGGATTGAAATAGAGGAATGGTCTAGTGAACTTTGAGCTGTTTACCTTTTGTTTGTTTGTTACATTTGTACCCCGCGCTTTCCCACTCATGGCAGGCTCAATGCGGCTTACATGGGGCAATGGAGGGTTAAGTGACTTGCCCAGAGTCACAAGGAGCTGCCTGTGCCTGAAGTGGGAATCAAACTCAGTTCCCCAGGACCAGAGTCCACCATCCTAACCACTATGCCACTCCTCCACCCTAACCACTAGGCCACTCCTCCACTGTTGCTACTATTTGAGATTCTACATGGAATGTTGCTATTCCACTAGCAACATTCCATGTAGAAGTCGACCCTTGCAGATCACCAATGTGGCCGTGCAGGCTTCTACATGGAATGTTGCTAGTGGAATAGCAACATTCCATGTAGAATCTCCAATAGTAGCAACATTCCATGTAGAATCTCCAATAGTATCTATTTTATTTTTGTTACATTTGTACCCTGCGCTTTCCCAGTCATGGCAGGCTCAATGCGGCTTAAATGGGGCAATGGAGGGTTAAGTGACTTGCCCAGAGTCACATGGAGCTGCCTGTTTGAATGTGCCTAACTTTGTGCTCTGGACATTTACAGTTGAAGATAACAAAGGAAGCTAAGTGCATGCATTTAATACTATATATATTAGAGGCACTGCTCAGATCTTTGAAACTGTTGTATATGTTTTTATTATGAAAACTGAGTAAGGTAATAGCCATATTATTTTCCTTATTAATGGCAGTTGTTTTTTTTTCTAGCAGTGTTTTTTTTTTTCTCTCCCTGTTGTTTCCCACTGCGGTTTTTACAATCTGCCATTGAGCTGATCAGAGCGTGCCCTATGGGGTTATATCTTGTAAAAGTCTACGACTTATCCCAGGGCTGCTGAGGCTGGTATTGATTAAGAAGTAATATGCTAGTGGCCTGCTGTTTCTCAATTTTCAAGAGCAATATACGTTTTTAGGTTTTTGTATTTATACCTCATAAGCATGCATTAGAGCATTCAATTAACATAGATATTTTGCGCCTGCTGTTCGTGAAGGCTGACAATACAGGGTAAATCCATGCATGCACAAATCAAATATTCCCATGAAATTTTCCTCTCATGACCTAAAAACATCCCCCCTCTCCTCATAGAAGGGATCACCTCTTTTTAAAACAACTTTGGAAGCCCACATTTACTCACAGTCAGGCAGCAGTGTTCGGCCAGGGCTACTGACCTAGGCAAATGACTTTGGAAATCACCCTCTATCAGTATATACAACAACGATGTAAAGGAAGCTACAATGTTTACAGCACCATGACACAGTTTCTGCTGTCAAGATATGACAGTTCACATCCCATTGAATTATTTATCCATGTCAGACCGTCTCTTGGGAGCGGTGACAGCTCTCTAGAACTGTTTCCTCTGCTTGGCCCTGAGGGCACCTGACAGGACAGATACCTCTTATTTTAGCAGCCTGGGGATCATGGGGAGGGGCAGAGAAGGGGGAAGTTTATTGATACCTGGTGTACTTTTCCAATGCAGAGTCACAGATAAAGGGATCTGAAGAGAGAAGGTTCTGGGACTGCCATCCTAGAAGCTCATGAATGATGCCATCTCTGACTCTTCTTTGCCAGTCTAGTAAAAGGTATCAAACTGCAGAGACTGGGCATCCAAAGGTCAGATGACATTTAATGCAAGTGCAAAGTGATGCATGTGGGAAAGAGGAACCCAAACTATAGCTACATGATGCAGGGTTCCACATTAGGAGTCACCGACCAGGAAAAGGATCTCTAGATGTCATCGTTGATGAAATGTTCAAACCCTCTGCTCAGCGTGCAGCAGCGGCTAAGAAAGCAAATAGAATATTAGGAATTATTAGGAAAGGAATGGAAAACAAAAATGAGAAAGTTATGATGCCTTTGTATTGCTCCGTGGTGCGACCACACCTTGAATACTGTGTGCAATTCTGGTCACCGCACCTCAAAAAAAGATTTAGTGGAATTAGAAAAGATACAGAAGAGGGTGATAAAAATGATAAAAAGGGGATGGGACGACTTCCTTATGAGGAAAGGCTAAAGTGGACAGGGCTCTTCACCTTGGAGAAGAGACATCTGAGGGGAGATATGATAGTGGTCTATAAAATAATGAGTGGAATGGAATGGGTGGACGTGAATTGCTTGTGTACACTTTCCAAAAATACTAGTACTAGGGGGCACACAATGAAGCTTTTAAGTAGTAAATTTAAAACAAATCAGAGAAAATATTTCTTCACTCATGTAATTAAACTCTGCAATTCGTTGCCAGAGAATGTGGTAAAAGCAGTTAGCTTAGCAGGGTTTTAAAAAAAGTTTTGGATAACTTCCTAAAAGAAAAGTCCATAAGCCATTGTTAAGATGGACTTGGGAAAATTCCACTGCTTATTTCTAGGATAAGCAGCACAAAATCTATTTTACTGTTCTGGGATCTTGCCAGGTACTTATAACCTGCAGGGCCGTGCCGATGCGGTAAGCGGGGTAAGCACCGCAGGGGGGCGCCCACCTCTGGAGGGCGCCGCCGCGGTGCTTACCCTCACCCCGCGTCGCCAAGGCCTTTAAATCTTTTACCTCGGTCGCAACAGCGTCAGTGAAAGCGCTGCCGACGTCTCCCTTCCCTTGCACTCGTTGGTTCCCTCAGTGTCCCGCCTTCTTCTGACGTCAGAAGAAGGCGGACACTGAGGGAACCAAGAGCATGAAGGGAAGGGAGATGTCGGCAGTGCTCCGCTTTCACTGACGCTGCTGCGACCGAAAGTAAAAGATTTAAAGGCCCCAGGGCGCGGAGGGAAGGGCAGAGAGGCATGGATGGGAGGGCAGAGAGGCATCGATGGGAGGGCAGGGCCCAGGGAGAGGACAAATTGCTGGAAGGGGAGGGGAGAGAGGATTGCTGGCTATGGATGGAGGAGGGAAGGGCAGAGAGGGACAAGGATGGACATGGGGGCCCAGGGAGAGGACAAATTGCTGGAAATGGAGGGGAGGGGAGAGAGGAGGATTTCTGGCTATGGATGGAGGAGGGAAGGGCAGAGAGGGACAAGGATGGACATGGGGGCCCAGGGAGAGGACAAATTGCTGGAAATGGAGGGGAGGGGAGAGAGGAGGATTGCTGGCTATGGATGGAGGAGGGAAGGGCAGAGAGGGACAAGGATGGACATGGGGGCCCAGGGAGAGGACAAATTGCTGGAAATGGAGGGGAGGGGAGAGAGGAGGATTGCTGGCTATGGATGGAGGAGGGAAGGGCAGAGAGGGACAAGGATGGACATGGGGGCCCAGGGAGAGGACAAATTGCTGGAAATGGAGGGGAGGGGAGAGAGGAGGATTGCTGGCATGGATGGAGGAGGGAAGGGCAGAGAGGGACAAGAATGGACATGGATGGGAGGGCAGGACCCAGGGAGAGAGGAGAAATTGCTGGAAATGGATATAGAGCAAGAAATGAAGAAGAAAGGAGAAAAATAAAGAAATAAATGGAAAGGAAGCCCTGGAAATGGAGTTAAGAGGACAGATAGCAGCAGAATCAGATACTGGACCAGCATGATTGAAAAAAGAAAGTCACCAGACAACAAAGGTAGAAAAAAATCATTTTATTTTCATTTTAGCATTTGGAATATGTCCACTTTGAGAATTTACATCTGCTATCTTATTTTGCAATGTATAGCAATTTGTTTCTAAGAATATTGCTGACAATTCCTTTCAGTGTGGCAAGTGGTGAGCGATCAATTTCATGGGGGGGGGGGGGTGATCATTTTCACAGGGGGGGGGGGGGGGGCGCCAACTGATAGTCTGCAGGGGGGCGCCAGAGACCCTAGGCACGGCCCTGATAACCTGGATTGGTCACTGTTGGAAACAGGATACTGGGCTTGATGGATCTTCGGTCTGTCCAAGTATGGCAACACTTATGTACTTATGCTCTTATGAGAGCCCAGGTTTCTCTGTGTTTAGCCAGGCAGCTAGATCACTATATGACTGTTATTAGGGAAACAAAAATGCATCTCCTCCCATTCTCTCTCTCTCTCTTTCTCTCATAGAAACACCCCCCCCCCCCCCATCCTAACTGTACCTATAAAGGAAACATAAACCATCCCCATAAGTGCTGTGAGCCCCATCCCCCGCCTTCCAAACTCTCTGAGCTGAACCCGGTTTATAATCATACCGTTCACAGTATTAATTTTTTTAAAACCCTTGCATGTTATCTGATTTTATGATTTCTTTTCTTCCTTTGCCACCCACTCAAGCAAACTAAAGATGAATGCATCCTATGAAACCATGCAGATAATGTTTTAAGCTATTATACCCCTGTGGACAGAATATAGGACATTAATTCTAAGCTCTTTTTCTTTCTGTAGGTGAGAGTTTCAACGATTCCATGAAAAATATTGTCCTTCCGTGTTGCAAATCGGGATTATTATGCAGAAATGAGACTGGAGGAAAATTACCTTTTATTTTAGGCCTCGTAAAGAGGCAGAGAAAGATAGGGAAGAACAAAAATTGCCCCGTTTCCCTGGGAAGTAGCAATTTGTTGCTAGCGTATGTGCAAAATTGAATAGCACAGTGAAGTGTGTGTATTCGAGTGGATGATGGGAAAGGGAAGACAGAACAGTAGATTGTCTGATCACTGCCAGTGGTGGGTGATATGGGCATTGCATTTTGTCTAGCAAAAAAGGTGCCCGTACTCAAATGCCAGGCCACCCTTCAGGGATGGAGTGATCACTGAGGGACCCACCCCACAATAGCCAGGCCCCCTGCAACCAGACGCAGAATCTATGACAAGGCAGAATTTGTATGTAGAACCTGAGCTCTTTCATTAAAATATGAGAATCATGGGTCAATTTTAGCAGACAACGGAAAAGGTGCCGGTACTCAGTACCCCCAAGGCCCCCCTCAAAAAAAGCCCTGGATATGGGTGTGGTGCATGAGGCATCTCCACAGCTTTCTTGCTCAGAATAATGTGCTGAGGGGTCCTTTTACCAAGCTGCGGCAAAAGGGAGCCTGCGCAGTGTTTGTGGCTTGCGCCGAGGCCCCCTTTTACCGCAGCAGGTTAAAGGCTATCTTTTTCTGAGGACAAAAAGTGGAAACAGGGAGCTCTATCAGATGAGGCAAGGACTCTACAGAGAGAGGCTTTAGGTGGATGAGAGAAGCAGCATGCTTTCAACACAGCAGCACTAAAGGCAAGTTTGGAGGGCTGAGATGGGCAGGAGCAGAGAATAAGAGGACATGGACTGTGAGGGGTGGGGGTGGGGTGCAGGAGCACCAGGAAAGGTAAGCAGGAGAAAAGGGAAAAGTGAAAGATGCAGACCCGGGGGGGGGGGGGGGGTGGAAATAGGGGATGGAAAAAGCAAAGAAGGGAGATGGTGCCCATGGAAGGGAGAAAAGAAAGGGAGGAAGGAAGAAATGATGACCATGGAGATGGTGCCCATGCAGAGGAGGGGAAGGGGAGAGAAAAGGCAGCAGATGGTGCCCATGGAGGGGAGGAAGAGGGAAGGGAAGAGAAGAGAGAAAGACGTGAACGTGCCTATGGATAGAGGGGAAGGGAAGAGATGGAAACTGGATAGATACAGGGCAGGAAGCGAAGGAGGAACAAAATGATTAGAAAGATAAAATCATGAGACAACAAATATAAGAATAATGATTTTTATAATTTTTAAAGTTAATATGTAAGCCTGAAATCTTTTGGTGGCCCTCGGAGCTTTCTCGAGACCACTTTGTGGCCCTTTATGTGAGAAAGGTTGAAGACCACTGGTTTAGGATGTCTGTACATCCCTCAACATCTGAGATGATTGTTCTGTGCATATAGAATATTCACGCTTTCCTAAGTATCTAAAATTGTCATGTTGTGAGATTTCCCCTGGGCATTGACTTATTAGCGCACTGTATTAATTATGAGACATAATCTCCTGTAGCATAACACAGACATATGAGGATATAACTAAAGCTAGAGTGCAATTATTGAACAGTGGTTGTTTGATGACTTGAATAAGAATAAGATGGGGAGGGATTCAATTGGATATTGTCCTTGGTTAAAGTTCATGTTTAGAATGTGATGCCTGCTAAAGCTCAGAAAATTCCTATAATGAAAGTAAGAAGGTTGAGTCTTTGTGCTTTCATCTAATCTCAGTATTGCTTCTGTCCATAACAGTTTCTGAAAGAAACCCACTACTGTCAACCCTTGTTCTGAAAATCAGTCATGCTTTGGAACTACTTCTACTATTACTACTACTTATCATTTCTATAGCAGTACTAGACTTACGCAGCCCTGTACTCTAAATATGAAAGCGACAGTCCCTGCTCGACAGAGCTTCCAATCTAATCAAGACAGACAAACAGGACAAATAAGGGAGAAGGACAAAGAGTAGCAAGATTCCGGAATCCTAGAGAGTAGCAAGATTCTGTGTAGAATCCCCAAAATAGCAAGATTCTGTGTGGAATCCCCAAAAGTAGCAAGATTCTGTGTGGAATCCCAAAGAGTAGAAAGATTCCGGAATCCCAGAGAGTAGCAAGATTTTGTAATCCTAGAGAGTAGCAAGATTCTGTGTGGATTCCCAAAGAGTAGCAACATTATGTGCAGAATCCCAAAGAATAGTAAGATTCTGGAATCCCAAAGACTACTACTACTAGTACTTATCATTTCTATAGCACTACTAGACGTATGCAGCGCTGTACACTAAACATGTAAGAGACAGTCCCTGCTCAACAGAGTTTACAATCTAATCAAGACAGACAAAAAGGACAAATAAGGGAAAAGGGAATTACTTAAGGTGGGAATGATAAAACAGATATGGGTACTGAACAATTGAATAGGGGATAGGAGTTAACAGCAGCCTTGTAAAGGTGGGCTTTTAACCTAGATTTGAAGACCGCCAGAGCTGGAGCTTGACGTACTGATTCAAGAAGTCTATTCCAGGCATATGGTGCAGAAAGATAAGCTTTGGAAGTTCAAGATTCTTGGTATCTAAAGGCAAATAACAAATTTTCCATTCCTCAAACAAATAAGGATTTCTATTTTTTTGTTGGAGCAAATCTGAATAAGAATATGACTGCTATGGGAGCAAAAATGTTTACCCTGGGAGATTCTGAGGGTCAAATATAGAAATAGGGATGCAATTACTTACTTGTTTTTTTAGGATTTAGTTACCACCTTTTTGAAGAAATTCACCCAAGGTAGTGTACAGCAAGTGTAACCTGGACATAGGCAATAGACAATTACAGTAGTAAAAAAACATTGAAATAGCAATAATGTTATAATATAGTATGCTACTTTCATTGTCAAGACCTCTCACATTTAAACTTCTTAGTAGACAGATTATGGCTAGACAGATCTGAATGGGCAGGAGTGGGTTACGACAGCAACTCCAGTAGTGGGCAGACTTCTATGGTCTGTGCCCTGAAAATGGCAAGGACAAATCAAGATCAAGAATGCCTATGTTATATTGCATCATACCATATGCTATGAATTTATCCTGTTCAGCAGACTGGATGGAACATACAGGTCTTTATCTGTCATCATCTATGACAGCCCATGGAGTCGTAGCAAGTGCAGCTGCAGTAAGTGCAGCCAATGTTAGTCCTTGTCCCCCAAATTCTAGAAAAGTCGCTAAAAATTGCGCACACAATTTCATTGAACAACAAGCTAATTAGTGCTCTTTCAATTGAAAGGAAGTTCTGGAATGAGGGGGTATAGGATGAAGGTGAAAGGGGATAGACTTAGAAGTAACCTGAGGAAATACTTCTTCATGGAAAGGGTGGTGAATTCGTTGAACGACCTCCTAGTGGAAGTGGTGGAGATGAGTGCTTGGGACAAGTACATAGGATCTCTAAGAGAGTGATAGGTAGAGTAGATGGCATGGATGGGCAGAATGGATAGGACATATTTATTTATTTTATTTATTTGTTGCATTTGTACCCCACATTTTCCCACCTATTTGCAGGCTCAATGTGGCTTACGTAGTACCGTATAGGTGTTCGCTCAGTCCAGTAGAGAGCACATACAAGGTTATATTGTAGTTAAAAGGTCATGTGTTTCAGACACCAAGAGGGTTGGAAGGAGGAAAGGTTGTATGTTGTCCAGTACGATGATTGGTTTTGCTGTGTTGCCGGGTGCGGGGGTTTACGTTGGATCGGTAGGGTTGGCTAGCCTAGTAATCTAAACAGTAGCCTACTCCAAGATGGAATTTGACAATGTATAAACATATGCTGCCAGATTCTATATAGCGCGCCTAGTGTTCCATGCTGAAATCTAAGCGTATTCCATAACAACGCGCATAATTTAATTGTCTTAACAAGCTAATCAGTGTCAATAACAGCACCTAACAAGCAATAATGAGCACTAATTGGCAATAATTAGAATTTACACATACAACTCATTAAGGGGTCCTTTTATTAAGGTGTGCTGAAAAATGGCTTGCGGTAGTGTAGGTGCGGGTTTGGGGTGCACGCCAATCCATTTTTCAGCGTGCCTGTAAAAAAGGCCTTTTTAAAGTTTTTGCCGAAAATGGATGTGCGGCAAAATCAAAATTGCCGTGCGTCCATTTGGGGTCTGTGACCTTACCGCCAGCCATTGACCTAGTGGAAAAGTCTCGCTTGGTAACCGGGCGGTAATGACCTACGTGCATTAAATGCCACTTGCTGCACGTCTGATACGTGCGTCTGCAAATAACAATTATTTTTCAGCCGTGTGTATTGGACGCGCGCCAAAGATGAAATTACCACAAGAGCCACGTGGTAACCGGGCGGTAACTCCATTTTGGCACGTGTTGGGTGCGCATAGATGCTTACCCGGCTTACTAAGAGGGTCCCTAAGTGTATTCTGTAATGAACTGCGCCTAAATTGTAATGTGCACAGTTCAAAAGGGGTGTGGTTATAGGCGGAGAAATGGGCATTTTCTGGGCATTCCAAAATTTACATGCATAGTTATAGAATATGGCCCAATGCGCATAAATCTACATGCAGGGGATTATACCACATTTTCAATCGTGTAAATGGTGGCATGTAGTTTTAAACGCTGGGATATCAACTAAGCATATTCTATATACTACGCCTATATCTAGATGTCGCTTATAAGTAACATAGTAACATAGTAGATGACGGCAGAAAAAGACCTGCATGGTCCATCCAGTCTGCCCAAGACAAACTCATATGTGTATACCTTACCTTGAATTTGTACCTGTCCTTTTCAGGGCACAGACCATATAAGTCTGCCCAGAAGTATTTCCCGCCTCCCAACCACCAGTCCCGCCTCCCATCACCGGCTCTGGTACAGACTGTATAAGTCTGCCCTCCCCTATCCTTGCCACCCAACCACCACCCCCTCTTCCCCCCACCTGCTCCGCCACCCAATTTCAGCTAAGCTTCTGAGGATCCATTCCTTCTGCACAGGATACCTCTATGCATATCCCACGCATGTTTGAACTCCGTTACCGTTTTCATCTCCACCACCTCCCGCGGGAGGGCATTCCAAGCGTTCACCACCCTCTCCGTGAAAAAATACTTCCTGACATCTTTCCTGAGTCTGCCCCCCTTCAATCTCATTTCATGTCCTCTCGTTCTACCGCCTTCCCATCTCCGGAAAAGATTCGTTTGCGGATTAATACCTTTCAAATATTTGAACGTCTGTATCATATCACCCCTGTTCCTCCTTTCCTCCAGGGTGTACATGTTCAGGTCAGCAAGCCTCTCTTCATACGTCTTGGAACGTAAATCCCATACCATCCTCGTAGCTTTTCTTTGCACCGCTTCCATTTTTTTATCATCCTTCGCAAGATACAGCCTCCAAAACTGAACACAATACTCCAGGTGGGGGCCTCACCAACGTCTTATACAGGGGCATTAAAACCTCCTTTCTTCTGCTGGTCACTCCTCTCTCTATACAGCCTAGCAATCTTCTAGCTACTGCCACCGCCTTGTCGCACTGTTTCGTCGCCTTCAGGTCCTCGGGTACTATCACCCCAAGATCCCTCTCCCCGTCCGTGCCTATCAGACTCTCCCCGCCTAACACATACGTCTCCCTTGGATTTCTACTCCCTAAGTGCATCACTTTGCATTTCTTCGCATTGAATTTGAATTGCCAAACGTTAGACCATTTTTCTAGCTCTTCAGATCTTTTTTCATGTTTTCCACACCCTCCGGGGTGTCCACTCTGTTGGAAATCTTGGTGTCATCCGCAAAAAGGCAAACTTTACCTTGTAACCCTTCGGCAATGTCACTCACAAATATATTGAACAGAATTGGCCCCAGCACCGATCCCTGAGGCACTCCACTACTCACCTTTCCCTCCTCCGAGCAAACTCCATTCACCACCACCCTCTGGCGTCTGTCCGTCAACCAGTTCCTAATCCAGTTCACCACTTCGGGTCCTATCTTCAGGCCGTCTAGTTTATTTAAGAGCCTCCTGTGGGAAACCGTGTCGAAAGCCTTGCTGAAATCTAAGTAGATGACGTCCATAGCACGTCCTTGATTTAATTCTCCTGTCACCCAGTCAAAGAATTCAATGAGATTCGTTTGGCACGATTTCCCTTTGGTGAAACCATGTTGTCTCGGATCTTGTAACTTATTGGCTTCCAGGAAATTCACTATCCTTTCCTTCAGCATGGCTTCCATTACTTTTCCAATGACCGAAGTGAGGCTTACTGGCCTGTAGTTTCCAGCTTCTTCCCTATCCCCACTTTTGTGAAGAGGGACCACCTCCGCCGTTCTCCAATCCCTCGGAACCTCTCCCGTCTCCAAGGATTTATTAAACAAGTCTTTAAGAGGACCCGCCAGAACCTCTCTGAGCTCCCTCAGTATTCTGGGGTGGATCCCATCCGGCTTTGTCCACCTTTAGCTTTCCAAGTTGTTGATACACACTCTCTTCCGTGAACAGCGCTCTATCCACCTCATTTTCAGGTGTACTTTTGCCAGTCCCTCTCGGTCCTTCCCCAGGGTTTTCTTCAGTGAAAACAGAACAAAAGTATCTATTTAGCAAATTGGCTTTTTCATCATCATTTTCTACATAGCGTTTTGTTGTATCTTTTAGTCTCACAATTCCCTTTACAGTCTTTCTCCTTTCACTAATATACCTGAAGAAGTTTTTGTCTCCCCTCCTTACATTTCTAGCCATTTGTTCTTCCACTTGCGCCTTCGCCAGACGTACCTCTCTCTTGGCTTCTTTCAGTTTCATCCGGTATTCCTCCCCGTGTTCCTCCTCTTGAGATTTTCTATATTTCTGGAACGCTAACTCTTTAATCTTTATTTTCTCAGCCACTTGCTTTGAAAACCATATCGGTTTCCTTTTTCTCTTGCTTTTATTTACTCTCCTTACATAAAGGTCTGTATGCCACACTGGGAAAAGATCAAGGGTCCATCGAGCCCAGCATCCTGTCCATGACAGCGGCCAATCCAGGCCAAGGGCACTTGGCGAGCTTCCCAAATGTACAAACATTCTATACATGTTATTCCTGGAATTGTGGATTTTTCCCAAGTCCATTTAGTAATGGTTTATGGACTTGTCCTTTAGGAAACCATCTAACCCCTTTTTAAACTCTGCCAAGCTAACCACCTTCACTATGTTCTCTGGCAACAAATCCCAGAGTTTAATTACGCATTGGGTGAAGAAAGTTTTTCTCCTATTTGTTTTAAATTTACTACACTGTAGTTTCATCGCATGCCCCCTAGTCCTAGTATTTTTGGAAAGCGTGAACAGATGCTTCACATGCACCTGTTCCACTCCACTCATTATTTTATATACCTCAATCATGTCTCCCCTCAGCTGTCTCTTCTCCAAGCTGAAAAGCCCTAGCCTCCTTAGTCTTTCTTCATAGGGAAGTTGTCCCATCCCCGCTATCATTTTAGTCGCCCTTCGCTGCACCTTTTCCAATTCTACTATATCTTTCTTGAGATGTGGCGACCAGAATTGAACACAATACTCAAGGTGCGGTCGCACCATGGAGCGATAGAATACGCTTAGCTGGAAATGTTTACCGCGCAGATTTTTTGGGTGCCCATGGTCTTTATCTGCCTACATTTTTCTCTGTTTTTTAAATGTTTTTCTATGAGATCTGTGGTTAAGCGCTATTCTATAAAGGTGCGTACCCTTCACAGAAAAGCGCTTAGCGTCTATTTTTTTCTGGCATCTGATTTTTGAGTAACCAAAAACACAAAAACCAATACAAAACTACTCAAATGAAAAAGAAAAGAAAATTACAAAAAACATTATTAATGTGGTGGTCAGACCCAGTGCAAATTGATCAGTTGGGAAGCAGCTTCTTATACAAGTGCACTATCCGCCATCATTGCACCAGTCCAACCTGCCTTCCTAACACTTCAGAAGTCAAATGCTACTAGCATAATACAGTTCAAAGATAGAAAATCCATGAAAATGTTAATTTTTTCTTATCTTGCAGGCATATCTTCTGATGCCAATGAATTCTGAAATCAAAACAAACTCTCCCATACAACAGTCTCTGGATCTTGTTCAGAGGCAGCTCCTGCACGATCAATGAACCAAAACAATCCCCTTCTGTGCTCAGCTCACAAAACTCTCATCCCAAAATCCAGTGCCAAGTCTTCAAAATGTTTCTTTTCTCCAGTCTTTGTTCCCATAATTCTTGCTCCCTACATGGTGACCATGTTTCACCCTAAGTCGGCATCATCAGGGAAACAAACTATATAATAAATACAAAAAGCAAAAAGTCAAAAATCCAAAACATAACAAAAGCACAATCATCAAAATTAATCCTCAATCTCAATCTGTAAAACTATAAACAATATCCACAGCTACCTGCAGTAGGACTCAATCATTCCCCGCCAGCGCTTCAGAAGGACGCCGGCGCATGCGCTCCTAGAACCAGGTTACCCGCCCATCATCTCAAGTGGGAAATTTAAGCCCAAGATTTTAAAGTAACAGCTGCCACTTGATTTCCTTGTTTAGGGGTCCTTTTACAAAGGCGTGCTGAAAAATGGCTTGTGGTAGTGTAGGTGCGGGTTTTGGGCACGATCCATTTTTAAACTTTTTGCCGAAAATGGACATGTGGCAAAATGAAAATTGCCGTGCGTCCATTTTGGGTCTGAGACCTTACTGCCAGCCACTGACCTAGCGGTAAAGACTCACACAGTAACCGGGCGGTAATGACCTACGTGCACCAAATGCCACTTGGCGCGCGTCTGTTATGCGCGCCTGAAAATAAAAAATATTTTTCAGACGAGCGTATCGGACACATGCCAAAAATAAAATTACCGCAAGAGACACACGGTAGTCGAGCGGTAACTCCATTTTGGCATGCTTTGGGCATGCATAGACACTTACATGGCTTAGTAAAAGGGACCATTAGTCCCTTAGGGGCCATGGTTTGCCAATCAAAAATAAATGGAAATTGAACTTGATATACAGCTGTTCTGAGGTTTTTGCAACTACATTCAAAGCAGTTTACATATATTCAGGTACTTATTTTGTACCAGGGGCAATGGAGGGTTAAGTGACTTGCCCAGAGTCACAAGGAGCTGCAGTGGGAATCGAACTCAGTTCCCCGGGATCAAAGTCCACTGCACTAACCACTAGGCTACTCCTAATAATGCGGCACTGTTACCTCTTCTCTTCAGGTCAATTTTTAACAACACCACAAACATTAAATCTTGCTCAGTATGATGACACAGGTCCCAGTGGCTGACCAAAGGAGCCTCAGCCTTATGTGTATGCAAAGTGCTAAGGTGTTCCGCTATCCTGTGTTTTATCCCGTGCTTTGTACATAAGTACGTAAGTATTGCCAAACTGGGAAAGACCAAAGGTCCATCGAGCCCAGCATCCTGTTTCCAACAGTGGCCAATCCAGGTCACAAATACCTGGCAAGGTCCCAAAAAAGTACAAAACATTTTATACTGCTTATCCCAGAAATAGTGGATTTTCCCCAAGTCCGTTTAATAATGGTCTATGGACTTTTCCTTTAGGAAGCCAGCCAAACCTTCTTTAAACTCCGCTAAGCTAACCGCCTTTATTGCATTCTCTGGCAACAAATTCCAGAGTTTAATTACACGTTGAGTGAAGAAAACTTTCTCCGATTCGTTTTAAATTTACTACATTGTAGCTTCATCGCATGCCCCCTAGTCCTAGTATATTTGGAAAGCATAAACAGACGCTTCACATGTACCATTTTCAACATGGGCATTGTACCCCATACACCAGCTGGGATGTAT
This sequence comes from Microcaecilia unicolor, assembly GCF_901765095.1. NCBI lineage: Eukaryota > Metazoa > Chordata > Amphibia > Gymnophiona > Siphonopidae > Microcaecilia > Microcaecilia unicolor. Next base: position 180,523,888 of record NC_044041.1, on the reverse strand, counting down.
TGCAATCATGGCGTGCTCTCAACTGGAACATCAAACCAGTCACAGGATGTATCACTTCACGGGTGACGCACGCGTGCTTGCAATACACACAATGGTCACACGCCATATAACCTCTGTCTGAGCCATCCCTCACTGCGTTACCACGACTTGCTAGTATGTCACCCAAATCCCTCCCTCTAGTGTAAGCAAAACAAGGGAGACTGGTAAAACCATGCAAAGTTAGGAGGGGCCAGTGCTGGCAAATAATTTTCCTAATTTTGAGTGCTATTTATAGAATCCAGCTCAAGGTGTTCCATCTACAGCGAACGACGCTCCAGAAGAAGATAACAATTTATTGGATTACAACAGGACTCGACACAGCTGCGTTTCAGCCTAAAAGACCTGCATCAGGAGTCTTAATGTGGCTATTGTCATTGGTTTCTCAGTCAAAAACTTACTGCGCTTTATGCACCGAAGCAAAACAGGGCTATGATCTCTTAACACTTTCTGACTCTGAGCTCAACCTCGTAGTTGTGAGGAAATTATGGACTCCGAGTTCAGCCTCACAGTTTTGGAGGAGATTATAGCCCTGTTTTGCTCTGGAGCATACAACGCAGCAAGTTTTTGTTTGAGAAACCAACGACAATAGACACATTAAGACTCCTAATGCAGGACTTTTAGGCTGAAACACAGCTGTGTCGAGTCCTGTTGTTATCCAATGAATAGTTATCTTCATCTGGAGTGTTGTTAACTTTTTGAGTCATCTCCGCTGTAATGGGACCGCTGCTTTTTAACATATTTATAAATGACCTAGAGATGGGAGTAACTAGTGAGGTAATTAAATTTGATGATGACACAAAGTTATTTAAAGTTGTTAAATCGCAGGAGGATTGTGAAAAATTACAAGCGGACCTTACGTGACTGGGAGACTGGGCGTCTAAATGGCAGATGACGTTTAATGTGAGCAAGTGCAAAGTGATGCATGTGGGAAAGAAGAACCCGAATTATAGCTATGTCATGCAAGGTTCCACGTTAGGAGTCACAGACCAAGAAAGGGATCTAGGTGTTGTCGTTGATGATACGTTGAAACCTTCTGCTCAGTGTGCTGCTGCGGCTAAGAAAGCAAATACAATGTTAGGTATTATCAGGAAAGGAATTGAAAACAAAAATGAGGATGTTATAATGCCTTTGTATCGCTCCATGGTGTGACCGCACCTCGAATATTGTGCTCAATTCTGGTCGCCACATCTCAAAAAAGATATAGTGGAATTAGAAAAGGTGCAGAGAAGGGCGACAAAAATGATAAAGGGGATGGGACGACTTCCCTATGAGGAAAGGCTAAAGTGGCTAGGGCTCCTCAGCTTGGAGAAAAGGCGGCTGAGGGGAGATATGATAGAGGTCTATAAAATAATGAGTGGAGTGGAACGGGTATATGTGAACCATCTGTTCAGGCTTTCCAAAAATACTAGGACTAGGGGGCATGCGATGAAGCTACATCGAATCAGAGAAACGTTTTCTTCACTCAACATTGTAATTAAACTCTGGAATTCGTTGCCAGAGAAATGTGGTAAAGGCGGTTAGCTTAGCGGAGTTTAAAAAAAGGTTTGGACGGCTTCCTAAAGGAAAAGTCCATAGACCGTTATTAAATGGACTTGGGGAAAATCCACTATTTCTGGGATAAGCAGTATAAAATGTTTTGTACATTTTGGGGATCTTGCCAGGTATTTGTGCCCTGGATTGGCCACTGTTGGAAACAGGATGCTGGGCTCGATGGACCTTTGGTCTCTCCCAGTATGGCAATACTTATGTACTTGGGATTCTGAATGGAATCTTGCTACTCTTTGGGGTTCTATATGGAATGTTGCTACACTTTGAAATTCTGTGTGGAATCTTGTTATTCTTTAGAATTCTAGAATCTTGCCACTCTTTGGGGTTCTACATGGAATGTTGCTATTCTTTGTTTTTCTGCCAGGTACTTGTGACCTGGATTGGCCACTGTTGGAAACAGGATGCTGGGCTCAATAGACCTTTGGTCTTTCCCAGTATGGCAATACTTATGTATTTATGTACTTTTCACATCGTTCAATCTACAGCACCACATGTTCACGCTCGAACAGTGTCTCCCCCACGTTTGTTTGAAGTAGGGATTTCTAGAGCAGAAAAATAATGCTCATCAAAAGTTGGCCTGATATTTTAGCTAGTAAGCCACTAAGGGGCTTCAACTTTTGCATGTCAAATGTAGCTTCTACCTTCAACAAGTCTTGTGCACAAGGATCTGGATTTGAGATGCTAATTTCTCACCTTTCCAAATCCAAGTTCATGGTGAATTAGAAGTTCAGGTATGTAAGTTAGTTCTCAGTCCAAGCGCACTTATAATCTAAGCTGCACCTGAAGCAATGGAAGGTGAAGTGATTTGGCCATGGCCAGTGTGAGAAAGAGAACCCGTGAGAGAAAGCAGGATTTGAATCCTGTTTTCCCTGGTTCTCAGCCAGCTGCTCTCACCATCAGGTTCTAGTGTTCCTCTGTTCCAATCTAGCCAAGGACAGCACCGAAAACGAACACGTTGTATTGAAACAGTCCCTACAGAGCTAGGCATCAGCACAAACCAATTGTTATTGCTGGTGGAACGCAGGGTTTTGTTTTGGGGGCTTTTCTTTTTTTTTACTAATTAGGATAATTTAAAACCAGGCCGACATGTAAATAAAGGTATTTGCATCCTGGGCTTGTTCGTAAAAATGTCAGACCTAATACATTTTATCTGTTAACCGGAGATACAACTATATTCTTTTAATATCTGTACCAATGCAAGTGCTGTGTGATTAAGCTGCAGGATATCACACTCTGCATACTGCAATATTTTGTGTGGAACGCCTACTCAGTATTCAAAAGATTTGTCCAGAGAACTTTGGGAGTTGCCTGCATTAATCATTGGGTTTTAAAAATCCCCCCCTGCTGAACTACTCAAAATGTATCAGGTAAACCATCTTGCAAGCAAGGTTATTCCAGCAGCTGAGGAGCATCGAGCCTCAAAGCTGTGGCCCGATGCTCCCATGCCAGTGCCTGCAGGGCCTGTGCCTTTCCTCACAGCCCCCAGTCATCCCCCTCTTTCCCCAAAGGGCCCCTCACCATCTCTGAGGGATTACCAGCAGTATCCCTGGTGGTCCAGTGGTCTTCAGGCAGGAACGCTACTAGTAGTAGTCTTGCGTTATGTGGCAGCGTGGCTGACAGGCATGGAGCCGTCATAAACACAGGCAGAGCGCAGTGGCGTTCCTGGGGGGGCTGGCACCCGGGACGGATCACCGATGCGCCCCGCCCCCTGGGTGCAATGCCCCCCCCCGATGCAGCGCGGACCCCCCCCCGGCGAAAGGACCCCCTGCGAAGGAACCCCCGGTGCACGCTGCTGGGGGGGGGGGTGCCGTGCGCGCCTGCCCTCCGTTGGTCCATGCTTCTTCTCTGCCCCGGAACAGGAAGTAACCTGTTCGGGGGCAGAGAAGAACCATGGAACAACGGAGGACAGGCGCGCGCGGCACCCCCCCAGCGGCGTGCACACGGGGCGGACCACCCCCACCGCCCCCCCTAGGAACGCCACTGGCAGAGCGTAGTGTAAGCTAAACGAAAATCTTTATTATTGAACCAGCAATCAAAATAGTACAGTCTGTTCCTGTCAGACTCAGGCTCAAGCCTGGGCAACAATCACATCGACAATTATTTCCTCGCCTCTTCACAGTTCTATCTTGTCAGGCTTCCTCAGCACAGTTCAAGTTACTCACACATAAATCCAGGCCTGGCTCCAGTTGGGACACTCAGGATCTGGGTCTTCACAGATAAATAAAGGCATTCTTTTATCTTTGAAGTCTTCTGTTTCTTCTCATGAAATCCCTGGGCATCTACTTCTTAACACAGGACGCAAAACCTCTAAGCTAAGGCCCTCCTTGCTTCCCTGGGACTTCCCCACAGGTACTGCAGCCCAGTCAACACTCTGGGAGGCTTCCTTCATTTGGAGCCTCCTTCCAGGAGACCTATGCACTCGGGGTCTCTCTCCTGAAGACGTCTTCCCTCAGGACCTCCCTGATCTGTTCTGCCCCAGGACATTTAATCACCTCCCTGCCTGACCCCTACCCCTCTGACTCAGCAGGTTAGCTCCACCTACCAAGGTGGTTTAACTTCAATACCAGTGAGGGAATGTTCTTAGCAGGGGCGTAGCCAGACCTTACGGTGGAAGGGGGCCAGAGCCTGAGGTTGGGGGCACATTTTGAGTGCCGCCCCGCTGCCCTCCCCCCACCACCATGCCTCGCCTCCTCGCCAGGGTTGTCAGATGGGCAGTTTTCCCGACCCCTACTGCCGCAGCCGATGACCCCGTTGTCCCGGTACTATCTGAGGGGCCCTGGTGGTCTGTGAGGGGGAGCATAGTCTTTCCTAACTACTGCACTGTCGTTATTCCCCCACCTGCCCCGGTTGCCCTAACGGTCAGTCCACCCCTGGCCATAGACCTTTCAGGAATTTATCAAGAGCTTTCTCTGTGTGATTGCATGAGTCCCAGATGGCTGTGCATGGTAGGGGGAGAGAGAGTGTTCTCCTCATTAGCTGGTGAGAGTTTTGATAGGACTGCCTGTAAATCCTGATGAAAACCTTTAATTTTGTTGGCAAAGTATGTGGCAAAATCATTGCTGGTTAGTTGTGACTGGGAAGGCTGGTTCTGTTGCGGGGTTTGCAGTAGGCGGTTTACCTATTTTAAACTGTTGCTTGGTTGAATTTGCAGCTTGTTCGATGTGTTGAGAGAAATATTGTTTATTGGCTGTTGTTAAGGCCTGGTGGCACATTTGCCATGTGTTCCTTACAATTGAGCCTGTCTGTATCTAGGTTAGAGTTTTCTTTAAAGCTGACGTCCTTGGTGATCAAATTCTGGGAGGAACCATGGGAAACGTTTGTGCGAAGAGCATAAGACCTTCTTTTAGAGGAGCTGGTTTTCCCTAATGCCATTGCTAAACGTGCATTCGCATCCCAGCCGCAGTTCAAAAGCTATCTAGGAAGCGTCAGGGTGCGCCACTTGTGCTCTTTCATACCAGAATTCCATGAAAATGAAAAACCACTAAAGGAAAATTGGAAAGCAGTACCAGCAGAGGATGACTGAAGCAGTTACGCATAAGCTCCATTCTCTATATCAAGGATGTGAGTGGTATGATAATGTTTTGGAACTATCTTTAACGATGTTTATTATAGCAGAGCTGATAGCCGTTAATATCTAATGCTCAAACATCAAAACACGAAAGCATGAAAGAAAGATGAGAAACTGAGTTTACTGTACTATTCAGAGCATAAAAATAACCATCTAATATCCATGGTAACTAACTGCTGAAAATATTACATCCATCATGGTAACTAAACCTGGGAACAATGTATTATATAACTCATTGGTAATTGCTGGATAAAAATAGGAAAGATGTTTCTAGTTATCTCTTTCTTTTAAACTAGAGCAGTAACAAGAAAGTTCACAAAACATGAACAATTCAGATATTGACCCGTACTAGGTGCAAGGATTGGTTGACTTGCAAGAAGTTCAAAACTCTGCTGCCCGTCTCGTCTTCCGCCAGGGTCGCTTTACTCATACTACCCCTCTCCTCAAGTCACTTCACTGGCTCCCTATCCGTTTTCGCATCCTGTTCAAACTTCTTTTACTAACCTATAAATGTACTCACTCTGCTGCTCCCCAGTATCTCTCCACACTCGTCCTTCCCTAAACCCCTTCCCGTGCACTCCGCTCCATGGATAAATCCTTCTTATCTGTTCCCTTCTCCACTACTGCCAACTCCAGACTTCGCGCCTTCTGTCTCGCTGCACCCTACACCTGGAATAAACTTCCTGAGCCCCTATGTCTTGCCCCATCCTTGGCCACCTTTAAATCTAGACTGAAAGCTCATCTCTTTAACATTGCTTTTGACTCGTAACCACTTGTAACCACTCGCCTCCACCTACCCTCCTCTCCTCCTTCCTGTACACATTAATTGATTTGATTTGCTTACTTTATTTTTTGTCTATTAGATTGTAAGCTCTTTGAGCAGGGACTGTCTTTCTTCTATGTTTGTGCAGCACTGCGTACGCCTAGCGCTATAGAAATGCTAAATAGTAGTAGTAGTAGTAGTAATCACTGGAAGGGAGAATTATTGTTCTGTTTGGAATTTACTTTTTGCATATGTTTGATTATCTGTTGCTGAGAAGAGGAGGGAAGAAATTCATTCAAGCTATGTGCATTGGTCCATCAAATTTTATTTGGTATGTCAGCATCCTATATGAATGAACTCATTGATTTACCTCCATGCAATACTTCCATGTCATCCAGAGAACATCTCATTTTACATTTCCCCAGTTGCAGAAATGTATCTTACAAAACTATCCACAATGCAAACTTTTCTTGTCAATGCACTGAAATCTTGAATTTTCTTGCTAAACAAATTAGATATACTAGTGATTATGGGTTATTTCATAATTTATTGAAAACTTACTTTTTTTTAGCTCAGTCTTTAACAATGTTAGAACTCAGTGCTGAATATTGTTTAGGGGTCCTTTTACAAAGGCATGCTGAAAAATGGCTTGCGGTAGTATAGGCGCGGGTTATGGGCGCACGCCAATCCATCTTTCAGCGCACCTGTGGAAAAAAAACTTTTAAAAAAATTTTGCCGAAAATGGACGTGTGGCAAAATGAAAATTGCCACGCATCTATTTTGGGTCTGAGACCTTACCACCAGCCATCAACCTAGCGGTAAAGACTCATGCGGTAACCGGGTGGTAATGACCTACATGCGCCAGATGCCACTTGGTGAGCGTCTGTTACACGTGCCTGAAAATAAAAAAATATTGTACAGATGCGCGTATCGGATGCGTAATCCAAAGTGGAAAAACAGGGGGAATCCTCTACGATGACGAATCACAGCAGGTAAAAGTAGAGGCTGACCAAAGACGATTCACCACTGGAGACTTGAATCCAACAGTCTTTATTAGTATAAGTAAAATAAGGACCCAACACAGGCTGTGTTTCGACGCATGCAAGCGCCTACATCAGGGGTCAAATAAAATTCAAACCAATATGCATAATGATCTACATATATCAATTTCAATTTACATGTAGATCATTATGCATATTGGTTTGAATTTCAATCTTCATATTCTTTTGAATTCCGCTATAAATGTTTGTTCATGGTTATTTCATGATTATTTTATGATTTTTCATCCATAGAGTATTTTATTTAACCCCTGATGTAGGCGCTTGAATGTGTTGTTGAGGTTGTACCAGCCATGCAGCAGGGGCGTAGCCAGACACCCAGTTTTGGGTGGGCCTGGGCCCAATATGGGTGGGCAGAAGAACTCCACCCTGTCTGACAAGTAATTTGGTCTCTCCCTCTCTCGCCTGAATACCATATGGTCTCTCAAACATCCCCCCTCCCCCACATAACTTTTAAATAGCAGATTTTCACCGGCAGCGAGCAGCAACTTATACACACTGCTCATGTTGGCCCCACAGCCTTCCCTCTGATGCAACTTCCTGTTTCTGCATAGGCGGGAATACATCAGAGGGAAGGCTGTGGGGCCAGTGCAAACAGTATGTATCAGTCGCTGCTTGCTGCAGGCAAAGATCTGCTATTTACAAGATATGCAGGAGGAACAGTAGTTGAGAGTTTTCGGCTGGTGGGGCTTGGGGATCCCTGTCAGCCACATCATAGGTGTGCTGCTACTGGGTGGGCTTGAGCCCAAACTGGGCGGGCCTGGGCCCACCCGGGCCCACCCTTGGCTACGCCACTGCAGTGCATGCTACATTCACCATGCTTGTGTTGTTGCGGGTTATTTTCCCCATGACTTTCTTGGAGTGCAAAAGTAATTACATAGCTGAATTGCCTTATCTTGGTTTGTGTCCTCTTACCTTTTATGGATCCACTGTGCCTATACCAATAACCAATGTTCTCTTATATTCTGCAAAAGCCAGTCAAGTTCAATGTGGATTACAAAATGCGAAGACCAGATAATCTCTGGAGAAAGACCAGCAAAAAATAAAACCTATGTTAAAAAATTGGTTGAAAAGAAAAACCTTCAGTTGTTTTCTGAAAAGATCATATTTTGTAATTGTTTTTATTTGAATGGGAAAGGTGTTCCATGCATGTGCAGCAAGATAAGCAAAGCTAGATGAGAAAACGGCTCTCCAACGAATGTCCGTAGGCTTAGCAGATTGTAACTGCAGTGGTTTCCTAGCTGCAGCTGATCTGATTGATGATGGTAAACCAATCAATCAATTCTAGCATATAAGTTGGAGCATTACCATATAAAATATTAAAAATCAGAGTGCACAATTTAAACTGCCTGTGAGCCAATGCAATGTTCGCAAGATTGGTGTAACTCTCTCATTTTTATGAGCCCATAAAATTAGTTCAGCTGCCGTATTCTAAATACTTTAGACTTTTTTCAATAAAAATTTAGAGCAGCCTAAATATATACTGTTACAATAATCCACTCCTTTATGAATTTTTGCTTCTACATCTTTTGGGAGGACATTCCAGCTTTTCTCTCTAAGAGATTTTGCAAGGTGAGGATGACCAAGCCAATACAGGAAAGGAATATAACATAGTAACATAGTAGATGATGGCAGAAAAAGACCAGCACGGTCCACCCAGTCTGCCCAACAAGATAAACTCACATGTGCCATTTTTTGTGTATACCTTACCTTGATTTGTACCTGTCTTTTTCAGGGCACAGACCGTATAAGTCTGCCCAGCACTATCCCCGCCTCCCAACCACCAGCCCCGCCTCCCACCACCGGCTCTGGCACAGACCCTATAAGTCTGCCCAGCACTATCCCCGCCTCCCAACCACCAGCCCCGCCTCCCACCACCGGCTCTGGCACAGACCGTATAAGTCTGCCCAGCACTATCCCCACCTCCCAACCACCAGCCCTGCCTCCCACCACCGGCTAAGCTTCTGGGGATCCCTTCCTTCTAAGCAGGATTCCTTTATGTTTATCCCACGCATGTTTGAATTCCGTTACCGTTTTCATCTCCACCACCTCCCGCGGGAGGGCATTCCAAGCATCCACCACTCTCTCTGTGAAGAAATACTTCCTGACATTTTTCTTGAGTCTGCCCCCCTTCAATCTCATTTCATGTCCTCTAGTTCTATCGCCTTCCCATCTCCGGAAAAGGTTCGTTTGCGGATTAATACCTTTCAAATATTTGAACATCTGTATCATATCACCCCTGTTTCTCCTTTCCTCCAGGGTATACATGTTCAGGTCAACAAGTTACCCCTGTTACTGATTGTTATTGTCATGTGTTACAATATAATACTAACGGGCTCATTTTCGAAAAAAGAAAAACATCCAAAAAGTGGCATAAATCTGCATTTGGATGTTTTTCTCACAAAAACGTCCAAATCAGTATTTTTAAAACATATTTTTAGATTCTTTGAAGTCCACCAGAAGTGCATCCAAATCTCAAGGGGGAGTGCCAGGGGCATGTTCAGGGCGGGACTTGGGCCTTTCTAAGACTTAGTTGTTTTTCAGCCATAATGGAACAAAACAAAATCATCCAGGACTAACACTTAGACGTTTTGAGGTAGAACTGTTTTTATTATGAATAAGGCACAAAAAGGTGCCCTAAATAACCAGATAACCACTGGAGGGAATCAGGAAGGACCTCCCCTAATTCCCCCAGTGGTCACTAACCTCCTCCCACCCCCCAAAATGTGATGAAAAACATTACTTGCCAGCCTCTAAGCCAGCCTCAGATGTTGTACTCAGGTCCTACCTCCCCCTACCTGTTACTCTTGTGGAAGAGCCAGAGAAAAACCACACGAAGTGTGGAGGTGCACTTAATCCCCACGAGACAAATAGGAGGGAACAGAGAAGGGGTGGGGAAGATAGGCTCTATCCAAACAATGGGAGAGATGTATAATTTAATTAAACAATGATATTTATTGCAAATGGTTGACTCAACACAGCCGTGTTTCGGCGCCGTAGTGCCTTTTTCAGGAGTCTTCCAAAGGTATATTCAGTGTTTAGGTGGTTAACACCATTTTTAAATCTAGTTTAAAAGCCCACCTCTTTGATATTGCTTTTGCCTCCACCTACCCTCCTCTCCTCTTTCCTCTACAAATTAATTGCTTTGCTTGCTTTATTTTTGTCTATTAGATTGTAAGCTCTTTGAGCAGGGACTGTCTTTCTTATATGTTTGTGCAGCGCTGCGTACGCCTTGTAGCGCTATATAAATGCTAAATAGTAGTAATAGTAGTAGTAGTATATTCAGTGTTTAGGTGGTTAACACACTGAAAGATAAAGCACTGAGGAATACACAATTCCTTCTCTTCAACGAGCAAATGGCGGTGCAGCGAGTCACAAAAGTGGTTGCACATCCGAAACCATTTGCAATAAATATCATTGTTTAATTAAATTATACGTCTCCCCCATTGTTTGGATAGAGCCTATCTTCCCCACCCCTTCTCTGTTCCCTCACACTTGTGGAAGAAAGTGTGAGCTCGCCAAAGCTCACCAGAAACCCACTGTACCCACATATAGGTGCCCCCTTCACCCATAGGGGCTATGGTAGTGGTGTACAGTTGGGGGTAGTGGGTTTTGGGGGGCTCAGCAGACAAGGAAAGGGAGCAATGGTGAGTGTATCTGGGAGCTTTCTATGAAGTCCACTGCAGTGCCCCCCCCCCCTTGGGTGCCCTATTGCTGTCTTGGGATGTCAGGGGAACCAGTCTACTAAAAATGCTGGCTCCTCCTAAATTCCAATGGCTTGATTTTGTGCGTTTTGCACTTGGACATTTTTTTTTTTCAAAAATGGACCCCTCCCCCCCAAAAAAATGTCCAAATCACAAAACAGTTTTTTTGGGAAAAAAAAGGATAAACATTTTTCTTTTTCGAAAATGACCTTCTTTCCTATTTAGATTTTGGACGTTTTCTGCAAAACGCCCAAAGTCGGACAGACATCATATCGAAAATGCCCTTCCACAAGTTGCAAAATCGGAAAATTTCAATAAAAATAAAGTTTAAAAAAATGGGGAGTTCTCCAAGAATCTCCATTCTCACTGATCATCTCCAGAGTTGTCCTTTGCTTTCTGGGACAGGTTTTTCATGACTTGGCTTTTACATAGTTTACATATGATTAACACCCACCCAAGTACTTATTCCATTACAGAATTGTGAGAGCGTCTGGAGATCATTTTGGAAGGATTAGGCACAATAACAAATCTGAAGTGTGCAAATGGTTATAAGTAGTGATTTTAGAAAAGCCACTTCTTATACCGCTGCCCACATGCACAGATGTGAAGAGGGCGTGATTTGGACAGAGCTTGGAATGAGATGTGCATTTCCTAATTCATGCCCAGATGATCGGAAGCCCCGCGCTGTTCCAAACAGCGCTCTAAAAATATTGCCCCTATGATCAGAGATAATAGCATGTAAATTTATATGCGTTATTATTTCTGATCATAGGGTAAAGTGCAGGAGGATTGCACTGGGCAGGGCCATTTTCAAGGCAGCACTGCTGGAAGAGGAGGGAGCGTACCTCCCTCCTCCAACAAAGGTATGGGAGGGGGTGGGAAAGAGGGCCGCTAGACCACCAGGTTTAGGGGGGTTTGATTTGTGACCTACTGGGCCACCAGGGCTTTTTTGGAGGGTGGGGGCGGTGTGAGGGGAGGTTAGGGGGCGCTGGAGTACCACCGGATCTCCAGCCTCCCCTGAACTTGTGTCGGGGGGTTCGAGGGGACTGGAGGTCTGCCGGACCTTCAGCCCCTATGTTGCTGGCTGGGGATCGGGGTTCTGCTTCTTTGGGGAGGGTTGTATTAGGGGGAATAGGGGGCCTGCTAGCATGCAGAAGAGGGCTCACCATTCCTCCCCAATGGTCTGCAAACCCTAACACCAGCTCCGAGCTGGCGTAGGTTTTGCCGCAGACAGTATGCCAAAGTGCGCTGCTTGCTGATCTGATCATTGGGGAGGAATATGTTTAGCATGCATTTGCATGCCACTTGTGCTAAGAGCCCTGTTTAGCATGAATTTGCATACTAGTTGCGTTCAGAGCCCACAGTGCGTTGTTTCACGCTCTCGGGTGCTCTGATCATGTGGCGGTAGCAAACATAAGCGCTAGTATGGTGCTAATAACCTCTACTGCCCATGTTTGCTTCTGATCATCTGCCCATCAGCATGAAAGTAGAGACTGAGTTCAAGTATTTTCCCATTGCTCAAAGGCTTGCATAACTGTCAGCTAACAGCTTGTTAGACCCTAGGGTTTGGAAAAGTGATTGAGTGAGGAAATGTGCTTTCCTCGGTTCCTCTGTGCTGTCCAAAAGCACCTGTAAAAGCAGGCAGGTCCTCTGATCCTTAACCGAATCCCCTCAGGTGTGCAGGTTTGTAAAATCAGTTACTTACACATGTTAATGCAAGCACTTACTCAGGCAGATTGCAAAAATTCACTGCCTATGCGTGCGGGGGTGGCCCGACCCTTAGGCCACCTGAGGCGAGGGCCTCAGGCGACACTCTTTTGGGAGCAGCATTTCCCCCTTCCTTCCTCCACCCTGTTCTGGAGTTTACCTTCTTTCCTTCAGGTTCCAAAAGCTGGCGGCAGCAGGCGCAATTCCCTTACGCTGCCCTGCTGCCAGCACTCGCCTCTTGTCTTTACTGCAGCCACCTCTCTGATGTAACTTCCTGTTTCCTCAGAGGCGGCTGCAGTAGAGAAGAGGCCGGCGGCAGTGCATGGGAATTGTGCCTGCCGCCGGCGGCTTTTGGAACCTGAATAAAAGAAGGTAAACTCTGGAACAGGGTGGAGGAACGGGAGTAGCATCTCAGCCCATGGGGGAGGGGGGTGGCATCTTGCCTTTGCCTCAGCAGCATCTTACCTTGGGCCACCCCTATATATGTGTATATGCCAGCATTTTTTACATGTACAAAAGCGCAAAGGATGTCGCCCTTTGGTTTGTGTTTTATTGTTTGTATACTGAATGTTCCCACTATCCCCGAGATTTTTATTACGCCTTGATTTACGCACAGAAATAGAAGCGTATTCCATAGCAATGTGCATAACTTAGGGGCCCTTTTACTAAAGGGTTGCCGCGTGGCAACCCAGAGCTACTGCCGGCCCAATGCAGCCATCCGCAGCAGATCTTTCTTGAGTGTGTGCCATTTCCAGTACTATGGAAAATGATTCCATATTTTCTAGCGTAATCGGCGCTGCCTGACTACCACTGGGTTACCACGGAAGCCCTTACCACCACCTCAGTGGGTGGCGATAAGTGCTCCCTCCCAGGGCCGCCGAGAGACAAGGCTGGGCCCAGGGCAAGGCCGCCGCCGCTCCCCCCCTCCACCCACCCCCCTCTGTCCACCACCGGGCCGGACTCCCTGCATTGAAATCACAGGGCCTCTCACCTCCATGTGAAAGCACTGCAGGCAGCAGGGCAGCAGATCGCCTCCCTTCAGCCCTCCTTCCCTCCTTGTGTCCCGTCCTCGTGGAAGTTACGTCAGATGAGGGTGGGACACAGGGAGGGAAGGAGACCCAAAGGGAGGCGATCTGCTGCTGCTGCCTGCAGTGCTTTCACACGGAGGTGAGAAGCGCTGTGATTTCAATGCAGGGGGCCCGGCCCAGTGGCAGACGGTCGACGACGGAGGGCGGGTGGGAATGTGGCGCCGGGCCCCCCTTGGAGGCCCGGGGCCGGGGAATTTTGTCCCCCCCCCCTGTCTCCCCCTCTCGGTGACTATGCTCCCCCCCCCCTTCCCGCATGGCCACACAGTAAGAATAATCTTACCACATGGCTATGTCTCTTTTAGGGGATTTGTACCCGCTGCAGTAAAAAGGGCCCTGGCGCATGGCAAAAACAGCCCCTGCCGCTACTGCAGGGCCCTTTTTACCGCAGCTTATTAAAAGGACCCCTCAATTAGTTAACAGGCTAATCAGCACTGATAATTGGATGTTAACAAGCAATTATCAGCACTATTTGGAGTTAATTAGAATTTAGGCGCACTACTTTCTAAGCGTATTCTGTAAATATAAGTGTGGTTATGGGAGTGGAATGGGCGGATCATGGGCGTTTCTAAAATTTATGCACGTTATGATAGAATATACCCGCTCACCCCTGGATTCTATATAGTGCGCTTAGATTTAGGGGCCAAAAATCGGCTTGGATTCCATAACATCGTGCATAACTTAATTGGCTTAACAAGCTAATGAGAACCAATAATGAGCACTAATTGGCACTGATTAGAATTTAGGCTAAGCGTATTCTGTAACAATGTGCGTCAAACTTCTAATGCATGGAGGCAAAAAGGGACATGGTTATGGATGGGGAAATGGGCACTACAAAATTTGGAGCCTAGTAATAGAATATAGCCCAGTGCACCTAAAACTATGCGCTGAGATTTACACCAGGTTTTCATTGGCATAAATGGATGCGCGCATATATAGGTGCTGAAATATCAACTAAGCATATTCTATAATCAGCGCCTAAATCTAGATGCCAATTATAGAATACGCGGAGTTGGCACTGATTTCAGCACTAACTTTTTTGGTGCTGTATATAGAATCTCCTCCTCTCTGCCTAATTTAGACATCTGGATTTACACCAGGTTTTAGATGACGTGGAGGGGCATAATTGAACGGGGCCAACCATCTCTAAGGGCGCCCATCTCTAAGGATGTCCCGGCAAAGGGGCGGGGAAGCCCGTATTATCGAAACAAGATGAGTGTCCATCTTTCATTTCGATAATACGGTCGGGGATGCCCAAATCTCAACATTTAGGTCGACCTTAGAGATGGTCGACCTTAGCGATGGTCAGCCCCAGTTTTCGGCCATAATGGAAACCAAAGACGTCTATCTCAAAAACAACCAAATCCAAGCCCTTTGGTTGTGGGAGGAGCCAGCATTTGTACTGCACTGGTCCCCTTGACATGCCAGGACACCAACCGGGCACCCTAGGGGGCACTGCAGTTGACTTCAAAAATTGCTCCCAGGTGCATAGCTTCCTTATCTTGGGTGATGAGCCCCCCCAAAACCCCCCTCCCAGGTCCGCCTGCTTGAAGTACACTGCACCCACTACAACTGCTCCAGGGACCTGTATACTGCTGCGATGGACCTGAGTATCTCATTTGAGGCTGGCATAGAGGCTGGTAAAATAGTATTTTTAAACTTGTTTTTTTTATGGTGGGAGAGGGTTAGTGACCATTTGGGGAGTAAGGGGAGGTCATCCCTGATTCCCTCCGGTGGTCATCTGGTCAGTTGAGGCACCTTTTTGAGGCTTGGTCGTGAAAAAAAAGGGACCAAGTAAAGTCGGCCAAATGCTTGTCAGGGACGCCCTTCTTTTTTCCATTATTGGCCGAGGACGCCGATCTCTTAACCACGCCACAGTCCCGCCTTCGGTACACTGCCAACACGCCCCCTTGAACTTTGGTCGTCACCGTGACGGAAAGCAGTTGAGGGTGCCCAAAATTGGCTTTCGATTATGCCAATTTAGGTGACCCTGAGAGAAGGACGCACATCTCCCGATTTGTGTCAGAAGATGGGTGCCCTTCTCTTTCGAAAATGAACTGGATAATTGACCACAACTAAATTTAGTCACATGGAACAGCATTTGGCGTATTCTATAATGTACATCTAAACTAAAGCGTACGTTATAGAATACGCTTTGATTTCTGCTCGGAAATCGAGTAACGATATATAAAATTTAGCCCTATATGTGCTGCAAAATACACATATATTTTCTATGGGGGTGAACTTCTCCAAGCATCAATTATGACCTTAAAGACAAATTAAGGGAGGGGGGATAACCCACACAGAGTCACAAGTACAACCCTGGTCACCTCTCTGGGCAGACTGGAAGGGCCATGCTGGTTTTTATCTGCCGTGATTTACTAAATTATGCATTATGGGGTCCTTTTACTAAGCTGCAGTAAACGGGGGCCTGCGCTAGCGTCAACATGTGTTTCTGACATGCGCTGAGGCCCCCTTTTACCTCAGTGGGTAAAATGCTGTCTTTTCTTCTCAGAAGGCAAAAGTAGAGACTAATAGACGATTCACCACTGGAGACGTGAGTCCTGTTGGATTATTTGTAGTAAATAATTAGCAGATTTTAGTACACACAGCTTCAGCTTTAGAAATGTTAATTTCTTTCTTCATCTCTCTCTCATTCACCCTGAATAATTCACTGCTGAGTCACTTTAAAGTTGAAGTAACAAAACATCTGTTTACTCACAGTTTGTAGTTAGATTATAATCAGACAGGCTTATATATACATATTACTATACATTTGTATTATCAGCTCCTTCCATGTGCTTAGATGGTAATGGATGCTCACACCACCATAGATCCTCTCAGGTTAGGAGAGATCATGAGCTCCATGTGCTCCATGTGCTGCATCTACTGCATCTATCCCCCACAGGAAGTTGCATAGCTGTGTGACCTCTCTAAGTAATTCACATCAGAGGTCACAGAGTAATCACAGAGAAATAATAGGTGACAGGCAATGCATGCAAAATACAATTACATTCCAACAAACCCCTTCTCATGCATAACTGTCATGCAATTATTTATTCATACAAAGTCCAAGCTTTATACGCAGATTCACAAAATGTTCTCTGGGTAACGGTTTGGTCATGATGTCAGCTGTCATCTCACTGGTGTGACAATAGTGTAGACTGATGACCCCTTCTTTCGCCAACTCTCGCACGTTGTGGTATTTCGTTGCGATGTGCTTGGTGCGTGACTGAACCTTGTCATTCTGTGACAGTCGGATGCAGCTCTGATTATCTTCCATTATCTGGATTGGTCTCTTTTCAGCTATTCCAAAATCCAGCATAAGTTTTTCAATCCACATCAGTTCTCTGCACGCTTCCGATACGGCCACATATTCAGCTTCTGTAGAAGACAGACTCACAATACTTTGTTTATGACTGGCCCATGAAATGTGTACATTTCCATACATAAACACATATCCACTTGTGGATTTATAATCAGAATGATCCCCTGCCCAATCTGAATCACAGTAACATATTAGTTTTGGATTACTATTGGCTGAAATCTTTAATTTACAATCAATGGTACCCTTTAAATACCTTACCATCCTTTTAACTGCAGTCCAATCTGATTTGGTAGGTGAGCTGACCCTTCTGCTCAAAATTCCTACTGCATTTGCTATATCAGCCCTGTATGTGGTAGCTAGATATAAAAGCTTACCTATGGCTGATCTATATTGGATGTTATCTGGTAAAGGTTCTCTTACTGTTTCATCCTTCAGAAAATCAGTGATCATGGGAGTGCTTACAACTTGGGCATCTTGCATACCTAAACTTTCAATAAGCTCATTTATTTTCTGCTTCTGGCTTAGAAGATAAGAACCATCATTTTGTTTCTCAATTTCTATACCAAGATAGTATGACACATTACCAAGTTCTTTTATCTCAACATTGTGGTTTAAACACTTTACAATGTCCTTGTACTCTTGCTCACTTTTGCTTGCAATGAGCAGATCATCAACAAAAGCTAAAATGTATGCATATTGTCCATTTGTGCACCTAGTGTACAAACATTTATCTGCTTCACCTTGCTTAAATCCTAAATTTGTCAATATTTCATGCAATTTTTCATTCCAACATTTTGCACTTTGCTTTAATCCATAAAGACCTTTGTTTAATTTACACACTAGCTGTCTTTGTTTTGTATTTATGAAACCTGTTGGCTGTTCCATGTACAAGTCTTCAGTTATTTCTCCATGAAGAAACGCTGTTTTCACATCAATGTGGTTGACTTGCATGCCTTTTGAGACTGCAATGCTCAGAAGTGTTCTGATTGTCGTGTGTTTCACTACAGGTGCAAACACTTCATCAAAATCTTCTCCATATTTTTGAAGATATCCCTTTGCCACTAATCTGGCTTTATACCTTTCCACTTTTCCTTGTGCATTCCCTTTTAACTTGAATACCCATTTGCATCCTATAGCTTTCTTGCCAGGAGGTAATTTTGTAAGAATCCAAGTATTATTTTTATCCAATGCATCAATTTCTTCTTGTGCAGCTTTATGCCATTCAGCAGCTTCTTCTGCTGGCATTTTCTCAATCTCATCCCATGTTAAGGGCTCTTGAGCTTCTGCTGACTTTGTTAGGTAAGACAGTCTTAGGGGTGGAACACCTTTGTTTTCCCTGGATGAGCGTCTGACAACAGGTTGGTCTGACCTTTCCGCATCCTCTAAATCTGAGAGTCCTTCTCCAATTGATTCCCCTTCTCCAACTGTACTGTCTTCTTCAATGATCCTTTCTGTGTCTGCTTCCTCTGCCTGTTCCTCGTTAGATACAGGTGAGTTGCTTTCAGACATCTGCCTTGGTATGGCATTTATATACACTGGCATGTCTATTATGGTTCTAGTTTCATATTCTGGATGATAAGGCTCATCTGGGATAATCCAGCCTTTATCAACCCTTTTGTTTTCATCAAAATATGTAACATGTCTTATGCCAACAATGCCAGTTTTCAGATTCAAAATTCTATATCCTTTGTGTCCTGGAGCATAGCCAACTAAAATGCCCCTTTCTGTTGTGGAATCCAGCTTATGCCTTCTTTGCTTTGGTACATGAGCATATGCTGTACTTCCAAATGTTCTTATGTGTGACAGGTTTGGCTTCCTACCATGCCATGTCTCATGTGGTGTGCGCTCAGCGCCTTTAGTTGGCATTCTGTTTTGTAGGTACACTGCTGTGAGAATGGCTTCCCCCCATAGTCTTTTAGGGAGATTGCTATCTGACAGCATACATCTGGTCATTTCCACAAGTGACCTAAATTTTCTCTCTGCAACAGAATTTTGCTCTGGTGTATAAGCTACTGTTGTGATATGTTGAATGCCTTCTTGTTCTAGAAATGTGCGCATGCTTTGCGAAGTGAACTCACCACCATTGTCGGTCTGAAGAACCTTTGGTTTTCTTTCAAATTTATTGCTCACCATGGCTACGTATTTCTTCAGCATGTCTGTGACTTGACTTTTCTCTTTCAGCAAATAGGCCACACAGTATCTAGAGAAATCATCCAAGAATATCAGCACAAATCTGTTATTTCCCAATGATGGGATATTAAACGGTCCACATAAGTCACTGTGTATTAAGTCCAGCACTTTATTACTCCTATTTCCTGTGTATGCAGGAAATGAGGGTCTCATACCTTTTTGAGTAACACAGTCTATGCATTTCTCCATTTTACCAGCATTCTTCCTTACTTGCGCCATATGTGAGGCTTCACCTGAAATGTTCAGCTTATAAACATCATTATGCATAAAAGCTTCAGCATACACTTCATCATTTTTAGAGATTGTGCACTTACTGTTTTCAAAATGAATCACAAATCCCTTCTTATCTAATGTAGATACACTAAGCATATTGCAAACTGCTTGGGGAATATACAAGACATCACTTACAGGAATTTCTTTAACTTCATTAGACACTTTGCATTTTAAGAATCCAATACCTTTTGCTTGGATCTTAGCAGTCCCTGAGTTTGCAGTTTTAAGAATACCTTCCTCTGGACACATTTCCTGAAAGAAATCCTTACAATTGGTTAAATGGCATGTGCTCCCCGAATCCAAAATCCAAGTACTTTCATTTGAATTATTATTTACCATAGTCAAAGATTTTTCTGCCATTAGAAAACCCTTGTGTTTATCTTTGTCCTTCATACATTTCCTGGTTTGAAAATTCTTTAGTTCCATTGGCTTAGGTGAGCTAGAGGGAGTGTTTTGTGTTTCCTTACACCATTTAGATACATGTCCCTCCTTTCCACATGAGTAGCAAATCAGCTTGCCCTTGGGTGGAGTTTTCCCATAGCTCCGCCTTCCTCTGTTCTTTGCCAAGAAATTTGTTTCATTTCTCTCTGACTGACTTTGAGAACACATCTCCTCAGAATCATTTATTATGCATTCCTGCCTTAGTTTTGATGTTGCCTGTTCAAAAGATTGCCCTTCAATGGCCTCATTTACAGACCTAAAAACATCAAACTTCTTTGATAGTGAGGTAAAAAGAAATGCTCTTTTCAATGCATCACACATGGGAATTCCAGAAAGTTCTAACTTTTGAAATGAAGACATAAGATACATAATGTGATCATTACATTTACTTTTATCCCTTAATTTGGTTTCATTCAACTCTGCCAACCAAATTGGTTGCTGCTTTGCATATGTAGTTGCATACATAGTTCTCAGTTTATATAAAATGTCCTTTGGTGTATCTTTTCCCTCCACTAATATGGCTTGTTTCTCTGAGAGAGCTTCCAAAAGCATGCACTTCACATAATAGTTTGCATTGTCCCATTCAGCCATATTTTCAGCTGTTCTGTCTTGGTCTAAGCATATATTTAATCCTTTTGCTCGAAGGAGACATATGAATCTTAGTTCCCACTGCTGATAATTAAACTCAGTTAATCTAGGCACCTTGAGAGAATAGAAAAATGGTGAATTTCTTCCCTCAGCCATTTTCTTAGCCTTCTGTCTGCTGTGTGGGGGGAGAGAGAGACAGACTGAATCTTTCCTTTAAAACTTAAGAGAAAAATGTGGCCTTTTTTTTTTGCCTGGTAATATTTCTCTTCTTTTTCAATTCCTGGACCCTGGGCCCATAACCCTTTTGTTGGATTATTTGTAGTAAATAATTAGCAGATTTTAGTACACACAGCTTCAGCTTTAGAAATGTTAATTTCTTTCTTCATCTCTCTCTCATTCACCCCTGAATAATTCACTGCTGAGTCACTTTAAAGTTGAAGTAACAAAACATCTGTTTACTCACAGTTTGTAGTTAGATTATAATCAGACAGGCTTATATATACATATTACTATACATTTGTATTATCAGCTCCTTCCATGTGCTTAGATGGTAATGGATGCTCACACCACCATAGATCCTCTCAGGTTAGGAGAGATCATGAGCTCCATGTGCTCCATGTGCTGCATCTACTGCATCTATCCCCCACAGGAAGTTGCATAGCTGTGTGACCTCTCTAAGTAATTCACATCAGAGGTCACAGAGTAATCACAGAGAAATAATAGGTGACAGGCAATGCATGCAAAATACAATTACATTCCAACAAGTCCAACAGTCTTTATTATATCAAAGATAACGACCCGACACAGGCCGTGTTTCGACGCTAAAAAGCGTCTGCATCAGGGGTCAATAAATACACCAAGTAGTGAATGCAAAACGAAGAGTCCTACTTGTATGTGTGTTGTCAACTCACTGATCACCTAGCACCAAACAGAATATGCTGGATACAAACATACAAGTAGGACTCTTCGTTTTGCATTTACTACTTGGTGTATTTATTGACCCCTGATGCAGACGCTTTTTAGCGTCGAAACACGGCCTGTGTCGGGTCGTTATCTTTGATATAATCAAGACTGTTGGACTCATGTCTCCAGTTGTGAATCGTCTATTAGTCTCTACTTTTGCCTTCTGTGATTCGTCATCGTAGAGAACTTTTCCTGTTCTATATTTTGGATTTTGTCTTTTCTTCTCAACAAGAAATGGCTGTGCGGTAAGCGAACCACTTACCTCACGGCCATTTCGGGAGGGAGCACTTACCGCCACCCATTGAGGTGGTGGTAAGGGCTCCCGCCAGTGGCGTAGCTACGGGAGGCCACAGGGGCCTGGCCCCCCAAATAGGCTCTGGGGCCCCTGATTTGACTGGCAGTGGTCCCCAACCCCCGCCAGCTGAAGCATTTGTCCCGTGCTGGTCTCGCCGCATTGCCTGCCCTGCTCTTCTCAATCGCGCCGTGCATGCTCGTTTTAGTGAAACGGCTGCAGTGGCAGGGAATGTGGGCCAAATTGTGCCCTCCACTTTGGGCTCTGCCCCCCCCCCCCCCCCCCCCGTATCGAGATCTGGCTACATAACTGGGCAACATGCAGCGCTGTCTGATTACCGCCGGGTAAGCCCTACAAAAAATAGAAATGGGCAATGCTGGGGTGGGAAATAACCGCCGGGCTCCTGTGGTAACCCGGCGGTAGTTCTGAATTGGTGCACGGCAAGCCCATCGCTGCATGACAACCCTTTAGTAAAAGGGCCCCTATGTTAGAAAATCCTCTGTGTTCATTTAGCTTTTTGTAAAATACCCTGCAAATGATGTCAGGTTCTGATTTTGTCTACTTTGGAAAAGCGATGTCTATCTTTACATAGCAGTTTGCAGAAAAAAGTGTTATACATATGTAAATTAGTGTTCCTTCCAAGGTGTAAGGGAGTCCAACACCACATTCATACCATCCTTTTAGGGTGCTACTACACAGAGGTGCCAGCTCTGTGGGTGCTGTAGGTGTTTCAGCAATATTGAGACGTCTTTGCTGTAGTCGGGGAGCATTTACTTATATCCCCCCCCCCCCCCCCCCCCCGCTGAATATTGCCGGTTAGCACAAAATGGATAACTGGTTATATTATGCAATAGAACTGGCTCTCCGCTAATATTCAGTGCATCACCAGCTAAGTTAGGTAGCCAAATTAGGCTGCTGAAATAGCAGGCCTATCTTTGGCTGGTTAAACTTAACCATCCAGCATTGAATATCGGCTTGGCCTGTTAAGGGAAAGGGAAATAGGACTTGATATACCACCTTTGTGAGGTATTTTGCAATTTCATTCAAAGCAGTTTACATATATTCAGGTACTTATTTTGTATCTGGGGCCATGGAGGGTTAAGTGACTTGCCCAGAGTCACAAAGAGCTGTAGTGGGAACTGAACCCAGTTCCCTAGGATCAAAGTCTGCTGCACTAACCACTAGGCTACTCCTCCACTAGCAACATTCCATATAGAATCTCAGTAGTAGCAACAGAATCTCAAATAATAGCAACATTCCATGTAGAATCTCAAATAGGGAAAGGGAAATGGGACTTGATATACTGCCTTTCTGTGGTATTTTGCAACTACATTCAAAGCGGGTTACATATATACAGATACTTATTTTGTACCTGGGGCAATGGAGGGTTAACTTAACTGGCTAAAAAAAAACCCCACCTGGCAAGTCAATGGGGGTCACCAGAAATGGCCCAGCATCTACTTGCGTACAATACCGATTATCGCCTGGTTAGCGCCGCACTCCGGAAAATAAAATATATTTTCCACTGTGCATAGAGAACATGCATAAAAAATGAAATTACCATCTGGGCCACGCGATAGCCAGGTGGTAGTTCCAAATTGACGCAGTGCGTGTGTAGGCGCTGATGCGGCTTACTGAAAGGGCCCCTAAGTATTTGTACCTGCGGCAGTGGAGGGTTAGGTGATTTGCCCAGGGACACAAGAAGTTGCAGTGGGAACTGAACATTGGGTCCCCTGGTTCTCAGTCCACTGTACTAGTTGTTAGGCTGCTCCTAGCTAACGACACATCATCCTAGGATTTTATTATTATTAGCATTTGTATAGCGCTACCAGATGCACGCAGCACTGAACACCTGACATAAAGAGAGACAATCCCTGCTCAAAAGAGCTTACAATCTAAATAATACAGACAGACGAGACAGCTACGGGTGAGGGAAGTAAAGGTGAGAAGGAAGGAAGGGACAAGGGGGAGGGCAATTGAGTAGTGGCTAGGAGCTAAAAGCAATAGTGAAAAGGTGGGTTTTCAGCATAGATTTGAAAACAGTTAGAGATGAAGATAGACGTAAAGGTCCAGGAAGTCTATTCCAGGCATAAGGTTCCGTGAGAGAAAAGGAACGAAGCCTGGAGTTAGCAGTGGAGGAGAAGGGGGACGACAAGAGAGATTTGTCCAGTGAGCGGAGTTCACGGGGAGGAATGTAGGGAGAGATGAGAGTGGAGAGGTAATGGGGGGCTGCAGAGTGGATGCATTTAAAGGTCAGTACGAGAAGTTTAAACTGAATGCGGAAGCGGACAGGGAGCCAGTGAAGTGACTTGAGGAGTGGGCTAGTGTGGGTATAACGATTCTGGCGGAAAATAAGTCATGCCGCAGAATTTTGGACAGATTGGAGAAGAGAGAGATGGTTGAGCGGAAGACCAGTGAGAAGTAAATTGCAATAGTCTAAGCGAGAGGTGACAAGGGTTTGGATAAGGGTTCTGGTGGCGTATTCAGAAAGGAAGGGGCGAATTTTGCTAATATTGTAGATAAAGAAATGATCTGTTGAATATGTGCAGAGAAAGAGAGAGAGGAATCAAAGATGACTCCAAGGTTACGAGCCGAGGAGACAGGGAGGATGTGAGAGCTATTAACAGAGATAGAGAAAGGAGGAAGAGGGGAGGTGGGTTTAGGGGGGAAAATGAGAAGTTCTGTTTTGGTCATGTTTAGCTTTAGATGGCGTTGGGACATCCAAGCAGCAATGTCGGACAAGCAGGCTGAGATTTTGTCTTGGATAGAGGTTGAGATTTCAGGGGTGGAGATATAGATCTGAGAGTCATCAGCGTAAAGATGGTATTGAAAGCTATGGGATGAAATCAGGGAACCAAGGGAGAGGTATAGGTGGAGAAAAGGAGCGGTCCAAGGACAGAACCCTGAGGCACACCAACAGAAAGTGGGATGGAAGTTGAAGAGGATCCACCAGAGTGAACACTGATTTTAGGCCAGTCTTAGTTTCTAAGTCTCATTCCAGTGCACCCAGCAAAGCAAACAAGGCCAAGAATTATAAAACAAGGATGTACTAGAATATCAGTAATACAGAAATGTTTAATAGCAGTGGTAAAATCAGAATGACCTCAAATTAGGTTAAAAGTGCTGTCCAGAGAGAGGGTCTATGGGCAAACAAGACCATTGGGTCCTCTCATTTGCCAGCCACTATTTTTCATTAGAAAAGGTATAATATTTTAAACAGTGTTCCTATGTCATAATATTTTATCACTTGCATTTTAACAGCTGAATAATTGACTAATGGAATCTAATTTACATAGAAGCCAAAGTTACAAGAAATAGCTTCCCCTCACAAAATCTATACATTTCTGTTGAGCTCGTAAAAAGGCATTCTATTGCATTATGCATGAAAATCTTTATACTCAAGAAAAATTAGTCTCTACCAATGTAATAGCAGCTGACATAACATTTGTCAGGAACTGGCACAGTCAAAATTTATATCCTGGTTTTGAAATCCTTAAAGTACGTTCTTTTTTTTTTTTTCTTTTCTTTTCTTGCCTTCTTCCCGCCTTCTCTGGGTAACTCTACTGATCTGACTTCAGAATTAATTAAACATGTGGTCACTGGCAAAAAGTGCTAGACAATCTCGACCGAGCAGTCTAGCACCTCACCTGACAAAACCAAAATTTTTAGCAGAAACACTGGAGCCTAATGGATTTCTTAGGCTTATAGTCTGTAAACAGGCTTCTGCACATCAATTCTTGTGCATATTTATTTATTTATTTAGAACATTTGTATCCCACATAATCCCACCATGGCAGGCTCTATGTGGCTAACAACATTCATGAAAAGTACATCATACTAACTCAAGGTCAAACAGAGAATAAGGAACATCTGGGGAAGGGGGGAAACAACAGGACATACAAATGAGGGACGGCAGGAAGTTAAGCCGTGATCGTATAGAGGTATGAGCTGGGTGCAGGAATTTTGGCATCAGATTTAGGGGTCCTTTTACCAAGTTGCGGTAAAAAAAAAGGCCCTGCGGTGGTGGCGGGGGTCATTTTTCTGGCGCAGCAGGTAAAAAGCCCCTAAAACAAAAATGGCCACGTGGAAAGATTGCTCTTACCAAGTGGCCATGCAGCAGGGAACACTTACCACCAGTGGCGTAGCAAGAGTGGGGCGGTGGGGGCGGTCCGCCCCGGGTGCACGCTGCTGGAGGGTGCAGAGAGCAGCCGTGCGCCTGTCGGTTCCCCTGGTTCCTTGCTTCCTCTGCCCCGGAATAGGTTACTGGGTTACTGAGGGTTCTGGGTTTCTGCGCAGAAAGCCCGTTGCTGCACGGCAACCCTTTAGTAAAAGGGCCCCTCGATCTGTTAGGATCCCACTTGTCAAAACTGGAGCTTTCTGCTGGTAGGGATCAATGAAAGAACGTTGGCATCCTGAAACTGACAACCACAGAAGAACAAAAGTCCTCGCACAAGAGCAGCCAGGTAAAGAAACACAGCAGGGGTGACACGAAAGACGATGCAGCACAAGCAAGGTCCAATGGACTCAAAGAGTCCACATTAGAAGTTTTTATTCAAAGTTAAAATGGACTCGACACGAAATTGTGTTTCGGCGGCAAAGGCCTGCTTCAGGAGTCCCTGTGAGTGGAAATCATGTAGCTTCACAGCGTTCTGTGCATATCCAGGTCAAAATACCTGGACAAAAAGTAAAAATCGTAGGACTGCTATAAAGCAAAGTCGCGGCTTTGGACCTTGCTTGTGCTACGTCATCTTTCGTGGTATTCTGGAATTATCACTAAGAAAGAAGAAAGCTACATGACCACTCTTTGCCTGTTATTTTTTTGTTACATTTGTACCCCACGCTTTCCCACTCATGGCAGGCTCAATGCGGCTTACATGGGGCAATGGAGGGTTAAGTGAATTGCCCAGAGTCACATGGAGCTGCCTGTGCCTGAAGTGGGAATCGAACTTAGTTCCTCAGTTCCCCAGGACTTTCCACCACCCTAACCACTAGGCCACTCCTCCACTGTCGCTACTATTTGAGATTCTACATGGAATGTTGCTATTCCACTAGCAACATTCCATGTAAAAGTCGGCCCTTGCAGATCAGCAATGTGGCCATGCAGGCTTCTGTGAGTCTGTACGTGCAGGATGTCAGACTCACAGAAACAGAAGCCTGCGCAGCCTTCTACATGGAATGTTGCTAGTGGAATAGCAACATTCCATGTAGAATCTCCAATAGTAGCAACATTCCATGTAGAATCTCCAATAGTATCTATTTTATTTTTGTTACATTTGTACCCCATGCTTTCCCACTCATGGCAGGCTCAATGCGGCTTACATGGGGCAATGGAGGGTTAAGTGACTTGCCCAGAGTCACAAGGAGCTGCCTGTGCCTGAAGTGGGAATCAAACTCAGTTCCTCAGTTCCCCAGGACCAAAGTCCACCACCCTAACCACTAGGCCACTCCTCCACTTGCATTCATTACATTGGTTGTCAATTGAAAGTATATATAGTTTGTAGTTGATTAAGACTTGTTATCCCACCCAAGTTAACTTGCAAATCTGGGCAGTTTACAGACTAAAAAACAAATATAAATAAAAGTAGGAAAACAGCTACAATATTGAACAGGAAAGGAGACAGCCAACCATAGCAGATCAATCAGCCTTGACAAGGAGGTGATAGTACCTTGTACAAGTCTCTGGTGAGGCCCCATCTATAAGTAGATAAGTACATAAGTATTGCCATACTGGGACAGACCGAAGGTCCATCAAGCCCAGCATTCTGTTTCCAACAATGGCCAAACGAGGTCACAAGTACCTGGCAAGATCGCAATACTGTGTGTATTTCTAGAGATCACACTTATGGAAAGATATAAACAGGATGGAGTCGGTCCAGAGGGATACTACAAAACTGGTCAGCGGTCTCAGTCATAAAACATATAGGAACTGGCTCATGTACCTCAAAATATATACATTGAAGGAGTGGCGGGAGAGAGGGGAGTGGCCTAGTGGTTAGGGTGGTGGACTTTGGTCCTGGGGAAATGAGGAACTGAGTTCAATTCCCACTTCAGGCACAGGCAGCTCCTTGTGACTCTGGTCAAGTCACTTAACCCTCCATTGCCCCATGTAAGCCGCATTGAGCCTGCCATGAGTGGGAAACCGCAGGGTAC
Organism: Microcaecilia unicolor; assembly: GCF_901765095.1. Lineage (NCBI taxonomy): Eukaryota > Metazoa > Chordata > Amphibia > Gymnophiona > Siphonopidae > Microcaecilia > Microcaecilia unicolor. The sequence continues at coordinate 180,496,191 of NC_044041.1, read as the reverse complement.
AAATGTAACAAAAATAGATACTATTGGAGATTCTACATGGAATGTTGCTACTATTGGAGATTCTACATGGAATGTTGCTAGTGGAATAGCAACATTGCATGTAGAATCTCCAATAGTAGCAACATTCCATGTAGAATCTCCAATAGTATCTATTTTATTTTTGTTACATTTGTACCCCACACTTTCCCACTCATGGCAGGCTCAATGCAGCTTACATGGGGCAATGGAGGGTTAAGTGACTTGCCCAGAGTCACAAGGAGCTGCCTGTGCCTGAAGTGGGAATCAAACTCAGTTCCTCAGGACCAAAGTCCACCACCCTAACCACTAGGCCACTCCTCCTAATTGGGTTAAACGCTTGTCCAAATAGCCAGGTTTTCAAGGGTGTTTTAAAGTTCCTAAAAGATCGTTTAGAATGAGTGTCAAGACAGAGAGAGTTCCATTGGAAAGGGACTGTGAAGTAAAAGATACGGTGACAGGTAAATTCAAGTTGGGCAGATTTAGAGGGAGGGTGAATCAGTCGACGGTCATTAATTGAGTGGTGGAGGTGAGGTGAGCAGGGGAATACCGGATAATCTGGTTTGTGAGATAATCAGGGGCACCGAATCTGAGAGCTTTGAAGGCGAGTGTTAAGTATTTTAAAAATCATACGTTTCTCAACAGGAAGCCAATGGCGTTTCTGAAATAAAGGGGACACATGCATAGGAGCCAACTTTTCAAAATTATTGGGGGTGCTAAGCCCAATGGAAATCACCCCTCCCTGGACCCATACAAGGAATTTTCTCAATATTGGGGGTGCCCAAGCACCCACAGCACTCACAGAGTCGGCACCTATGGACACATGATCACACTTTCATGCATGGTTTGTGAGTTTCATAGCTGTACTTTGTATTGATTGCAATTTCTTTAATTTGGATCGAGAGCATCCTAAATACATTATAATACAGTAGTCAAGCCTGGTAATAAGTACAGACAAAACAAGAGAGTGAAAAGTGTCCTGATCAAAGTACCTGCGGACGGAACGGAGTTTGTGGAGGACATGACAACTGGTTTTACTCCAGTATAATGTATACTGTTTAAAAGTATGAAGTTAGGTGATTATTTTAAAAGGTCTTATTCAAAATTTGATCATGTTAATGTTGATTTTAAAAAGCCAGGATAGTCACATCCAAATTACAAATCTGTGCGTAAAGCAAGACGGCATTGGCATGTTTTGGATGAGACTAGGGCGGGGCTAAATATACACACACATTTATTTCCCATTTCAGAAGGGGAATATGCGATTATGCCCGCCGAGATTAACATCAGGATTTACTGCTGCTCCCAGGGGCCCCTGGGTTGTTTAAGATGCTCAGTTTGTGCCGCGCTGTATTGGAGGGATTTAGGGAAGGTTTCTCCCTTATTACCTCAGTGTTTTTTGTCTCTCCCCACCAAACGGTACTGGTAAATGATATTGGACTGCTTGGAGATAAATAGATGTATCAGTTTCTACAATGGCTTACACATACTTATCTATGTGCTGGCACATACAACATGTTTATGTTCTGAAATACCAACAGGCACATAGATGTGACTATTGCCGAGCTGCCTCCAATGCTATAGCAGATGTTGATATGTACAAAATGGGTGCTGCCACCCAGTGGCAGTCCTACCATTTGGCCACCTGAGGTGGGGGGCCTCAGGCGACACTGTTGTGAGGTGATATTGCCCCCCCACCCTTTCCTCCCCAACCCCTTCCCCGAAATTACCTTTTTCCTTTCTTGTCTTGTTTTTCAAAAGAAGGCGGTTGCAGTCACTCCCATAGGCTGCCCTGCTGCTGGTCCCGGCCCCTTCTCTCTGCTGTGGGCACTGCCTCCGAGGAAACAAGAATTATATCAGAGAGCCCTTCTCTCTACTGTGGGCACCGCCTCCGAGGAAACAAGAAATTACATAGAGAGGTGGGCTACCCAGAGTAGAGAGAAGGGGCCGGGACCAGCAGCAAGGCAGCCTATGGGAGTTGCTTTCCGCCGCTTTCTTTTCAAAAGCAAGAAAAGAATAGAAAAGGTAATTTTGGAGAAGGGAGTTTATGTATTTATTTATTTTTTACATTTGTATCCCACATTTTCCCACCTATTTGTAGGCTCAATGTGGCTTACATTGTACCGTGAAGGCGTTTGCCAACTCCGGTAGAAAACAAATACAGTGAAGTTATAGTCGAATAAGGTTCATATGTTACAGACACATTGGGAATCGTAGAGGAGAGTTATATAGTGTTCATTACGAGCTTTAGTTATATTGTGTTGCAGGGTTCAGGCACTTAAGTTGGGTCGGGAGGGTATGCCTTATTGAACAGGTTGGTCTTTCGTGATTTCCGGAAGTTGAAGTGGTCATACGTTGTTTTCACAGCTTTTGGTAATGCATTCCACAGTTGTGTACATATGTAGGAGAAGCTGGAAGCATACGTTGATTTGTATTTGAGTCCTTTACAGCTTGGGTAGTGGAGATTTAAGTATGTACGTGTTGATACCACTGTGTTTCTGGTTGGTAGGTCTATGAGGTCGATCACGTATTCCGGGGCTTCGCCATAAATCATTTTATGGACCAGGGTGCAGCTCTTGAAAGCAATATGTTCTTTGATTGGGAGCCAGTGCAATTTTTCTTGGAGGGGTTTGGCGCTTTCGAATCGCGTTTTATCAAATATGAGTCTGGCTGCTGTGTTTTGAGTGGTCTGAAGTTTTTTTATGAGCTGCTCTTTGCATCCCGCATAGATTCCATTACAGTAGTCAGCATGGCTTAGTGCCATTGATTGTATCCGTTGGGAAGGGAAGGGCAGGGGCAGCGGCAGCAGAGGAGCCAGGGCAGCAGCTCATTTTCTGTTTCAGGTGGCAGATTGTCTTGGGCTGCCCCTGCTGCCACCACACGTAGCCAACGTACCAAGGGGCACATCCATTCCTGCAGGCTTTTTAGAAAAGGTTCTACATCAGCAGATTCTTTTCTAAATGTTAGCAGAATTTGAGACATCCTGTCCTGGACATCTCAATTCCGATATAGCACCAATGCTAACATAGCAAATATCAGCAGATAAAGACCGGCACGGTCCATCCAGTCTGCCAACAAGGTGGCAAGAGTTGAATCTGGCCCTCTTTACAGGTTCCACGTCTTCGTTAATTTCTGTCTCACCCCAAACAGTGAACGTTCCATAGACCCCAAAGACTGGGTTCCTTCTGTGACAGCAAAAACACACATTCTGGTCTTCCTTAGCCAGGTCAAATCTGTAGGTCTGTTATTTCTTTTTTTTTTTTTTCAACAATACCAAGACCTCAGATCATTAGACAGATGGTACCAGTCAAAAGCAAAAATACTTGGAGTGGGCGGCTGGTAATCCTGATGCAGGGCTTTAATCACCTCATGCTCCTGTCAGCAGCAGGCAGCATCTTAGCAACTGGTCTACTGATTGATTCGCTGGAATTCAGAAATACAAAAACTTTCATTCTTTGTTCTCCGTTCCACTCATCTTTGTATGAATTTGTAATACTCTGTTTGCATTTGGAGATTCGTCTCTAGCTAATACTCTGGAGCTAGCCTGACAGCAAATAATGAGGGGACACTGCATTATTCCCCCCACCTCTTTCCCCTCAAAGCACCTTTCAGTGGAGTCTGCAATCACCATCTGCTGCGAAATTTCAGCAAATGTTGGCGACAACCGCAGGCTCGATTCCTTACCACAGGTGTGGGGATTTACAGATGTTCATTTTGTTGCCATCTGCCAGCTTTGCAGCATTATTCTGTCATGCTTAAAATGTTTAAAGAAGAACAAGTAAAAATGCAACCAGACAAAAGCAGAGAAAAAAATAAATGAGCATAAAGGAATCCTGTGCAGAAGGAATGGATCCTCAGGAGCTTAGTCAAGATCAGGAGGCGGGGCTGGTGGTTGGGAGGTGGGGATAGTGCTGGGCAGACTTATACGGTCTGTGCCAGAGCTGGTGGTGGGAGGCGGGGCTGGTGGTTGGGAGGTGGGGATAGTGCTGGGCAGACTTATACGGTCTGTGCCAGAGCCGGTGGTTGGGAGGCGGGGCTGGTGGTTGGGAGGCGGGGCTAGGGCTGGACAGACTTATACAGTCTGTGCCAGAGCTGGTGGAAGGAGGTGGGGCTGGTGATTGGGAGGCGGGGATAGTGCTGGGCAGACTTATACGGTCTGTGTCAGAGCCGGTGGTGGGAGGCAGGGATAGTGCTGGGCAGACTTATACAGTCTCTGCCAGAGCTGGTGGTGAGAGGCAGGGCTGGTGGTTGGGAGGCGGGGATAGTGCTGGGCAGACTTATACGGTCTGTGCCAGAGCCGGTGGTTGGGAAGCGGGGCTGGTGGTTTGGAGGCTTGGGCTAGTGCTGGGCAGACTTATACGGTCTGTGCCCTGAAGAACACAGGTACATATCAAAGTAGGGTATACACAAAAAGTAGCACATATGAGTTATCTTGTTGGGCAGACTGGATGGACCGTGCAGGTCTTTTTCTGCCGTCATCTACTATGTTACTATGTTACTATGTAAAATGACTCAGACTGCAAACTACATGGGCAGAAGTGGCCTCCACACCGCAGGGTGATAGACTGAGTGTGGAGGAAGGAAATGGCCTTACTTTTGGTAGACAAGATTCTGTCCTGGAATGGAAGAGAAAGAGAAAAAATAGAGATTACAGCAGAAGATAAAGAGAATTGATGAGATAACAAGGAAGAAGAATGGAGACAGGGAGAGAAATATGAGCTTACAACAGAAGGTAAGAGAGGGAATGAGAGATACAAAGAAAGATAAAAGGTGATATATGTGGAAAAACTTCAATAACAACAGAGAGGTAGAGATACAGAGAGTCTCTGAGACGACCAGAAAAGGATACATGAAGTCAGGAAGAGAGGATCATGTTAGGTTCGTTGGTGTGCCCTAAGAACATGTAGGGATTCGATATTCAAAGCGATGTGAAGGAGCATTTTCGATGTGACGTCTAAATATGGCCGTCTTTGAACCTGAAAAACGTCTATCATTGTGTTTTGAAAATGTCCATTTCCTAGACAGTTTTAGACGTTTTGGACTTGATTCTACTTATCGTGCTGACAATTCCACATGGAAATGAAAGCATATTCTATAAAATACGCTTTAATTTAGGCACACTTTATAGAATAAACCTAGCACCGGTTCTCGTGGTCAATTATGCCAAGTAAAGTCTGGTGTAGATCCTAATGCCTAAATTAGGCGCGGAGCAGGGTGTATTCTATAACAACGCTCGTAGATTTCTGAAACACCCTTGACCCACCCATTCCACGCCCATAATCACACCTACTTTTCAACTATGCGACTTATATTTACACACAGCATATTACAGAATACATTTAGCAAGCAGTGCGCATAAATTCTAATTAATGCCAATTACTGCTGCATGCAAATCTTTCTCATGAATATTCATTGTGGAGATTCTGAAAACCTGACTGGCTGAGGTGCCTGCATGACCAGGTTTGGGAATCACTGCTCTATATTAAATGAAAGACTCACCTCTTTCTCACAATAAGATCAGCACAAAAAATCTCCACTACCCAAGTACTAAAAGACTCAAATACAAATCAACTTATGCATCCAGCTTTTCTTACTTAAGCTTACAACTAATTAACGCTCTGCCAAAGATAATAAAAACAATGAACGACCACCTACATTTCTGGAAAGAACTAAAAACAAACCTTTTCAAAAAGGCATATCCCACCAACCCAACCCAACATAAAAACCTAAGTTCCTGCGACACTGCAAAACCAAAGACTATAATGGACATGCCTTAAATCTCATCCCCCCCTCCCTAACTTCCCCAATGTATCTACCAAACACGAACCTTCTTTTACCACAATAACATCTGTCCCTTCCTTCCTTCTCACCCATTACTTCCCTCACCCGTAACTGTCTTGTCTGTCTGTATTATTTAGATTGTAAGCTCTTTTGAGCAGGGACTGTCTCTTTATGTAAGATGTTCAGCGCTGCGTGCATCTGGTAACACTATACAAATGCTAATAATAATATTTATTCATACTGCAACTGGCGAACGCCGTTGCGGTACCAGGTAACCCCCATTGAGCCTGCAAATAGGTGGGAAAATGCAGGATACAAATGAAATAAATAAATAAATATCAGCCCTTAATAGCAACGTCAACCCATTTCTTCAGAAGCAGTACACGAGTGAAAAAAGTGTAACCTGTGCAGAATGCCAGATACAATTCTGGCTGCTTTGTTGGGCAGAATAGACGGAAAGTACAGGACTTTATCTGTTGACGTTTACTATGATGTGAGTAATATGCAGAGAACCCTAAATAACAAACCACAAGCCCTATGACCAATCCTGGGCTCTTCCATTTGCACTGCAGATCAGCGTTTCCTCTTGAAGGGAAGTGGATTTTTCTTCAGCAGTCAGAGTAAGCTCAGACTTAATCTCGCTGGAGATGGGAACATCAGTGTCGGAGCATGGCTGTTGTGTTTTCCACGAAACAGCCTGACCTTTTTGGAAAGGAGAAATATGATACATATTCTCCAGCTTCTGCTCTTCCTAAGTAAGACGGATGGGCCGTAAGTCATTCTCCAAGCCTATGGCATGGGGCATTAATCAACAGGACACTGTTTCAAGGTGTTTAATGTGCTCTCATTCCCGGTTCTTCTCTGCAGATATTTGAAGCCTTTTAGTATTTATTAAGTTACTTAGTTACTGCTCTTCATATGTGTCTTTTCTTAAATCTTGAATGTCTTTCCTTTTCTCTGAACTACTGGGGACATCTGCTTTGTGCAGAGTCGATGAGCTGTTGTATTAGATACTCAAATCATCATAGAGAAAAGGGAAAGGGAAATGGAACTTGAAATACCACCTTTCTGTGGTTTTTGCAACTAGATTCACAAGATTGTCTACGGAGAAGCCCCAGGTTACATGTACAATCTGATTGACCTTCCAGCCAGAAACGACTCAAAATCTTCTCGAACTTATCTCAACTTACATCTCCCCAATTGCAAAGGACTTAAGTACAAAACTTACTGTGCATCCAACTTCTCCGTCATAGGCAGTCAACTATGGAATGCTTTACCAAGATCCATTCGAACAGTCATTGACTATCTACCTTTCCGGAAGCTGCTAAAAACTTACCTCTTCAAGCAAGCCTACACAAATGACCTGACTTAGACTATGAGTCCATCTGCGCTACCCGGATCAGACTATGAAGACTGAACCTGCAATATGCTCCCTATTTAATCCTTTCTAACACATCCCTCTTCCTACCCCTCCCTATACATTCTCCCACACTTAACAACACACTAATCCCAATATACACCCTCCTCCCACTCCCCGACCTTTACCATCCCCCTTTCTTGCCCACCTTACCTATCCACATCTAAATGACCACCTCTTTACTTACTGTATTACAGCTGCATCCACTCTATGTTACTTTGTTAACCTGATATACTGACACGTAAGCCGCACTGAACCTGCTAGTGAGTGGGAAAGTGCAGGGTATAAGCATTGCAAATAAATAAATAATACATTCAAAGTGGTTTACATGGTACATACAGATACATATTTGTACCCAGAGTTACAAGGAGCTGGAGTGAGAATTGAACTCAGTTCCCCAGGATCAGAGTCTGCTGCACTAACCAACAAGCTACTGGTGAAGATGAAAATAGTAATGGAATTCAAACAGGCCTGGGATAAACACAAAGGAATCCTGTTTAGAAGAAATGGATCTATGGAATCTTAAGGGAGATTGGGTGGTGATGCCACAGTCTGTGCCCTGATCGTGACTGAATAGAGTAAATTTTAAGGGGCTTCGACATTACCTTCAGAACTTTTAGTACAGGAACGGTGCTGGGCAGACTTTTACGGTCTGTGCCCTGAGAAAGGCAGGGACAAATCAAACTTGGGTATACATTTAAAGTAGCACATACCATGTAAAATGAGTTTATCTTGTTGGGCAGACTGGATGGACTATTCAGGTCTTTATCTGCCGTCATTTACAATGTTACTATGTTACTCCCCCACTAGCAACATTCCATATAGAATCTCAAATAGTAGCAACATTCCATGCACAATCTCAACTAGGGAAAGGGAAATGGGACTTGATATACCACCTATCTGTGGTTTTTGCAACTACATTCAAAGTGGTTTACATAGTAATGTACAGGTCCTTATTTGTACCTGGGGCAATGGAGGGTTAAGTGACTTGCCCAGAGTCACAAGGAGCTACAGTGGGAAATGAACTCAATTCCCCAGGATCAAAGTCCACTGCACTAACCACTAGGCTACTCAGAGGCTCAGAAACCCTTTAGAAAGACAAAATTTACTATTAAGAAAATAAAAATGAGAGATTAACGGGTCAATTTTTCAAGCGATTTTACCGGATAGAAGTCCCCGCCTGATTAAATTGTGTTGGCTGGCCCAGGAACAGATACTCAGTGGCATTTAATTGGACAGTGCCACTGAATATCTGCTGTTACCCCAGCAGCACTCCTGGTCAGTGCAGACCCGTAAATGATCCCTGCACTGCCTGTATTCAATGGTGGTGCCCAGAGAGGTCACCAAGCATGCTAGATTGCACAAAAGCTCTCCAAGCTATACCCGGTTAGCTACGCAGATACGACACTTATTTATGTATTTTATTTATTTATTAGGATTTATTTACCGCCTTTTTGAAGGAATTCACTCAAGGCGGTGTACAGTAAGAATAAATCAAGCATGGGCAATAGACAATTACAGCAGTACAAATGTTCAAATAACAATACAAAGTATGGCGTAGTATACAACTTACGATGTCAACACAATACGTAATAGAACATTTTAATTGATAGTGAAGGGCAAAGCAAAGATGGAGCATAGAACCTCTCGCAGATGGTGTCCAAAAATGTTCTTAAAGATGATTGAAATAAAGCATTTTTGGACACCATCTGCGAGAGGTTCTATTCTCCTCTACTGTTTTGTTTTTTTTTGCCTGGTGCATCCTATCTGTGGAGGTTTTTTGTTCTCTTTGTGACTGACTAAAGCAAAGATGGAACATATAGATAGGTAAGAGAGTAAGAAGAGTTAGAAAGTAAGGTGACTAATATAAAGAAAGTTGCACATGAGGTCAGAGAGATGGTTAAATATTATCTCAGCTAGGGTAGGAGTGGATAAACATGTCCTCCTGCAGTATGTGAAGTAATGTCAGCAGTCCTCTATAACATCCAGGCACTGCCAGATACTTGAATACTCAGTGCAGATGCCTGGATAAGTGTCTGCACTGTATATCCAGGCTTAATTCTGCCCGTGGCGGTCAACAATGACAAAAATGCTGACTGCTATGGGGCAGATATCTGTCCCTAGATAACTGCAGGCCTTGAGATAAAATCTAAAACTCACCATCATCGGATAGGTATTCAGCGCTTTACTGAACTGAGTAAGCAGTCTCAGCCCCAGGTCTGTCTGTTGCAGGGGAAGGGGAATGGAGTGACTGTTCTGGGCAGTGCACTTCAGGCAGGGGTGTGCTGGTAAATTTTTAACAGCCCTGCAATCTGGGGGACCAGGGGTGGACTGGTGGGGACAACTCATGCCTCCCTCCCCTCCCCCCTTTGTTAGGGCACGCTAGGCATACCTTTGCTGGCAGGGATGCTGAGTTCCACCAGCCAATAAATGGACCGCCACCACTCTTCGCTGCTTGTTTCTGGCTCTGAGCTGCATTCTGGGACTTCTCTCGCATGCACAAGAAGTTCCAGCCTGCTGCTCAGAGCTGGAAACAAGGAGCGGGGAGCAGCCAGTTGTTAAAGTAGCCATGGGGGTGGGCTACTTTAACAACCAGCTCCCAAAATTCTTAAAAATTTAACAAACGGCTCTGGCGAGCCTGTGAGAGGCCACTCCAGCACATCACTGACTTCAGGAAGCTCTTTACTCTGCCCCCCCCCCCCCCACACACACAAATAACTTGTGTATCGCCAGCAATTGTTAGATCTCTCTCCGCCACATGCAGTCCTCTCCCAGAATATGTCCCTGACACAGTTCCCTCCCTTCTTACCATGGGCGCCTCCTTCTCTATCAATTTAGGGTTACCATATTTACTCCCCCCCCCCAAAAAAAAAGAGGACACGCCCCAACACAATCCCACCCTACCCTCTGTCAAATACCACCCCACCCCTTCACACCCCCACCCCACCCGTCACACCCCCTAAGGGTGTCCTATCCTCCCCTCACCTTACTGTACTGCCCTGGTGGTCTAGTGACCCCTTCAGGGCAGGAAAGAGCCCCCTCTTTCCTGCCCGGAGTGGCTGCAGACTGTCTCTTGTTGCCTCCGGTCAGTGGCGTTCCTAGGGGTGAGAATAGGGAACAATAGTACACCAGTAGGCCCGCCAGCCTGCCCGCTTGTCCGCAAATCCAGACAAACGGGCAGGCTGGCAAAACCTGCCCGGTTGCCCAGCCATGTCCAGAAAAAGAGGACATGTCTGGGTAAAACTGGACTTATGGTAACCCTATGTCAGTTTCAATCTGAAATACACAGTGGTCTATAGTCTTATGGGACCTGCTGATCCTATGCAGTTCACGCCTTAAACTGTGGTAGAGAAGTGTGGTAGCCGTGTTAGTCCACTCTTAAGGTTATCAATAGAAATCAAACAAAATAAAACATGGAAAAGAAAATAAGATGATACCTTTTTTATTGGACATAACTTAATACATTTCTTGATTAGCTTTCGAAGGTTGCCCTTCTTCGTCAGATCAGAAATAAGCAAATGTGCTAGCTGACAGTGTATATAAGTGATAACATTCAAGCATTACTATGACAGTCTGACAGGGTGGGAGGATGGGGGTGGGTAGGAAGTATGCATGGGGACATCAAAGCATATCATTGATATTCTAACAGGGTGGGTGTGGATAGGTGAGGGGAGGGTGATCAACAGAGACATACAGCTTTATGGTTTATAATGGGCTAGGAACCCCAGATCCTTGTTAAGTCCTTTCTGTTGGGTGTTAAAATATTCAATCATTCTGACTTCAAAGGTCTTACGTTCTTGTATGGTTTTAAAGTTACCTTTGAGGATTCTCACTGTGAAGTCACTGGTGCAGTGTCCTGGTCCTGTAAAATGTTGTCCAACAGGCGTGGGAACCCTGCTGGCACCAGTATTGTTTATATGATGTCTATGTAAATTGAATCTTGTCTTAAGCATCTGGCCTGTTTCTCCAATATAGCATCCTTCATTACATTTTTTACACTGAATGATATATACCACATTGGAAGATGAGCAAGTGAAAGATCCCTTTATGTTGAATATCTTTTCTTTGTGGATGACTTTGGGGTCCTGTGAAATATTTTGGCATAGTTTGCAACTGGATAAATTACAGGGAAGTGTGCCCTTCTGTTCCTTTTCAGTCTGTGAAGGAAGTTTACTTCTGATTAGCTTGTGTTTTAAATTGGGTGGCTGTCGGAAGGCCAGTACTGGTGGGGATGGGAATATCTCTTTCAGTAATTCATCCTCCTGGAGTATAGGTTGTAGATCTCTTATGATTTTCCTCAGTTTTTCCAGCTCTGGATTGTATGTCACTACAAGCGGGATTCTGTCTGTGGATTTTTTCTTTTTGTACTGTAGCAGATTCTCCCTGGGTGTTTTGAGGGAGGAGGCAATATTCTTGGAGTTTATTTTGGGGTTGTAGCCCTTCTGTTTGAAGGATTCAGTCAGGGTTTTAAGGTGTCTGTCTCTGTCCCCTGGGTCAGAGCAGATACGGTGGTATCTTGTGGCTTAAACTGAAACTACTGAAGAGCAGGCAGATCTGGGTAAGGAGCAGTGCTCTCTCCCTGCTTCTGGAAGGGGATCACATAGGTGCAGGGAAGGGTGGTGATTCCACCAGGGCCCAGCAGGAGTAGGGGGTGGGATTGATGTTTGAAAAGAGGTAATGATTGGAGGCAGGAGAAGAGATGATGATTGTGCAGGGGAGGAGAGTGAGAAAGAGAGATAATGGTTGAGACAGGGTCTGGGGGTTTCTGCCACACAGTCTGATTCATTCCTAGCCTGGCGCTTCCTTAGATTTACCACTTCTCAATTCAATCCCCAAATATGCACATTAATAAATCTAGAACCAGATCTGGCATCCCTCATGGAAGAGTCAGGGTTAGTGGCCAAGAACAGAATCATTGTGAAAAACATTAGAGAGACAGACTTGAAGACTAACATCAGGGCAGGATTAACCCTTTAGTGGAGCATAGGCAAACGAGCTTTGAGCCCCCTCACCTTAATATACATTTTAAAAACTCTCACAAGTGGGCCCCTGGTTTTGAGGAGAAAACCAGTGGAGGAGGATGCAGCAGGTAAGAAATGCTACTAGCCAATTCCTCCCCCTGACTAGAGGACAGTGCATGGAAGCAGGAGAATAGACACACTGCATGCAGCAGTGACTCTATACTCCCCCAACCCCCCTCCCCCCCCCCCCCCCCCCCCACTACATACACCATTCTTTTTTCTGCCAGCAGTTGATTTGCCAGGCAAAAGTCTGTGTTGGGACCTACTGAATTACACATCTGCAGGGGCCCCTTCCTGAACATTTCATCCCTAGGCAAGGGCCTAGTTTGTCTATGCCTTAATCCTGCCCTGATTAACATTGCCTCAGGTACAAACTTAGATTGTGAGCCCTCCTGGGACAGAGAAATATCCAGTGTACCTGAATGTAACTCACTTTGAGCTACTACTGAAAAAGGTGTGAGTAAAATCTAAATAATTAAATAAATTAATAATAATAATAATAATAATAATAATAATCTTCCTGCCCTGAAGAGGTCACTAGACCACCAGGGCAGTAGTAAGGTAAGGGGAGGGGGGGTGACAGGGTGTGTGACAGGGAGGAGGGGAAAATGTGATAGGGGGTGGAGTGAGGGCGTGAAAGGGGGACGGAGTGTGAAAGGGGCGGGGCGGGTGTGTGGTGGGGGTGGGGCATGTGTCCTTTTGGGGGGACAAAATATGGTAACCCTAGGGTTATTGACGCTTTGTAAAAGGGCCCTGAACATTGGCACTTAACTGGCCAAGTGCCAACTCTGCCCCCAGAACGCCCCCAAAATGGCCGGTTTTCATTTCAGCAGCACTGTCTGGTTAAGTGCCACTGAAAATGAGCAGTTATAGCCCCAAACAGGTGATTTAATCAGCCAGGAGCTGTTTCTGTCTGGTTAAATTGCTTTTTATATTGACCCCTGAGTTTCCGGATTTTCAGCCTGCTACTCTAACCAGCAGGCCACTCCCCCCCACCCCGGATTCTATATAGCGTGCCTAGAGATAGTGCCGAAGTCCAAGCGTATTACATAACAACGCACTGTCTTCAGAGATCTCACTATCTAAATTTGCACGTATGTTCATAGGAGGTTAAATGACTTGTCCAAGGTCACAAGAAGCAGCAATGGGATTTATTTATTTATGACATTTGATATACCATATAGATTTATTTAGATTTTGCTCACACCTTTTTCAGTAGTAGCTCAAGATGAGTTACATTCAATTCAGGTATCCTGGGTATTTCCCTGTCCCAGGAGGGCTCACAATCTAAGTTTGTACCTGAGGCAACGGAGGGTTAAGTGACTTGCCCAAGGTCACAAGGAGCAGCAGTGGGATTTGAACCAGCCACCTCTGGATTACAAGACTGGTGCTCTAACCACTAGCCCACTCCAGATTAAACTCGACATAGGCAACATGGCGGTTTACAATTTTACAAAGAGGCTCAAAGGAGAGAATGGTAAAAAAGGGAATTGGGAAGGAAAGGGAGAGGAGCATAGCGCTAAGTAAGGGCAGAGGAATCTGAACAGGGCTTCCATGGTTCTCAGGCCATTGCTCCAACCAGTAGGCTATTCCTCCACTTCTAGAGTTTAAGCTTCTTTTTTAACTAACAGAAAGCAAGAATGAGGAATCAACACACTCTGGGCTCTCCCCGGGAAACCATTTCCAGACACCGGACAGGGAATTTCATAAAAGAAAGGCTTGCGGCTCATAAGCTTATCTTATTTTCAATTCATTTTACTTTTGGCAGGCCAAAACTGTTTCTGCCTCATTCTCACAGTCTCACTGGTGTTTTATAAATCAGCTTTGTCTGAGAATTCCAAGGGCTGTGAGTCAAGAGACTTCCCACTCGGGCTCTTAATTTGTCACCGCACAGGGTCGCTGCCTGTAGGCAGGTCCCCTGTATCCCAGGGATGGGCTGCTGTTTGCAATGACATGAGAAGTGTTAAACAACATGTTCTGGGTCACCTGCATGTTATTAAATGAAAATATGCAGAAAACAAAAACAACACATTTTGAGGTAGATTGAAGAAAGGGCACCAAAAGTTAGAAACACAAAAAATTGATCCTTAAGTAAGTGTTCTATAATTTATTTATTTAGATTTTGCTCCCACCTTTTTCAGTAGTAGCTTAAGGTGAGATACGTTCAGGTACACTGGATATTTCTCTGTCCCAGGAGGGCTCACAATCTAAGTTTGTACCTGAGACAATGGAGGGTTAAGTGACTTGCCCAAGATCACAAGGAGCAGCAGTGGGATTTGAACTGGCCAACTCTGGATTGCAAGACTGGTGCTCTAACCACTAGGCCACCCCAAAGAATCTTGTTACTCTTTGGGGTTCTACATGGAATGTTGCTACACTTTGAAATTCTGCATGGAATCTTGTTATTCTTTAGAATTCTAGAATCTTTATTTATTTATTTAGATTTTGCTCACACCTTTTTCAGTAGTAGCTTAAGGTGAGATACGTTCAGGTACACTGGATATTTCTCTGTCCCAGGAGGGCTCACAATCTAAGTTTGTACCTGAGGCAATGGAGGGTTAAGTGACTTGCCCAAGATCACAAGGAACAGCAGTGGGATTTGAACTGACCACCTCTGTATTGCAAGACCGGTGCTCTAACCACTAGGCTGCTCCTGACAAAGTTGGGTGCTAAAGTCGTTATAGAATAGTGGCATAAGTTGGTATTCGAGTACCTGCCAAAAGCTAAGCAAAATGCTGGTGCCTATTTCATTCAAATGAATAATTTAAAAACTCACTGGAAACAATATATAAATGCCCAACCAAACCAGGAGTAAGCACTATATTAAATTAAATGGAGGAGGAGTGCCCTCAGACCTTTTTTTTAGACCTCCCACACAGCAGTCAAATTTAATGATCACTAAAGAGTGAAATATTGCACTTCTTTCATCGGGTCATTCACTCCCAGTGAAATTTAAGGGGCCATTTTACAAAGCTGAAAGGGAAGTACCACAGGGCTACCCCAGCCCAATGGTAGCTCCCACCCCCCCAGCATGCGCCATTTCCGGCGCTACAAAAAGTATTTTTATTTTTGTAGCACCGGTGTGTACCCGGGGGTATCACCAGGGTAGCACAGGAGCCCTTACCGCCACCTCAGTGGGTGGCGGTAAGCAGTGGCGTAGCTAGCTGGGGCGCCAGGGGAGCGGCCGCTCCCCCAAATGAAGTTCTGCCGGCACCGGCGCCTATTTTTGTCTCATCATGTTGCATTGAAAATGTGCGCCGGCGGAAGTCCACTCTCGCGCTGCTTTTGCTCCCCCTGCGCCGTCAACCTGGCTCCGCTTCTGGCGGTAAGTGATCCCACCCGAAGTGGGCGCACAGCAAGTGCTTCACTTGCTACAAGTCCATTTCTTTTCTTTTTAAAAAAAAAACCCTGTGTTTTACCCGCTGTGGTTAAAGGGAGCCTTGGCATGCATCAAAAACACGCTCTGATGCCAGTGCAGGCCCCCCTTTGCCACAGCTTAGTAAAAAGACCCTTAATTGCAATCATATGTGGCTTGTGCTTAACCAACCCAATGTGAATCAAGTGTGCATTAAATCAAAATTAACATATCTCAGCAAAATGTTCATAGAATAGGCTTTACCACAAAACCATAGCGTACTTATCTTGTGAGCCCGGCATCTATACTCAGCCATGTCGCCATGGGCTCTGATGAAACATAGAAGAGATCACACCAAACTCCTCTGCTGTAAAAGCGCCTGACGCCACGGGTTTTGGTTAAAAAGTACATAAGTACATAAGTAATGCCACACTGGGAAAAGACCAAAGGTCCATCGAGCCCAGCATCCTGTCCCCGACAGCGGCCAATCCAGGTCAAGGGCACCTGGCAAGCTTCCCAAACGTACAAACATTTTATACAAGTTATTCCCAAAGTTGTGGATTTTTCCCAAGTCCATTTAGTAGCGGTTTAGGAAACTTTTCTCAAGAACTCGGGTGAGGGCCGTCTCTCAAAAGTGGCGCTTTTACAGTACACTCAGTCATTAGCTTTCACAACAGAATTTACAGTACACATCTGAACCATTAACAGCTAACCCAGCAGCAACAGGGGTATTGTAGCACTGTGTGTGAGTACGTGTACATCTGTAGATATGTGTATATATATGTGTGTATGTTTGTGTATCTGTGTGATTAGAAAAGCAAACAAAGTGGGGAGAGGCCATTTGAAAGGAGCAATTACCTAACCACCGGTGGCATAGTCATGGGAGGGGGCCTGGCCCCATCACCTTCGGCTCGGGCTCCCTCTCATGACTGGAGGGAATACCAAGTCCTGCCAGCCGAAGACGTCTTCTGTATGAATCCCGCTTAAAATTCAGCAGGTGCTTCGACCACTCATGCCTCCTCTCCTGCACATGCTCACTTTAGTCTAATTGAACATGTGTGGGAGAACCGGAATGAGTGGCTGAAGCACATCTCCTGAATTAAGTGCTGCTCGTTCAGCACAAGCAGGACTCGTGCAGGAGACGTCTTTGGTTGGCAGGGCTTGGCATCCTCATCAGCAAAGGTGGCTGCAAGGGAGGGGGAGAAAATACTGGGCCCCCTCAATCCACCTTTGGGAACCCCCCAAAAATGAACTTCTGGCTACACACCTGCTAACCACTATGTATCAGCGTGTCAAAGCTTCTATGCTGCTTCTCCTATAGAAATGTATTGGGCCATTTTTTGAGGAGGGGGGAGCATAATCTTGTAGAATCTGGCCATTTTCAAACTCTTCTCTCACCAGGTTTCCCTCATGCCAAATGTAGTCTTAATCCATTAAATTGTTGGAGTGTTATTTTGCCCCCCCCCCCCCCCCTCCAGACAGAGAGATATTCTCTGTTAACTTCTTTCTTTCCAACTTTCCAACATCCGGTGGGTTGGAAAGAATAAATAAAAAAAATTACATTAAATGGTGCCTCCACCCCCCCCCCCCCCCCCCACACACACACGCACACATTCCATGCCCAAGCAATCTGTGAAGATAAATTGTCTCTTTATCCCCCTGGACTCTTCTGTCTGTTATCCCATCAATATGTTTAAATTGGGGAGCAATCCTCAGGAGCCTGTACCCTGTAGATGATGTATTTGAAAATAGCACAGGCCAACCCAAGGGGGGGGGAGGGGGAGGGAAGGCATTACTTTTTGTAGGCTGGGCGAGCAGATGGATGAAGTGGTACTGGGAGGCAGAAGTCCTTTGATTGAAACTTCCTGTTTTGTTTCAAATGTAAGCACATTCCTAATAAGTAATCATATTTTGTGGGTGGTCACAAGTAATGGACAGGATAATCCGGGCAGTGTGAGGTGGCCAACTGGGTTTTCTGTCTTCCTCTAATACTGAGGCTGGCATTTGATTGTAAGCAGAAAAGTACATGTCCTGAAGGATTTATGGGGTAGTAATGAGTGGTTAGGTCCCCTTTTTGCCTTTGCTATTAAACAAATGACTTTTAAGGTTGGAAGGTGACTGAATATGTTCTAATTACTATCACTTAGGCGCAGGTCCTTATTAGGGTGGTGCATTCATTACACTAGTCTGATCATTTCACACTGCTGTGACAAAGGAGGCTGGCTGATTTGTCACCCAGTAATGTGGAGAAATTGGAAATAAGAAGGGCAATGGACATTATGCTGTCGGCACTGCCCTTCCCCCAGCCATTCATAGATTCCTCTCACAACCTCCCTCTCCATCACTCAGTTTTATACACCCTCATTTTACATTTATGTGTGAACTTGATATACCAGTCTTCTAGCCGAAAAATCAAAGTGGTTTACATCAACACAATACAGAAAATTTAAAAAAAAAAATAGACAATAAATCAAAACAGGGAAAAATAGCAAGATCAGTCATATCGTAGCATTCTCTCCAAGGCCCCTCACACTGACCGGATTATCCTGTCCATTACTTGTGACCACCCACAAAATATGTACCAATATGGGAACCTTGAGGTTGATGTGATAGAATATAGGAAGCCAGTGTCATTCCTTAAGGTAATGCTTCTCAACCCAGTTCTCAGGGCACACCCACCCAGTCAGATTTTCAGGCTCTCCACAATGAATATGTATGGGATAGATTTGCATGCACTGCCTCCTATGTCATGCATATTCATTTGGATATCCTGAAAACCTGACTGGCTGGGTGTGCCCTGAGGACTGGGTTGAGAAGCACTGCCTTAAGTAATGGGTGTAACATGGTCATATTTACCCTTACATTCCTGAACAAGCTCCTCTTTTTACACTACTCTCCTCTGTATATCCTCAGGCTGCTTTCTCACCTCTCCTGTCCTTACACTCCTATCCCAACCCCTTTCCTTATATTTATAAGTGTTCCAAGGCAGATTTAATGGCCTACCTACATTTATATTTAGCTCACAAAGGGAGTTACAGTAGGTATCGCCTTGCCTCCTCTTCTCTGTCACCTATGTTCACATTCCTTTATCATCGCCTACTCTCTTCATCTTTGCTTCCCCCTCTCCTACTGCCCCTTCTCCTTATATTCCTTGTTCACTACCTCTCCCTCTTCTTCTCTGTATCCTCACATTCCTATCTTACTTCCTTATTCCTTGCCCAAGATCGGAGGAATTTGAACCAGGATCCCCTGGGTGTCAGCCCAATGTTCTAATCACTAGGCTACTTCTCCATTCCTTCTCCTGCCTCTTCTTCTCTGTCACCTATTTTCACATTGGCGATCAGGCATCGCCACGCACTGCCCAGTTCCCACTGGGTTAGCGCGGAAGCCTTTATCGCCACCTCAATGGGTGGCGGTAAGGGCTTCCCATTGCATGGCCATGTGGTATGAGTTCTCTTACCGCATGGCCATGTTTGTCTGGGGGCTTTTTTACCTGTTGCAGTAAAAAGGGCCCCTGTGCGCAGGAAAAACATCCCCCGCTTCTAGCGCAGGGCCTTTTCCCCACAGCATGGTAAAAGGACTCCTCAACCAGTAGCACAGGGATGTGAACTGATACTCGTTATAATTTATTTCTCTTCCCATATCCTGATCAGTGGCGTAGGAAGGGGGAAGCGGGGGGGGGGGGGGGGGTGGTCCGCCCCGGGTGCACGCCGCTGGGGGGTGTCGGCTCCGCGCTGGCGCACTACCCTCTCTGCCCCGGAACAGGTTACTTCCTGTTCCGAGACAGAGAGAGCAATGAACCAGCGCGGAGCCGACACCCCCCAGCAACGTGCAGTCGGGGCGGATCGGCCCTCCCGCCTGTCCCTCGCCACAGGTATGCATTCCGGGGGGGGGGGGGTGCGCTCCAGCGGGAGGAAGGTGCGCCGTGCTGCACCCGGGGGGGGGGGGAGCGCAGCGGCGACCCGCCCCGGGTGTCAGCTCCCCTCGCTACGGCTCTGATCCTGATTATTGTATATACATCACTATCCTCCCTTCCCTTTCACTTCTTCCCCTGTTCCTTCTACCCTCTCTAATGTCATTGTAATTGATCCAACAGTACATAAGCCACTTTGAGTCTGCTTTATGTGGAAAAAAGTGGGGTATAAATGTTCAAAAATAAATAAATATATACTGTTGTGCTATTCATTCTTTCCTTTATTTTTTGCCACTGTCTGTTGTCTATCTTTTTACCTTACTTAATTTTTGTGCACTGACTTTTATTGCTCATATTGTACATTGCTTTGATATCTTCATTGAACTGAAGTATTTATTTATTTAGATTTTGCTCACACCTTTTTCAGTAGTAGCTCAAGGTGAGTTACATTCAGGTACTCTGGATATTTCTCTGTCCCAGGAGGGACCTCTGGATTGCAAGACCAGTGCTCTAACCACCAGGCCACTCCTCCACTAGCAACATTCCATATAGAAGCCTGCCCTTGCAGATCAGCAATGCGGCCGCGCAGGCTTCTGTTTCTGTGAGTCTGACGTCCTGCACGTACGTGCAGGACGTCAGACTCACAGAAACAGAAGCCTGCGCGGCCACATTGCTGATCTGCAAGGGCAGGCTTCTATATGGAATGTTGCTAGTGGAATAGCAACATTAACATTCCATGTAGAATCTCCTATAGTAGCAACATTCCATGTAGAATCTCAAGGTGAGTTACATTCAGGTACTCTGGATATTTCTTTGTCCCAGGAGGGCTCACAATCTAAGTTTGTACCTGAGGCAATGGAGGGTTAAGTGACAAGATCACAAGGAGCAGCAGTGGGATTTAAACTGGCCACCTCTGGATTGCAAGACCAGTGCTCTAACCATTAGGCCACTCCTCCATCCACAATATAATAAATGTTAATAAATAAATACATCCATTCATACCTTTCTTTCACATATCCCCTTCTCTCTATCACATTCCTCTTTTCCCCATCTCTTCTTCCAAGCCTCCATTCTCATTCACCTCTCCCAGCTTCTTATCCCTCAGCCATAGCTTTATCCTTCCTTCTCTGACCCCTCATCCTTTTCCTTCTAAATATCTCACTGTAGTTAGAAATGTAACTAAAGAATAGAACACAGTTCAAAACAGTGGAGAGCAAGAACCACTTGTGAACCAAAGGAACTTTTATGACCAGCATCAATAGCATGTACACTGCGACACGACACTCATCAGGAGTCTACACAGTCTTTCACAGATTGCATGGATAACATAATGCAAGAGTGAACACTGGTAAAGACCTTCAAAAACTGTTCTCAAGATTTTGTGTTAAATGCACAGCTCCTACACAGATATCGGCATACAGCTCCTGCACAAATATTGGGTTTTACAATTTTATTGAAGAATGACCCTAAGCCGAATTTCGGCAACAGCTTTCTTCAGGGGTCAATACTACCTTCAATGTGAACTCAAAAGGACATAGGTCCATGCATAATCTCCCTGGATCAGAAGCAGTGACCCAATGGAACCCCAGTCAGCAAGCTGCAGAGGTGTTTCCTTTCTACCGTTGTCAATGAAGCACAATTCCCCTCCTCACTTCTGCATCCAGCTCCCTGACTACATGAAAAGGAGAAAGCGAGGCAAATATCACCAAGAAGGTGTTGCTGAAACTTGGCCAAGTAGGGTCATTCTTCAGGAAAATCTTTTGTGGAGCCTTTGTTTTTCTTCTTTCCTGGACCACCACTGTTGTTCTCCAGACCATGTCAACATTACTGCATGGCCATTAATGGAAAAAATAGAAAATTGAGATTTCTATGGCTGACATAAAAATGACCTTAGTTCATGGAAAGACCCACACACTAAGGCCATTTCTTACCCAGCTTAGTAAAGGGACCTCTAATCTTGATATTTCTACAGTTTACACTTGTATATGGATGGCAGATTAATGTCCTTTGCTTTGGCAATATTCAGGCGGGTGTAGATTATTGCAGAAGACAGTGATGGAGCCTAAGAGTTTTCGCCATTTGGGCCCCTGAAGCAGCTAAGCAAAATGCTGGCCATCGTTGGCCTGAGGCCATGTGTTTTGCCTGAGAAGCGACGGCTGGGCTCTGTTCCTGCATTGGTTCACTGGCCTTGTAAAGATGAGTGCTGTTTTTCTGGTGCTGCATTTTGATATGGACATATATAGTAACAAGGAGAATATGTAAATGAGAAATAAGATGTAAAGAATATTGGGAAATCCCCTCAAAAGAATGCTGTGAAGCACCTAATTAAAGGCCCTGTTTACAAAGGCGCATTAGCGTTTTTAACACGTCTACAATTAGAGCACGGGCTACTACTACTACTACTATTTAGCATTTCTATAGCGCTACAAGGCATACGCAGCGCTGTACAAACATAGAAGAAAGACAGTCCCTGCTCAAAGAGCTTACAATCTAATAGACAAAAAATAAATAAAGTAAGCAAATCAAATCAATTAATGTGAACGGGAAGGAAGAGAGGAGGGTAGGTGGAGGCGAGTGGTTACAAGTGGTTACGAGTCAAAAGCAATGTTAAAGAGGTGGGTTTTCAGTCTAGATTTAAAGGTGGCCAAGGATGGGGCAAGACGTAGGGGCTCAGGAAGTTTATTCCAGGCGTAGGGTGCAGCGAGACAGAAGGCGCGAAGTCTGGAGTTGGCAGTAGTGGAGAAGGGAACAGATAAGAAGGATTTATCCATGGAGCGGAGTGCACGGGAAGGGGTGTAGGGAAGGACGAGTGTGGAGAGATACTGGGGAGCAGCAGAGTGAATACATTTATAGGTTAGTAGAAGAAGTTTGAACAGGATGCGAAAACGGATAGGGAGCCAGTGAAGGGTCTTGAGGAGAGGGGTAGTATGAGTAAAGCGACCCTGGCGGAAGATGAGACGGGCAGCAGAGTTTTGAACCGACTGGAGAGGGGAGAGGTGACTAAGTGGGAGGCCAGCAAGAAGCAGATTGCAGTAGTCTAAACGAGAGGTGACAAGGGTGTGGATGAGGGTTTTGGTACAGTGCTCGGAAAGAAAGGGGCGGATTTTACGGATGTTGTAAAGAAAGAAACGACAGGTCTTGGCAATCTGCTGGATATGAGCAGAGAAGGAGAGAGAAGAGTCAAAGATGACCCCAAGGTTTCGAGCTGAGGAGACAGGGAGAATGAGAGAGCCATCAACAGAAATAGAAAACGGGGGGAGCGGGGAGGTGGGTTTGGGGGGGAAAATGAGAAGCTCGGTTTTGGTCATATTTAATTTCAGGTGGCGTTGAGACATCCAGGCAGCAATGTCAGACAAGCACGCTGAAACTTTGGTTTGGATGCAAGGTGAGATATCAGGGGTAGAAAGGTAGATTTGGGAGTCATCAGCATAGAGGTGGTAGGAAAAGCCATGGGATGAGATTAATGAACCAAGGGAAGAAGTGTAGATAGAAAAGAGGAGGGGACCAAGAACAGAACCCTGAGGTACGCCGACAGGCAGAGGGATAGAAGTAGAAGAGGATCCACCAGAGTGAACACTAAAGGTGCGGAGGGAGAGGTAGGAAGAGAACCAGGAAAGGACAGAGCCCTGGAATCCAAGTGAGGACAGGGTATCGAGAAGTATGCTGTGATCGACAGTGTCAAAAGCAGCGGAAAGATCAAGAAGAATGAGGATGGAATATTGACCTCTGGATTTAGCCAGTAATAGGTCATTGGAGACTTTAGTAAGCGCAGTTTCGGTTGAGTGGAGAGGGCGAAAACCAGATTGTAATGGGTCAAGAATAGAATGTGAGGAGAGAAAATCAAGGCAGCGGCGGTGAACAGCACGCTCAAGTAATTTGGAGAGAAAAGGAAGGAGGGAGATGGGTCGGTAATTAGAGGGACAGTAGGGTCAAGTGAAGGCTTCTTAAGGAGAGGTGTGACCACAGCATGTTTAAAGGCAGCAGGGACAGTCGCAGTGGAAACCATGTAGGCGCCTATAGGGATATTGTAGGCACGTACAAGGTTAACGCGCTTTAAAGACACTATTGTGCACCTATAACGTGGCTTAGTAAACAGGGCCTAAGTCTTTTTGGAAGGTTTTTTGCCAATGATGAAAGAGTAAGATATCGTTTAGATCCTTTCAGCTCTTTAAATCTTTTCAGGTTTTGAGCTCTTTTGAGGCTTTTTCCTTCCTTTGCAATGCACATCGGTTATTTTTCTTTGAGTGGATTTCTAGTGAGTGATTTTGCTGTCCTTGGTTTACATAGAGGGGCATAATTGAACGAAAACGCCTATCTCCATGGGCGTTTATCTCCGAGAACGGGTCCGTGAAGGGGCGGACCGAACCGTATTTTGGGAAAAAATAGACACCCATGTTTTATTCAACAATGTGTGAGCTGGGCATTTTTGTTTTTCAGCGATAATGGAAAATGAAAGCGCCCAGCTCAAAAACGAATAAATCCAAGACATTTATTCGTGGGAGGGGCCAGGATTCGTAGTGCACTGGTCCCCCTCACATGCCAGGACATCAACCGGGCACCCTAGGGGGCACTTTTACAAAACCAAAAAACAGGTAAAAGAGCTCCCAGGTGCATAGCACCCTTCCCTTGTGTGTTGAGCCCCCCAAATCCCCCTCAAAACCCACTGCCCACAAGTCTACACCATTACTATAGCCCTAAGGGGTGAAGGGGGGCACCTACATGTGGGTACAGTGGGTTTGGGGGGGTTGGACGACTAATAAGCATTAAGCAGCATAATTGTAACAGGTAGGGGGGATGGGCCTGGGTCCACCTGCCTGAAGTCCACTGCACCCCCTAACAACTCCTCCAGTGACCTGCATACTGCTGCCAGGGAGCTGGGTATGACATTTGAGGGTGAAAATAAAAAGTTGTGAAACATCATTTTTTTGTGGTGGGAGGGGGTTAGTGACCACTGGGGGAGTCAGGGGAGGTCATCCCCGATTCCCTCCAGTGGTCATCTGGTCATTTAGGGCACTTTTTGGGGCCTTATTCGTGAAAAAACAGGGTCCAGGAAAAGTGTCCTAAATTCTAGCTAAAAACGCATACTTTTTTCCCATTATCGGTAAAATGCGCCCATCTTTGTTCGGCAGATAACCACGCCCCAGTTCCGCCTTCGCCACACCTCTGACACGCCCCCATCAACTTTGTCCGCATCCGCGACGGAGTGCAGTTGAAAACGTCCAAAAATCGGCTTTCGATTATACCGCTTTATTCGTTTTTGTGAGATAAACGTCCATCTCCCGATTTAGGTTGGAACTTGGGCGTTTTTCTCGTTCGATTATAAGCAGGATAGTAACATAGTAGATGACGGCAGAAAAAGACCTGCATGGTCCATCCAGTCTGCCCATGACAAACTCATATGTGTATACCTTACCTTGAAGTTGTACCTGTCCTTTTCAGGGCACAGACCATATAAGTCTGCCCAGCAGTATTTCCTGCCTCCCAACCACCAGTCCCGCCTCCCATCACCGGCTCTGTTACAGACCGTATAAGTCTGCCCTCCCCTATCCTCGCCTCCCAACCACCACCCCCTCTTCCCCCCAACTGCTCCGCATCCACATTATGCGCCTACATTTTATGCAAACAAGATTTTAACAGGCAGTGATCCACTCTTAAGTTAACCGTACAAATTGCCTTCAATACTGACCAGAATGTTTGTAAAACCAATCGTTAAAATATAAGCAGCGTTACTAAATTGCTAAAGTCTGATATAAAAAGCATCCTGGGTGGTGACCCAATGTCCTATGTGTCCAATGATAAAAATTAACCACCATTATATCCAATCAGTTTCTATTTTAGGGGGGGGGGGGGGGGAACCCTCAATTTTTGAATTCTCTTTGTAATAAAAAGAGATGAAAGGGTCTTCACCCCAGTGCTTAAACCAGGCATATAACATGCAGAGCAGGTACAATCAGCCATTGTAAACCCTGTAAGGTTAGGGAGATAAGTTTGGTACCTTAGTGTAACTTACCTTGAATTACCACCAAAAAAAGTGTAAGCAAAATACCCCCAAATATTAATAACATCATAACCAGGCACACTCATGACTGAGGACCTCCCTCCATTTTTTTTCGGTTAGCAGAACCCACAAAATCTGTTCAGTACTTCAGCTGTTTTTTCTTCTGGAGAAAATATACAGATTACGGACAGTGGGACACCATTTTTGGTGGTAATGGTGAGGGGGGGAGGATACAAACAAACCAACATCCACTCCTGCTCTCTCTCAAAATCTCTGTGGAGCAAAAGATTGGTCAGACCATGGCTCCTATAGCCCACACTATTGCGCTTTTACCATTCAATGGAGTACCATAAGCTTTCAGTTAAAGACAAGGTGAGACCAGTTTACTGTGGGGTTATGTCTCCATCTGCTGTCAAAACTAGAGAAATGCACAGGCATCATTAACTGCAGCTACAAACCATAATAGAACTTCCCTTCTCTTAAAATATTAGGGTAAAAGTGTTCCTTTAAAAAATGAAAATCAAGGTGTGAGGGTATAAAGTTTGGAATCAGTCCTCGTCTTCTACCTTAGATGAGGTAGCCTGGACATAATAATGACATGATGAAAGTTAAAGCAAGTACAACATGGGTTAAGAAAACTGTTATTAATTACTGATTAACGTATACTCGGTTGTTAATTGCTTACAAGGTATCATTTCTCCACTGTTAATGAAAGGACTGTCTTTTCCAGCAAATTAAAACTGCTTTAAAAAAAGCCTTGTGCACTATTTCAGATTACTAAAAGGTTAAAAGAGAAGCCCACAAAAAAAATTGAAAGTAGCTGTGAATAAATGTCATAATTCTTTAACAGCACCTGTGTTGGAACTTTGTGAAAAAGACTTGAAGCAGTTCAGAGGAAGGTGACAAAATTGGTATGGGGTTTGTGCCGCAAGACCTATGGGGTCCTTTTACAAAGCTGCGGTAAACGGGGCCTTGCGCTAGTGGTGGCAGCCATTTTTGCCACACGCTGAGGCCCTTTTTACTACAGCGGGTAAAAAGGCCGAGAAAAGAAATGGACATGTGGTAAAACAGCACTTACCACATGGCCATGTGTGGGGGAGGGGATCACTTACCGCCACCCACTGAGGTGGCGGTAAGGGCTTCCGTGCTAACCCAGAGGTAACCAGCCAGTGTGCAATGCTGCCCGATCACCGCAGGGTAACCCCCTGCGGAAATAATTTTCAAATATTTCCGCTAGCGCAAGAAATGCCTGCATGGTAAGCCTGCGGTGGGCTTACCGCAGCTTTGTAAAAGGGTCCTAATGAGAAGAAACTGAATATATATACCCTAGAGGAAAGGAGGGACAGGGAAGATATGATAGAGGCATTTACCCCATTCTTTTGTAATCTTGGTACCTAAATGTAAGCTCTATTTGTGTGCTAAGATGATAGAACATGCATGCATGAATGTAACATTCACACATGTAACATAGTAAATGACGGCAGATAAAGACCTGTATGGTCCATCCAGTCTGCCGAACAAGATAAACTCATTTTACTTGGTATGTGATATTTTATATGTATACCCAAGTTTTATTTGTCCTTGTCATTCTCAGGGCACAGACCGTAGAAGTCTTCCCAGCACTATTCTTGTACTAAAAGTTCTGAAGCTAACGTTGAAGCCCTTTAAAATTTACACTCCAGCCCATCCATATTTATTCAGCCAGGATCAGGGCACAGACCGCAGAAGTCTGCTCAGCACTGTTTTTGTACTAAACGTTCTGAAGATTCTGGAATCCTAAAGAGTTACAAGATTCTGGAATCCCAATTAGTAGCAACATTCCATGTAGAACCCTAAAGAGTAACAAAGTAACATAGTAAATGACAGCAGATAAAGACCTGTGTGGTCCATCCAGTCTGCCCAACAAGATAAATTCATTTTACATGGTATGTGATACTTTATATGTATACCTGAGTTTAATTTGTCTCTGGCTTTCTCAGGGCACAGACTGTAGAAGTCTGCCCAGTACTGGTTATGTAAAGGTTATGTTCATGCTAAGCAGTATTCATCAACGTGTATGCACATATCACATAGTGCATATCTGCAAGGGGCAGTCAGAGAAGGAGGTTCATACAAACTGTGTTGCCCTGAGCCAACTTTTGGATCAGCGCCTCCTCCCCCCTCCCACACACACACACACACACCTGAGCCAGTTGCTCCATGTCTATATAAAGTCCCCCTTCCCCCAATTGATGGTGATAAAGGACACCAAGTTCCCTAATCGTAATCTAGTATCTCCCCCTTCCTGCCCAGCAGAGGGAAGAGAGGAGACATGCCAGACTAGGATTTTGGCGCCTGTTATCACCAGCTGGCCCTGGGGACATAGGTGGTGCATGGACGTGTCTTGCACTTATGCATCTAAATTACAGAATACTGTAAGTTACACGTAAAGAACAACATTTAGGTGTATGTGTTTAATGTAAGTACATAAGCATTGCCATAGTGGGACAGATCAAAAGTCCATCAAGCCCAGTATCCTGTTTCCAACAGTAGCCAATTCAGGTCAGAAGTACCTGGCAAGATCCCAGAACAGACAAATTGTAGGCTGCTTATCCTAGAACATGCAGTGGATTTTCCCAATTCCATCTTAATAATTTTTATTTATTTAGATTTTGCTCACACCTTTTTCAGTAGTAGCTCAAGGTGAGCTACATTCAGGTACTCTGGATATTTCTTTGTCCCAGGAGGGCTCACAATCTAAGTTTGTACCTGAGGCAATGGAGGGTTAAGTGACTTGCCCAAGATCACAAGGAGCAGCAGTGGGATTTGAACTGGCCACCTCTAGATTGCAAGACCGGTGCTCTAACCACTAGGCCACTCCTCTATGGCTTATGGACTTTTCTTTTAGGAAATTATTCAAATATTTTAAACCCTGCTATGCTAACTGCTTTTACCACATTCTCTGGCAACAAATTCCAGAGTTTAATTACTTGTTGACACAAGTGTACACACCTAAATGTTGGCATGTAAATGTCATCTTATGCTAGTATTCTGTAAAAGAATCTGGGCGTGCAGCAGTTTATCGCCCATCTTTTGGTGCCCTTTGAAGAATTGACTACTTAAATGCTTGAAAAATTTTAATATACAAACAAATCTTTTCCAGAGAAGGGGACGCAGTAAAACTAGAGGTTTCAGGGTGGTAGACAGAAAAACATCAAGACATAAGAACACAAGCATTGCATATTGGGACAGACTAAAGGTCAATCAAACCCAATATCCTGTTTTCAACAGTGGCCAATCCAGGTCAGAAGTACCTGACAAGATTCCAAAACAGTAAAACAGATTTTATGCTGCTTATCCTAGAAATAAGCAGTGGATTTTCCCAAGTCCATCTTATTTAATTATTTATTTATTTATTACATTTGTATCCCGCGCTTTCCCACTCAAAGCAGGTTCAATGCGGCTTACATAGTAATAGGGAATACAGAATATTGTTGGAGAAAGTAAAGGTTAAATATACCAGAATGACAGAAGAGATGAGTAGGTAGAGATAGGCAATGGAGATGTGGAGGAGTGGCCTAGTGGTTAGGGTGGTTGACTTTGGTCCTGGGGAACTGAGGAGCTGAGTTCAATTCCCTGCACAGGCAGCTCCTTGTGACTCTGGGCAAGTCACTTAACCCTCCATTGCCTGCCGCATAGAGCCTGCCATGAGTGGGAAAGTGCAGGGTACAAATGTAACAAAAAAAAAAAAAGAAGGGAGTAAGGTAGGAGATACAGTCTAGGTCAGTGTCCTTAGGTAGATGGGCTCATAAGATTAGTCTGGGTCATTAGGATAGGCTTGCTTAAATAAATGGGTCTTCAGTGCTTTCCGGAAGGGCAAATAGTCATAAATTGATCGGATAGGTCTGGGAACGGCATTCCAGAATTGGCTGCCTAGGAAGGAGAAGTTGGATCCATAATAGGTTTTGTATTTGATTCCTTTGCAATTGGGGGTAATGCAGATTGAGGTAATTTTGCGAAGATTCAGACATGTTTCTGGTAGGAAGGTCAATCAGATTAAGCATATAGTCCGGAGATTCACCGTGGCTAATCTTGTGGATTAATGTGTGGATCTTGAAGTTGATTCGCTCTTTGATAGGGAGCCAGTGAAGTTTTGCACGAAGAGGAGTTGCGCATTCAAAACGTGATTTGCCGAAAATGAGTCTCGCTGCTGTATTTTGGGCCGTCTGAAGTATTTTCAGGATATGGGCCTTGCAGCCTAAGAAGATACTATTACAGTAGTCGACATGGGTAATTACCGTGGATTGCACCAAATTCCGGAAAGTTTTCTGGGGGAGATAGGGTTTTATGCGTTTCTTAATAATGGGTTATGGACTTTTCTTTTAAGAAATTATCCAAACCTATTTTAAACCCTGCTAAACTAACTGCTTTTACCACATTCTCTGGCAACTAATTCCAGAGTTTAATTACTCATTGAGTGAAGAAATATTTTCTCTGATTCATTTTAAATTTACTAGTTAGTAGCTTCTTTGCATGCCCCAGAGTATTTTTGGAGAGGGCAAACAAGCGATTATTAATGCCTACTTTTTCACAGAGTGGGTAGGGACAAAAACAGTGATGGAATTCAAAAGCATGAGGGATAAACACAGAGGATCCCTATAAGAGGACTGAATCAAAATAAAACTTAAATGACCTTCACACTTTAAACAGGGCACAGAGGAGTGCAACCTGGACGGAGTGACATGTACAACTCTGGCTGCCTTGTCCTGCAGGTTCTTTGTTTTCCATCTTTTACTATGTTACAGTGTTACTAAGTAACTGTTGATTTCTGGGAAATGAGAAATCTTTAGTGCAGCTCCTGCTAACACAGTGTTAAGTTTAATATCTTTTGGTGGATCACTCCACCTATGTATTTGATACTTGCCCTTCTAAATTAATAGGAGCTTTGAAAGAATTCATGGTGGGTGAACTCAGAGATGGCTAGTGCCTCATTCATTGAAGGGGTGTTTCCTTTGGTGTTAAAGAAAAAAAATATTCTCTCCTTACTAAAACAAGATCCTTCAGACCAGCAGGGCTGCCGAGAGGAGTGGGGGTGGGAGTAAAATTCCCCAGGCCCAGGCCTCCAAGGGGAGCCTGGCGCCGGGGTCTCTCTCTCTCCTGCTCCTGATGGGACCCGAGTGATCGCATCCCGACAGGAGCAGGAGAGAGAAAACTCTAGCACCACGGCCGGGCCTCCCTTGGAAACTGGGGAAGACCCGGAGGAGCACCTCCAGCGCTGCTTTTCTGCCCAGCTGAGCGGCTGCTTTTCCTCTCAGGCGCACGTGCTTGGTTTTGAAACCGAGCATGCCCTGAGAGGAAAATCAGCCGCTGGGGCAGACAATCGGCAGAAGAGCAGCGCTGGAGGAAGATGTCCTCTGCTGGCGGGGCATCGGGATCCCCGCCAGCCAACAAGGTATTTCAATTGCGACAGCAATCCGGGGGGGAGGGCAGCAGCAACGATTGGGAGGGGGGGGCAGCAGCGATCTGGGGGAAATGGTGGCCCTGCCCCGGGCCCAGTTCAGTCTCTTGGCAGCCCTGCAGACCAGGCCAGTTCTCATCCTACATCTAAAACCAAAAGGGCCGCTCTGACTCAGCTCAAGGATGATTTGATGTTTTGGTTGGGTTTCAACGTGCATTCCTATGCCTGTCCTTGACTCAGGATCTTGATGGCAGAGGCACAGTAGTCATGGTGTTTCTCAGCATGAGACCAGCGTTCGACATTGCTAGCCATGATGTTCCTTTGGGCCATTTGCTAGAACACAGTTCTCATGTAGTTTGTTTCTTTCCTGTCTGGAGTGTGTAACGAGTGTGGGTTGAGAACAGATGTTCAATATGGAAATCTGTTGTGATGGGAGTAACACAGGGATCTGTGTTATCAGTCGCTTTGTTCAATTATTGTCTTCTGCACCTGGAGTTGCTGCTTCATTCATAGGATTTCAAATATAGATTCTAGGCAGATAACATTCAATTGCTTTTGCAAATCCAGATGAATGATTCCTCTCTCTTCAATAATCATATTGCAACTGCTTGTCTATGCTTCAAGAATGACTAGCCCAAACTAAATTGACTATAAACCTTGCCAAAATGAGGTTCATTGCTCAAGGTGGGTATCTTTCTGACTGCAAATAAACCCCTATTTGATTATGTCAAAGGCTCGGAAACTGGGAACTGCAGCTGAAAACTCAAGTTATAGCCATTGCTAAGGTCACGTTTTTTAACCTTAGGTTACTGAGACATATGAAGTGTTTTTCTTCTCCTAGAGAATTAGAACAGTTCTTCAATCACCTGTGTCTATTCTATTCTATTCTATTCTAGACTAGTGTAACTGTTTGTATACTGGTGCACATATACTTACTTATTCGTAGGTGTTGCACTTAATGCAAATGCAGTGGCCAGGTTACGTGGAGGGGCATAATCGAAAGGGGCCGCCCATCACTAAGGGTGCCCATCTCCGGGAACGGCTACGAGAAGGGGCGGTCCTAACCGTATTATCGAAAAAGATGGGCGGCCATCTTTTCTTTCGATAATATGGTTGGGGCCGGCCAAATGCCTAGGATTTGGGCGGATTGGAGATGGCTGGCCTTGGTTTTCGGCGATAATGGAAACCGAAAGCAGCCATCTCAAAAACGAACACATCCAAGGCATTTGGTCGTGGGAGGGGCCAGGATTCATAGTGCACTGGTCCCCCTCACATGCCAGGACACCAACCGGGCACCCTAGGGGGCACTTTTAAAAATAAAAACAAAACATTAAAATACCTCCCAGGTGCATAGGTCTCTTACCTTGGGTGCTGAGCCCCCCAAATCCTCCACAAAACCCACTCCCCACAACTCTACACCATTACCATAGCACTTATGGGTGAAGGGGAGCACCTAGATATGGGTACAGTGGGTTTGGGGGGGGGGGGGGTTGGAGGGTTGCCATTTACCACCACAAGTGTAACAGGTAGGGTGGGGGGTTTGGCCTGGGTCCACCTGCCTGAAGTGCACTGCACCCACTAAAAACTGCTCCAGGGACCTGCATACTGCTGTGATGGAGCTGGGTATGACATTTGAGGCTGGCATACAGACTGGTAAAAAAACGTTTTTAAAGTTGGTGGGAGGGGGTTGGTGACCACTGGGGGAGTCAGGGGAGGTCATCCCCGATTCCCTCCGCTGGTCATCTGGGCAGTTCGGGCACTTTTTTGGGACTTGGTCGTGAAAAAAAGGGTCCAAAAAAAGCAGACCAAAGTTTCACTACTGCCGCCCTTTTTTCGATTATCGGCAGAGGGCGGCCATCTCTTAAGCACGCCCCAGCATGCCCCTGTCCCGCCTTCGCTACCCTTCCGACACGCCCCCGGGAACTTTGTTCGTCTTCATGATGGACTGCAGTTGGGGGCCCCCAAAATCGGCTTTCGATTATACCGATTTGGGCGCCCATGGGAGAAGGGCGGCCATCTCCCGATTTGGGTCGGAATATGGCCGCCCTTCTCTTTCGAAAATCAGCTGGTTAGTAATGTTGGTTCACATTAACATATCACTCTAGTAACTCCACAGTTCAGAAAACTACATTGGTTATCTCTTAGGTTAAGGGTACATTCAGGGCCAGTCTTATGCAGGGGCGACAGAGGTGACCGCACAGGGCCTCGCACTCACAGGGGCCGCGGCCAGTCACATCCAGTCCGTTGCGTTGCGATCGAAGTCAAACCCCGCCGCCTCACTCACCACTCCCACCGCAATTTCTGTTGTCTGACACTGCGCATATCTTCTTCTGCCAGGTTCCCCCGGCCCGCCGGACGCCTTGACGCAATGTCCGTGATCTCTCTTCTGCCCGCCAGGCAGGTTCCCCGCACGGTACAGTCACTTGTCAATCCTGGCGCCTGCCTGGTCCGCTGATGCCGGAACTTCTGTTTGCTGTGGCCCACCCCCTTCTGACGTAACTTCCTTCTTCTTCAAGGGCGGACCGCAGCAGAGAAGTTCCATTCAGTCAGCGTCACTTCAGCAGAACAGGACTGAACCCTGAAGAGTAAGTACATACAGGGTGGTGCAGCTGAGGACACAGGGCCCCACTCGCTCCATGGGTCACTCTGGAGGGAGTGGGGCCCTGTGTCCTCGGCTGTATCACCGTGTATGTTGGTCTGTTCCATTCTTCCTCACAGGCACTGCCTGGACAGCACAGATCTGTCTTCTACTCTGACCACCTGAATGAGGACCCAACTCTCCATATGACCTGGGTTCCTTGCACAGCAGCATGAGGTCAATGGTCAGTGTGGGGGAGGCAAGGGAAGAAATAGAGAGAGGACTAAGATGTTACCATTTGGGTGCTGAAAAGTCTGGTGCCAATGTGTATAGGCACCGAAATGGTGGTGCCCAAAGGTCCTGCTTTGAGGTGTCTATGTTGCCTATTGGGCTCATTTTCAAAACAGAAAAACATCCAAAAAGTGGCATAAATCTGCATTTGGCCGTTTTTCTCACAAAAACGTCTAAATTGGTATTTTCAAAACCAATTTTTAGACGTCTTTCTATGAAGTCTGTGAAAAGTGTGCTTAAATCACAAGGAGGCGTGCCAGGGGCGTGTTAATGGGTGGGATTTGGGCGTTTATAACACTTAATTTTTCAGCCATAATGGAACAGAACAAAATAATCCAAGACTAAGATGTTTTGAGCTAGACCTGTTTTTATAACAAATAAGGAGGGAATCAGGGGTGACTTCCCCTTACTCCCCCAGTGGTCATTAACTCCCTCCCACTCCCCAAAAATGTGATTAAAAGCATTACTTGCCAGCCTCTATGCCAACCTCAGATGTTATACTCAGGTCCATTAGAACAGCACACAGGTCCCTGGAATAGTCTAATTGTGGGTGAAGGGCACTGCAGACAGGTGGACCCAGGCCCATACCTCTCCATACCTGTTACACTTGTGGAGGAAACTATGAGCCCTCCAAAACTCACCAGAAACCCACTGTACCCACATATAGGTGCTCCCTTGACCTGTAAGGGCTATGGTAGTGGTGTACAGTTGGGGGTAGTGGGTTTTGGGGGGGCTCAGCAGACAAGATAAGGGAGCAGTGGTGAGATGTGTACCTGGGTGCATTTTATGAAGTCCACTGCAGTGCCCCCTAGGTGCCATATTGCTTTCCTGGGATGACCAGTCTACTAAAAATGCTGGCTCCTCCTACATCCCAATGGCTTGATTTTGTATGTTTTGCACGTGGACATTTTTTTGTTTGAAAATGGACCAAAAAAACAAACGTCCAAATCAGAAAACCTTGTATTATCGAAAACAAAAGATAAATGTTTTTCTTTTTTGAAAATTACCTTCTTTCCGATTCTGATTTTGGACGTTTTT
Organism: Microcaecilia unicolor; assembly: GCF_901765095.1. NCBI lineage: Eukaryota > Metazoa > Chordata > Amphibia > Gymnophiona > Siphonopidae > Microcaecilia > Microcaecilia unicolor. The sequence goes on along the minus strand of NC_044041.1, from coordinate 180,461,347 downwards.
TGCAAAACGTCCAAAGTCGGACTTAGACGTCATATCGAAAATGCCCTTCCACATAAAATAGGCTTAAAATAGGCATCTTTTTTGGAAAGCTTACATAGATGTTATGTTATAAAATCAGATCCTTAAAGGTAAATCATCCCATTTCGAAGTTCAGGCTTGAACACATAAACTTATCTGTGAATCTTTATTCATTCACCATCCCATTGAATACTTAACACTATCTCCAGTGTCATGTTTAGCAAAGTATCCTATATAATAATTTCCAACTCCAACGTTCTGAAGCTGACTCCCGTGGCACTGAAGGGTTCGTAGTGTCCGTGCTGCCTGTAACCATCTGTCTCATTGTCCCGCCCTCGCGTCATAACGTTATGACGTTGAGGGCTGAACACTGAGAGGGAAGGGGACGCAGCATTGTTGCCAGGCAAAGCAACGCAATGTCACAAACATGAGGGTGTCGTTGTCCCTCCCTCCCTCCCTTCCTCCCTCCCTCCCTTCCAGTTCCAGGTCCCCTCCCTCCGATGTTTAAAAGCCATCTTCACTTACCAAGTCAGGGTTACGGCGGCAGACAGCAGCGGTAAAACGCATGCAGCCTCGGCCCTTTTCTCTCTCTCAGCTGTGGTCCCGCCCTTGCGGAAACAGAAAATGAAGGCGGGACCACAGCTGAGAGAGAGAGAAGGGCCGATCCTGCACTCCTTTTACTGCTGCTGGCGGCCGCCGTAACCCCAATGAGGTAAGTCAAGATGACTTTTAAACTTCGTAGGGAGGGGGCCTGGACCTGGAAGGGAGGTAGGAAGGGAGAGACGGTGACCCTGGAACTGGGAGGGAGGGAGGGACGGAAGAAGGGGGGACCCTGGAACTCAGACAGAGGGAGGGAGGGACCCTGAAACTCAGAGGGAGGGAGGGAGGGAACCTGGAACTCGGAGGGAGGGAGGGGACGATCCTGGAACTCAGAGGGAGGGAGGGAATGACCCTGGAACTTGGAGGGAGGGAGGAGGGACGACCCTGGAACTCGGAGGGAGGGGGATGACCCTGGAACTTGGAGGAATGGAGGAAGGGGGACGACGACCCTGGAACTCGGACAGAGGGAGGGGGATGACCCTGGAACTGGGAGGGATGGGGGACGACCCTGGAACTTGGAGAGAGGAGGGGGATGACCCTGGAACTGGGAGGGAGGGAGGGACGACCCTGGAACTGGGAGGGGGGGATGACCCTGGAACTCAGAGGGGGGGAGAGGGGTGCCCCTGGCACACACTCTCAATCTCACACACACACTCTCTCTGTCACAGACACACTCACACCCAGTCTCACTCTCTGTCACACACATACACTCGCACATTCACTCTCTCTCTCACACACACTCTCACACACACTCTCTCAAACATACACACTCCGAGGAAAACCTTGCTAGCGCCAGTTTAATTTTTTTCAGAAACGGGCCTTTTTTACTAGTTTCTAATAAAAGTCTCTACTGTACCACAGTGCTAAGGAATGCCTTTAGCTCAAAATAATTGACGTGCTAGTTAAATGCATAACATTGCGTGCCGAGTGCAGGGATGCCTACAGTTGACTCATAAATATGCGTGTGACGTGCTGTGTGCCATTTCTTTCCTGTAGTAAGATGGATTTTGTAATTAAGAATCAAGTGATGAATGAAACAGCTCATGTATAGGAAAAAACTATATCTGCATTCCTCCTATGCGCCCGATGTGAAGTAAACCAGGATGCAGAAATCAGGCTGCTTATTTTGCATACAGTCTCTTCCAAGGGGGTGTGGGGGGAGATGGGGGGAATTCTCTTCTGCTCTTCATCCTTTCATTCCTGCCAGCTTCCTCTGGTCTGATTTGCAGTCCTGCTGAATTCTGTGCATGTACTACTGTGGGGAAAAAGAGAGAGAGAGAGAGCGATGCCAGCGAGACAGATCAAACTGCTGCATTTTTGGAAGTGGCCAGTAGGAGGCCCAAAAGGCTGGTGGAGATTGAAGGAGCTCACTCTAGCCTTGCCTGGCCTTATTTGCACCCCATCCATCTACTCCTAGCAAAGGGATGCTTACAAAATGGAAGGTCGAGCAGGGGAGGAAGAAGTGGGATACATTAGAAATGGAGCAGAGAGACTGTGTCATGGTGCTGTGGCCATAATACTGCAAATGGACCAGCTGTCTTGCTGTAGGCACTTCTGACAATCTGTAAAAAACAAACAAACCCTCAGTATAATGAACACGACTAGAGTGAAACTCTCCTGCTCAGGAGGGGAATATCTGTCCTGAATCCAGGCACCATAGACTCTGTGAAGGCTGCTGCTTGCCTTCTTAAATCCCCTCCCCCCCCCCCTCTCTCTCTCTCTCATTTTAAAATAGAAATAAAACATTTCTCTGTGGTTTGCAGAGGCATCCTGCCACTAGCGTTCCAGCATAGGTGGCCAGTGACCTAGTCAAGCCCCTAGGGATAATCCATCTGTCATTAGACTGGGCCAGCCTGCATTTTTATGGTTCTTAGTCCTGTGGTGGTAAATGTGGAGAGGATTTTGACAACCTGAGTTGTAGCTGATCTGAGCTGTGTCATTACACCACATCTTTCCTATCAAGCAGCCTCTCCGCCGTAACTGTCAAGTGGCCTCATTTTGGGTTTGACTTTTGTTGCATGCATCCCTTTCCATGTTGGTTCTTAGGCAACCACGATGCACATTGATTTGTAATTAGCACAACAACAACAACAAAAAGTGGAGGTGTAGCAGAGTGGTTGGAGCACTGGTCTTGATATCCAGAGGTGTCTGGTTCAAATCCTACTGCTGTTCCTTGTGATCTTGGACAAGTCACTTAACCCTCCAGTGCAAACTTAGATCATGAGCCCAAAATAGCCAGTGCACATAAATAGAACTCCTGTGTTTGGTGAGATTGTGTTAACTAGAAGTCATTTTTCTCATAGGTAACATGTACTCCTGGATGCATGACAACAAGTTACTGTGCAACAAATAGACAGCCAAACATAGTAACAAATTTCTAATTAAGGCTGTCATTACTGTACTCATAACTTTAATTAAAAAAGAAACTCCAGTATTCTTATGTGTATCAAGGACAAAAATGAAAAATGGAAAATGTGTGTTGATCCAAAGCTCAAGGGTCGACATTCAGCCAGCAGCAGTGAGCGATTTTTTAGCCACCGTTATTCCTGGATATTCAATGCCGGACCATGTCCAGGCACTGGTATATGCAGCCAGCTATCTCGTATGTGGTTAAGTTACTCTTCTGTGCAGGACGTCAGAAACAGAACGAAGCCTTCGCGGGAAGAAGAGGACCTCAGCTGGCGGGGATTGGGGTCCCCCGCCAGCAAAGGTAGCCCACGGTGATGGCGGGTGAAGGTTAGCAGCGGTAGGGGTGTCAAGAGGGTCGTCGGCGGGAGGGGGGTCGAGAGGGTCGTCAGCAGGGGTTGTCAAAGTTGCGGCGGCTTTGGCGGGGGGGGGAGTCGGCAATGGTTGGGGGGGTGTCATTGATGCCGGGGGGAGGGGGGGTAAAATGTGCCCCTCACCTCGAGCTCTGGACCCCCCTCCCGCCGAAGTCTGACTATGCCCCTGCTGTCTACTAGAGGCAACCACCGCAATCTCCTATGAACAGGAGAAATATGTTGATTCTTAGCCAACCCATATAACATACAAACAGTAGAATTCTGTACAATTTGTAAATGACTGAATAAAAGCCGCTGGGAACCCAACATACCCAATGTTGCAATAATCGAGTCCTGACAGTCCCAGACTCTTCAATACCTTTTCAAAATCTGTTTGAGAAATTAATGGTTGCAATTTACTCAAGAGCCTCAACTTATAATAAGACTTCTTCACAACTGTCTGAATTTGGGACCTTAAAGGCAATGCTGAATCAAACAAAACTCTCACATTTTTGTGCACACAATTTAATGAAATAATGAGCCAATTAGTGCCAATAATTGGGCCCTTACAATCAAATATCAGTGCTAATTGGCATTAATTTAAATTTACATGTGTATATTTATGTGCTGGGATCAGCGCATAAATTTTATGCACAGGTCCAAAAAAAGGGTTGCAGCCATGGGAGGGTCATAGATGGATCAAGGGCGTTCCCACAATTTATGCGCACTGTCATAGAATAAGGGGGATTTGCGCCTAATATAGGTGCAAAGATTTACGCCAGGGTTCAGTTGGTGTAAAAATGTTCACACCTAAAGGTAGTCACCGATCCAAGCATTAAACCCTGGATTCTATATAGCGCGCCTAGACTTCTGCGCCAAAATCCAAGCGAATTCTGAAACAACGCACATAACTTAATTGCCATAACAATTCAATCAGCATTGTTAACAGCAGTTAGCAAGCAATAATGAGCACTAATTGGCAATAATTAGAATTTATTTATGTGTTGCATTTGTACCCCACATTTTCCCACCTCTTTGCAGGCTCATTGTGGCTTACACAGTACCATAAAGGCGTTTGCCAATCCGGTAGAGAGCAGATACAAGGCTATGTTGTGTTCGAATAAGGTAGGTGTTTTCCCGGCTCCAGTAGGGTCGAGTGGAGGGGGGTTGTTTATTGTCCAGTTCGTTCTTTAGTATAGTTGTGTGGCCGGATGTGGGGATTTACGTTGGATTTACGTTGGTAGGCCCTTTTGAAGAGGCTGGCTTTTAGCGATTTTCTGAAGTTTATGTGGTCGTGAATTGTTCTCACAGCTTTTGGGAGTGCGTTCCATATTTGTGCGCTTATGTAGGAGAAACTTGATGCATAGGTTGTTCTGTATATGAGTTCTTTGCAAGTTGGGTAATGGAGGTTTAGGTATGTACGAGATGATCTGGATCTGTTTCTGGTTGGTAGATCTATAAGGTCTATCATGTAACCTGGGACTACACCATAGATAATTTTGTGGACCAGGGTGCAGATTTTGAAGGTGATCTGTTCTTTGATTGGGAGCCAGTGTAGTTTTTCTCAGAGGGGTTCGGCACTTTCGAAGCGTGTTTTACCAAACATCAGACGCACAAATCCCTAAGCGTATTCTGTAATGCAATGTGCCTAAATTCTAATGCATGCAGGCAAAGTGGGCATGGTTATGGGAAATGAGCATCTCATGGGTGTACAAAATGTACGTGCACTGTTATAGAACATGGGCTAGTGCGCATAAATATATTCGCCGGGATTTATGCCACATTTTCATTGGTGTAAAAAGTTGTGTGTAATTTTAGGGCACTGTGAATTCCACCTAGGCACATTCTATATACTGTGCCTACATTTATTTACTTATTTATTATCTCATTTATACCCCACATTTTCCCAACTGTGTCAGGCCCAATGTGGCTTACATTGCACCGCAAAGGCGGCCGCCAATACAGTAAATTAAGCTAATACATCATTAAACCTGCAAAAGAAATAAAGGAGAGGATGGGGAAGGAAAGGAAGGAACAGGAAACCAGGGGAGAGAAGGGAAGGGTGGATGAGACCAAAATTGTCATTATATTGATGTGAATCAAGAGGTGGAGACACATGCTGAGTCTTCGGGGTAGGCTTTTCCAAATAACAAAGTCTTAAGAGATTTCCTGAAATGTAGATGATTGTGAATTGCTTTTATAGCTTTTGATAAGGAGTTCCATAATTGTGAGCTGGATGAAGCATATGTGGATTTAGGTGGTGTTTATAGAATACGCTTCGGCGGAAATGTTTGCCGTGCCGATTTTTTAGGTGCTATATGTAGAACCTGGCCCTAAGTGCTTTTCGGTAAACAGCGCCTTACTTTGAGCGCCGTTTATAGAATCGCGCTGTGCTACTTTATTTGGTGCCATTTAGAGAATTTGGTTCTAAGTGTACAAATGTGCAAACATTTTTATTAAATCAGGGGACTAGTGAGCTCAATAGCACCACTATCTGGATAGCACCGGCACTGACCGCACTGCATGGATTTTCAGCACTTTTTACTATCCAGATAGTGGTACCAAATATCCACGTTTTTATTTAGCCACCATGGCTTGGTGTTTAAAATGAATGCTGATTGCAGTGGCTGAATATTGACCTAAAAGATTCCGTTTAACAACCTCCTCCTCCCTCCCCCTTTTCACCAGGATTTTCTTTTCTCTCTGGAAACGTTTCCTGTGCTTGAAGAGATAGGAAAGCAGTAAGAGTTAGCAAATTTTAGACAGTTAGCTAAGACCCAGCTTTTTATACAAATGTTATAGTTTATAGTGTAGTTAGGAGAATGATCGATCTTGCTTGCATTACTGTATTTTATGATGTTTTATGTAGTTGATTCATTTCATGAGTCTTTATATTATTTTGTTTCATCACATTGTATTTTATGTTTTGTGTTCTGTTATCCTGCCTTGGGCATAAATTTAGAAAGGTGAGCTATAAATTTTAGAATTACATTAAATTATTGCTAGAACTGTGTTATATTTGTTTGCAGGAAGTTGGATCCCCTTGCTTTTGCAATGTTTCTAACATTATTGTGCTCCCACTTTGGGGGGGAGGGGGGGGTCTGAGGTGGCAGGGTGTCAGTTCCATCCTCAGATTGTAGATTCTCAGTGTAAGAAAACAACCAAGAACTGACAGTCGCACTTCAAGAAGAACTTGAACAAACTGGCTGACTTCTTGCATACAGCTCTGCTATGAACAATCAAATGTGCCTCTCAGCTCCAAAGTCAAATCTCATCAAATTAGAGCAGTGCCAGTGCTATCTTAAGTCTGCCTTGCTAAATACCATCTGCAAAGCTGCTACATGGTACGTTTTTCACATTATTGTTTGGTCAAGTGGTGCTGGCCAGTCAGTCCCTCTGAGCTAACGACTGTCACAATTTGCTGTGACAGGCCAGCTAAAGACTAAGGGCAGGGCCGCCGAGTGACTGAGCCGGGCCTGGGGCAGGGCCAACGTTGGGTCCGCCCCCCCCCCCCCCCCCCAGGATTGTCACTGCCACTGTCACCATCCCCCCAAGAATTGTCGCTGCCACCACCCCTTGCCCGCCTGCCTCAATGATTGTCACTGCCGCCGCCCGCCCACCACATTCCGCCCCCTGCCGCCTGCTGCAACTGTAATATTTCTGCTGGCGAGGATCACAAGGCCCCGCCAGCAGAAGAGTCTTCCTCCAGCGCTGCTTTTCTTCTCTCTGCCGCATGGCCTGCCCCTGCGGCTGCTTTTTCTCTCAGGTTGTTCATGCTTGGTTTCAAAACCGAGCACGTGTGGCCTGAGGGGACAATCAGCCGCTTGGAAGGCAATGCGGCAGACTGTGAAGAAGAGCAGCACTGGAGGAAGACTCTTCTGCTGGCAGAGCCCCCCACCAGCCTGCTGTGTCTGCTCCTCTGGGTCCTCCCTAGCCTCCAAGGGGGGGCCCAGTGCCGGAGTTTTCTCTCTCCTGCTCCTGTCAGGATGCAATCACCCGGGTCCAGTCAAGAGCAGGAGAGGGAGAAAGACTCTGCCCCCCTCTCGGCGGCCTGGACTAAGGGGCCAATAGTCAAACTGCGGGAGGGAGCCCAGCTAACTCCCCCGGTCAGCCCGGATATTCAATGCCAGGCCATTTCCGGTGACCAGCATTGAATATCCAGCTTACTTTCGGCTGGTTTAAACTTAACCGGTTAAGTTGATATTCAGAGATAGCTGGTTAGGTTTCAACCAGCCAAAGATAGTCTAGCTATTTACGTGGTCTGATGTGGCTGCTTACAATAGTCAGCTATGTGCTGGGTATTTGGGGACGGCCGGCTATATCGCATGATATAGCCAGTTATCTCCTAGCCGCTAACCTGGAATATTCAGCGGGGGATAGCCAGCTATCCCTCGCTGAATATCGACGGATAGCCGGTTAATTGCCATTTAACCGGCCAGGTGCTGTCCTTGGCACTATCCACACTTAATTATTTGTTTGTCCTTGAGACATAAGTGCACAACTATGGAATGGCCTCCCAAAAGCTGTGAAAACAATCCATGGCCACTTTAGCTTCCGGAAATCACTGAAGACCATCCTGTTCCAAAAGGCATACCCTACTGACTCAACTTAAATGCCTGAATTCAGCAACACAACGAAACCAAAGCCCGTAACGAACACTATATAACTCTTCTTCTCTACGATTCTCCTAATGTATCTGTAACACATGATCCTCTTTGATAATATCATCACTTTGTATCTGTTTCTCATTGAAGGCGACTAACGCCTTACGGTATTATGTAAGCCACATTGAGCCTGCAAATAGGTGGCAAAAATGTGGGGTACAAATGTAACAAATAAATAAATAAAATAGTCTAAATCCATGGTTACTTACTGCACACGTATTAATTTGCTTCTTGAACTTATTGTAATTTGTGTTGTATTCTGTACATTTTTATGTTTTATTCACTTTATTGTTTGTTTGTAAGCCTCATTGAACCTAAGTCTATTTTAGGATAATGTGGGGCATACATTGGTTATTACTCTATTTATCATTAACCTTCTCTTTGCTTCATGTACAATTTCTCATTCATATTAGATTTTCTAAATGTTAAACTTCCATAGATATTCCAGTATGTTTACGATGCTGTATTGTAAAACTGAATTCTTACAACAAATTACTTTCTTATGCATTATTCTTTGTTACGTATCCTATACTGTTTATTGTAACCACACTGAACTCAAACTTGTTTGGGACAATGTGGGATATAAACATCAAAATAGAAAACAGGAAAATCCTCTACGACAACGAAACACAGCGGGCAAAAGTAGAGGCTGACCAAAGACGAATCACCACTGGAGATATGAACCCAAATACTTGTGCAATCACAGCTCCTACAGTCGTTGCAAGAAGCTTGTCCATTTGCTTTGACTGCACAAATATTTGGGTACGGTCTACAGCTTTAGACACGAACAGGGCTGCGGTCCTGTGCCTCGATCTGGAGTTTACTGTTTGACCCATGGTGTAGACGCTTGTCGGGTCCTTTATTTATAACAATAAAGTCTGTTGGATTCATATCTCCAGTGGTGATTCGTCTTTGGTCAGCCTCTACTTTTGCCTGCTGTGGATATAAACATCACAAACAAATAAGTACATAAATAGATAAAAATAAATAAATAATTAAAATGAGAATGTAACTGCACAGAGGTGAAATTCCATAAAGTAGTGCCCACATGCTTTAGTGCATGACTTGTGCACATTGATGCTTGCAATAGACATGGCTTAAGTGGGTGGTGCCTAAATCTAGGGATCTCACTGCCTGCTTATATTAATAGACCTTTAAAAAATTGTCTTTATTAATTGTTTAAAACTCCCAGATGTGAAACAGCGTTGCCTGACATGGTCATGTTTCTCCAGACAGCTGTATCAGCAGCGAGAAATACTAAAATAATATAAAACAGTTATTAATAAGACATAACAAAAAGAGCAATACTGTAAATTTACAAATATGCACTATAAAAACTGCATGTTGATAAAGTAATAGTTCACATTAAAAATATAAATAAACTTAGAAAACACATCTTGACACCTTCACCATAAAATGGAACATATCAGCAGCTCAAAAACAAGTGTAAAAACATGAAAAATGGAGATGACAAAACAAACACTAGAGCAATTTTAAGTCATGGACTATCATACAAAATAAAAACATATATATGCAGTTTTTATTGTGCATATTTGTAAGTTTACGGTATTTATGAATTGTTTCTGTGATCTCTTTCTGTTATGTCTTATTAACAACCGTTTTGCATTATTTTAGTATTTCTTGCCCCTGACATAAACATGGCCATGTTGGGCAATGCTGTTTGACACCTGGGAGTTTTAAAGAGTTAATAAAGACTATCCGCCCGATATTTAGCGCTATTTAACCAGTCAGGACACATGCTGACCGATTAAATAGCGCTTAACCAGCTATCTGCCAATATTCAACGGGGATAACCGGCTAGATTGTAAGCTCTTTGAGCAGGGACTGTCTCTCTTTGTTCAATTGTACAGCGCTGCGTAACCCTAGTAGCGCTCTAGAAATGTTAAGTAGTAGTAGTAGTATCCTCTGCTGAATATCTGCGGTTAGCGGCTGGCAGATAGCCGGTTATATCATGCAATATAACCGGCGAGCTGTCAATTTTTAAACCAGGTTTGGCGGTCATATTTGGCTGTATCAAACCCTGGTATATCATTGGCCGGTTTAAAGATAACCGGCCAAAGTGATGCATGTGAGAAAGAGGAACCCGAATTATAGCTACATAATGCAAGGTTCCACGTTAGGAATCACCAACCAGGAAAGGGATCTAGGGGGTCCTTTTACTAAGATATGCTTAAAAAATGGCCTGCAGTAGTGTAGATGTGTGTTTTGGGCCCACCTGTAAAAAATGCCTTTTTAAAATTTTTGCCGAAAATGGACATGCGGCAAAATGAAAATTGCCATGCGTCCATGAGACTTTACTGCAAGCCATTGACCTGATGGTAAGGTCTCACATGGTAACTGGATGGTAATGGTCTATGCTTGTCAATTGGCACTTGACGCACGTAGCTACCACACGTCAGAAAATACAAAATAGCGGACACGTGCCAAAATTGAAATTACTACAAAGGGCCACGTGGTAACCGGGCAGTAACTCCAATTTGGCACGCGTTGGGCTTGCATAGGCACCTACACGGCTTAGTAAAAGGACCCCAAGGTGTCGTCGTTGATGATCTGTTGAAACCCTCTGCTCAGTGTGCAGTGGTGGCTAAGAAAGCAAATAGAATGTTAGGTATTATTAGAAAAGGAATGGAGAACAAAAATGAGGACGTTATAATGCCTTTGTATCGCTCCATGGTGCAACTGCACCTTGAATATTGTGTTCAATTCTGATCGCCGCATCTCAAAAAAGATATAGTGCAATTAGAAAAGGTACAGAGAAAGGCGACAAAAACGATAAAGGGGATGGGACGACTGAGGGGAAATATGATAGAGGTCTATAAAATAATGAGTGGAGTGGAATGGGTAGACGTGAATCGCTTGTTTACTCTTCCCAAAAATAGTAGGACTAGGGGGCACGTGATGAAGCTACAAAGTAGTAAATTTAAAACGAATCAGAGAAAGTTTTCTTCACTCCAGGGGCGTATCTGCGTGGGGCCACAGGGGCCTGGGCCCCCGCAGATTTCGCCCTGGACCCCCCTACCGCCGTTAACCCTCCCCCGCCTACCGCCAACCCTTTCCACGCCTACCGCCGTCACCTACCCCGAGGTCCGCTCCTGCCGTTTTTTTAAACTATTACTTCAGCTGGCGGGGGACCCCAACCCCCGCCAGCCCAGCCAAGGTCTTCTTTAACTTCATCTTCATCCTCGTGCTGTTAAAGCTGCATGATGCATCCTTCCAGTTGGACGGAGTTTGACGTCGCAGCACGTTGTACGGACGTCAACGTGCTGCGACGTCAAACTCTGTCCAACTGGAAGGATGCATCATGCAGCTTTAACAGCACGAGGATGAAGATGAAGTTAAAGAAGACCTCGGCTGGGCTTCAGCTGAAGTAATAGTTTAAAAAACCGGCAGGAGTGGACCTCGGGGTAGGTGACGGCGGTAGGCGGGGAAAGGGTTGGCGGTAGGCGGGGGGGGTTAACGGCGGTAGGGGGGAGGGTTGACGACGACGACGATGGCAGCAGGGGGGGGGGGGGGGCGGCGGCGGTAGGGGGGGTTATAATGTGCCCCCTCACTCTAGCCCCTGCCCCCCCTACCGCCGAATCTCAGATACGCCCCTGCTTCACTCAACGTGTAATTAAACTCTGGAATTGAGAATGTAGTAAAAGCAGTTAGCTTAGTGGGGTTTAAAAAAGGTTTGGATGGCTTCCTAAAGGAAAAGTCCATAGACCATTATTAAAATAGACTTGGGGAAAATCCACTGCTTATTTCTAGGATAAGCTGCAAAAAATGTATTGTACTTTTTGGGGGATCTTGCCAGGTATTTGTGACCTGGATTGGCCACTGTTAGAAACAGAATGCTGGGCTTGATGGACCTTCAGTCTGTCGCAGTATGGCAATACTTATGAACTTACGTAATATTGACATAGCTGGTTATGTTCAAACCGACCGAAAAAAAAACCCTGGATATTCAATACTGTAAGTTGTGTTCCTAGATGGACACTTTTAGATGCCAGACACACGGAACAGTGGAGAAAGATGACAAAGGATAACAGAAAAAGATGCTTAAGAATCCTTTATTGTAATTTCTGCTCACTCGACTTGACATGGCTAGAGTGCCTGCAGCAGGACTCTGAAGATGACGTATCAAGATCAATTCTGAGTAGCGATACACCTAGTAGTGTAATATTACATCCACGAAGGCACGTTGTTCTTCAAGCTAAAGTGTCCCCAACCCCTGCCAGCTGAAGCCTTCGTCCAATGGCCAGCGCTGCCGTATTGCCTGCCCTGCTCTCTCGTCCTCTCACTTCCAGCGCACTTGTTTTAGTGAAACTGAGCATGCATACAAGCTCGATTTCATTAAAACGAGCGTGCTGGACGTGAGGGGAAGAGAGAGCAGGGCAGGCAAAGCGGTGGCGCCAGAGACCAGCGCACGATGAAGGCTTCAGCAGGCAGGGGTTGGTGACCCCCACCCATGGCCACAGAGAGACTGGGCCGGGCCCGGGGCAAGGCCGCCCCTGGGGCCCCACCCCCGCCGCCACCGCCCGAGGTTGCCGCTGCCGCTCCCCCCCTCCACCCTCCCCGAGGTCGCTGCCACTCCCCCCCTCCGTCCGCCACCGGGCCGGGCCCCCTGCATTGAAATCACAGCACCTCTCACCTCCGTGTGAAAGCGCTGCAGGCAGCAGGGCACATCGCCTCCCTTTGGCCCTCCTTCCCTCCTTGTGTCCCGCCCTCGCGGAAGTTACATCAGACGAGGGCGGGACACAGGGAGGGAAGGAGGCCCGAAGGGAGGCGATCTGCTGCCCTGCAGCGCTTTCACACTGAGGTGAGAGGCGCTGTGATTTTAATGCAGTGGGCCCGGCCTGGTGGCAGACGGTCGACGACGGAGGGTAGGTGGGACTGCGGTGCCGGGCCCCCCTTGGACCGCTCTCTTCTTTTCGGGGGTGCAAGCTTACACACTATGTGTATTGCTACTCAGAGTTGATCTCGATACGTCATCTTTAGACTCCTGATGCAGACACCTTAGCTGAAACATGTCGAGTCGAGTCAGCGGAAATTACAATAAACGATTTTTAAGCATCTTTTGCTATTGCTCTTTGCCATTTCCACTGTTTCATCTGCCTTGTGCTTTGTGTGGAGACTAGTTCTTCTGTTTTGTTTTGTTAACATTTAGGTGCCAACATTTATACTTGCCTTTGACATGTTGTACGCGTTGGTGCCAAATTAGGTTCTATTCTACTGGGCACCCAGATGCCATTAGGGAATATTATCTTAGACTCAAGATTTTGGACTCTTAATTGTTGGCTTCCTTTGTAGCACTGGTTTTCAACCTAGTCCTCAGGGGCCACCTGGCCACCAAGAAGGCAGTGCTTGCAAATCTATCTCATGCATATTCATTGTGGCTCCTGAGGAATGGGTTGAAAACCACTGCTTTATAGAATTGCCCCCTAGGTGTCACTGTTGTGTGAGGGTTAATGCTCACCAGGAGCTATGATGACTTGTTTCTGTAGAACCTACTGGTCTGACAGGGGAATAAAACCCAGAACATCTGCAGGCCAGTGCATATCACTGTTATTGAGCGATAGGGTGGGCCTCCCTGGGTTACTGTTAATGAAACAGTCACTGGGCTATTACTTACAACTGATTGAAGGAAATCAAAAAAGCCATTGCATTGGTTGTACACATTTCCTACAGCATGCTTTTAGTAAGTACATCAATATTTTAGGTGTGCTGAAAAATGAATGAAGCTGGGAGCTCTCTCAAGATGTAGTGTGGGGATACACGTACACACATCCCTTAAATATGGCTTACAATGCTGCCTCTTCAAACGTTATCTCTATTACCTGTTCTTATAGAGGCATTTCAGCAAGTCACTTGCGAGCTCTTTTTCTCCAGGCTATGTGTAAGCGTGTTCTGCAGATGCCGAATTTTCTTAACAGGGTTGAGTCTTTCAGCTCTCCAGGCTCTGCCATGATTGGATTTGTATTTTCTGCTGCCTGAACCCGACTGAGCCACTTTTTCTTTTGTATACTTTCAGGGATAGTTATTCAGCTACAGGCCCTCAGGGGTCCTTTTACTAAGGTGCGCCGAAAAATGGCCTGTGCTGGCGTAGACGCAAGCATTGGACGCACCCAGGTCCATTTTTCAGCACGCTTGCAAAAAAGGCCTTTTTTTTAAACTGAAAATGGACGTGCGGCAAAATTCCATTTTGGGCCTCAAACCTTACCGCCACCCATTGATTTACCAGTAAGGTCTCACGCATTAACCAAGCGGTAATCGTCAGCACACGTACAATGCCAATTAATGCCCGGTTAGTGCCGCGCACTGAAAAAGTTTCCAGCGCACATAGTGAATGAGCGTTAAGAATGAAATTACCCCCCGGGCCACGCGGTAGCTGGGCGGTAGTTCAATATTGATGCATAAAGGACGTGTGTACGCGCCTACGCAGCTTAGTAGAAGGGCCCCTCACTGTTTTGCTGACCGCTGCTTGCATTGTCCCTGAAAATTGAAAGCATTTAATTTCTGGATATACGCAGGTGGCGAAAACATAGCCCGTTATTCAGCACTCAAGCAGCTATAGTGAACCACATAAAGATAGGACTGTGCTGTACTTGTTGCATGGCCATTTCCTGCAGGAAAGAGAGACTTCCCTTTTACCCGCTGCGGTAAAAGGGGGCCTCGGCATGCATGAAAAAGACATGCCGACGCCAGCGCAGGTCAACCTTTTGACACAACTTTAAATACACAGAACCAGAGGCGTAGCTATGGGGGGGCCATGGGGGCCTGGGCCCCCGCAAATTTCGTCCGTGCCCCCGGTTTGGCTGGCGGGGGTCCCCAACCCCTGCCAGCTGAAGCCTTCTTCAGCGCCGGTCTCCGGCGTAGCCGCGTTCCTGCCCTGCTCTTCTTTCCTCTTTGCTCCTCCTGTGCACGCTGACACTCCTTTACGTGAAACTGAGAAGGAGCGTCAGCGTGCACAGGACAGGAGGAGCAAGAAGAGTAGGGCAGGAACGTGGCTGCACTGGAGACCGGCACTGAAAAAGGCTTCGGCTGGCGGGGGTTGGGGACCCCCGCTAGCAAAAGTATTTGTTTGCAAGGTGAGAGGAGGTGTGAGGAGGTGAGGGGAGCCAGTGGCGTACCAGTGGCGGTCCGCCCCAGGTGCATGCCACTGGGGGGGGGGTGCCGTGCGCCTGTCCACTATGTTCGTTCTGTGCTCCCTCTGCCCCGGAACAGGTTACTTCCTGTTCCGGGGCAAAGGGAGCATGGAAACGAACGAAGCGGACAGGCGCGCGGCAGCCCCTCCAGCAGCGTGCACCCGGGGGGGGGGGGGGTTCTTTCGCCGGGGGGAGGGTGTCCTTTCACCAGGGGGGTCGCGCTGCACCCGGGGGGCAGGGCGCATCGGCGATCCGTCCCAGGTGTCAGCCCCCCTAGGAACGCCACTGAGGGGGGCGAAGAGACGCGAGGCAAGGTGAGGCGGTGGGGGGGAGAGGTGAGGCGAAGCGAGGCATGGTGGTGGTGTGGGGGGGGGGCGACGGGGCGGCACTCAAAATGTGCCCCCAACCTCGGGCTCTGGCCCCCTCCCGCCGTAAGGTCTGGCTACGCCCCTGCACAGAGCAAAATGAAAATTAGTATAAATGAAACTAAACAAAATGAACATTTTTGGCCTTACCTCTTCTCTTGTCCATGCCTTGGAGCAGGTGCAAAATCCATCACAGGCATTTTGTAAATATATAGTTTAGTAACACCTATTTTGTAGGTGGTAAGGGCTCATGTGCGAACCATGTGGTAATTGGTTGGCATCTGGCAATGTAGATGCGCTAAATGATTAACACTGGACAGACCTACTTTCCAACCCCATACACATTCCCAGTGTTAAAAAAAATTTAAAAATATATATATTTAGTGTGTGGGAAGCATGTGCAGATACCAAAACTACCGCAAGACGCCAGAAATCGGTTTTGTCTCAAACTGTAAACCCAGTGTGAGGACACGACCGGTTTCTGTAAATTTAAAGCATAGAAACATATGTAACACGAAATGGAGACAGAGCTAGTGAGTGTGTATGAAGTTTGGGGTTGGGGATAAAGGGGGGGGGAGGGGAGCAGAAGTGAACAAATAAATTGCACGATAAGAGCTCAGTCTGTTGTAAAATGATAAATGTCCTCGCACTGCGGCTGAGATTATTACAGAGACAATAGACGTCTACAAAGGGAATTTATGAACCCTTCATTCTGCGAGGAGATCGGGGAGAAAAGCGGCAAAATGCATTATCCATTTAGATTGGCGGCATCACAGGGCAAAGGTCACCACAGCCAATGGGAAGCAATTTGCTGTGGGAAGTGTAAGAAATGGGTTCATTGTCTTGCCCTTGAATGAGTACTTGTCTTGGACGCTGTGCCGACAGATATTATTAGCATCACTTCAGTTAAAGGCTTGAAACTCTTCCCTTAAACATTTTTTCCCATCTGATTGGCTGGCAGTGTCCTCAGCTTAAAACACTCAAAGTGGCTCTATTTATTCTGATAGAGATCTCCCATCATCTCAAATTGCATCTTATCTTTCTATAATACAACGCTTGGGCTTTGTTTGTGGCCAAGAAATCACTCTCGGCACCTTTCAAAGCAAACTACAGCAACTATTTACTGTGCCTTCCTTTGGATGCAGCCTGGGGATTTTAAGGCCCTCGAAAGCCGCAGCATCACATGTTCATGACTTTGTGGTTACCTACAACCAACGGTTCTATCTTGGTTGTCTAATGGTCGAAGGCTCGTCCTGAAGACCCCACTATTAACATGCAGATGGGTGGCCCTCTTTCCTGATAAGGGGGAGGGGGGAGGACCATATTGCAAGGAAATTCAAATGGGGCAATAGCGGAAGGTTGTTTACCTGCAAGAAGGCCCTGGTGTGTAAATCTTGCTCTGGGATTAGTGGGCAGCGGAGCTGGGCAGGTAGCGCCTGAGGGTATATAATGTGTCCCTTCCAAGAATCAGCCCTGGTTCCTGTTCCTCAGAGGTGACGCTTCCTCTCCCACCTTACCCCTATTTTCCTCTTTGATATGTTGTGTTTTTTATTGGCTAGTTAATGTTTTCTGTGTTATCTGCTATTACTGATCCTTAATTTTACAAGGCAGTAAGTTAAGGTGCATATATTTAGGTCAATTGACTCGGTGGCTGGGGCACTGAGGTCTATGCATGCTCCCTATTCCATAGCTGAATTATGGCAGGGACTGAGTGAGTTTTTTCCTTGTTTGATTGTTTACTACTTAGCTGCATAGGGCAGGTAGAATTTTGTTGAACAATTACAAATGTTATGTTCTACTTACACTCGGGCGCAGAATTTTTGATTTGGTTGTTAATTGCAATAAAAAAAGCTGCAACCTTGTTTTACCATAATCTGTTGTCTGTTTCTTTTCATCTCTTGTACATTTAAGATAGAAATTAAGTTGGGGGCAAGAGGGGGGGGGGGGGGATTGGGAAATCTTATTGGCTTTAGGGAACAAGTAGTCACGGTTCCCCAAAATTAATCTTCAACTGAGCTGAGAGTCACATTGCTAAAAAAAAAATAGTGTGTTTCAGAGTATTCAAGGAAAAAAAAGAGGGGGTAATTGGGGGATTATTTTCTTTACAGGGGATGCTGAGGTACCAATAATTTCAAAAACACACAGCTAAAATGAGTTTTGAAAGATATAGACTCTCTCCTACCACTTTTAAAAGGTTATATACCTGACAGACAATATTTTATTTTATTTATTTATTGCATTTGTATCCCACATTTTGCAGGCTCAATGTGGCTTATATATTGCTAAAAAGGCAATTACAAAATTAAGATTTGTAGAAGTCTAGTACATAATACAGAAGTACAATAAACGCTTAGGTTGATATATTAGCATATTGTGAGAGAGGTAACTTTTCGTGACGTACGGTGGTGTGGGATTAGGCAGATCCAGGGGGGAAAAAACTTCTTGAAAAGATGTGTTTTCAGGTTTTTTCTGAATTGTAGGTAGTTTTCTGTGAGTTTTAGGTCTTTGGGTAGTGAGTTCCAAAGTTGTGTGCCTATAAACGAGAAGCTGGCGGCATATTTAACCAGCACCGGTGAACGTTTTTTAATTCAATGTCAAGCCATGTCTGGGCAGTTATCTGGATTCTAGATGATAATCAGCCAGGAGGCAGATAAGAGTCTTATCCAGGTCCCAGCTGAATATTGGCAGCACCCAGATAAAGGGGTTTGTCACTAATGTGACAGGTCCTCCAACTGATTGTAACCACAGAAAGCTGGTATATCAAATCCCATCCCCATCTCCATCTTCATCGCCATCCATTTCCCCTGTTTCTCATCCCCCCTCCCAGTGGCGTTCCAAGGGTGGCTGACACCCGGGGCATATCGCCGATGTGCCCCCCCCCCCCCGGCGAAAGGCCACCTCTCCCCCGCGAAAGGACACCCCCCCCCCGGCAAAAGGACACCCCTCGGGTGCATTTTTACCTGCTGGGGGGGTGCCGCGCGCCTGTCTGCTTCGCTCGTTCCATGCTCCCTCTGCCCTGGAGCAGGAAGTAACCTGTTCTGGGGCAGAGGGAGCACGTAACGAGCAGACAGGCGAGTGACACCCCCCCCAGCGGCGTGCACCCGGGGCGGACCGCACCCACCGCCCCCCCCTAGGAACGCCACTGCCCCCTCCAATTCCTCTTCCATTCCCCCAAATTCTGATCACCCTTCCAAACACTACTTCCTGATTTTGATTCCCTCCGCCCCCAACACAACCCTTCCCAACACTCTTAGGGGCCCTTGTACAGAGCGGCAGTAAGCTCAATGCGGGCTTACCGCTCACTCATCCGGGTCTACTGCCGTCCCAACTCAATCACTGACGGTAGCCCCGCCCCGAGCACACGCTATTTCTGGGAGAAAAAGAAAATCCCGAGAAATGGCTTGCGTAGTGATAACCCAGCGGTAATCAGGCATCACGGTGCGCTACACGGCTACTGTCGGGTTAGCATGGGAGCCTTTATCGCCACCTTAATGGGTGGCGATAAGAGCTTCCCACTGCATGGCCATGTGGTAAGAGTTATCTCATTCGTGTGGCCATTTTTTTCTGGCTTTTATCAGCTGCAGAAGATACGGCCCTGATGCATGGGTAAAATAGCCATGGGGGGAGGGCTTTGGGGAACTGGTGGGTTTGCCCTCCCCCCCCCCCCCAAGGTCTGCTGGTTTGGCTGGTGGGGGTCCCCAAGCTCCGCCAGCAGAAGCCTTCCTCCAGTGTTATTTGCCCCAGGCTGTCAGCCCTGCTTCCCCCCCCCCTCCACGCATACTCAGTTTTCCTCCCCCCAGCAAAAACAATCTGGAGCTTCTCCTCCCTGACGCCGTTCTGCCTGAGCTGCTGCCTCCCTAATTCAGTAGAAACTGTGTGGGACCATAGAGCCTGCATGCATGTCAGTGACAGCTCTGCCATAACCACCCTATGATGCAACTTCCTGTTTGGGAAGGACCCGGCAGAGCTGTCAGCGACATGAGACTCTATGGCCCCGTGCATAGTTTCTACCAAATCAGCGAGGCAGGGAGGGGAAACTCCAGCTTGTTTTTCTTTTTGCTGCTGGGGAGAGGAAAAGAGAGAAAGAGAAGGTAATGTTGGAGGTAGGAAATGGGAGGAAAAAGGGGGGATAATAGGTGGAGGGAAGAGACAGAGGGCAAAGCTGTATGGTTTTTTTTGGGGGGGGGGGGAGAGACAGATGAGCAAAGCTGTATAAAGGAAAGAGAAACAGGCAATGCTGAATGGTGGGAGAAGAGAGGCTGAGGGGTGATTGGTAGAGTGAAAATAGAGAGAGGGAGGGGCAATGCTGGATGGTGGTGGTGGGGAGACAGGTGCATTGTTGGATGGGGAGAGACAGACAGAGAAGAGATCGTGGATGGTTTGGTGGGGTGAGAGAGAGATAGAGGAGATCCTGGATGGATGGAGGAGGGGAAGAGAAAGAAGAGATGCTGCATGACAGGGGGAGGGGACAGAGATGGGTGATGTTGGATATAAGTACATAAGTAATGCCACACTGGGAAAAGACCAAGGGTCCATCGAACCCAGCATCCTATCCACGACAGCGGCCAATCCAGGCCAAGGGCACCTGGCAAGCTTCCCAAACGTACAAACATTCTATACATGTTATTCCTGGAATTGTGGATTTTTCCCATGTCCATTTAGTAGCGGTTTATGGACTTGTCCTTTAGGAAACCGTCCAACCCCTTTTTAAACTCTGCTAAGCTAACCGCCTTCACCACTTTCTCCGGCAACGAATTCCAGAGTTTAATAATACGTTGGGTGAAGAAAAAATTTTCTCTGATTTGTTTTAAATTTACTACACTGTAGTTTCATCGCATGCCTCCTAGTCCTAGTATTTTTGGAAAGCGTGAACAGACGCTTCACATCCACCTGTTCCACTCCACTCATTATTTTCTATACCTCTATCATGTCTCCCCTCAGCCGTCTCTTCTCCAAGCTGTATAGCCCTAGCCTCCTTAATCTTTTTTCATAGGGAAGTCGTCCCATCCCCGCTATCATTTTAGTCGCCCTTCTCTGCACCTTTTCCAATTCTACAATATCTTTCTTGAGATGCGGTGACCAGTATTGAGCACAATACTCAAGGTGCGGTCGCACCATGGAGCGATACAATGGCATTATAACATCCTCACACCTGTTTTCCATACCTTTCCTAATAATACCCACCATTCTATTCGCTTTCCTAGTCACAGCAGCACACTGAGCAGAAGGTTTCAGCGTATTATCGACGACGACACCCAGATCCCTTTCTTGGTTCGTAACTCCTAACGTGGAACCTTGCATGGAGAGAGAGAATCAGAGAGGAGATGTTGTATAGCAGGTGGGGGGCAGAGAGACACACACATACACAGACAAGATCCTGGATGGTGGGGTGGGAGAGAGAGAGACAGGAGATCATGGATGGGAGGGGGGTGAGAGAGATAGAAACGGATCCGATATGGTTGAAGGTGAATTAAGTCTGAGTGGTCAGAGAGGCAGAAAAATGGAAGAATGCAGAGAGGAAAATATCAGTGATGGAGATGGATGTAGTGGAAGATGTGAAGATACGAGAAGAGAGAAAAATGATAAGTTGATGGGAGATAAAGAGTTAAGAGAAGACAAGAAAGCAGTAAACGGAGAATACAACCTGCACAATTAGAAAAATTAAATACCGGATAGCAGACATAAAAGAAAAAATTTTATTTTTAATGCAGGGTGAAATAGTGTGGTGGCCGAGCTAGTCCACTATAAAGGTTAATAAATAAAAATAAAACATAGAAAGTAAAATAAGGTGACAGCTTCTTATTGGACTAAATACATTTTTGACTAACTTTCAGAAGTCTAAACCTCGTTCCTCAGGTCAGTAAACTCCAAAAAGCTAGTCAAAAATGTATTAAGTTAGTTCAATAAAAAGGTATCACCTTATTATCCATTTTTGCTTCATTTATTCATTTTTAATTTAGTGAGTGGAATGTGTCAGTTTTTGAAATTTACATCTGTTATCTTTATGTTTTGTACAGTTCCACAGATTTTATTCCTCTGGTGTTGCACTGTATGCAGATTCTGGTATCTTGGGGGGGGGGGGGGGGGGGGGGTTCAGTTACATTTTTGTCTATACTGTATATATTTCTATTTTTCATTTGTGGATACTTATTCTTAGTGAGGACCTGTCTGTGTTTCTGCGTTAAAAACAAAACAGATATTGTGTTAGCATTCAATGTCTTAATAGAATAGATCCATACTAATCTTGCTTATTCAATTTTCCTAATAGGTGTGTCGATGTTCTATTCCAGTGTGTACAGTGTTGCCTTTTAATCGGTAAGCCCTTGCTACGTGACTCCTGGAATTTAGTGTGATTATGGACAAATTCCTGGAGGAAAAGTCTATAGTCTGCTATTGAGATAGACATGGGGAAACCACTGCTTGCCCTGGGATCGGTAGCATGGAACGTTGCTACTATTTGGGTTTCTGCGGTACTTGTGACCTGGATTGGCACTGTTGAGAACAGGATACTGGGTTAGATGGACCATTGGTCTGAGCCAGTATAGCTATTCTTATGTTCTTATGGTACAGTAGATTTGCCTTATAGGTCCTGAGTGAGTTTTATAAGGTTTTGTATTACTTTTCAATAAGCCTAATATTAGAATTTGGATCTAGCTCATAGCATTCGCAGTAGTAGCTCAAGGTGAGTTGCATTCAGCTACACTAAGAGGGGCATTTTCGAACGGGGACGGCCATCTCTAAGGGCGACCATTTCTGAGGACGTCCCCGTGAAGGGGGTGGGGCATCCCGTATTGAAACAGAGAGAAATAGAAACTGAAATGCAAGATATCAAAGATGAACATTTCCAACATCTGACATATTCCAATTAATACATTCAAAATAAAATACTTTTTTCAACCTTTGTGGTCTGAGCATGTTATATTTTCCATTCACTTTTGTCCCAGTGTCTCTTTTCTATTTTCCTCGGTTGTGTTTCTATCTTTGCAGGGTCTCTGACCATTTGACATTTCTTCTCTCTCCATGTCAACCATCCATTTTCCCTCTGCATTCCTATTCATTCTGTCCAGCATTTCCCTTCTGTGTCCTTGTGCATGTTCAACATCTGCCCTCTCAGTGTTCCCATTCTACCTCTTTTCTAGCATCATCCATCTGGGTCCCCATCATCTCCCCCCCTTTTCAAGAATCACCCCTTAGGTTCCTATCACACCCATTTTCCAGCATCTCCCCTCTATGTCCTTGTCTCACTTCTTTTCCAGCACCTCCATTTGTGTCCCTGTTTCTTCCCTCCCCCATGTTTGCCATCTGCCCTCTCAGTGTTCCCATTCTACCTCTTTTCTAGCATCATCCCTCTGGGTCCCCATCATCCCCCCCCCCCTTTTCAAGAATCACCCCCTAGGTTCCTATCACACCCATTTTCCAGCATCTCCCCTCTATGTCCTTGTCTCACTTCTTTTCCAGCACCTCCATTTGTGTCCCTGTTTCTTCCCTCCCCCATGTTTGCCATCTGCCCTCTCAGTGCCCCTATCTCCCCCCTTTTTAGCATTGCCCCCTTTGTGTCCCTACCTCCTTTCAGCATTGTCCCTTCTATATCTTTCTCCCCTCTCTTTTAGAATTAACCTGTATCCCTATCTACCCTCCTTCAGACTTGTCCCCTCTATGGCTCTCTCTCCCCTCCCCTTTTTCAGTATTTCCCCCCTCTGTGTGTCTATCTACCACCCCTTTCAGCACTGCCCCCTCTGTGTCCCGTTCTACCTCCCTTTCAGAATCGGTCCCCTCTGTGCCCCTATCTACCCCCCATTCAGCTTTGTCCCCTCTGTGCCCTTATCTAACCCCCTTTCAGCATTGCCTCTCTGCATCCTTGTCCTTATACTTCCTGCCTATCCCTTCTCTTCTCCATATCACTGTTTTCCCCCATGTTCAATTTCTCCCCTCTCTCTTCCTTTATTTCTGCACTCTGTAACCAGCATCTTTCTACTGCACCCCTGCCTTTCAGTGTGGCATCTCTCCCCCCTCTCTGGCCTCTCACTCTTCCTGCCTTCTCTCTTTCTTTCCCTGCTCCCTGGAGAGTCCTGCATCAGCCCCTCTCCCTTTCCCCACGGTCCTCCGTATTTTATTTTTTTTAAAGGCAGCGATTAAGACAAGCTTGTCAACATCAGGGCCTTCCCTCTGCGCATCCCACCTATGCGAAAACAGAAAGTTTTTTGCATTTTGGTGACATCTTTTTTTTGTTCACATCTTTCAAGTTTATTTGTTTTTACAGTTTGCAAAAAGCTCCAGGGAGACAGGGTTAAATGAGCCATTTAATAACATCAATAAGCTAGCTGCAAGAGTGAAAAACCCTCAATGTGTCAGTTTCTTTGTATCCATTTACCTTTTCCAATTACAAGGAGGCGCAGAGATACAACTCTGACCAGGCGCAGGCAAGACTCCCAGCTAAAGCTGAAGCAAGGGAGAGAAAAAATTGGAAAATTAAACATGTTTTTTTTTTCCAGGCCCTTTTGTTAAGCTGCGGAAGGCACTAACATATGCTTTCCACAGGTTAAAAGCCACAACCATGGGGTGTGCTTAGATGACCCGCGGTAGTTTTGGAATCTGCATCCGCTTCCCACATGCTAAAAGATACTTTTTATTGTTTAGCGCTATGGGTGTGTTTGGGGGGCGGAGAGTAGATATGACCAATGCTAACCGATTTGCATGTTGTTAGCACATAAGCCCATACTGCCTAGAAAATCGGTGTAGTTAAGTGATCACGTGCTAACGGCCATATGCTAATGGGAAAACTAGAATGTAGCCATTATTGCAAAAATGGAATATGCAGCCATTTTACAGCCATGTGGTGTGCAAACAAAAACGAATATTAGCAAATACATTGACATATGGAAAAGACAGGTAGAGAGATAAAGGGAGATGGGTCATAGGGCAGAGGAAAAGAGGAGAGAGCCAGGTCAGATTGGGCACAGCGAGTTGTAGTTGAGGGTACAGGGTAGCATAGGGTACCTTGTTGGGTCCTAGGGCTCGGCTAAGAGTTCAGAGCAATAAAGGTCATTGCCAGGACAGAGGGACATTCCTGAGCTACAGAGACAACAAATTGTCAAAAACAAGGGTAGAGGGTTTGGGGCACATTTACGGTACAGGCAAACTAGGCACATACCCAAGGCCGTGAAGATGGGGTGGGGGGGGGGGGGGTTAAGCTCTACATAAGACACTGGGCTGAGTTGAGGGTAGTGGTAAGCTCTACATAAGGCATTGGGTTGACCTTGGAGAGAGCCTTTGAGCTTCCTGGGGGAATGGAGGTGCTGAGAAAGTGCAGAACTGGGAGAGAGAGGCTGTTGCAGGCTGAGGAAAGTAGCTGTTAGCAAGAACTTTGCAAGAAATTGGGAAAAGCAGTGTTGTATAGTAACTGACGTAAATGCAACTAGTTACTGTACTTTAGTAAATGTTTTGCTACTTTTACTTGTAAAGAAGTATATAACATTTGTTACTTTTACTGAAGTAATAATTTTGCCATTTTTTACTACTTTTACTTAGTTACATCTGATGCTTGCTGTTAAAAGTAAAAAGTAAAAATGGAAGGGAGATGGAAATGATGATTCCTCAGTAAACCAAGTGAAATAGCAAAACTGGGACTAGGATTTTGCTATTTCAAACCTCTTCACGCATTTTAAATTTTGCTGTTCAGTGAGTATACTAGTCTCCAGCCAAACAGAACAGTGATGAGTTGGGTCACTTTAAAGTGGAGATGAAACTGAAGCTGGTAGCAATTCTTGGTGGACAGACAAGAGACTGCTTATCATCCCATGGGAAATTTTACATTGGTGTAACTGTCCACTGGATTGATGCGTCTTTAGGGAAGAAGTCTGCTTGTCTGACTTTTAAGACTGAAGGGTTCCAACGCATTTGACATTCTTGCATCAGTTCTAAAAGATACTCAAACAGAGTTTGCCATCAGTTGAAAGGTTGTTAGAACAACAACAATGATTCCAACTTTGTGGAAGCCTTCGACGACATGATAATGATAATGAAGATAAAGATGAAGATGCAAGTGATGAATTAGATAGCACTGCTTTTAATGCAGATGATAAAGTACTCTTTGCTATATAGAAGTCAAATGTTTCAGAGATTCCCTAGATCATAACCTGCAGATCCAGTCAGAAGACATTAGTAATATCGCAACCTGGTCTGATTTGAAGGAACTTTTTATCAGACTAAACAATCCACTTTCTGCTAGTGCAGCTGCTTAACCTTTTTAGCTGTGCTGGACTCACAGAAACAGATCAGTGAATGCGCAGGAGACCGGCGCTGAAGAGGACTTCGGCTGGCGGGGGCTGCGGACCCCCGCCAGCAAAGGAACCTGGTAGCGGAGGGGGAGGGTCGGCGGCGGTGGGGGGGGGGTCGAAAGTGGCAGCGGCGGAGGTGGGGGAGGGGTTGAAAGTGGCTGCAGAGGCGCGGTGGGGGGGTCAAAAGTGATGGGGAGGGGCGGGCGGCGTGGGGGGGTAAAATGTGCCCCCTCACCTCGGGCTCTGAACCCCCCTCCCGCCGAGGTCTGGCTATGCCCCTGTTTTAAACTTGTATACTGCCAATCCCCTCCCCCCAATTAATTTTAAGGTTCAGGTTCACTTTATTTGATACTAGTAGAAAAGGCCCGTTTCTCAAACAAATGAAACGGGCGCTAGCAAGGTTATCATGTAATGGCGATTATGTTTTTAAGGGAACTGTTAGGAGAAATGTGCTGTGATGATAAGGAATAATTGGGAAGGGTGTATAATGAGTAATATGCTCCAGGGGTATGAGATGGAAACTGTACAAAGCAGATCGTAGATAAACCAAAAAATATATTAAAAAATATATTTATTGATATAGTGAAAATCAAAATAAAATATGCATACAGTGGATAGCCCGACACAGGCCGTGTTTCGCCCAACTGGGCTGCTTCAGGGGCTAGAGAAATGTTTCCTCACTACCAAGCACGGGATATGCTTTGGAAAAAGCAAGTGTATGAACAGAATCTTTAAAAAAACGGCTCATTCAGAGATACAAAAGCAAAGGATTGATAAACCTGAAATCATATGAACAGTCTCTAAACTCAGAGTTTAGAGACTGTTCATATGATTTCAGGTTTATCAATCTTTTTTCGGCAAACTCAGAGTTTAGAGACTGTTCATATGATTTCAGGTTTATCAATCCTTTGCTTTTGTATCTCTGAATGAGCCGTTTTTTTAAAGATTCTGTTCATACACTTGCTTTTTCCAAAGCATATCCCGTGCTTGGTAGTGAGGAAACATTTCTCTAGCCCCTGAAGCAGCCCAGTTGGGCGAAACACGGCCTGTGTCGGGCTATCCACTGTATGCATATTTTATTTTGATTTTCACTATATCAATAAATATATTTTTTAATATATTTTTTGGTTTATCTACGATCTGCTTTGTACAGTTTCCATCTTGGAGTTTGCAGATCGTCTGCCCCTTTGTTTTCTTGGACCCAGGGGTATGAGATGCAGATTGTTTTCTCTATGTATTTTTTATCTGTCTTTTGTTGTGATTTTTATTTATAGTATTTTTTAAAAGATAAAGAGTACGCAGAAATTGAAAAAGTTTTATTAGAAATATGGTTGTTTACATTTGTAAGATTTCTTTATAAACAATATTTTTAGTGACAACTTTGTTATAATACGGGAAAAGCTTTCCTTGTTCAGGACCATCTATGACTTTTACAATTGCATCAGAAGAGTTTTGAACTCGTGAAAATGCAACATACAGTTGCCCATGTGTAAACACTGGTTCTGGGAGGAAAATGCCAACTTTTTCAAATGTTTGTCCTTGTGACTTGTTAATTGTCATTGCAAAAGCCAATTCAACAGGAAATTGTTTTTGACATAATGTAAATGGGAGGTCAGTGTTAGATGGTGCTAGTTCAATACGTGGTATAAAAACAGTACTCCCTGCAGTTGACCCAGTGATTACTTGACTAATAATGAGGTTAGGTTTCAAGTCTTTGACTATTAAGCGAGTTCCATTACATAAACCTCGCTTGCTATTTAAATTCCTGAGTAGGATAATTCACGGCTTCAATTTTTAAATGCAGTTTATGGCAAGGCATGCCAGTTGGAGTTTGTTCATGAAGGAACTCTACAGGATATAACTGATGTTCCTCATCATTGGAGTCATGAATGGAGTCCGAACTTAAATAAGTAACTGTCTCACCTTCTAAAATATTAAGAACTGCCACATTTATCTTGTCTACATGTGCATTTTGGGGCAAAGAATAGCCTTTTTAGCAAAGTTGAAAACACTATCTGTGGTATTTGTTTCTCCAAAAACAGCATTAACTATATTGCTGTCACAAATGTGCTTCTGTGGGATTTCGATAATATCTTTGAAACTGTCTGGAAATGGAAGATTTCCGTCAGCTAACGTAATAAGCCAGTTGTTGAAATCTGGGTCTATAGAACGGACATTGTCGTTTGAGTATTTCAAATATTTTCCATAGTTTATTTAACTTAATGCTTGCTTCAATAATGTGAGCTCGATCACCGTGTGGTACCACTGGTAGAGTTTTTCGAAAATCTCCACCAAGGAGAAAATGGTTTCTGATTGTTCATGATGTCTTTGAGGAGTCTATCTACAGCAGTAAGTGCTATACTGGGTGCCATAGTTGATTCATCCCAAATAAGGATTTTAGCATCTCTAATGATGGAAGCATCGTTTGATGTTAATCTGATACTTGATGTTGACGTTTCCAGTAGAGGAACAGGTAACTTAAATTGTGAATGATAAATTTGTCCTCCTGGAAGGAGATTTGCAGCAATTCCTGTAGAAGCAACAGGTAGTATAATTCCTCCATCTCCTCGGATGGTGCTCAGGATACTGTTATACGTATATATTTTTCCACTTCCACCAGGACCATCTAGGAAGAAGCATGTGTGGGTTATGTTTTTTGTATTGCAGGCAGAAAGTATAGTATGAAATGCTTCCCTTTGCTCATTATTTAGGTTTTCTAGCATTTGTTGAGCTTTACGCTTTTCATCTCCAATGTTGAAGGCAAGTTCAGGATCTTCTAGTCTCTGGATGACTGTTGATAAACCAAAGCGTTCAAGTTTTTTGCCATGTGTAGTCAGAACGGCTTGGATTTTCTGAAGGCACAATTGTTCACAAACCGAGCAATCACCTTGGCAACCATGGATGTGTTGAAAATCTTGTATCATAGTAAGTTTGTATTTTTGGAAAATTTGGAAAGCATTTGATGGTACAGCAAAAACACAAATGTATGCAAAAAGGTGTCTGATTTCCTGTGGCATGCTGCATGTGACTGCATCGTCTAAGGTGTTCTCCCACAGAGCTTCATTGTCAATGAGCCCCATTTTCTTGGCTGTATCTTGAAATGTATTATAAAGAATACGTTCAACTGTTTTTAAAACACCCCTAGTTGGTGTAGTAGAATTAGCCTTAAACAGTAATGCTCAGGGTCTGCTGAAAAATTAACTGCATACATTCTCCCAATTGTTTTCTCATGTCCTGCTTTTCTGCGTTTCCACTTTCGTTCTCTTTTGTCGAAAGTATAGTACATAGGAATATCTATGTACAAAATGGTCTTTGGAGGATTCTCTTCTGCATTAAGTTTAACCCACGCTGTTATAGTGGTGTCCCTTGTTCTGGCTCTTTGTACAGCAACCTCAACTTCGTGAGGGTGAAAAACAATGCTTTGTTGATCTGGTAAGTGTACTTCCAGTCTCTGGATAGTATGTGATTAGTGATGCATTTCAAAGCTGTTTAATCGCCATGCAGTTTCGAGAGCACTAACTTATCTAGAGTCAGTAAACGTTTTAATTTCATCATGTTGTAAAGTTTGGTTCTCTGTAATAACCACATTGGTACAATCGTGTCCTTTATAGACATATTTAAAGAGGTACTTGACACTTTTAATAGATGCACATACTTCCACATTTATATGAGAATTGTACTTTAAAAGTAAGAAAGGGTTATAAGGGACTACCCAAGTGTTATCAATTAATTTTCCATTTAAGATTGTACCGACACCATTATCCCTTCTGCGGTATTTAGGATATCCGTCACAGTTCTAAATAGTTTCATTTTGGAATGGTTTTGGAAACTGTTTAGAGCACTTCCCATAAAGCATGCAGGGAAAATTTAAGTTTTGGTCACTGCATGGGCCATGTATCATACGTTTAGCAACTATTGCATGCAAATGTGGAAAGTTGTTTATTTCAGGAATTTCAGCGCATATGATTTTGTCAATTATTTCCTTTCTTTTCAGCTTATGTTCCTCTTTCAGGATAATTAATATATGAGCTTGAGGTAAACCACGCTTTTGAAATTCAATTACATGAATTTTTGCAAGAGGGACACCAAGTATGTGTTGTTTGCATATATTGTGTAGTAACTCTTTTAGTTTTAAATGAAATACCCTTGCCAATAAGTCAGGTCGAAACTCTGGTGCCTGACCTTTTTTTTAGATTTTGAGTAATTTCTTCCCATCTTGGGTTGCAGGTCTTAGTAATGAACAGATCTGGCTTGTCATATTTGCGAACTATTGCCATTGCATCCTGATCATTTTAATGCATATTTCTTGGGCTGCCGGCCAATGATGATGGTAAAATAAATGCCATGCCAGGTGTAAATCCTACAATTGCAGCTTCACTTGCAAGGTGGTCCATTAACCCAGAGTATTTTTCAACTCTTAACAGTTTTTGATTTTGTTGAATATAATTTAGTCTGTTTGCCTCTGTTTTAATACATGCATCAACAAAATATTGTTGCGTTAGTTTTCCTGCACTAAGAAAAGGATTGAATTCATCTCTTATTGCCAAACGGTACCCATAGTACTGCATTTGCGTAACTCTTACTCTTGGGTTGTTTGATTTGCGATGGAGGTGCATTATACATTTTGGTTGTTTAGACAAAGGAATATGTATCCCCCAGCTCTGAGCTCCATATGGAAAGAGTAATGGATATACCATTGCTTCTAGGTTGGGGTCCAACACACTGATCATCTCAGTTTTGTTTTCTTCATTTGGCTTGTTTCGGCACTGTATTATCAGATCTCTAGGTAAGGGAGGTTCCCCATCTGTATTTTGAAAAATGAAAGCCACCTCACTGGCTCTAGGGGCATTGTATCGTCTTGGATCGTTTTTGCGATCTTGAACTGTTGGAGGTTCTATTCTTCGTCGTTGAGCTTCACATATGCATTCATTTTCTACTTCGTACAGCATCTTGCATGCGTCTGCAAATGGATTTTCCCGTGCCATAAAATCACTTAATTGTCTCATTAATGTATGGTTGATGTGTGCATGCGGGGAGATTCATAGTCTCTGAATGGCTGCTTCATCAGGATCAAGAATATATAATTGAGCAAATTGTCTTTGATTGTCATTTGGAGGCTGTAGTGCTGCTGTTCTATGGTAAATAGTACCATTAATTCGAAAACAATAAGGGCCGAATCCGGGTGGTGGTGCAATGTTAGCTCCCATGGACACAAAAGCTAAGGAACTATTAATGGACCTAATGTTTTGTAAAAAAATTCTTAGAATATTGATGTTCCCCGAAGAGAAGCTGTTGTATTAATTCATTGTACCTAATTCCTGGAAGTTGTACTTTGCCCTTACTACAGCATTGTGTAAATAGGTTGTCAGAAGGTGTTTCATTGTGAAAATGTTTGGCATTGCAAAATACAGAAAAAACAGGTGGAAAAACAACTTCAAGGGATCAATCCAAGACAAGAGGTAAGATGCTCCAAAAAAACTTTATCTTACCTCTTGTCTTGGATTGATCCCTTGAAGTTGTTTTTCCACCTGTTTTTTCTGTGTTGGATTTTTGTGGAAATTTTTGGACCTTTTTTGCGGTGGCATTGCAAAATATACAGACTGCGTTCATTGGACCACAACTACAGTATTGAGTTTCGTCCTCATTGAGACAGTCTGTTATGGCAATTCCTGTGGTTGGAGTTCTGTACTGTGCTGTCACTGTATCCATTCTTCTTGCTTTATTTTGTGCTGTGTCACAGAGTTTTTTCTTTTATTGCAGATTTGCAACTCTTTTCAGTTCGAAATCTGTTATATTTTGTGTAGTCGTTCTTCGTTGCTTGTCTGTCATTTGTGCAAGTCTTTGCCTTCTAAATCTTTTCGTCTTTGTCTGGTTGTTCATCTCTGTTTCACTGTTATTTGTTTAATTCTTTCCCGTTCTAAATATGCTCTCCTTTTTCTATTTGTTGCTCTTTGTTCATGTCATTTTTTCAAATCTTTTGCGTTGTATAGCAGTGCGCCTTGTTCTGTCTGTTTGTCTCTGTTCGTCCGTCATTTCAGCAATTATGTGCCTTTCTAAATCGGCATTTCTTTGTCTGTTACTTGCACTTTCCTCATCAGTCATCTTTTGTATCCTGGACCTTTTCCTTGCAGTGGCTTGTTGACTTTCACGTGCCTTTTCGTCTTCACTCAGAGCTGCACGCCTTTTTTGTTGTACTTCAGCTCTTTTCGGTTTACCTTCAGCCTGCTCATCAGAGTTCTTTTTCGAGTCATGTGATGTGCACCACGTTAGAGTGTGTCTCTGCTTGCTGTTTGTGAGCTACAGTACGTTGGAGTGTGCCTCTGCTTCTCCTCTGTGCCCTGCCCTCCCCTCCATGTGCTGCAATTCTTCCCTCCCCTCTCATCCCCTCCGATGCAATCCATGTGCAGCGATTGTCCTATGCCCTCCCCTCCATCTCCAGCGATTGTGGTCTCTACATGATGTGCACTGATTCTCCTATGTCCTCCCCTCCCCTTGCCTCCCATGCCATCCATATCCTGTGATTCGCCTGTGTGTGTGTGTGTGAGAGAGAGAGAGAAAGAGAGAGAGTGATATATATATAGAGAGAGTGATAGAGACAGAGAAAGTGTGTGTGTGTGTGAGTGAGAGAGAGAGAGTGTGTGTGTGTGAGAGAGAGTGATAGAGACAGAGAAAGTGTGTGAGAGAGAGTGTGTGTGTGTGTGAGAGAGTGATAGAGACAGAGAAAGTGTGTGTGTGAGAGAGAGAGAGTGTGTGAGACAGAGAGACAGTGTGAGAGAGAGACTGTATGCGAGTGTATGTGAGAGAGAGTGATAGAGACAGAGAAAGTGTGTGTGTGAGTGAGAGAGAGAGAGAGAGAGAGAGAGTGTGTGTGTGTGTGTGTAAGAGAGTGATAGAGACAGAGAAAGTGTGTGAGAGAGAGTGAGTGTGTGTGTGAGACAGAGAGTGTGTGTGTGAGACCGAGAGTGTTTGTGTGAGAGGGAGAGTGTGTGTGTGTGTGTGTGAGAGAGAGAGTGTGTGTGTGTGTGTGTGTGAGAGAGTGATAGAGACAGAGAAAGTGTGTGTGTGAGAGAGAGAGAGAGAGAGAGTGTGTGAGACAGAGAGAGAGTGTGAGAGAGAGACTGTGTGCGAGTGTATGTGAGAGAGAGTGATAGAGACAGAGAAAGTGTGTGTGTGAGTGAGAGAGAGAGAGAGAGAGTGTGTGTGTGTGTGTGTGTGAGAGAGTGATAGAGACAGAGAAAGTGTGTGAGAGAGAGTGAGTGTGTGTGTGAGACAGAGAGTGTGTGCGTGAGAGGGAGAGTGTGTGTGTGTGTGAGAGAGAGACAGAGTGTGTGTGTGAGAGAGAGAGAGAGAGAGAGAGTGTGTGAGAGAGTGTGAGACAGAGAGAGAGTGTGAGAGAGAGACTGTGTGCAAGTGTGTGTGAGAGAGAGAGAGTGTGTGAGAGTGAGTTCAGTCTCTGTGTGTTCTGTCTCCTTTTCTTTTTCTTTTTTAGATATTATCCTTAATTTTCACACATATATGAATCCCTCGTCTAACTAAGCAATTGGTGTACTGGCCATCCCAGACGCCACCTTCAGTGTGTGAGAGAGGGAGAGAGACAGAGTGGGTATGATGAAGTCCAGGCAGCGCAGGAGTCAGGACATCAGCGGCGAGTTGTGGTACGATTTCCGCGCTAGCCCACTTCCCACCACCCTGCTGGTTACAATGGAGTTCGAGTGACACAGGAGTCTGGACGTCAGCGGTCAGTTGTGGTGCGAGTTCCTGCCTCGCAGCCATTCTGAGTTTGACACGGCACTCCTTAATGCGTACGGCAAGGCCGAGTGCATCCTGGGCAAGCTGGCACTGGGTGAGCAAGGTAACCCGATGCTGTGCTGCGCACGCCCCCCTCCCCCGGAGCTCAGCCCATCGACTATTTCCCGGGGTTCCAGTTGCGTTTTTTAAAAAAGTTTCTACTATATAAATCTATCTACTATATAAATTGTACCTTGGGGTTCGCTGGCTGCCCAAATTGAACCTCGGGGT
This sequence comes from Microcaecilia unicolor, assembly GCF_901765095.1. Taxonomy (NCBI): domain Eukaryota; kingdom Metazoa; phylum Chordata; class Amphibia; order Gymnophiona; family Siphonopidae; genus Microcaecilia; species Microcaecilia unicolor. The sequence goes on along the minus strand of NC_044041.1, from coordinate 180,427,497 downwards.
TCGCTGGCTGGCTTGTTGTCTGTGTTGGTAGCATCCCCTGACGTCAGCTCAGCTCGCCTCCAGTGTCCCCTTCCCTCTCATTGTTCCGCCCTCTGACGTCATTACTTCTTGACGCGAGGACGGGGCAGTGAGGGGGAATGGAACACTGGAGGCTGGCTGACGTCATGAGGTGTTACGAACCCAGGCAGCCAGACATGGAACGTAGGTGGTGCAAATTATTATATAGAATACTGCTAATATCATGAAAATCTATAGCACTAATATAATGAAAATCTAGCCTGTTGGCCCCACCTCCAAGATTATGATAAGTAAACTCTACAGTCCCCACCCTACGACAGTTCTATATAAATGGATACTTGGACATCATGGTTTTAAATATTAAACTGTTTTGCAGGTAAAAGTAGGTGCTGATGGGTCTTAGAGTAGCTGTCAGGACTTTGCTGCTTTGCCATGGCTGAAGTAGTTTTTTGCTGCTCTCAGAAGTTGCCATCCTAGGCAACCACCTAATCTTTCCTAATGGTTGGGTCAACGCTGATTGAGAGTAACATTCCCCTCTAAGCTGCATGAAAGTACTCTGCCTATGTTCCTGCTGGCAGGGATGGTGTGTCAATAACCAATTTTCTATCACAAGGGTCAGGCAGGCTCTTCTGGATTCCCAGGGGACCCACTTGCCCTTCACAGAAATGTGAGTGGAGGACACCCCTGCAGCTTAGTGGGAATGCTGATCAAAAAGAGGCATTCTTGAGTGCACATTTTTGCTTTTAAAAGGCAGATAGAACTGGCCAGCATCTTTTGTACCCATGACAGTTTTTAAGGTGAGAGCACCCATGTACTTTTGCTGTGAAAACTGGGGAAAAGGCTGCAGGTAAAAACATATGAGCCAACTTTACCCAAATGCCGACTGTTTAAAAATTGTCCCGTTAAGCACAATTAAGAAAGAAAACACAGAGACAATTAGCATAACATGAGATGCAAATGTTAATATGATACAGAGCCCATTAACTGACGCCAGCTGGCACGAGTCAGCTATTGTTGCGACCAAGGATTCTATTCCAATTTTTTTTTCTTTTTAATTTCAATAGATGTGGACACATTTCAGGCCGGTGCAAGGATCAGCATTTTCTGATCACTTTGTGTTTCTCCTAATGGTCTTCCAAACAGATTTTTAATTGGAATTTATCTTCTCTGTCATTTCAAGCCTTGCATTACCTATAAAGCTGCTAGGCTAACATGAGGTGAATTCATGTTAGCTTAGCAGGTAACTTCCTTTTCATAGTGGAACTGGGCACAGAAAGTAGCAATACAGGAGGGAAAATGGTCTCTCTTGAGAAACTTGGGATAGGCAGGGGCTGCTGGGAAACTGGGAAAGCAGTCATATCAGACTATACTACCAGCTGATAGCAGCAACCTTTCCTTGCCTCCATTCTCCCCTTCCCCAAACTCTGTAGCTTTCCAGAGATCCACCGTCTTTCTTGCAGGTGTAAGTCCAGACAAGTTCCCTCCATTCTCTTATTTAGTAGCCTGACCCCTAGTGGTAAAACTGCAAGATTACCGCTGGGGGTTGAGGTGGCCATTTTGGAACCTGGAGCCATAAGTACAGGAGCAAGTGGGCAACACTCTTGCTCTCACCAGACACCTGAGACCCTGGTAAGGCTGAGAATGGATATTGGGATGGGGATCAATGAGTGGGATGTAAGGGGCAATGCTAGTGGAGGGCTTGTAGGTTTTGATGTTGCCGGGCGAGGAGGGTCAGGTGGGGAAGTCTTCATGCCAGGGTGTGGGTAGGAGGAAATTGGATGCTTAGGAGGAATCTGATCGCATGAGGAATTGGATTGGGGGGGCAGGAAGGGGGTTAGATGTGGGAGGCTGAGGGGTGCAGAAGCCTGTAGATATGATCAGTGGGGGTTGGGGGGGCTGGACCTTGGCATTGACAGTTACCTTTCAGAGCAGACACTTATGTATGTCTGGGGGCATATATATACACATCCATGGACTCCCCTTCTAAGACATGGAATCTACATGACAACCACATCTACTCCCCTCCTTGCCCCTACCCCGAGGTCGGTGCCGCCCCGCCTCCCCCGGAGTCGCTGCTGCCGCCCCTCCACCCGGCCCGAGCAGCACTGTAAACTTACATCCGCTCGCAGCAGCAGGCACATCAGCAAAGCTGCCGTCAGGGCGGGCTTCCTTCTCTGCCTGTGTCCCACCCTCGTGTGACGTAACGTCGGTGAGGGTGGGAACAAAGGCAGAGAAGGAAGCCCGACTGCAGATTTGCTGATGTGCGTGCTGCTGCTGTGGTGATGTAAGTTCACAGTGCTCGGGCCAGATGGAGGGGCGGCGGCGGCGGCGACTCCGGGGGAGGGGGCGCGGTTCCGACGTCTGCAGCATGCCAGTAGAGACTTCCCTCTCTGTCCCGCCCCCCGTCATCACGTATTGACGCGGGGGTGGGGCAGAAAGGGAAGTCTCTACTGCGCATTTGCGAGTGAGTACGGTCACTCGCCGTTTATATGTTTGATACTAATCTACCTGTATAAAGCTGCTATTTACGCATGGGGATATTGAAAGGCCTAGACCAGTGGTTCCCAAACCTGATCCTGTAGGCAGCCCAGCCAGTCAGGTTTTTGGGAAATCCACAATGAATATTCATGAGATACATTTACACGGACTGCCTCTACTGCATGCAAATCTCTCTCATCAGCATTCATTGTGGATATCCTGAAAACCTGACTGGCTGGGGTGTCTCTAGGATCAGGTTTGGGAACCACTGGCCTAAACTAAATGGACAGTGACAACAGCAATCAGCAGTGATGATATATTTTCAGCGCCGCCAACTACAGTGCTGAACAGACTTATTTATTTAAATACTGCAGCTGGTGTTTAAATAAATATGCTGATTGCTGCAGCTGAATATTGACCTCTAAATATTTTGTTTCAATGAAATGCTGTAAGTAGATGTCATATTTGCATATTTTTTCCATATGCGGTAAATGAACTTAATGGGGCTGCTTAGGGCCCTTCAGTTTCATTCTAACTAACTACCGGATTGCCTTTATGATGTCATCATCTCTAGATTGTGATGTAATTAGGGTTTCTGATTTTAGCTTTTAACGGATCAACCCCCCCCCCCCCCCCGATGCAATTTCAATAGTTGTTTATTGGATAAACACCATAAAAACACCACTCTCTCACCCCCCTCCCCTCCCCAGCTTGTCTTGTATTCTCTACTCAGTTTTTGTGCCTATGACTCTAAAGTTCCACAAACATATATATTTAATTCCACTGGAAAATATATTGAGCGCTTATTTGATTAATTCACAATGACCAGACCCTGAGGCAATATCCAGTGGCACTTACCCGGATAGTATTATTGAATGTCCCTACCAACCATAGGCGCCCCATATAAGAGGCTTGGGGAGGCTAAGCTTCCCCAGCCCCAACCGCAACCTTTCCCAGACCCCCACTGCCTCTCCCATCTTGTCTTATCCCATTTCTCTCTCTCTCCCCTTTCATCCACCCACCATGCAGCACAATATCCCTCCTGTTGCACTTTGCTGGGTCTGCGCTAATAAACAAGCAAGGCAGAGGCGTGGGACCGCGGCTCTCTGCTTGCCGCTACTGCTTCCTGTGCCGTTCTTGCCTCCTTTGGGGTTAACTTCCGGGCCAGCACAGGAAGCAGTAGCAGCAGGCAGAGAGCCGTGGTCCCGCGCCTCTGCCTCACTTGTTTGTTAGAGCGGACCCGGTGAGGTGCTGGCGCTCTTCATCTGTTCCTCTGTTCTCGCTGGCCTGCCAAACATCGCTCCTGTCGATCAGTCAATGTACTTGTCTATGCTCTCTCTCGACCACAACAAATAAAAGTTGCCTACCTGTAACGGTAGTTCTCCTTGGACAGATGATCTTGCAGCCACACAAATGAAGTGACTCTCCCGTGACATCACTGACCCGGACCAATACCAAAGCATTAAGCTTAAAAAGCTATCACAATATGCGCGTGTGCAGATTCCTGCTCTAGTCCATACTATATACCATCAGGCAAGAACCGCCCCTTTTCAGTCTGATATAATAGCTAGCGGCAACTTAAGGGAGGGTTGGGAGGGATTGTGTGGCTGCAAGATCATCTGTCCAAGGAGAACTACCGTTACAGGTAGGCAACTTTTATTTCTCCCTGGACAGAGTATCTTGCAGCCACACAAATGAAGACTCCCAAGCTACACAGGTAACAGATTAAGAAACATACATATGTCTATTGAAAATATAACTGGTACCTGTGTGAGGAGGAGGTGGTTGTTGACGCCTCAGAGTACAGAAGGACAGTATGACCAAAAACTGCATCCGTAGATGAAGTTGTATTGATGCAATAATGTTTCATAAAAGTGTGCACCATTGACCACGTAGCTGCTCTGCAAATGTCTTGTAAGGAAGTTCTTTGCAAGTGAGCCCTTGTGGCCGCCATGGCCCTGAGATTATGAGCTGTGACATGAGGAATGTTTGAGGGATTAGATGGCTGTGCAAGTTGATACACCAGCTGGAGAAACACTTCCATTTTGCTGTGTAAGATTTCAGAGTGGAGTCTTTTCTAGAGGTGAGGAGAAGTCTAAGACTGCCCTGTGAGAATATCATGCTGATTGGGACCGATCAGCCAAGCCGTGAGGTGGAGAGATGCAATGTCTGGGTGAAGAAGACTGCCTTGTTGTTGTGTTATCAGATCCAGATCCAGCAGAAGTGGAAGCTGGGACCGCAAAGTTAGGTTTAGGAGAACCGTGAACCATGCCTGTCTTGGCCAGTAAGGAGCTATCAACAAAAGAGACGCTCTTTCTAATTTCACCTTCTGGAGCGTTTTGAAAATGAGTGGAATTGGAGGAAAGGCATAGAGAAGGCCTTCTGTCCATGGAATTTGGAAAGCGTCTTCTGCTATTCTGTTCGAATTGGGAAACTTTGAGCAAAATCTATGACATTTGGCGTTGAGAGGGGTTGCAAACAGGTCGATGAGAGGCTGACCCCACTTGTTGAAGAGAGTGTGCGTAACAGTGGTCTTGCATGACCATTCGTGTGGTTGTAATTTTCTGCTGAGTGAATCCGCTAAGGCAGCCGCATTGAGCCTGCCATGAGTGGGAAAGCGCGGGTACAAATGTAATTTTTAAAAAAAAGGCATTTTGCACCCCGGGTAGGTAGGATGCTGAGATTGTGGACTGGAGACGTAAGACCATATGTCAAATATGTAGAGCTTCAATGCATAGCTGTCGGGACCCGGTACCCCCTTGCTTGTTGATATAGTACATTGCCACCTGATTGTACATTTGAACGTGAATTTGTTGATGAGAGAGGCGAGTGTGAAACGCGTGAAGAGCCAACTTGATGGCTCGCAGCTTCAGGAGATTGATACTGTATGATGTCTCTTCATGAGTCCAAAGACATTGTGTCTTGTAAGAGTTCATGTGTGCTCCCCACCCTTGTTTGGATGCAATGGTGGTTAGGTAAATTGAAGGTAGAGGAGGCTGAAATGGCATACCTTGAAAGAGATGTGGGGTGTGAGTCCACCATTGCAGAGAAGTTATCAGACTGTGAGAAAGTCCTAACTTTGTTGACATAGGTTGAAGAGCCTGGATCCATCAGTCCCTCAGGTGTCACTGTAAAGGCCTCATATGTAGTCTTGCTAAAGGTACTACTGGTATAGCAGCCGCCATATGACCCAGAAGAACTAATAATGTCCGAGCCGTGGTGAACGATACATGATTCAGGTGAGAAATGAGAATGTGAATTTGCGTGGCTCTGCTGAGAGGCACGTAATCTGAGGTGTATGAAGAACTGCTCCTATGAACTTGAGCGTTGAACTGGAAGGAGTTGAGATTTTTCTGAGTTGATGAGGAACCCAAGAATCTTGAGGAGAGAGGTGACCTTCTGCAGTGTTTGGAGAGCGTCTTGAGCAGTTGGTGATGAGATGAGCCAATCGTCTAGATAAGGGAAAATCGTTATTCTCTGTTGACGAAGATGGGCTATGATCATGATCACACATTTTGTGAACACCCTTGGTGCTGAAGAGAGGCCAAACGGGAGAACTAGAAATTGGTAATGATGAGAATCCACTTGAAAATGAAGATACCTTCTGGACAAATGGTGAATAGGAATGTGTAAATATGCGTCTTGAGGGTCGAGAGACACCAGCCAGGCATTTTGATCTAGAAGTGGGAGTATCATTTGGAGAGTTGTCATTCTGAATTTTTCTTTTTTGATAAATTTGTTTAGGGATCTTAAATCCGCATAGACCGCCATTCTTTTTCAGAATAAGAAAGAATCTGAAATAAAATCCTGTGTTCCGGTGAAATTCCTGTACTGGTTCAACTGCATTGATTTGCAGGAGACGGGAGATTTCTTCCTGAAGGAGATGAAGGTGACAGGAAGGAACCTGAGAGGTGACAATGTGTGTGTGAGGCAGAGGATTCACAAAGTGAAGACGGTATCCCTGGTGTACAATCGAAAGGACCCATTTGTCTGAAGTGATAAGGGACAAAGAAATTTGTCTGAAGTGATAAGGGACCACTGAGGAGCAAAAAAATTGAAGACGGCCTCCAACTGGTAGGTCTGTGGCAACTGCCGGGTCAAAAAGAAGATAAGGGTTTGGGTGCCATAGTGGGCGCTGGCTTAGGTGTTCTCCTTTCTCTATATGACTTCTTTGACTGCTAATTGGCTTATTGTTGTATTTGTAGTTAGAGTTGTACCTATTGAAAGAGTATGGTTTACGTGAATTGGATCTCCTTTTAGAAGTGACATATGATGAACATTGAAATGAAGATCTAGGCTGGTTGAGATTGTCATCTTCTAAAGTATCTAGAGTTGTGCAATCCTGTTTAATGTTATCAATAATGTCTTTAACCCTGTCACCAAAGAGATTGTCCCCTGTACAAGGAGCATCAGCTACCCGGTTGTGAACATCTTCGCGGAGACCTGACGCTTTTAACCAAGCCAAACGTCTTGTGGAAATGCCCACCGCAGCACCTCTAACTGAAGTGTCATAAGAATCGTGGGCGGCTCTGATTAAATTAATTGCACATTCTTCCAGGTTTTGGAGTAATGGTCGCAGTTGAGGTTGCATTGTAGCTGGGAGAGAATCAACCGCTTTAGACAAACTGTCCAGTATGGTGACTTGATAGTCGGTATAATGAAAAATATGAAGCCCTATCCGGGCAGTGATCATGGCACTTTGATACATTTTCTTGCTCAACAAGTCCATGACCTTCGTTTCCTTAGTTGGTGGAAAATTAGAATGGTCCCGTGAGCTCTTATGCTTACACATGGCTGAATGAACTACTATAGATTGATGAGATAGATGGGGCTTACCAAATCCCAAAGTGTCCTGGACCTTGTATTTTGTATCTAGACTCTTTTTTGTAGGCGTAGATGTGAAGGGAGTAGACCAAACAAGTTTATGTTGATCTGCGAGGACATTGTGTGACAGGGGGTGGAGCGGGGTGCGACAGGGGCAGGGCATGTGTCCTTTTTTTTCTTAGGTCAAATATGGTAACCCTATTCCTGTTTCATGCCTGATTCCTGCTCCTCTTTTGGTTTCTGATGCTTATATCTGCTCCACATTTGATTCCTGATCCTGTCTGATCTGTGCCTTTCTTGACCCTGCTCTGGGTCTAATCTCTCCCTCCATGCTCTTGCCCACAGTAGACCTTCACTGCCACATAGATTTGAAGGGGAAGCAAGTACCTATTTTTATCCTATTTTGTAAAGACACATCAATGTCTATGTGTCTTTATAAAATATTGTGGGTAAACCAGCAGAAATTGCACCTAGATTGACACTCAGGAGCAGGCGTGAATGTTAGCACATGAAGTATTTTATAAAGAACGTATGTACCTTGTGACACATGCAAACACTGGCCCAGAACACACCTACACTGTTTATGTGTGTAACCCAGTCAGAGGCGGACTAACCATTCGGGAAACCGGGCAGTGCCCGAGGGCCCAGAGGCTCTAGGGAGTCCACCGCTGCTGCTGCCGCACACTACAACCCCCCTGGTCCTTCAACCCTGGTAATCTAGTGGCCTCGGCGAGGGGGCAGGAAAGAACAACACTCTTTCCTTCCCGCTTTTGCTATTCTGCCCAGCGCCGCTGTGTTTTAAAAATGGCTGCTGCTGAGACTCCCTGCGGCAGTCTCGCGAGTCTATTGAGACCCACGAGTCTACTGCGGGAAGTCTCGGTCGCCATTCTGAAAACATGGCAGTGCCGGGCAGAATAGTGGTAGTGGGCAGGAGAGAGCAGAGTTTTTTCCTGCTCCCAAAGAAATTATTAGACCACCAGAGCCCTTCAAGGTAGAACCGGGAAGGGCCCATTGAGGCTCGGGGGACTGTGATGTGTGGGAAGGGGCAAGAGCTGCTGCGGCAGTGAGGGGGCCCAGATCACCCTCACTGCACGTGGGTCCAGGTCACTGTCAGTCCACCTCTGAACCCAGTGGTTCCCAAATCTGATCCTGGAGGCACCCCAGCCAGTCAGGTTTTCAGGATACCCACAACGAATATTCATGAGAGAAATTTGCATGCAATGGAGGCAGTGCGTGGAAATCTCTCTCATGAATATTTATTGTTGGTATCTTGAAAACCTGACTGGCTGGGGGTGCCTCCAGGACCAGATTTGGGAACCACTGGTGTAATCCCCGGGGTAATTGTATAAAATGTATTTTATGTATAAACAAACGCAGGGTGAATTCGGCTTGTGTCTGTATGTGACTTTATGGTAGGTGTTTCAGGGACGAATCTGGGTGGTCATGATTTACATGCTTAATTTATATGCTAACATTTATGCACGCAAGAGTAGATGTCAACAACCTGAAACTAGGTGTTATTTCTGCAGGAATAGAACTGGGAATTACACACATTCCATAAACAGAAATGACTGATCACCACCTTTAAGAAAGCCAGAGATTAGAAAGAGCCAGATGTGGAATTTGCCCCAGGCTCTCCCTCAGATCTTCCCTTCACTCAAGCCTTTTCTCTGTAAAGCTGGCATTCCAGATCCATCAAGCTGTCCAGCCACATTGGGGATATGTTATGACAGAAGAAAGGACCTTTCACCTCTTTACTGGCTGCTTCTCCACTTTAACTTCCTTGGCCCAGATGGAGCCCAGCACATCATGAAACATTCATGAATGTCCTGGACACTGTCAGGGATGCCTCACTGTATAGAGCTCTGTAGATAGCAATGAGCCTGACAGCTGGATAACAGATTGAGCACACTTTTTTGCTTCTGTTACAAAGGCGGAAGGTGAAAAAGTAGGGAAGGGAAAGGGAAATGGGACTTGATATACCACCTTTCTGAGCTTTTTGCAACTACATTCAAAGCAGTTTACAGATATTCAGATACTTATTTTGTACCAGGGGCAATGGAGGGTTAAATGACTTGCCCAGAGTTACAAGGAGCTGCAGTGGGAATTGAACCCAGTTCCTCAGGATCAAAGTCCACTGCACTAACCACTAGGCTACTCTTCCAATCTCACTGGTTGTTATAACCAGAGGAGTAGTCAGACCTCGGCGGGAGGGGGGGGGTCCAGAGCATAAGTGAGGGGGCACAGTTTAGGCCACCTCCCCCAGTCGCCGCCCCTCCTCTGACCCCACCCCCCCCCCCATTACTGGACCCCCGCTGCTGGACCAACCCCGCTGCCGCAGCCACAAGGTACCTTTGCTGGTGGGGGTTTCACTATTATATTTTCACTAGAGAGAGACAGGCAAGTTCTGCAGAATTCCAGGAAACCTGCCTATCCGTAGCAATTGAAAACACAATATTGAAACACCACCTCCTAATGGTAGCAATGCAGTTGGAGGACTTTCGTTCAGCTTAGAGAGAACAGTGCCCAGAGGCAGACATAACTTTTCCAGTTGAGTTTACACAGATACACTTGTATAGGGTTACCATATGTCCGGATTTACCCGGACATGTCCTCTTTTTGAGGACATGTCCGGGCAATCGGGCAGGTTTTGCCAATCTGCCCGTTTGTCCGGATTTCTGGGTGCTTTCCACGCTAGGAACGCCACTGATGGGGATTTCATGTCTGTATCTTTTTCCTTCTCAGAGCCTGAAGGACCAGTGGGATAGCCATTGGAGGGCATGGCCTGGGGGGCTTGGGCTCCTCCTTTTGGTTAAGGATGCTCAAAATTGCAATTGTGTCCCCAAGCTACACCAGTGGAGGAGATCTTCCAGTGGAGGCCTGGCAGTCAGCCTCCCCCGTCCCCCCTCATTCATGCTCAGTTTTCGCAAATGTGCAGGGAGGAGACCAATGAGGTGGTGACATTTTCCATGTGCTGCCACTGTGCTGGTCCTCCCTTCTGCTTGCTCAGTAACAAAGCTGAGCATGAGTAGGGGTAGCTGGGTCAGTGGCAGCCAAGCGCTGCCGAAAGCCAGGTCACCTCCGGATGACCACTTTCAGTGGCTGGGCTTTTGGATTCCTACCGGCTGAAGAATTGTCAATTTGTTTCCCTAATGGGTATTGTCATGAAGGAAAGGACACACAAGCTAATCGGGAAGATTGCAATATTTGTAAATAAGATTTCTAAACAAATTGTGCTGATTTCATTTGGGCTTCACCCTCTTGCCTGAGCTGTTAGCCGTATTATCTCCTGTGCAGATGATTGAATTAGAAGGTTTCAGGATGCAGAAAGTAGATTCTGACAAAATCATTCACGCAGACGCCCCAATTTACATGCTAAACCTTGTGGACTTGCCTCCCAGAAATGCCATAAGATCATCCCGCAAATTTCTCAATCTGCACTTCCCCAGCTGTAAAGGACTAAAATACAAGCTGATGCACGCCACCACCTTCTCTTACATGAGTACGCAGTTGTGGAATGCATTACCTACAGCCCTGAAAGCTTTTGATGAAATAACTAACTTCGGCAAATCTCTGAAGACACATCTCTTCCACAAGGCCTACAAAGAGAACCCATAGCCTTACAAAACTTCCTTACCAATCCACACAGTTATTACAGTCCACCTTCTATCCTGCCTAACACCTTCCTTCTTTCTTCCCTTACCTAATCTCTGAACATTACTAAATGTATCTGATATCATGGAATTATTATGTCATAACCAAACTCTGTAAGCCACATTGAGCCTGCAAATAGGTGGGAAAATGTGAGATACAAATGCAATAAATAAATAAATTTGGGAATCATGATGTGGTGGAGCACAGAGAGCAGGGCAGAGGCAGAGTACAGGAGAGGGCACAAATTTATACCCCCTCCTCCCCCCACACATGCACATTTTGGGCTCAGGCCTCCCAAAATCAATGGTTTGACTATGCAGCTGTGAAAAGCTGCACAGACAGGTATGAATGGTAATGCACTAGACTGCACATTTCTGCACAGAATAGCATTCCAAACGTGACAATATGTGTGCGTGTAATTCTGAATGCCAATATAATTTTTTCAAATAACAACAATAATATTGACGTGCAGAATAGGATTCCAGCACATGTGCAAATAGGCCAATGCCATTTTTTTGTGCCAGTGCAGAGTCATTGCACAAGCTTCCAGTGTGCTTTTTAAATGTGTGCACATAATTTTCACGCACAAATTATTTGCATACTATTTGAGCTGCAAATGCACAAAGCTTTAGAGCACATCTCTAATGCGAAGTTTACGGCATCAGCCCTTATGTACGTACCCTTTCATGGTAACATACTTACCCCCTGTTTACAAAACCGTGCTGGTGGCTGCCACGCGGCAATGACACACAGCCCATTCAAAGTGCATTATTGCACTGGCAGCCACTAGCGTGGCTTTGTAAACAGGAGCCTAACATAGCAGATGATGGCAGATAAAGGCCTGAATAGTCCATCCAGTCTGCCCAACAGTCACCCTCATTATCAATTCATTATTAAACCAACAATGAATTTGCCCATCTTCAAATCCTTGCTCAAAGCCCACCTCTTTAATGTCGCCTTCGGCATCTAACCACCATACCTCTTCTCAGGAAATCTAGACTGCCACAACTTGACATTTCGTCCTTTAGTTTGTAAGCTCTTTGAGCAGGGACTGTCCTTTTTTGTTAAACTGTACAGCGCTGCGTAACCCTAGTAGCGCTCTAGAAATGTTAAGTAGTAGTAGTAGTAGTAGTAAGTACGCACACTTGATCCTGTCTTTCTTTTCCAGTTTCGAGACACAGACCGTATAAGTCCACCTGGCACTGTCCTTATGTCCCAACTGCTGGAATTGCCACTGAAGCCCTCTCCAGCACATCCATAAGTACATAAATATTGCCATACTGGGACAGACCAAAAGTCCATCAAGCTGAGCATCCTGTTTCCAACAGTGGCCAATCCAGGTCACAAATACCTGGCAAGATCCTAAAAAAGTACAATACATTTTATGCTGCTTATCCCAGAAATAAGCAGTGGATTTTCCACAAGTCCATTTTAATAATGATCTAAGGACTTTTCCTTTAGGAAGCCGGCCAAACCTGTTTTTTTAAAACCCCGCTAAGCTAACCGCCTTTACCACATTCTTTGGCAATGAATTCCAGAGTTTAATTACATGTTGAGTGAAGAAAAAATTTCTCTGATTTGTTTTAAATGTACTACTTTGTAGCTTCATTCCATGCCCCCTAATCTGTCTTGCCATATACGGGACACAGACCGTAGAGGTCTGCCCAGTACTGGCCCTGGTTTCTCACAGCTGGAGTCACTGTCTAAGCACCACTCCACACATCAGGGAAAGAGGGAGGTAGTGCTTGCTGAGGATGGGCAGATTGGATGGGCCATTTGGCCCTTATCTGCCATCATATTTCAATGTTTCTATTCATGCAGTCATTTAAATTTGGTTTTTGTATCATACACTTTCAAATGAGAGATTCTCTTATTCATCCCATACCTTTTTGAATTCCATCACCATTTTTGTCTCCAACATCTCCCTCAGGTGGGTATTTCAGGCATCGAACACCCTCTCTTTGAAAAAATATATACTTTCAAACCTGCACATGGATTACTGTCTCGGTCATTGGTCTCTATGTATGTAATTCTGCAGACAGATGTAAGAGACAAAGAGGAAAAGACAAAGAAAAAGAAGGGAGAACAGAACAGAGGCTGAAAATAGAAATGTAAGGTACATGATATCATAACTGCCGGCTTGCGACCTGATTTTAAGATGTATGTTCTGTGCTTGGCTGCTTGTAAGACTGCAGACTTCCCTTCCCCTTTCCACAAACCGGCTACTGACTGCTCACTAATAAAAAATTATACTGCAAATCAAATTAAAAAACATGAAGCTAAGGAACACAGTTTCAATAGCACTGAAAAATAAAACAAATCCTGAATTTACATGTAAGTACTGTAGACACTTTCTAAGCTACAATTCTTCAAAATAATAATGTTGATTTAAATTTTAAAAATCCCATTAAGGTTACAAAACTCAATTGCCTTTCCCATTCTGCTTTCTCCGGAAGCTTAACTTTGAAGAAATTACATGTACTTTAAGAAATCCATAACCCAACACCTGCATTGCATACCAAGACCGTCTGAAGAATTGTCAATTTGTTTCCCTAATGGGTATTGTCATGAAGGAAAGGACACACAAGCTAATCGGGAAGATTGCAATATTTGTAAATAAGATTTCTAAACAAATTGTGCTGATTTCATTTGGGCTTCACCCTCTTGCCTGAGCTGTTAGCCGTATTATCTCCTGTGCAGATGATTGAATTAGAAGGTTTCAGGATGCAAAAAGTAGATTCTGACAAGAAGAAAGCCGTCTTCTGAGCTGTCAAATTAAAATTCAATGCATAGTGCATTATCCAGAGAGTAGAAAGGAGGCCGCAGGAATGGAAAGAGGAAGAAATTATATGTGAATTTTCCAAGGAAAGCAGAAAAAAAGCAAGACATTAGAAACAGGTAGACAGGAGACCAGAGAAGAAAAACAGCAAGAGGGATAGGACAAGGAAAGGGAACTTGACATACTGCCTTTCTGAGGTTTTTGCAACTACATTCAAAGCAGTTTACATATATTCAGGTACTTATTTTGTACCAGGGGCAATGGAGGGTTAAGTGACTTGCCCAGAGTCACAAGGAGCTGCAGTGGGAATCGAACTCAGTTCCCCAGGATCAAAGTCCACTGCACTAACCACTAGGCTACTCCTCCACTCATTCCACCAATAAGAGCCAACCTCATCAGTGATGTCACAATGGCTTGATTGCCCAATACTTGGCTCACTTCTGATATTGTGATGTCATAAGGGACAGGGGGGAAAGGGAAATGGGACTTAATATACTGCCTTTCTGAGGTTTTTGCAACTACATTCAAAGCAGTTTACATATATTCAGGTACTTATTTTGTACCAGGGGCAATGGAGGGTTAAGTGACTTGCCCAGAGTCACAAGGAGCTGCAGTGGGAATTGAACTCAGTTCCCCAGAATCAAGGTCTACTGCACTAACTGCTAGGCTACTCCTCCACTCCAGGGAGTAGGGAGAGTGAAAAACATTGAGGTTTAGGTCAGGGGTGTAACCAGACCTCACGGTGGGAGGAGGCCAGAGCCCGAGGTGGGGGGCATATTTTAGTCTGCCGCCCCACTGCTGCCGCCTTGCCACTCCCCCTGCCGCTCCCCACCCACTGCTGCAGCAAAGTACCTTGGCGGGTGGGGGTCCCCAATCCCCGCCAGCTGAAGTCTTGTCCAGCGCCGGTCTCCGGCGCCGCCGCATTGCCTGCCCTGCTCTCTCTTCCTCCTCACGTCCTGCATGCTCCTTTAAGTGAAACTGAGCATGCTCAATTTCAACAAAAGGAGCGTGTAGGACGTGAGAGGGAAGAGAGAGTAGGGCAGGCAACTCGGTGGAGCCGGAGACCGGCGCTGGACAAGGCTTCAGCTGGCGGGGGTGGCTAGTACAGTTTCGGTACTATGGTGGGAGCGAAATCCTGATTGTGAATTATGTAGTATTGAGAACTTGCCCAGGTATTCCGTGAGCTGTTTAGTCACCAAGCTCTTCATCATTTTTACTACTAGTGGGATAGACGCAACTGGGCGGTAGTTGGTGAGATCGTTTGTGCTTTTCTTGGTGTCTTTTGGTATTGGGGTGAGTAGGATGTTGCCATATTCCTCAGGAACGAGACCTTGTTGTAACATGAAATGTAGGTGGGATGTGAGGTCGGCTATGAAGCGATCGGGGGGTGGATTTTAGTAGATAACTGGGGCATGTATAAGACATAGTACAGCATGAGGCCCATCAATGTCACGGGGACATGCAGGAAACAAGCTCCTCTTGTCTGGAACCATGTTGGAAGGGGTACATTTTGGGAGGGGGAGCTGTTCACTCAAGAGGGTATTCTGTCAGGAGACTAACCTGAAGGGAGATGTTTATATGCTTTAGATTTTTAATTTTGATTTTCTGTACTCTTTAGACCTCTGATGCAGGCCGGTAGGGCTGAAACACAAGTCATGGGTCTCCTTTGCTGCTATTAAAATTTTGAACCTTGTTGAAATAAAGAAGTTTGTTGGTCACCATCTGCGAGAGGATTCCTTTTTTTCTCCATTGTTTTTGCCTCTCTGGAAGAAAGCCTGACATATTGAGGATTGGGAGATATTAAGAACAGAATTAGGGCTTACTGGTCCTATCATGTGAGTACAAGAATACATAGCAACTTTCAGCACCACTTCAGCCAAAATGTTTTGGGTTTTTGTTGACATAGGAATACCTATTAAA
This sequence comes from Microcaecilia unicolor, assembly GCF_901765095.1. Classification (NCBI taxonomy): domain Eukaryota; kingdom Metazoa; phylum Chordata; class Amphibia; order Gymnophiona; family Siphonopidae; genus Microcaecilia; species Microcaecilia unicolor. The sequence goes on along the minus strand of NC_044041.1, from coordinate 180,411,824 downwards.
GGAATATAAGAACATAAGCGTTGCCATACTGAGACAGACCAAAGGTCCGTCAAGCCCAGCATCCTGTTCCCAACAGTGGCCAATCCAGGTTACAAGTACCTGGCAAGATCCTAAGACAGTACAATACATTTTATGCTGGAGGAGAAGAGCATATCATTCTTTTGCCCACAGATCCTCCACTGCCTATATAACAGATTCCAAGTTATCCAGTTCAAGAGTGAAACAAAGGTGATATTGACAGAATGAAGAAATAGGGGAAGGTGAAGAAGTCTGTTCTAAACTGTGTTGGCAACACAATACACAGACATAGTGCATCATGATGTTAGTCAGCGCCATTTTGAATTTCAGTGTCAGTGGGACAAGCAGGAACTATACTCCATCTTGTCTCACTCTTCTGAGAGCTATGTTGGAAGGGGTAAACCTTATTTGGAGGTAGGTGGAGGACAATAAAGGCCTCCCTCAGGGTTTGCACTAGCTGTATTCCTTTCATTTTATAGATTTCTTCATTTTTGGCCAGAGGAGTGTGGTAGCCGTGTTAGTCCACTCTTAAGGTTATCAATAGAAATCAAACAAAATAAAACATGGAAAAGAAAATAAGATGATACCTTTTTTATTGGACATAACTTAATACATTTCTTGATTAGCTTTCGAAGGTTGCCCTTCTTCCTCAGATCGGAAATAAGCAAATGTGCTAGCTGACAGTGTATATAAGTGAAAATATTCAAGCATTACTATGACAGTAAAATAGATACCATTGGAGATTCTACATGGAATGTTGCTACTATTGGAGATTCTACATGGAATGTTGCTATTCCACTAGCAACATTCCATGTAGAAGTCAGCCCTTGTAGATCACCAATGTGGCCGCGCAGGCTTCTGCTTCTGTGAGTCTGACGTCCTGCACGTACGTCGTCAGACTCACAGAAACAGAAGCCTGCGCAGCCTTCTACATGGAATGTTGCTAGTGGAATAGCAACATTCCATGTAGAATCTCCAATAGTAGCAACATTCCATGTAGAATCTCCAATGGTATCTATTTTACTGTCATAGTAATGCTTGAATGTTTTCACTTATATACACTGTCAGCTAGCACATTTGCTTATTTCCGATCTGAGGAAGAAGGGCAACCTTCGAAAGCTAATCAAGAAATGTATTAAGTTATGTCCAATAAAAAAGGTATCATCTTATTTTCTTTTCCATGTTTTATTTTGTTTTATTTCTATTCATTTTTGGCCAAAGCAGAAGGCTAATACAAAGCCTTAACTGCACCTTCAGGGATGTAGTTGCTTTTCTGTTGCTGGCCGGTGATATGTTAAAAATAGCATTTTTAGTACACAGAACTCTCCAAAAGCAACAGAAAATTAAAAGGTAATGAGCCAGGGCATAGAGGAAGCAAGGAAACCAGAAAAGGAGAAGGGCTGTGGAAGAGATAAAAGTGGGCAAATATAGAAAAAAAGGGCATAGGCAAAAGCACAGAGTAGAGGTGTAGTGTAATTAGTGCAGTGGGCTGAGATCCTGAAGAGCTGGGTTCAATTCCTACTGCAGCCCCTTGTGACTCTGGGCAAATCACTTAACCCTCCATTTCCCTAAGTACAAATAAGCAACTATACGTTACTATGTAAACTGCTTTGAACCTAGTTGCAAAAACCACAGAAAGGTGGTATATCAAGTCCCATTTTCCTTCCCCTATCTGAGATTCTGCATGGAATGTTGCTAGTGGAGAAGTAGCCTAGTGGTTAGTGTAGTGGTCTTTGATCCTGGAGAAGTGGGTTCAGTTCCCACTACAGCTCCCTCTGCCTCTGGGCAAGTTACTTAACCTTCAATTGCCACAGGTACAAAAACTTAGGTTGTGAGCCCACTAGAGACAGCGAAAGTACCTGCATATACTGAATGTAGGCTGCTTTGATTTAACCACAGAAAGGCAGTGTATCAAATCCCATTTCTATAAATCAAAGTAAAGAATAATTTCATTTTCTAGACTAGGAGACAGGAAGGACCACACCAGTAACCATAACCGGAGGTGAATAAGGGGTAATTCCAGTATTACAGAGAAAAGCTTTTCACTCTACTCCAAGCAGAGCGTCCCATACGTGTTCATGGAACCAGGAGCAGAATCACTTTCAGATCTTTTGGAGGAACATTACTTTCAAACCTGCAGTCTGTGGAGACAGGAGAACAGAAAGACCAGCCATTGCAGCAGTAAGGGTAGCCATTGAAACCAGATCACCGAAAGGGAACTCACATCCTCTGCGTATCGCCTGAGGGTGAAACACTTGGATAAGGCATCACCTGAAGGGAAAGTGCAAATGCAGCCTGTTACGATTGGTGCCAGACTCCGATGGCAACATTATAATATTAGGAAGGCATCATGTGGACGACTGTCTGGGTCAGAAGCTAGAAAAGCCACTGTCTTTGACTCCCATATCCCTGGTTCTAACAAAGGCAGAGCACACACAAGGCTAGATATTTTTGATAATTTACCAGTATGCTCCAAATAGCATTGTAGACAGAAAATATATTTTTCTATTTTTAAAAGAAAACTGTAAAGAAACACAGTCCTGCCTGAAACGTGATCCATCCACACTTGAAAAACAAGTCTCTTAATTTTGTTGCCTATTACTCAATTAATTCACAGGTAATTTTAGCAAGAGCTAATCAATACTTAATTAGTAGTGTTTGCAGAACCATTGGAAATTGTTTCATGGCCTGCTATTTTAAAGATTGTCAAATAGATAAACTAAGCCACCAGACTGTTGTTAATTAAAATATGAAGTACATCTACAAATTAAATCTCTTAGTAGTCTGCATTTGCTCTCTTAATTGTGCTAAGGAACATGAAACATTATAAGGTTATAGCACAGGAAGCTATTTGAAACCCAGGGGAAACTACTATAGGAAATGATATGACTAGCTTCTGCAGTCTCAGCTTCTTCCAGCAGGAGGTGCTGTAGGGCAAAGTGAAAGAGCACTAGTTACGGAGATCATACAGCTCCCAAAGTCTCAGCTTCTCTCAGCAGGAGATAGTATAGGGAATGGTGCACAAGCACTAGCTTTGGGTGGAGTTCACAGCTGTTGCAATTTCAGCCTCTCCAAGCAGAGGGTGCTACAGGAATAGTGTTGTGTAGAAGTAACTGTACATATGAAAAACTAGCATTAAGTTGATACTCAAGTAATGCATTTCTGCTGACTACAGAGTATGTAGTTACACATATTGAGAGAATCATTTTGCTTGGGAGAAGATATTTCAGGTGGTTCCCAGTGAGTTCCTGGGCAGGAACTTGTTGTGGGACCTGCTTGATGTTGCAACGCAGTTCATATGGGGACTTTATTTCTTTTCCTTCCAGTTCTGGTACATATAGAGGAAGTAATCTAAGGATTATTCCTCACAGAAAAAGGATACATGGAACAGCCTCCCAACAGAGGTGCTGGAGAAACGTGCAGTAACTGAATTCAAGATAACATGAGGTTATCAATAGAAATCAAACAAAATAAAACATGGAAAAGAAAATAAGATGATACCTTTTTTATTGGACATAACTTAATACATTTCTTGATTAGCTTTCGAAGGTTGCCCTTCTTCCTCAGATCGGAAATAAGCAAATGTGCTAGCTGACAGTGTATATAAGTGAAAACATTCAAGCATTACTATGACAGTAAAATAGATACCATTGGAGATTCTACATGGAATGTTGCTACTATTGGAGATTCTACATGGAATGTTGCTATTCCACTAGCAACATTCCATGTAGAAGGCTGCGCAGGCTTCTGTTTCTGTGAGTCTGACGTCCTGCACGTACGTGCAGGACGTCAGACTCACAGAAGCAGAAGCCTGCGCGGCCACATTGGTGATCTACAAGGGCCGACTTCTACATGGAATGTTGCTAGTGGAATAGCAACATTCCATGTAGAATCAATAGAAATCAAACAAAATAAAACATGGAAAAGAAAATAAGATGATACCTTTTTTATTGGACATAACTTAATACATTTCTTGATTAGCTTTCGAAGGTTGCCCTTCTTCGTCAGATCGGAAATAAGCAAATGTGCTAGCTGACAGTGTATATAAGTGAAAACATTCAAGCATTACTATGACAGTAAAATAGATACCATTGGAGATTCTACATGGAATGTTGCTACTATTGGAGATTCTACATGGAATGTTGCTATTCCACTAGCAACATTCCATGTAGAAGGCTGCGCAGGCTTCTGTTTCTGTGAGTCTGACGTCCTGCACGTACGTGCAGGACGTCAGACTCACAGAAGCAGAAGCCTGCGCGACCACATTGGTGATCTACAAGGGCTGACTTCTACATGGAATGTTGCTAGTGGAATAGCAACATTCCATGTAGAATCTATAGAAATCAAACAAAATAAAACATGGAAAAGAAAATAAGATGATACCTTTTTTATTGGACATAACTTAATACATTTCTTGATTAGCTTTCGAAGGTTGCCCTTCTTCCTCAGATCGGAAATAAGCAAATGTGCTAGCTGACAGTGTATATAAGTCTGACAGTCTGACAGGGTGGGAGGATGGGGGTGGGTAGGAGGTATGCATGGGGACATCAAAGCATACAGTATCATTGATATTCTAACAGGATGGGTGTGGATAGGTGAGGGGTGGGGTGATCAACAGAGAAATACAGCTTTATGGTTTATAATGGGCTAGGAACCCCAGATCCTTCTTAAGTCCTTTCTGTTGGGTGTTAAAATAGTCAATCATTCTGACTTCAAAGGTCTTACGCTCTTGTATGGTTTTAAAGTTACCTTTCAGTATTCTCACTGTGAAATCACTGGTACAGTGTCCTGGTTCTGTGAAGTGCTGTCCCACCGGGGTGGAGGCCCTACTGGCTGTATTGTTCATGTGATGTCTATGTAAATTGAATCTTGTCTTAAGCATCTGGCCTGTTTCTCCAATATAGCATCCTTCGTTACATTTTTTACACTGAATGATATATACCACATTGGAAGATGAGCAAGTGAAAGATTCCTTTATGTTGAATATCTTTCCTTTGTGGATGATTTCCGATCTGACGAAGAAGGACAACCTTCGAAAGCTAATCAAGAAATGTATTAAGTTATGTCCAATAAAAAAGGTATCATCTTATTTTCTTTTCCATGTTTTATTTTGTTTGATTTCTATTGATAACCTTAAGAGTGGACTAACACGGCTACCACACTCCTCTACTTAAGATAACATGAGAAAAGCACAAAGGATCTCTAATGGGGAAAATCTTGTGGCTCTATCTACTGTCATCTTCTCTATTTCTATGGCCTTTAAAGGACAGTGGCGTAGCCACAGGTGGGCCTGGGTGGGCCAGGGCCCACCCACTTTGGACTCAGGCCCATCCAAAATTGTGGCACTCTTGCTGTGGCTGGTGGGGATCTCCAAGCCTTGCCAGCTGAAGATTGTCTTTCCTTGGTCAGCCAGCACTCTTCCAAATGTCAGCTGGCAGCTCTTTTCTTGAGCTGATGCTGAGACCAGCCCTTCTGCACATGCTCAGTTTTCACATATGCAAAAGCACTGAGCAAGCACGACCTGCAGGCAGCAGCATCACTTTGAGGCACGTGCTGCCAGCTGCCGTTTGGACGAGTGCTGGCTGCTCGAGGAGGAAGAGGAAATCTTCAGCTGGCAGGGTTTGGGAATCCCCGCCAGTTTAAGTATTTAATATTTGGGGTTTGTGGGCAGGGAGGGGTGGAGAGAGGACCAAACCAGATGGGGGCTGAATTCCATGCCCGCCCACCCAAAATTGGCCATGTGGCTACGTCCCTGTTACAGGATAAGTATTCTCTTTACTTCTTTCTATGAAAATAGAAGACACAAAAAATAAGTATAAAATAGTATGCAGAGAGCAGGAGCTCTTAAAAGACAGTTTGAAGCAGAGATTATCCTTCTTTCTTCCTTTATTTAAAACTTTATCATCCTCTCGATCTACTAGTCTCAGCAGGGAACAGTTTTCACATACACAATAAGCAAAGATATATATATATATATAAACAACAGAGGACAAATAGTATTACAATAAAAATATCATTCCATTAAGTCCTTAAATGCTTGTTGACATAAAAAAAAAATCTTCAAAACTTTCATAAAAATTCACATGCTTTTAAGTATATGCTATTGTGAGGGCAAACTGTTCCATAATTTTGAGTCTGCAATATAATAAGTGGCAGACATTGTGGAATGATGGATCCTTACAACAAGTCCTTCTGAGCAGACCTCAGTTGCCGTGTTGACTGATATATTCTCAAAGTAGAGGAATAACTTGAAGTATTTTACAAAAGCCTTCAAGGAAAGACCTGAATCTAGCAGAACACCAAGATAACAAATTTCATGAGCAAATGGTATTTTATCATTGCCAAACCACAAATGCTCCGGTAGATCATCCAACAAAAAATCTGACAATACCAAATCTGAATTTTAGTCATATTGAGTTTCAAATGATTGGCTTTCATCCATGAGCCAACGCTTTGTAAATCCAGTCTCAAAAGTCTAAAGCCTCCTCAATAGCATTCTCTATATAAAAGATAAACTGAACAGATCCTAAACAGTAGCTCAGGACATAGTAACATAGTAGATGACGGCAGAAAAAGACCTGCACGGTCCATCCAGTCTGCCCAACAAGATAACTCATATTTGCTGCTTTTTGTGTAAACCCTACTTTGATTTGTACCTGTGCTCTTCAGGGCACAGACCGTATAAGTCTGCCCAGCCCTATCCTCACCTCCCAACCACCAGCCCAGCCTCCCAACCACCAGCTCTGGCACAGACCGTACAAGTCTGTCCAGCACTATCCCCGCCTCCCAACCACCAGTCCCGCTGCCCACCACCGGCTCTGGCACAGACCGTATAAGTCTGCCCAGCACTATCCCCGCCTCCCAACCACCTGCCCATCCTCCCAACCACCGGCTCTGGCACAGACCGTATAAGTCTGCCCAGCACTATCCTCACCTCCCAACCATCAGCCCTGCCTCCCAACCACCGGCTCTGGACACAGCAACAATTTACAGAAAGGGACCATATAAATATTAAAAAGTATTATTTGGTATTTCACAAAAGACTGGAAACTTTCCTTTTTGAGAGGTTTATACCCATTCATGGAGTGTGTTAGATTGTAACTGGCCATCAATGGTTTATTATTTAGTTCTCATTTGTATCTTAATTTGTGCTACTCTGCTCTTACTTGATTTTTTGTTTATGGTATTGTAAACCTTGCCTGTTGTTTTATCTATTGTAAGCCGCATTGAACTCGAGTATGTTCGGGATAATGGGGGGTATAAATGTCAGAATAAATTGTGGATAAGGCCAAACCTTATTGGGTTCATCCACCAGAATCACATTTCCTTCCACTGCCAATCATATTTCAGCACTTATGAGCACCTGGTCTCAGCAAGATTCTGCCCCATTCAGGGGATGTCCTCAAACAATGGACAGACCAGAAAGCATGGGCTGCATCTTGTCAGAATCGCAAGTCTTAGTCCGCTAGAGCAGGGGCGGTCCAAGGCCGCCTGAGGCAGGGATGAGATCCTCATCCCTGGGGAAGTTCGGCCAACACCAGACAAACTTGTGTGGTCTGTGTCCCGAGAATGACATGACCGATCAAGATGGGCTGGAGTGGGCTTCAATGGCATCTCCAGCAATAGGGAAGTGAGGCCAATACCAGACGGACTTGTATGGTCTGTGTCCCGTGAACGGCATGACCGATCAAGGCAGGGGTGGACTGAGAGTACTCTGGGCCCCCAGGCACTGAGTCTACTCTGGGCCCCCTGCCATGCTGCTGCTGCTGCTGTCACCACCAGTGCCCCTCACCCCCTCTGTGCTACCTCCCTCCCACTGTGTTGCCGATGTTCCCCCCCCCCCACACCTTGAAGTGCCCTGGTGGTCTAATGGCTGTGGCTTCTTTGGGGGCAGGAAATAAATCCCCTATTTCCTGCCCACCCGCTGCCTCTACTCTGCCTGGTGCGGCGCCATGTTTACAAAATGGCTGCTGGTAGTCTCGGCAGCCATTTTGTAAACACAGCGGTGCAAACAGGGAGAATAGCTGCAGCAGCCACTAGACCACCAAGGCCCCATGAGAGCTGTAGTGTGTGGCGGCGGGGACCAATGGGGCAGAGCCTTTGGGCCCTCAAGCACTGCCCAGTTGCCCAAATGTTCAGTCCGCCCCTGGATCAATGTGGGCTGGAGTGAGCTTCAATGGCAACTCCAGCTGTGGCCAATGCCAGACAGTCTTCTATGGTCTGTGTCCCATAAATGGCAAAGACAGATGAGGATGGTTTTGATGGGAACTTCAGTAGATGGGAAGTAGGACCAGTGCAGGGAGCATTAAAAATGGTGAGATGAGATCAGGATCAAGTATGTGTGTTTTTTTTTTTACCACAGATATTGTACACTATGAGTGTGGGTGCTCTATACCTCAGGGGGGGGGGGGAGGGGAAGACATTGTAAAATGATGTATTAATACTATTGGATGTTGGTCCAAGAATGAATTGATAACGAATGTGTTAGACAAACTGGATGCACCATGCAGGTATTTATCTGTTGTCATTTACTATCCGGCTGATATTCGATGTGAACGGCTCATGGCCAGTTAAATACTACTACTACTTATCATTTCTATAGTGCTACTGGACGTACGCAGCGCTGTACACTTGAACATGAAGAGACAGTCCCTGCTCGACAGAGCTTACAATCTAATTAGGACAGACAAACAGGACAAACAAAAGATAAGGGAATATTAAAGTGAGGATGATAAAATAAGGGTTCTGAACAAGTGAACAAGGGTTAGGAGTTAAAAGCAGCATCAAAAGGTGGGCTTTTAGCTTGGATTTGAAGACGACCAGAGATGGAGCTTGACCTACCGGCTCAGGTCTATTCCAGGCATAAGGTGCAGCAAGATAAAGGAACGGAGTCTGAAGTTAGCAGTGGAGGAGAAGGGTGCAGATAAGAGAGATTTACCCAGTGAACGGAGTTCCCGGGGAGGAGTGTAGGGAGAGATGAGAGCGGAGAGGTACTGAGGAGCTGCAGAGTGAATGCACTTATAGGTCAATAAGAGGAGTTTGAACTGTATGCGGAAACGGATAGGAAGCCAGTGAAGTGACTTGAGGAGAGGGCTAATATGAGCATAACGACCCTGGTGGAATATTAGTCGTGCAGCAGAATTTTGAACAGATTGAAGAGGAGAGAGATGGCTAAGTGGGAGACCTGTGAGAAGCAAGTTGCAATAGTCTAAGCGAGAGGTGATAAGAGCGTGGATGAGAGTTCTGGTAGTGTGCTCAGAAAGGAAAGGGCGGCACTAAGCCGGCAAAGCGCTAATATTGAGCCTGAAATAGCTGGTTATCTCTGTTGAATACTAGCACTTAGCACATGGGCCCCGATATTCAGACCGCAGGAGATAGCCGGGCTGTCCCCTGCGGTGCATGCTGAGCCTGGAAATTCAATCCCAGGCTGTTTCCTATGACTTGCATTGACTATCCGGGGTTTTTTCATCCGGTTTGAAGATAATCGGCTATGTGGATATTCAAACACAGCTGGCTATCTTTAAACTAGCCAAAGATATACCAGGTTTTGATGCGGCCAAATATGACTGACAAACCCGGTTTAGAAATCGGCAGATTGACAGTTATATCACGTGATATAACCGGCTATCCGCCAGCCACTAACCGTGGATATTTAGCGGAAGATAGCCGGTTATCTCCCGCTGAATATTGGCGGATAGCCAGTTAAGCACTATTTAACCAGTCAGCATCCATTCTGACCAGTTAAATAGCAGTAAATATTGGGCGGAAGATATTGAATGCCCTCTGTGAGCACTGAAGTGGAGGAGTACCCTAGTGGTTAGTGCAGCGGGCTTTGATCCTGGTGAACTGGGTTCAATCCTCACTACAGCTCCTTGTGACGCTGGGCAAGTCATTTAGGGGCCATTTTACTAAGCCACGTAAGTGCCTATACATGCACAATGCACGCCAGTTCTGAGTTACCAACCGGCTACTGTGTGGCCCTTGCGGTAATTTAAGTTTTGGTGTGCGTCCACTACGCGCCAAGTGGCATTTGACGCACATAGGTCAATACCGCCCGGTTACCGCGTGAGTCTTTACTGCTAGGTCAATGGCTGGTGGAAAGGTCTCAGACCCAAAATGGAGGCGTGGCAATTTTCCTTTTGCCGCGCGTCCGTTTTCGGCAAAACATTTTAAAATGGCCTTTTTTACAGGTGCGCTAAAAAATGATTCTGCGCACGCCCAAAACACGCGCCTATTCTACCGCAGGCCATTTTTCAGCGCATCTTAGTAAAAGGATCCCTTAACCCTCCATTGCCCCAGGTACAAAAATAAGTACCTGTATATAATATGTAAACTTCTTTGATTTTAACCACAGAAAGGCAGTATATCAAGTCCCATCCCCTTTCTCTTTGGCTGGCTACAACTCAAATGCCTAGTGGTGCTATTCCAGCGAGGGTCTACAAGAAGACTGTTAGAAACTAAAAACCATCTTAATGGACCCATGATGAAAAGGGGAAGTCAGCAACAAAAATAAAGAGAAAAGTGATTGCTGCTCATCAAAAGAATACTGCAGGGTTGAATTTTCCGCCTTTGTGTGGTACAGCTTGAGCTGCCAGAGGGAGTAATTGATTGTGTTCATTTCTATTTAGATAATCGCCCATTGTGTTTTCCCTACCTCGGATTCAGATGCTTCTAACAGGCTGTGTAGGTGTTGCCAAAGAGGATTTGGATATTAGAGGTGGAGGCGGATTTTAGCAAAGGATATATAATTTGGAATTGAGATGTTGAGATCAGGGTCGTAGTTAGGTGGGGCCAAGGGGTCATAGGCAGATTTAGCCCTGGCCCCCTGCTTTCCCCCCCCCCCCCCTCTGCCGACTCTCCCCCACCATATTTGACCCCCCCTTCCGCCACCGCCAACCCTCCCCCGCCGCCGCCGTCAGGTACCTTTGCTGGCGAGGGATGGGGACCCCCGCCAGCTGAAGTCCTCTTCAGCGCCGGTCTCCGGCGCGTTGCTGATCTGCATTCTGTTTCTATGAGTCCTGACATCCTGCATGTCAGGACTCACAGAAACAGAATCCAGATCAGCGAATGCACCGGACTCGGAGACCGGCGCTGAAGGGGACTTCGGCAGGCGGAGGTTGGGGACCCAGCAAAGGTACCTGGCGGTGGCGGGGAGGTTTGGCTGTGGTCGGAGGGGGGTCAAAAGGGACGGGGAGGGGCAGCGCCGGGGGGGGGCGGCCATTTTGGGAGGGGAGCACTTACCGTCACCCATTGATGTGGCGGTAGGGGCTCCTGTGTTAACCGGTGGTAAAAATACATAAATACATTTCCATAGCACTGGAAACGGCATGCACTGGGGGGCAAAATTACAGCCAGGCTGCTGCCTAGCCAGGTGGTAGTTCAAGATTGGTGTGTGGCAAGACTATTGCCGCATACCAGCCCTTTAGTAAAAGGGCCCCTTTGCTAAGGCGCATAGGTGCCTATGTGCACCCAATGTCCATCTACACTGGCTCCCAATCAAAGAACGCATCGCCTTCAAAATCTGCACCCTGGTTCACAAAATCATCTACGGAGAAGCTCCGAGTTACATGACAGACTTGATCAACTTACCAATTAGAAATACATCCGAACCAACACGACCTTATCTAAATCTGCACTACCCAAGCTGCAAAGGACTTAAATACAAAACAACTTGCGCATCTAGTTTTTCCTATATAAGCACACAACTGTGGAACGCATTACCAAAAGCCTTGAAAACGATGTACGACCACCTAAACTTCCGGAAATCACTAAAAACCAACCTGTTTAAAAAGGCTTACCCTACTGATCCAACTTAAATGCCTAATCTCTGCAACACAACCAAACTAATTCCCTAATGTGGCTGTGCCACATGAACTTTATCTTACCACAACATCACACCGGAGCCTGCAAAGGCCTCTCCGGTACTACATAAGCCACATTGAGCCTACAAATAGGTGGGAAAATGTGGGATACAAATGTAACAAACAAATAAATAAATAATTGGCACTACCGGCTGGCTACCACACGTCCTGGGTGGCAATTCCATTTTTCGGCAGGCGCCCAAAACACATAGTAGAAAATATTTCGTATTTTCTACCGCAGGGTGTTCACCCAGCAGTAATCGGCAGTTGGCGTGCACTGGACACTTACCGCCCAGTTAGCGCACGAGACTTTACCATTAAGTCAATGGGTGGCGTTAAGGTCTGAAGCTGAAAATGGATGCACGTTGGTTTTCATTTTGCCACACGTCCATTTTCTGGCACAATAAACAAAAATCCCTTTTTTCCAGGCACACTCAGGAAATGGACCAGCGAGCGTCCAAACCACGTGCCTACACCAGCGCAGGCCACGCCTTAGTAAAAGGGTCCCTAAGTGGCTAAAATACCAACAGGTCAACAAACGTTTATGTGCCAGTTGATATACATTTATATTATGGAATAGCAGGCATAAAGTTTGTGTGCCACATCATAAATGTTTATGTTAGTCATTTCAGAAGCATAATTGTTTTTTTCCCCCCTGCAGCTATCACTTTGCCAGTTTTGCTTTTGGAGTGCATCAGGCACTGGGGCATTAAGGGGGTGAGCTCCCCTAATTACTTTGATGGAGCATTGCTCAATAAGAGCACACATTTTTTAGGCCCACTCTTGCCTTTCCCAGACCGTGCTCTCTTGCCACGTGCACTTTTTCGATTTTAGATGTATGTATTCCACTTTTGTAAAATCGGGATTTAGAGGGGAAGTTAGGGCAATAATCCATGTTTTCAGTCCCTTAACGCAACTTAAGGGACTCTAACGCAGGTTGTCTTACCCTAATGCAATGATATTTAGGTCACCATGAGTTACATAGTAATGAGACAGAAAGCATGCAAATATATGTAAAACAGCTCATTACTATGTAAAACTCATAATGCATCTTGGCAGTGAATACCGAGTTCACACCACAGATCATGATATAATAGCCATAATGACTCTTTCCAAAACCTAGGGTTGTTTTACCATGCCAGGAGCATTGGGCCTCAAAACCATAGCCTGATGTTCCCAGCCCAGAGTTTAAAGGGGCCATGGTGCTATCCACCCACCCATCACACTTCCAGCCCCCCCAGATCAGAACCCACCACATCCTGATCACACTCCCACCCCCACCCCCCAAGTAGAATCCCCTGACCCCACTGAGCAGAAGGCCCTCCAAAGGATCCCCTTGCAGCATCAGGGGCCTAGGTGGTCCTAGGGCAGAAGCGATCACCAGTTACTCCTGCCTGCTGATGTTGTCTCCAAAATGGCCTCCTTAGCAGTAGTCTCATGCTACTACTGCTAGTGTTGATGTTTCCATTCTGATTAGAGGGTTCAGAGTGTGAAGAAGGTGGGGGGATGGGTGTTCTGATGGGGGGAGTGAGAGTATGATTGGGAGGTGGGGTTCTGGTTGAGGGTGTAGGAGTGTGATTGGGAGAGCTGATGGACAGCATCAATGCCCCTTTAAGCTCCGTCTTGGGAATACTGAACTGTGGTTTGGGGGTCTGGTGATCCTGGGACACTGGAATGACACTGCGAGGTGGCTCTCAAGCAGAGTTATTCATTTATCACAGGAATCAGCAACCTGTGATACAGAGATACCGCAGGTTGTTGACTCCCATGGTAAATCAAGGTGCACTAAAAACCCGCCTTTAGACGGTCGCACAATATAAACTCCTAAACACAATCTAAATGCCTAATGGACATCTAAAATGGAATCGCATTTCTAAAGCAAGTATCCTAACCATTCCCCTTTTATTTACTTATTAGTATTTATAAAAGTAATATCAATTCAGTGTGGCTTACATATAAAAGGAGTAACATTATAAGTAAAATAGAATCAAGAAAAAGTGAACAGTTGTTTGATGCATTTAGAGCATTTTGTAACAGATACATTATTATAAGAACTGTATTTCATTTTTAGAGCGTTAATTGGCATCCTGTGATAGAAACTTTTTGAATAAAAAGGCTTTTAAAGATTTCCAGAATAGTAGGTAATTATTTATATGTCTTATTCCCTCCGGGAGTGTATTTCACCATTTTGTGGCTAGGTAAGGGAAACCGCTAGTGAGAGCTGATTTGCAATTGGGGAAATGGAACATTTATTTATTTATTGCATTTGTATCCCACATTTTCCCACCTTTTTGCGGGCTCAGTGTGGCTTACAATACATAAGTACATAAGTACATAAGTAGTGCCATACTGGGAAAGACCAAAGGTCCATCTAGCCCAGCATCCTGTCACCGACAGTGGCCAATCCAGGTCAAGGGCACCTGGCACGCTCCCCAAACGTAAAAACATTCCAGACAAGTTATACCTAAAAATGCGGAATTTTTCCAAGTCCATTTAATAGCGGTCTATGGACTTGTCCTTTAGGAATCTATCTAACCCCTTTTTAAACTCCGTCAAGCTAACCGCCCGTACCACGTTCTCCGGCAACGAATTCCAGAGTCTAATTACACGTTGGGTGAAGAAAAATTTTCTCCGATTCGTTTTAAATTTACCACACTGTAGCTTCAACTCATGCCCTCTAGTCCTAGTATTTTTGGATAGCGTGAACAGTCGCTTCACATCCACCCGATCCATTCCACTCATTATTTTATACACTTCTATCATATCTCCCCTCAGCCGTCTCTTCTCCAAGCTGAAAAGCCCTAGCCTTCTCAGCCTCTCTTCATAGGAAAGTCGTCCCATCCCCACTATCATTTTCGTCGCCCTTCGCTGTACCTTTTCCAATTCTACTATATCTTTTTTGAGATACGGAGACCAGTACTGAACACAATACTCCAGGTGCGGTCGCACCATGGAGCGATACAACGGCATTATAACATCCGCACACCTGGACTCCATACCCTTCCTAATAACACCCAACATTCTATTTGCTTTCCTAGCCGCAGCAGCACACTGAGCAGAAGGTTTCAGCGTATCATCGACGACGACACCCAGATCCCTTTCTTGATCCGTAACTCCTAACGCGGAACCTTGCAAGACGTAGCTATAATTCGGGTTCCTCTTACCCACATGCATCACTTTGCACTTGTCAACATTGAACTTCATCTGCCACTTGCACGCCCATTCTCCCAGTCTCGCAAGGTCCTCCTGTAATCGTTCACATTCCTCCTGCGACTTGACGACCCTGAATAATTATGTGTCATCGGCGAATTTAATTACCTCACTAGTTATTCCCATCTCTAGGTCATTTATAAATACATTAAAAAGCAACGGACCCAGCACAGACCCCTGCGGGACCCCACTAACTACCCTCCTCCACTGAGAATACTGGCCACGCAATCCTACTCTCTGCTTCCTATCTTTCAACCAGTTCTTAATCCATAATAATACCCTACCTCCGATTCCATGACTCTGCAATTTCTTCAGGAGTCTTTCGTGCGGCACTTTGTCAAACGCCTTCTGAAAATCCAGATATACAATATCAACCGGCTCCCCATTGTCCACATGTTTGCTTACCCCCTCAAAAAAATGCATTAGATTGGTGAGGCAAGACTTCCCTTCACTAAATCCGTGCTGACTTTGTCTCATCAGTCCATGTTTTTGTATATGCTCTGCAATTTTATTCTTAATAATAGCCTCTACCATCTTGCCCGGCACCGACGTCAGACTCACCGGTCTATAATTTCCCGGATCTCCTCTGGAACCCTTCTTAAAAATCGGAGTAACATTGGCTACCCTCCAGTCTTCCGGTACTACACTCGATTTTAGGGACAGATTGCATATTTCTAACAGTAGCTCCACAAGTTCATTTTTTAGTTCTATTAATACTCTGGGATGAATACCATCAGGTCCCGGTGATTTACTACTCTTCAGCTTGCTGAACTGACCCATTACATCCTCCAAGGTTACAGAGAATTTGTTTAGTTTCTCCGACTCCCCCGCTTCAAATATTCTTTCCGGCACCGGTGTCCCCCCCAAATCCTCCTCGGTGAAGACCGAAGCAAAGAATTCATTTAATTTCTCCGCTAAGATATGAATAATAGAAATACATTTGTTACAACTTGGTTATGGATTACATTGTGCAGAGTTGTGCGAGACATTCGAATATCATTAGGAATATAGCAATGGGACATCAACATAGAAACATTGGAAGGAGACAATGGGAAGCTAAAAGGGCAGTGTTAGACACAAAGACATATGGAGGGGCATAATTGAATGAAAACGTCTATCTCCATGGGCGTTTATCTCCGAGAACGGGTCCGTGAAGGGGCGGACCGAACCGTATTTTCGAAAATAATAGACGTCCATGTTTTATTCGACAATTTGTGAGCTGGGCGTTTTTGTTTTTCAGTGATAATGGAAAATGAAAGCGCCCAGCTCAAAAATGAATAAATCCAAGGCATTTGTTCGTGGGAGGGGCCAGGAGTCGTAGTGCACTGGTCCCCCTCACATGCCAGGACACCAACCGGGCACCCTAGGGGGCACTTTTACAAAAACAAAAAAAAAGGTAAAAGAGCTCCCAGGTGCATAGCACCCTTCCCTTGTGTGTTGAGCCCCCCAAATCCCCCTCAAAACCCACTGCCCACAAGTCTACACCATTACTATAGCCCTAAGGGGTGAAGGGGGGCACCTACATGTGGGTACAGTGGGTTTGGGGGAGTTGGATGACTAAGCATTAAGCAGCACAATTGTAACAGGTGGGGGGGGGGATGGGCCTGGGTCCACCTGCCTGAAGTCCACTGCACCCCCAGCAACTGCTCCAGGGACCTGCATACTGCTGCCAGGGAGGTGGGTATGACATTTGAGGGTGAAAATAAAAAGTTGTGAAACATCATTTTTTTGTGGTGGGAGGGGGTTAGTGACCACTGGGGGAGTCAGGGGAGGTCATCCCCGATTTCCTCTGGGGGTTATCTGGTCATTTAGGTCACTTTTTGGGGCCTTATTCGTGAAACAACAGGGTCCAGGAAAAGTGCCCTAAATTCTTGCTACAAACGCATACTTTTTTTCCATTATCGGCGAAAGGCGCCCATCTCTCCTCGGCCGATAACCACGCCCCCAGTTCCACCTTCGCCACGCCTCCGACATGCCCCCGTCAACTTTGTACGCTTCCGCGATGGAGTGCAGTTGAAAACGTCCAAAATCGGCTTTCCATTATACCGATTTATTCGTTTTTGTGAAATAAACGTCTATCTCCCGATTTGGGTCGAAATCTAGGCGTTTTTCTCTTTCAATTATAAGGTGGATGGTGTACATAGTTCCGTGAATAAATGTATGATTGACTGGATTACGGGATGAGGGATCAGAAGTGGATGTATGTTGCATTGATGAACAGTGAGTATGAGAAAGTCTCTGGTGCCTGGTTTGGCATTTCTTGTAAGAAGGTCTATCAATTTACGCACGTGGTACTGGTGCCATCCCATATAATACTTTGAATACAAAAATACAAATTTTAAAAAACAGCTCTGACTTTTATTGGGAGCCAGTACAGTCTTATCAATAGTGGAGATGCCCATTCAAATTTAGCAACTTTATAAATCAGCCATGCAGCTGTGTTCAGAATTGTTTGCAGTTTCTTAATTAACAATTCTTTGCTGCCGGCAATTAGTGTTTGGACCAGGGATCTGAAGGTTTCAGTAGGGAAAAATGTTCTTTTTCTCTTCAATTTCTGCAATGATCTGAAAATCTTCACAGTTACAGTGTTTACCTGCGCTTCTAGAGTTAATATTAATCAATTATAACTCCTACAATCTTCAAGTTGGTTTCGAGTGAATAAGTAGTCTGGTTAATTGTGAAGCTGGTTTCTGATACAGGACTGAAAGGATTCAATAAGATCAGAAATGTAGTTTTATCTTTATTTAATTTGAGTCTAAAAATGGAGGATCATTCTTCCAATAAATTTAGATATGTTTGTTAATGTGTAAAATATTAATTTGATCATGAAATGGGATATAGATGATGACATCATTGGCATATATGAATGACTTAAACCCCAAGCCTTCTAATTTTCTCCCTAGTGGTTCCATCATAATGTTGAATAGGATAGGTGAACTAGGGGTTGCAAGCGACGTGACATCATACCATTTTTGCAAAACTTTCATTGGCTACCAGTACAATACAGGGCTAAACTTAAAACTCTATGTCTGATCTTCAAGGCCCTGAAAGGAAATGACCCTGAGTATCTGAAGAATAGGATGATCCTCCACACACCACCAACGACACTAAGGTCCTCCCAAGGACTTTCACTAACCACACCCTCTCCAAAAGACATTACACGATGTGATATCCGCAAGCGAGCCTTCTCTGGAGTAGCCCCCACACTCTGGAATGCACTGCCTGAAAGGCTCCGCTTAACACAAGACTATCTCTACTTCAGGAAGCAGGTGAAGGCTTGGCTCTTCAACCAGGCCTTTAATGGAAGAAGTAACTAACTTGTTAGTCTCACTCACACACACAAGGAGTGACTCGGGCTGCACATACCACAGTGGGAAATGTTTATCCACTCCTACTCTAGCTGAGATAATATTTAACCATCACTCTGACTTCATGTGCAACTTTCTTCAAATCACTTTCTAACTTTCTAACTCTTCCTACTTTCTTACCCATCTATATGTTACAACTTTGCCTTACCCTTCACTATCAATTATAATGTTCTATTACGTATTGTGTTGACATTGTAAGTAGTATACTATGCCATACTTTGTATTGTTAGTTGAATGTAACTTTGGCATATGTCCAGTGTACAATGTGATGAGGAATGCTTTTATAGGAGAGGTTAGATCTCTGATGTTGATGGCAGGGTAAAATTGAAGTCTACAGTGATGTGGCGGGGCATAATCGAATGGGGCGCCCAAGTTTTCCTGAGGACATCCTCGCAGCATGTCCTGGCGAAGGGGCGGGGAAACTCATATTATTGAAACAAGATGGGCATCCATCTTTCATTTCGATAATACGGTCAGGGACGCCCAAACCTCAACATTTAGGTCGACCTTACAGATGGTTGTCCTTAGAGATGGTCGTCCCCAGTTTTTGGCGATAATGGAAACTGAGGACGCCCATCTCAGAAACGACCAAATCCAAGTCCTTTGGTCATGGGAGGAGCCAGCATTCTTAGTGCACTGGTCCCCCTCACATGCCAGGACACCAACCGAGCACCCTAGGGGGCACTGCAGTGGACTTCAGAAATTGCTCCCAGGTGCATAGCTCCCTTACCTTGGGTGCTGAGCCCCCCCCAACCCCCCAAAAAACCAACTCCCCACAACTGTACAACACTACCATAGCCCTAAGTGGTGTACATGTGGGTACAGTGGGTTTGTGGTGGGTTTTGGAAGGCTCACATTTACCACCACAAGTGTAACAGATGGGGGGAATGGGCCTGGGTCCGCCTGCCTGAAGTGCACTGCATCCACTAAAACTGCTCCAGGGACCTGCATACTGCTGTCAGGTAGCTGGATATGACATTTGAGGCTGGCATAGAGGCTGGCAAAAACTATTTTTAAAGTTTTTTTTTAGGGTGGCCCTTAATGAATCAGATTATAATTTAATAAATAAGAATTAAATGAGAAATAATTAGGAGGAAAAAGGAAAATGTATGCAAGCGTTATTCTCAGATGGCTGTACTGTACATAAATATCTTATACATTTGGATTTAACTTATTGTAAAGGCGACCAGATTTTATGTATGTGATTAAACCCTGCCCTTCCCAATTTTCAAAAAGAAACAGCACAAGTAGTTTTGCTTTGAAAATTTTTGTGATGTTACATGGGTTAAAACTGTCTGCCTTGTTTGCAGCTAAGAGCACTGCATTGCCTTCAGAGTGATTTCAAAAGAAAAAAAATTAAAAACTAAAAATTAAAAATAAGAACAGTAAAGTAAAATTACAAAGCACAGGAAGGACATCGACAAGGATACTTCCCCGCTTCTGACGCTTATCCTTGGTCAGATTATGTTTCTGGCCTTGTGTCTTTCGCTGCTGTTTTCCTGTTAATTCCAAGAGTAGATGGAATATATTCCACTCATTCTTTTGTTGAAACTCAAACTTTCTGCCCGTCTTTCTCTGTTTGTCTCTGTTCAGACCTATATCTTCCTGATTTAAGGGGCCGATGCTCAAAGTTCTAGTGCTAAAGCCAACATCGCAGACCCCATAGCGCAAGAACAGTGGAGAAACGTAACTCTCCAAAGCTCAAAGCAAATGATATTCAAATTATATAGACGCTATGAAACCGAAAGCAAGGGGGAGGAACGTGCCTGGCGCATGCACACGAGAGTTTCACAGTAAGAACAGGCAAGACCAGAAATGAAAACACATATCGGTGCCATTCTTCTGCGCCTTTGAATATATGTGTATCAAAAATTGTTTTCACTTGAAAGGCTCACGTTTATTTATTTTATTTATTTATTAGGATTTATTTACCGCCATTTTGAAGGAATTCACTCAAGGCGGTGTACAGCAAGAATAATTCAAACATAAGCAATAGACAATTACAGCAGTAAAAATATTCAAATAACAATACAAACTATGGCATAGTATACTACTTACAATGTCAACACAGTACATAATAAAACATTTTAATAGCGTAGGGTATAAGCAAAGATGGAACATACAGATAGGTAAGAGAGTAAGAGGAGTTAGAAAATAAGGTGACTAATTTAAGAAACTTGCACATGAGGTCAGAGAGAAGATTACATTTATTTATTTATTTGGATATTGCTGTAGCTTTTTTCAGTAGTAGCTCAAGGTGAGATACATTCAGGTACACTGGGTATTTCTCTGTCCCTGGAGGGCTCACAATCTAATGTTATCTCAGCTAGGGTAGGAGTAGATAAACATGTTCTGTTGCAGTATGTGCAGCCCGAGTAGAGTTACCATATTTGTCCCCCCCCAAAAGACACATACCCTGCCCCCTGCCATGCCCCTGCCCTGCCCTGCCCCCACCACACCCCACCCTACCCCCTGTCACATACCACCCTACCCCTTTCACACTCCCACCACGCCCCGTCACACCCCCTAAGGGTGTCCTATCCTACCCTTCCCTTACCTTACTGTACTGCCCTGGTGGTCTTGTGACTTCTTCGGGGCAGGAAAGAGCCCCCTCTTTCCTGCCCGGAATAGCTGCAGACTGCCTTGCTCCCTCCCATATTGCTGCATGCCAAGTCCACGGAAGCCCTACTGTGGTTTGGTAAAAGGGCCTCAATGACACATAGGGGCCCCTTTACTAAGCCGCATAAGCGTCTATGTGTGCCCAACACGTGCCAAAATTTATTTATTTTTTTATTTACAGCATTTATATCCCACAATTTCCCACCCATGGGCAGGACCAATGTGGCTTACAACGATCTACATAAAAACAGAGCATGTCAGGGGTCAAACAATTAATGTCCTAGAAGTATAATGGGAAAAAGGCAAAGCGAGGTACAGTAAAAGAGAGAAAGCAGCGGTGAGTCATGTGACACCAGGGTAAGACAGATCAGAAGGTAGAGATGCCTGGCGGGAGTGATGCATACGCTTTGCCAAATAGAAAGGTCTTGAGGCGCTTTTTGAAAGTAGGGTGATCAGTAGTAAGTTTCACCAGTTTAGGCAGTTCAGTCCAGAGATGAGCGCTAGAGTAGGAGAAAGTTGATGCATAGGTGCTTTTGTATTTAAGTCCATTATATACTGGGTAATGGAGGTTTAAGTACGTTCGTGAGGATCTGTGGGAGTTCCTTGGTGGCAAGTTGATTAGGGTGTCCATGTATGCAGGGGCTTCACCACAGATGATTTTATGCACCAGAGCGCAAATTTTAAAGTGACTGAGTTACTGCTCAAATACCACGTGGCTGTTGACGTAATTTCATTTTTGACATGCGTCCGATACGCACGTCTGCAAAATCATTTTTAGTTTTGGACGTGAGTATTGGGTGCGCGACAAGTGGCATTTGACATGCGTAGGTCATTACCGCCCGGTTACCGCGTGAGACTTTACCGCTAGGTCAATGGCTGGTGGTAAGGTCCCAGACCCAAAATGGACTCGTGGCAATTTTCATTTTGCTTGCACGTCCATTTTCGGCAAAAATTTAAATAGGCATTTTTTTTTGCAGGTGCGCTGAAAAATGATTCTGCATGCACCCAAAACACATGTCTACACTACCACAGGCCATGTTTCAGCGCAATTAATAGTGTCTGATGAATGTAAGTGGTGTCCAGCTCTAGGTGCCACCTTAATGAGTTGTGCCCAATGTTTATAACCTACCAAATTACCATGGGCCAAGTTGGGGTACAATGAAATATTATTATTACATTACATTTGTACCCCGCACTTACCCAGTCAAAGCAGGCTCAATGCGGCTTACATAGTAATAGGGATTACAGGATATTGATAAGAAAATAAAAGTTAAATGTAACAGAATAACAAAAGTGATAGGTAGGTAAAGAAGGAGAGGGGTAAAGGAATAGGAGAGCTGTAGGCAAGGGTGGAAGAGGCAGGAGAGGGATGGGTACAGGATAAGCAAATGGAACTTTGCTTGGAAAGATAGCCAAGCTCATTATACCGTTGTCTTCTAGATATGTGATGGGTAGTAGGATTAGTAGAATTAGTTTGGGTCATTAGGATAGATAGCCACTGATTGATCAGATATTTCTTGGGAGGGCATTCCAGAGTTGGCTACCTAAGAAGGTGAAACTGGATCCAAAATAGGTTTTATATCTGAGTCCTTTGCAATTGGGGTAATGCAGATTTAGGTAAGTGCGTGAAGTTACAGACATGTTTCTGGTGGGAAGGTCAATCAGATTAAATATATAGCTCGGAGATTCACCATGGATGATCTTATAGATTAATGTATGGACCTTGAAGTTGATACGTTCTCTGATAGGGAGCCAGGGAAGTTTTATGCGAAGAGGTGTTGCGCATTCAAATCGAGATTTGCCAAAAATAAGTCTTGCTGCTGTATTTTGGACAGTTTGAAGTTTCTTCAGGATGTGGGTCTTGCAGCCTAAGAAAATACTATTACAGTAGTCCACGTGGGTGATTACCGTGGATTGTAGGTGCATTGTTTTAGAATTACCTTTGATGTGTGCATAGGCATTGTTTAGGATGTAATTTGGCATGGCAGAGTGGAAGTGGTATTGACTCTGATTTATCCAGCTGTAAATGGGGAGGTTCCTCTCCCACTAGCTGCTGCTTTAAGGGTTTTATTGTCCTCCTGGGCCATGAAGATCTGCTGACAAAATGTTTCTAAAAGATCCTACTTACAAACAGATTAGTTCTTGGGATGATATCAGATCAAAGATGTTTTCTATAGAAGGCGCACATTTGTGGAATGGTCTTCCTGATGATCTACGTAAGATTAAGAGCTAAGGAAAATGCTTAGTCGTATTTTTTTCTCCCAGGCTTTTTGTTAGAATATGATTTAAATCTTATAGACTGGTTTTAATATTGTGGTCTGTTCTATTGTGAAAGTTTTTCTGTAAATCGCCTAGAACCTAGGGTAATGTGGTCTATAAATTGTGTTATAAATAAATGAACACATATTAAATAAAATACATGTGTATATGTATAGAGCATATGCTGCACGTTTTCCAGTATGAGCACAAAGAATTCAGAAAATTCTTTTCTGTATATATTTATTGATTAACCTGTGAAAACGCAATTGGTCAACTCTCTTCTGGCAACCGGTGCTTAATCTGCAGAATGTCACAAGAGCTATTCCAAATGACTCGACGATTTGCATCTTCATTTATATGCATGTTATCAAACCATGAAGATGGAGAAATGAGCCCAGGATTGGAGAGTTAGCAGAGAATGCAATTAACCAAGGAAATGTGTGATGCATTTACTTAATGAAGAATAGCACTTAACATTATTACTGTCCTATTCATCTGCCCAACCGGAGCCATTAATTGATACAAGATGATAGTAATAAGACCTTTGGCACTTGCAAACCTAGCTAATATCTACTCATTAATAGCTGTACTTACAGAAATGCAAATCTAGAGCTACAGAATTGCCAACATCTTGAAGATGGTACTTTAAAATTAGGATCTTGCATATTCCCCCCGATTCTATATATGGCTCCTAAATTTTCATGCCAGAATTTGGGTGTACTCCTGAGATACACATGCAAATGAATTAGCTAACGAGCCAATTATCATCAATAATTGAGTGCTAACAACCTACAATTGAAGTTAATTAGCACTCATTAAAATTTGCTTCCCCTTCTGGCTGTGCGCTATTCTATAAGGCATGGCGCCTAACTCTCCTAGCGTATAACTCAACAAGGGGCGTAGCCATGGAAGTGTTAGAGGTGTTCCGGAAAGTTGCATGCGTAGTTACAGAACACTACTTCAGCGCACCAAACTTGAGTGCCAGCATTTTCACCATGTTTTAGTAGGTGTAAGTCTGGCACCCAAAGTTAGGCGTGGGAATTGGCACTTTTATAAAATTGCACTCGGCACCAATTTTTTTCTGGTATCGGATTTTGAGCACCATTTACAGAATTCCTCTCATTCCATAATGGGGTGCCCACATTTATGCACCATTCATATGCATAAATGCACAGAATACCAGTGCTTTCTGCAGAGCTAAGAAGTGTGATCACGTTACACCACTCTTTATCCATCTTCATTGGCTTCCTATCAGTTTCAAAATTCTCGTTCTGACATGCAAAGCTTATCATCTGGGTAAGCATTTTTATCTATCTTCTCTGACCATTCCTTATACCCTGGCGTGTGCTTTCCATTCCTTAGATTCAAATTGTCTAGTCCTACTCAGTCCAAAATAGCATGTTATGACTCTACTAGTCACTCAACCTTCTCCTTCATCTCTCCCAAACTCTGGAATGACCTTCCTACCTTTGTCCACAATGAACTTTCCTACCCCAGATTCAAGACTTTACTTAAGACTTATGTTTTCACTCTTGCTTTCAATTCCCAAGCTGGGGAAATACCGGTTGTGTGACCGGTCACTCTGTTTATATGTTTTATGCTAATTCTCTTATGAGTGCTTCTGTTTGCCTGCTGTCTTCTTTCCTATCCTGATTATAGCATTCTTTTCAGTTTAATGTCTTTTTAGCTCATATAAGAAACAAAAAGTGGGGAGGATAGGCCTCACGAAAAACAAAAGCAATGGAAACAAAAAAGTGAGGACAAGTTGTGGAGGAAATCCAAAGATTATAACTTTATTGGTGATCAAATAACGACCCGACACAGCTGTGTTTCGGCATCAAAACCTGCATCAGGGGTCAAATAAATCTTCTTGGGTTGTCACTTCATAAAAAAACAAAGAAAATATAGCATAGGAACTTCCTTAAAACGCAAGAATTGTGAGTGGAGGAGTGGCCTAGTGGTTAGGGTGGTGGACTTTGGTCCTGGGGAACTGAGCTCAATTCCCGGCACAGGCAGCTCCTTGTGACTCTGGGCAAGTCACTTAACCCTCTGTTGCCTGCTGCATTGAGCCTGCCATGAGTGGGAAAGCACAGGGTACAAATGTAACAAAAAATAAAATAAGTCAACTATGGAGCGCCTGTGTGGCAATACACAGAAATGACATCAATAGTACCTCATACTGACCACTGATAGCTTCTGGTCAGTATGAGGTCCTTTTACTAAGCCATGGTAGGGACTAGCGCATACCTATCATGTGCCAAGAAATCACTGCCATAGTGTGTCGAGCAACGCATGCTACTCCCACACTAAAAAATAGATTTTATTTTCTAGCACAGTCGGTGTGGCTATGGGTAGAGGGCAGGTGTGCCCTGTGCTAATCGGGTATCATGGGTGCATTGCCACACACTGCCCGATTAGCATGGGAGTAGCGCAGGGGCCTTTACTGCCTTCTAAATAAGTGGTAGTAAGGGTTCCCACAGTAATGGCTGTGCGCTAATTAGGAAATTAGCATGTGGCCATTACAGGGACATATACAAATATGGCCTTTTTTCCACCATGCTGAAAGTGGTTGCAGTGCGCGGTAAACCCACATGCTACAAACAGCAACTGGCCACTTTTCAGTGGGGCTTAGTAAAAGGTCTCTATATGTGGTATAAAAGGTTTTAATAAATAATTAAGTGTGCACTTACCTGCATAACTGACAGCAAAGCAACTAAGCGCTAGTCTATAATTTATTTCTATATATATTGCATTTGTACCCCACATTTCCCCACCTATTTGCAGGCTCAATGTGGCTTACATATTACCATCAAAGGCGTTTGTCCAGTACGCATAATGGCACGCATAAGTCGTATAGGGGTAAATTCTATATAGGCTGCTAAGAATTAACTACCAAAAAAAGGTGCTAAGCTTGTATTCTATAAATGCAGAGTTGTGCACTGTGAGGCCCTTTTACTAAATGGTCGCTGCACGGCAACACGGAACTACCATCAGCCCTTGCGGCTGCCGGCGGTAGTTCCACCTTTAGGGTGCGCCATTTCCGGCGCTATGGAAAATAATTCCATAATTTCTAGCACAGCACTAATCCAGCAGTACTGCTGGGTTACAGTGGGAGCCCTTACTGCCACCTCAGTGGGTGACAGTAAGTGCTCCCTCCGCATGGCCACACGATAAGAATAATCTTACCACACAGCCATGTGTTTTTTAGGGACTTTTTACCCACTGTGGTAAAAAGGGCCCTGTCATGCGGCAAAAACGGCAGCTGCCGCTACCGCAGAGCCCTTTTCACCGCAGCTTGGTAAATGGACTCCTAAACCTGTTACAGAATACTGGTATAAGTCTGCAACACTGTTCCGTCTAAGCTGAATGGGAGTCCTCCAACTGCATTGCTACCAGTAGAGGGCGGTGTTTCACTGTTTTGTTTTCAGTCGCTAGGAATAGGCAGGTTCCCTGGAATCCTGCAGAACTCTCCTGCCCTTTACTATTGAAAATGACATAAATGGTGGTGGCTAAATGTGTCAGTTATGCATTTACTCTATAAAGTGAATTTGCGCGTGAGATAAGTTAGACGCTATTTATAGAATGAGGCGCAAGTCTGTAACGTGTTGAACTGCAAATTAGCACCAATTGGTGTTTTAACAGCAATCATTTACATTTATCATCAAATATTTGTCAATTAAGTGCCAATTTGTTAATTATATTATGCGTGCATCTGGCCCTATTCTATGACTGCATGCCCAATCATGTGCCTAACTTTCAGCACCGTTTATAGAATTTGGGAGGAAGAAATTGTTACCTGCAGCACGTCTCTATCTTTGCAGGAACCGCAAAGAAATGACTCAGCCTCAAGCAACAGACTTGATGAACCTGAAGTCTCTTCTCAGCCAAATTAATTATGCATGTCTGTAACAGGACTGCACTCCTAGCATTTTACATGCTTGGAAAAAGAAAAGTACGGTGAGCAGTGACAGCTGATGAGCTATTAAACTGGTTAGCAGATAGGTCCCCTTTCCCAGGAATCCTTCCCCAGCAGGGATCCTCTCAGTCCCAGAGTGCATGAACAGAAATCAGATGAATTCAGACAAGTGGCACATAGAGAGAAAACCATGAGGCATTACCAAGGCTTAAGCAGCTACCTGGTGGATATGCAGAGGTGCTGAGGATTCTCCAATTCAATTCAGTTCTTGTATACCGCTAATATCCCCTTTCCAGGGTTCAATTCTAGGCGAGACAAAAGCAGATGGTGTTAGCGTGAGGTATAAGAAACATTAGAGACCATTGGTGTAATGCATGAGACTAAAAACATTAAAGGAAAGGATAATGGATGATACTAGGAAGTAGAAGTCATGATGGATTGTTACGAAGCAGTCTTTGGGAAGAGAACGTTTTTAGCCTCTTCCTGAAGCTGAGGCGACTGTTTTCTGTCCTAATGGGAATAGGTAGAGAGTTCCATATTTTGACTCCAAGTACGGGGAATAGGAGCTGAAAATCTTCTGACTTTGAATTGTCTTTTGAAATGGTGATGCTAGAATCCAACTCACGAGAGCATGGAGGTCCCAGGGCCGGGACTAGCTGTGCATTCCTTCATTATAAGTGACTCTAGGTATAGAATATTCTTCCAGAAGAGGCACAGCTGGAAAGAGATTTTAAACAATTTAGAAAGAAGTTTAAGACATTTCTTTCGTGCCTAATTTACACAGTATAAAGTAATCTTTAGATTGTAAGCTCCTTGAGCAGGGACTGTCCTTCTATGTTAAATTGTACAGCGCTGCGTAACCCTAGTAGCGCTTTAGAAATGTCAAGTAGTAGTAGTAGTAATATTCAACCGGCAGTGGTCGGCCTTTTGTTAAA
Organism: Microcaecilia unicolor; assembly: GCF_901765095.1. NCBI lineage: Eukaryota > Metazoa > Chordata > Amphibia > Gymnophiona > Siphonopidae > Microcaecilia > Microcaecilia unicolor. The sequence continues at coordinate 180,383,638 of NC_044041.1, read as the reverse complement.
CACTGGCCACACACAGCTGGATTATGCCTGGAAATTTGGTGCCAGCATCTATCTGGGTACTGGCACTTAATATCCAGGTACAAGGCAGCTGTCAGCAGTTACCCAGGTACTGCCAATATCCACACCTCTTTTGGAGTTGCATGCCATTGAAATTTGGCACTAGCTGTCAGGTATTTAAAGTGATTTAAATGACCCAGTGAGACTCCTGGAGGTTTAAATCGCTTGCCCATGGCGAACCATGAATATTCAGCGGCACCTCCATGGTGTAACACACCTCAAATACTGTGTGCAGTTCTGCTCACCGCATCTCAAAAAAGATATAGCAGAATTAGAAAAGCTACAGAGAAGAGTGACAAAAATGATAAAGGGGATGGAATGAGTTCCCTAGGAGGAAAGGCTAAAGCAGCTAGGGATCTTCAGCTTAGAGAAGAGACGGCTGAGGGGAGATATGATAGAGGTCTATAAAATACTGAGTAGAGTGGAACGGGTAGATGTGAATCGTTTGTTTACTATTTCCAAAAATGCTAGGACTAGGGGGCACACAATGAAGCTACTAAGTAGTAAATTTAAAACGAATCGGAGAAAACATTTCTTCACTCAACGAGTAATTAAACTCTGGAATTTGTTGCCAGAGAATGTGGTAAAAAAGCAGTTAGTTTAGCAGGGTTTTAAAAAAAGGTTTGGATAATTTCCTAAAAGAAAAGTGAATAAGCCATTATTAAGATGGACTCGGGAAAATCTACTGCATATTCTAGGATAAGCAGCATAAAATCTGCTTTACTGGTTTTGGATCTTGCCAGGTACTTGTGACCCGGATTGGCTACTGTTGGGAACAGGATAAGGGGCTTGATGGGCCTTCGATCTGTCCCAGTATGGCAACGCTTTTGTTCTTATGTTCTTAATCAGTTACTGCTGCTGAATATTTGTGGTTAGCACCTGGGCCAAGATATGCCAACACCCACATGTTTGTGGTTAAGGGCCGAGATTAGCAGTGTAATTTTTATTAATATAATAAATAAATGATATGCAGCGAAGAAGCAAGGATCTTGTGCCCCTGTGTAGCTTTGGAGAAGGTATGGTTTATATTTAAATAGTAAACTGAGTACAACATCGCTGATGGAAATCAGTTAAAATGTATAATAGTTGCCCTATTGGATGCTCAGATTGTGCAGTGTTCTGTGGAAGAAACCTTTAAAGATTCCTATCAAGTATTTTGCTTGCAGAAATGAATAAAACTGAGGAAGCAGTGTACCAAACAAAGACCAGGAAATGAAAGGAAGCAGTAGTTCCTATGTGTAAAAAATCCAATCAAATGTTTACTGTATTAATAACCTTTCCTTGATTTTTTTTTAAATTTTGTTCTCCTCCCAGTTGGGGGACCATGAGATTTTCTTTGTGTTATGTGATTTATTTCTGTGGAAATTTGGAGGTGCTTTTACTAAGCCGTGTAAGCGTCTACGCTTGCCCAATGCACGCCAAAATGGAGTTACCGCCCGACTACTGTGTGGCTCTTGTGGTAATTTCATTTTCGGCGCGCGTCCGATATGTGTGGCTGAAAAATATTTTTTATTTTCGGTCGTGCGTAGGTCATTACCACCCGGATTCTTTACCACTAGGTCAATGGCTGGCGGTAAGGTCTCAGACCCAAAATGGTAATTGCAAAGGCTGTATGATAACTATTGGGACATATCCAACATTCCTCTTCCAGTTTCCACAAGACAAGTTCCTTACTGGGTGTTAATGTCAGATGCGATTAGCGCAGATGCACCTGGACATGTTTTTGGCATGTATTACAACAGAAGATATATTCATTTGTGATTGTTATTTTCACAACACAGTACTTTTAAGTGGCTCCTGAGGCAGACACATAAGTACATATAAGTATTGCCATATTGGGAAAGATCAAAGGTCCATCAAGCCCAGCATCCTATTTTCAACAGTGGCCAATCCAGGTCACAAATACCTGGCAAGATCCCAAAAAAGTACAAAACATTTTATACTGCTTATCCCAGAAATAGTGGATTTTCCCCAAGTCCATTTAATAACAGTCTATGGACTTTTCCTTTAGGAAGCCGTCTAAACCTTTTTAAAACTCTGCTAAGCTAACCGCCTTTACCACATTCTCTGGCAACGAATTCCAGAGTTTAATACACGTTGAGTGAAGAAATATTTTCTCCGATTCATTTTAAATTTACTACATTGTAGCTTCATCACATGCCCCCTAGTCCTAGTATTTTTGGAAAGCGTGAACAGAAGCTACCCATTCAACTCCACTCATTATTTTATAGACCTCTATCTTATCTCCCCTCAGCCGCCTTTTCTCCAAGCTGAAGAGCCCTAGCCGCTTTAGCCTTTCCTCATAGGGAAGTTGTCCCATCCCCTTTATGATTTTCGTTGCCCTTCTATGCACCTTTTCTAATTCCACTATATCTTTTTTGAGATGCAGCGACCAGAATTGGACACAATATTCGAGGTGCAGTCGCACCATGGAGCGATACAAAGGCATTATAACATCCTCATTTTTGTTTTCCATTCCTTTCCTAATAATACCTAACATTCTATTTGCTTTCTTAGCCGCAGCAGCACACTGAGCAAAAGGTTTCAACGTATCATCAACGACGACACCTAGATTCCTTTCTTGGTCCGTGACTCCTAACGTGCCGAAACATGGTACCATGTCATGTCATCAATAAAAGGTTTGATTTCATATTTGGTGTTCCTTGATCTGTGTTTGAAGTGCCTTGATCCTATTCCAAAGGAGCCATCTGCATTTTCATTTGTCACCCTCTAGAAATGCAGTGCATAAGAATTAACCTTTCGCAACATTGGCATATTTTTGAAGATTTCACTGCCAGTTTTTATTTCCCATTCATATAAGTAATCTTTTGGAATCACCAAGATCTGTGGGGCGAAATCATGATCTTCTTGGTGAATAAAGCCCATTTTGGTCTGTGTTTGAAGTGCCTGGATCCATTTCACACTCCTGCTCCCTCCTGCGTACTTCCCAGTGGGATTCTGATGTTCTTTTGACATCTGTGGTTTGTCTGCATCTAGGCTTACAAGATATCCACAGTGAATATGTATTAGATACATTTGCAGGCACTACCTTCATGCATATTTTTTGTGTGTATCCTGAAAAACCTGACAGGCTAAGAGTGTCCCCAGGACTGAGTTGAGAACCTCTGTCTTAGAACATTAGCCTCATATACTGATACAAGATGTTACTGAGTAGAATTACTACATCAGACAACAGAACACTGATCCCAAAGTACACATCTAGTTTCATCCTTAAACCGTATGTAAATAGCTAAATGTTTTTTTGCCAGAGCAGTTAGATAATATGATAAAACGCTTATAGCAGATGGAGAAGAGGGATGTGCATCATTAGCATGCATTTGATTCATCAGTGCACCTTTAAAATTTTACTGTGTGCAAAATTAATTTAATACACGTTAACTTATGAATTAACATGCATAAATTCTATTAATATGCATTAAAAAGTTCTAAATTACATTCATAAATTTTTATTAGCAATAAAGTTTGAAACAAGCTGAAGAAATGTCTGATTATCAGGAAAAATCAGAAAATGACCCGAAATGACCCACAAGGTTTTTCAGTGCACATCCCTAATGGAGAACAATGCAGCATCTGTTGTGATCATCACGCAAAGGCTTTGGCTTTTGTGATGACACTTGGAGGAGACCCTTTGTATCCAAGAATAAGAATTATCTAAAAACTGCCTAACTAGACCCTACATGCTGAAAGGATAGTAACATAGTAGATGATGGCAGAAAAAGACCTGCATGGTCCACCCAGTCTGCCCAACAAGATAAACTCACATGTGCCATTTTTTGTGTATACCTTACCATGATTTGTACCTGTCTTTTTCAGGGCACAGACCATATAAGTCTGCCCAGCACTATCCCCGCCTCCCAACCACCAGCCCCGCCTCCCACCACCGGCTCTGGCACAGACTGTATAAGTCTGCCCAGCACTATCCCCGCCTCCCAACCACCAGCCCCACCTCCCACCACTGGCTCTGGCACAGACCGATAGGAAGGTGCTGTTGTTTTAAAGCAAAAAGGACATGGGAAGGAGCATTTCCGATACGACATCTATATCCAATTTTGAACGTTTTGCTGAAAACGTCCAAAAATCAAATGGCGAACATAGCGATTTTCGAACCAGAAAAACGTCTATCTTTTTGTTTTGAAAATAGCCATTTCCTAGACATTTTGTACTCAGTGCAGTTTTCTTTTGTGACCATTTTTGAAAAAAAAAAAAAAAGTCCAAGGGAAAAATGCACAAAAATAAGCCTTTTGTAGGGAGGGGGCAGCATTCTTAGTAGATTGGCCACACAGGCATCCCAGCAGAGCAGTGGGGTACCCTAGAGGGCGCTGCAGAGGACTTCACATAAAAGGTCCCAGTACACTTCTCACCATTACCCCCTTTGTATTGTATGATGAGCCCTCCAAAACTCACCAAAAACATACTATACCCACCTGTTCACCATTACAGTAGCCCTTATGGTTGCAGGTGTCATCTATATGTGGGTAAGGTTGGTTTGGGGAGGGGCTGACACTTTCCACCGCAAGTGTAACAGTTAGAGTGTATTATGGACAACTCAAGGGACCCTTTTTGGTGCTCTAATAGAAGACCAAAGCAAGGGATCCCTCTACGACAAAGAGTCACAGCAGACAAAAGTACAGGCTGATCAAAGACGAATCCACAACTGGAGATATTGTCCAACAGCCTTTTATTATAGTAGCGCTCTAGAAATGTTAAGTAGTAGTAGTAGTAATGCAAATAGTAACATAGTGACATAGTAGATGACGGCAGAAAAAGACCTGCACGGTCCACCCAGTCTGCCCAACAAGATAAACTCACATGTGTCATTTTTTGTGTATACCTTACCTTGATTTGTACCCATCTTTTTCAGGGCACAGACCGTATAAGTCTGCCCAGCACTATCCCCACCTCCCAACCACCTGCCCTGCCTCCCACCACCAGCTCTGGCACAGACCGCATAAGTCTGCCCAGCACTATCCCCACCTCCCAACCACCAGCCCTACCTCCCACCACCGGCTAAGCTTCTGGGGATCGAAAGGACTCAACAGGGGCCGTGTATCGGCGCATGTAAGCGCCTACATCAGGGGTCAAGTAAATAAGTTCTAGATGGAAGCTCAGGTACACAGCTCTGCGCATATACGAAAGTGTAGAGCGTCAATGAATCTGAGCACTGAACGCAAGTGAACAAACACTTGCAACGACTCACGAGATTTGTTCCTACAGTCATTGCAAGTGTTTGTTCACTTGCGTTCAGTGCTCAGATTCATTGACGCTCTACACTATCGTATATGTGCAGAGCTGTGTACTTGCACCTCCATCTACAACTTATTTACTTGACCCCTGATGTAGGCGCTTACATGCACCGAAACACGGCCCGTGTCGGGTCCTTTATTTGCATTAATAAAAGACTGTTGGACAATATCTCCAGTGGTGGAGTCGTCTTTGGTCAGCCTCTACTTTTGTCTTCTGTTGCTCTAATAGGACTGGCCATAACATCTGAAGTTGTCATAGAGGCTGGTATGTACTGATTCACATCTTTGGAGGGTGGGAGGGGGTCAATGACCACTGGGGGAGTAAAGGAGTCATGTCTTAATCCCAGTGGTGTTCCGTGGTTGCCTGACACCCAGGGCGGATCGCCACTGCTCCCCCCCCCCTGGGTGCAGGGCAACACGGCACCCCCTACCCCACACAGTCCCCACTTGCCTTCCAAGTTCCAGCTCCGTCCACCCCAGCGTGGCGCCCCCCCCCCGACACAGTCCCCACCTGCCAACCAGGTTCCAGCTCCGTCCACCCCAGTGTGGCGCCTCGCATCTGCAGCGCTGCTGTAAAAAGAAGAAAATTGCCTCGTCGTCGGGCCTTCCCTCACTGTGACCCGCCCTCGAGGAAATAGGAAGTTATGTCAGAGGGCGGGACACAATGAGGGAAGGCCCGACGACGAAGCGATTTTCTTCTTTTTACTGCAGCGCTGCAGATGCGAGGTGCCACCCTGGGGTGGACGGAGCTGGAACCTGGTTGGCAGGTGGGGACTGCGTCGGGGGGGGGGGAGGCGGTTCCATGCTGGGGGTGTGTGGATGGACGGAGCAGAGCACCCCCCACACCCGTTGACACCCGAGGTGGACCGCCCCCACCGCCCCGCCCTTGCTACGCCACTGCTTAATCCCTCCATTGGTCATCGGGTCACTTAGGGCACCTTTTTGTGACTTAGTTGTGATTGAAACAGGTCTAGATCAAAATGTCTATCTTTTAACTCTGGACATTTTGCTTTGTTCCATTATGGCAGAAAAATGTCCAGGTTTTGGGAATGCCCAAATCCTGCCTCTAACATGCTCCCCAGCACGCCCCCCCCCCCTGTGATTTGTGTGTACTGTAGACGAACTGCATTGAAAAATTAGTTAAAACTGGGTTTCAAAAATAGCAATTTGGAATGTTTTGGACAAAAGAAAGACCATCTGCCACTTTGTGCTGCTTTTCGGACGTTTTTCCATTTTGAGAATGAACCCCCAAACATTTGTTCTTTTGCTTTTTTTCATTATTTCCAAAATGATATAAAAAAAAGGGAAATGTCATTTTGTTTTATTTCTGTTATGCTAGCTTGTGCTAAAACCGTTTATAGCATCCCTTAAACTGATTTAATGCATAGAGATGATATGATACCTAGCTGAAGAATGAAATGTGTAGAAAATGAAACTAAAGATTTCCCCTCCCCCCCCCATGCACAAACCTAATACCTCTAGTAAAGGGCAATGCTCAAAGAATGAGTGATTCGCCTTTGAATAGTCTGTATATAGTACTGAAAGGTCTTCGTTGAATGGAGAGATGTGTCTCTCTTTAGATTAAAATAAGTCAAAAGATCTGGTTCTACTGCTACTACTACTTATCATTTCTATAGCGCTACTAGACGTACGCGGCGCTGTACACTTGAACATGAAGAGACAGTCCCTGCTCGACAGAGCTTACAATCTAATTAGGACAGACAAACAGGACAAACAAGAGATAAGGGAATATTAAAGTGAGGATGATAAAATAAGGGTTCTGAACAAGTGAATAAGGGTTAGGAGTTAAAAGCAGCATCAAAAAGGAAAAGCATACTACTACTCCTACTAATAGCATTTATATAGCGCTACCAGACACACGCAGCACTGAACATTTGACATAGAGAGACAGTCCCTGCTCAAAGAGCTTACAACCTAGGTAAAACAGACAGACAAGATATTACGGGTAAGGGAATTACAGGCAGTGGCGTACCAAGGAGGGGGCGGTAGGGGCAGCGAAAAAACCCCCGATCCCCTGGCGAAACCCCCCCCGGTGCACGCCACTGGGGGGGGGGGGTGCCGCGCGCCTGTCGGCTCTTCATTTTCATGCTCCCTGTGCCCCGGAACAGGTTACTTCCTGTTCCGGGGCACAGGGAGCATGAAAACTAAGAGCCAGCAGGCACCCCCCCCCCTTGGTACGCCACTGCCTGTTTCGCCAGGGGATCGGGGGTTTTTTTGCCGAGGGAGGGGCGTCGCGCTGTTCCAGGGGGGGCGGGGCACATCGGCGATCCGCCCCGGGTGTCAGCCCCCGTAGGAACGCAACTGATTACAGGGCAAAGAGGAATAGGGGAGGAGGAGAGCCAATGAGTAGCGGTTAGGAGCCAAAGGCAGTAGTGAAAAGGTGAGCCTTCAGCATAGATTTAAAAACAGGTAGAGATGGAGCTAGACGTATGGGCTTGGGAAGATGGTTCCAGGCATAAGGTGCAGCAAGATAAAAGTAAATGAAGTCTGGAGTTAGCGGTGGAGGAGAAGGGGGATGACAAGAGAGACTTGCTCAGAGAGCTGAGTTCATGGGGAGGAATGTAGGGAGAAATGAGAGAGGAGAGGTAAAGAGGAGTAACGAGGCATACTGGAGCAATTCTCAACAGGTTGTGTAAAGTTAAAGAATGTATGCACACAACTTTCTAGGCATATTCTATAATTCTTTATATTCTATAATGCGGTGCACCTACATTTTCAGGCATGCAGTCGATAAGAGGGCAGGGCCATGGGCATGAAGTGGGCGGGTTGTGGGTGTTTCAAAAAGGTATGTGCACTATTATAGAATACACCCGATCTGCGCCTAACTTGGGTGCAGGTATTTAGGCCTGGTTTTAGGTGGCCTAAATTTTAGTCACAAGAATGGCATGTGAGCATATTCTATAAACTACGTGTTACTTTAAGCATAGTTTGCGACAGACCACCTGAAAAATAGGCGCCATCTGAAGTCCATTTGGGGGAGCAGTTGCTCCCCTGGTGCCCCACCTAGCTACACCTCTGGTGCACACACCCCTCCTCCAAGCATGGGGGTGCGCGGAGCAGGTGCAGGCTGTCGGCTCTGACGGTCTCCTGCCATCTCAGATATCAACTTCCTGTTTTGGGGCAGGGGACCGAGAGAGCCGAGAGCGTGCACCTGCTCCGTGCATCCCCTCACTGCTGGCACCCAGAGTGGACCACCCCCACTGCCCTTCCCTAGGTACGCTAGAGACAGGGCATCATGGGTAGGTGTTCATTTATAATGTCACGATAGGCATCTACTTTTCTTTATAAAATACATTTATGTCTATGTTGTATTTAGAATTACTATACCATCGTCTAACTGGCAGATCCAAGCAGTTTACAGAGTAAAACCAATAATACAAATTATTTGAAAGGAACTACAAAATCATTATAGGAAAGCGACTGCGTACACACCAAGAGTAGCCAACATTGACATAACCAAAAGGAAGACAGGGATAAGTGGAGAGAGGGACAGAGGAAATCTGGGGAAGGGAGTGCAGATTGGCAGGTGATCAGCTATCTGGGTGACTAACAGGCTTATTTTCAAAAGGGATCGCCGGCGATCTTCTGACACAAATTAGGAGATCGTCGGCGATCTCCTGATCTCAGCCAAATCGGTATTATCGAAAGCCGAGTTTGGCCGGCTTTAACTGCTGTTTCATCGTGGCGCCGGCCAACCTTCAAGGGGGCATGTTGGTAGGGTAGTGAAGGCGGGACAAGGGGCAGGGCGGGGGCTTGGGTACGAGATGGCCGGCTTCGGCTAATAATGGAAAAAAAGAGGCCGGCTCGAATGAGCATTTCGCCGGCCGGACTTGGTCCATTTATTTTTAGGACCAAGTCTGGAAAAAGTGCCCCAACTGACCAGATGACCACCAGAGGGAAGCGGGGATCACCCCCCCCCCCAAAAAAAAAAACCTAAAACTTTTTTGGCCAGCCTGTATGCCAGCCTGAAATGTCATACCCAGCTCCTTCACAGCAGTATGCAGGTCCCTGGAGCAGTTTTTAGTGGGTGCAGTGCACTTCAGGCAGGTGGACCCAGGCCCAACCCCCCCCCCCCACCTATTACACTTATGGTGGTTAATGTAGAGCCCTCCCAAACCCCCCCAAACCCACTGTGCCCACATGTAGGTGCTCCCCTTCACCCCTTAGGGCTATGGCAATGGTGTAGATTTGTGGCGAGTGGGTTTTGGGGGGGATTTGGGGGGCTAAGCACACAAGGTAAGGGTGCTATGCACCTGGAAGCTATTTTTGGTTTGTTTTTTTAATTTGTGTAAGTGCCGCCTAGGGTGCCCGGTTGGTGTCCTGGCATGTCAGGGGGGCCAGTGCACTACAAATGCTGGCTCCTCCCATGATCAAATGGCTTGCATTTCGCCGGGTTTGAGATGGCCGGGCCCAGTTTCCATTATGGCTGAAAACCAAAGCCGGCCATCTCATATAAACCCGGCGATCCGCCGGCGATCCTGTTGTAAACCCGGCGAGTGATTTGGCCGGCGCCAAGTGTATTTCGAAAATACGCTTGGCTCCGCCCGCTTACAGTGCCAGCCCCGAAGATGGCCGGCCATCGATTTGGCTGACGCCCTTCAATTATGCCCCTCTAACCTAGCTAATACCAAAGGCTTCTTGAAAGCGCTAGGTTTTAACAGCACTTTTAAACATTCTAAAGGACAATTCAGCACGAATAGCCAGGGGTAACAAATTCCAGAGCAAGGGAGAGGCAAGGAAGAAGGCACAATGCCTAATGGATTCTAATTGAGAGTTACCTGGACTGGGAAGCCCTAGACTATAGTCATTAACAGACAGGAGTAAACAGACTGCTGAGTAGGGAATAGTGACAACTGCTAAGTAGGGTGGTTGTGCCAGAGAACACACCTTCAGTGTAGGCGTGATCACTTTCACCTGCTTCTGAGCTGGTACAAATGAAGATGCATGCTTTATACATGTACATACATAGATTAAGGTATTAGGGGGTCCTTTAACTAAGCTACATTAGAATCTGGGCTTAATGCATGGTAATGTTAGATTTTAGTGCAAGCAAAGTCCAGAGTTAACGCAGCACTTTTGGGAGGAAGGGCTTAAAAGAGTTTTATTGTAGGTCGTGGGCTAATGTTACTTACTGCCTCCTGCATAACACAGGATTTTCTACTCTGCCCATGACATGCACCCTCGTAAAAATATTGTGAAAAAATGGTAATGCGCAGGTTAGCGTGCGCAAACTGGCAAAATACTGCCAAATGCCTTAACATATTTCTGTGGTAGTCTATTTGCAAGCACTAACCACACATTAAGGACTAGATTCAGGGAACAGTACCCAAATTTGGGCACCGCAGAAAAAGAGCACTGAGCACTATTCTATAAAATGGTGCTCCGAGTTGGGTGTTATCTATAGAATAGTGCGCAGCTCTGGTCACAAGGATTTGCACCAACTGAAACCTGGTGTAAATCCTTGCATGGAAATTAGGCACAAATGCCTGAATTCTATAATAGTGCAAGCATCTTTAACGAATGCCCCTCACTTACCCATACCCCTCCCATGGCCATGTCTATTTGTCAGTTATGTGCGAAAAGATTTAGACATGCATCTTTATGGAATAGCGCTTAGTGAGATGAACACGTGAATCCAAATTGTTCCTTTAGATTGTAAGCTCCTTTGAGCAGGGACTGTCCTTCTGTGTTTAAAATTGTACAGCGCTGCGTAATCCTGGTAGCGCTTTAAAAATGCTAAGTAGTAGTAGTAGTAGTTGTCAATTAGTGCCAATAATTGATTGTTAACACCCAGTTATTAATGCTAATTGACTCATTACTCAACATGCATGTGCACATTGGATGCGCACCCAAATTTATGCATGTTACTTTGGGTAGCATTTATAGAATCCGGAAATAAGGGCTTAACACCCTGTCCAAACCAAGAGCAGACTGAGGGTGCTCTGGGTCCCCCGCCCGGCTGCTGCCCGACACCCCTCCTGCCTCTGCAGGGAATGCCCCCGCTGAACGGGACAACATTGTCATGTGGCAGACCTGCATTTTATAACAAGAAGTTTTCAGATCTTTTTGTGACCCTGATGCAGGCGAGTTGTTGCCAACTCACGGCCCGTGTCGGGTCCTTCTAAATAAAGATCTCTATTATCCCACTCCTGAAGACCCACTTGTGCTTTCCTTCTTGGCTTACTTTGAACCCCCTCTATTTTCACTTCGGTATTTTAGAAGAGGTCATATGTGGCTGCATCCACACTGCAATGATTTTATGAAATGTACTCCTGTGTACAAACAGGGGAGTAGCCAGATTTCGACGAGAGGGGGGTCCAGACCTCAAGGTGAGGTGGCACATTTCAACCTCCCCGGCGCCGCTGACTCCCCCGCCAATTTTGACCCCCCCCCCCCCGCCCCTCCCCCATCCCTTTCGACTCCTCTCTCGCCGCCACCAACCCTCCCCCGCCACCACCAGGTACCTTTGCTGGTGGGGGTCCCCATCCCCGCCAGCTGAAGTCCCCTTCAGCACCGGTCTCCGAGTCCGGCACATTTGCTGATCTGGATTCTGTTTCTGTGAGTCCTGATGTCGTGCAGGACGTCAGGACTCACAGAAACAGAATCCAGATCAGCAACGCGCCGGAGACCGGCGCTGAAGAGAACTTTGGCCAGCAAAGGTACTTGATGGTGGAAGAGGGGGAGGGTTGGTGGCAGCAGGAGAGGGGGGGTCAAATGTGGCAGGGAGGGTCGGCAGCGGGGGAGGGGGGTGAAAGCAGGGGGGCCAGGGCTACATCTGCAGGGGCCCATGCCCCCGTGGCCCCACCTAGCTATGCCCCTGTGTACAAGTATATTTTACAAAATAGAAAATATTCAACAACACCCCCCCCCCCCCCACTAGAAACAGTGCCCTCTGTGCAGAGCTGATGTTCACAATTTCACCAGGGATAGGGGGAAGCCTTAGAATAGGACTGTACCAAATATTTGTATTCAAATATGAATAATCCTGGGCTGTAATGTGCTAAATTGTACTGAAATAAACACTTGATCTCTGATTTCACGTAGCATCTTTTATTATCTGTTAAGTTAAAAACTCATTGCCAATTATTCGTATTTGGCCAAATCGTAAAATATACTATTCCGTACAGCTCTACTTAGAATACGGCTCATAAAATTAAACTTGTGTGCTCATTATTTAATGATCGGCTTAAAAACCTCCCCAAAAACATATATCATGAAAAATTTAGTCACCAGTATTCAAAATAATGCTATGCACTGTGAAACTGTGGGCTGTTTAATTCAGATAAATTGCATTTAAAACTTTAAACACTGTTTTCAAAACTGCTGAATGAAACTTTTAATGTATCTATTTTGGGGGAGGTTATTTTTTAAGCCAATGACTGAATAGTGAGCACAGAGAGAAAAGGCGGCTGAGGGGTGATATGATAGAAGTCTACAAGATAATGAGCGGAATAGAGCGGACAGATGTGAAGCGTTTGTTTACACTTTCAAACAACAACAAAACCAGGGGACACAAGATGAAGCTAGAATACGGTAGATTTAAAACAAATAGGAGAAAGTTTTTCTTTACTCAGCGTGTAGTTGGACTCTGGAACTCGTTGCGGAGAATGTAGTGACAGCAGCTGGCCTTACGGAATTTAAAGGGGGTTTGGACAGATTCCTGAGGGAAAAGTCCATTGAACATTATTAATTTTTTTTTTGGGGGGTGGGGGGGTTGCCTGGTTCTTGAAGGCTGGATTAGCCGCTGTCGGAGACAGGATGCTGGGCTTGATGGACCCTTGGTCTTTTCCCAGTATGGCGGTGCTTATGTACTTATGTAAATTGACTGAGTCTGATAATATTCAGAGGCTTTTTTCTACCTACGGTAAATTAGTGGACATTAGTTCTGCAATGGAGGGCACTGTTTCTAGTGGTTTTCTTTTTGACTAATTTGCATTTTATCTCTAATACTTCACATATATAATTGTAATTTATAAAGTTTGCACATGCATCACAACACTTAGGGGCCCTTTAACTAAGCAGCGCAAGCATCTAAGCGCCCAACACATGCCAAAATGGAGCTACCACCCGGCTTCCGCGTGGCTCTTGCCATAGGAGCCAACTTTTCAAAATGATTGGGGGTGCTGGATGAATGCAAGCCAATATTCTCTTCCTCCCGCCACTTGCCACCACCAAAAATAGTCTTAGACTATATTTATTTATTTGTTACATTTGTACCCCACATTTTCCCACCTATTTGCAGGCTCAATGTGGCTTACATAATACCATATAGGCGATCGCCAGTTCCGGTATGAACAAATACAAAGTGATGTTGTGGTAGAATAAGGATCATGTGTAATAGACACATTAGGGAATCGTAGAGAGCAAGAGTTATTATATGTCCATTACGAGCTTTGGTTTCATTGTGTTGCAGGGTAAGGCATTTAAGTTGGGTCGGTAGGGTATGCCTTTTTGAACAGGTTAGTTTTTAGTGATTTCCGGAAGTTTAGGTGGCCGTAAGATGTTTTCACGGCTTTTGGTAGTGCGTTCCAGAGTTGTGTGCTTATGTAGGAAAAGCTGGATGCACAAATTGATTTGTATTTGAGTCCTTTACAGCTTGGGTAGTGGAGATTTAGATATGTCGTGTTGATCCTGTTGTGTTTCTGGTTGATAGGTCTATGAGGTCTTTCATATATCCTGGGGCTTCGCCGTAGATAATTTTGTGAACCAGGGTGCAGATTTTGAAAGCAATGCGTTCTTTGATTGGGAGCCAGTGCAGTTTTTCTCGGAGGGGTTTGGCGCTTTCGAATCGCATTTTTCCAAATATGTCTGGCCGCCGTGTTTTGAGCGGTCTGAAGTTTCTTTATGATTTGTTCCTTGCATCCCGCATAGATTCCATTGCAATGGTCTAAATGGCTTAATACCACTGATTGCATCAGGTTGCGAAATGTTTCCCTCGGGAAGAATGGTTTCATGCGTTTGAGTTTCCACATTGAGTGAAACATTTTCTTTGTTGTAGATTTCACTTGGTTCTCTAGTTTTTTTTTAATATATTTTATTGCAACGTTCAGGTAAAACAATTAACAACAGAGCAATACCAAATCGAAAATGAATGGGGTGCAAAATTAGCCTACTGTCTAAGTAGTTGCAGGGTACAAGTGTAAAAACTTGTGCCACAGTATTTCTTATCATCAGCTGTGGGAGACAGTGAGACTGCCAGCTGTGATGATAGGTGCTAAGTTCAAAACAGGCCATTTCCCTCATTTTTTTTTTTTTTTTTACATTTGTACCCCACGCTTTCCCACTCATGGCAGGCTCAATGCGGCTTACATGGCCACCGACAGCATCAACGCAGTAACTTCTTTGTTAAACTGTACAGCGCTGCGTAACCCTAGTAGCGCTTTAGAAATATTAAGTAGTAGTAGTAAAGGTGTCAGTAAGCACACACTACCTTCGGCTGACTGGCTCTGTTCTGGGCTGGTGTCTCCCTTCCTTGTACCTCTCTGGCTCGCTCTCTGCCCTTCTTCAATATTCCAGGCTGCCAGCAGCATCAACGCGGTAAGCACACACTACCTTTGGCAGCTCTGGAAGCTCTTCCTCTGTTGCAGCATCTCGCCTATGTGGGGCAAGAAACTGTAACAGAGGGAAAGCTTCCGGGCCGCTGAAGGCAGTGTGCTTACTGCACTGACACTGCCGGTGTCCCAGAACATTGAAGGACAGCGGACAGCGGTGTAGGGAGCAGGAGGGACAGGCACTTTATGCCCACGCGCCACTGCCTCAATTATTGGGAGTGCTTGAGCACCCACAGCACCCACGGAGTCGGCGCCTGTGGCTCTTGCGGTAATTTCATTTTTGTTGTGCGTCTTGATACGACCCAAAAAATAATTTTTATTTTCAGATGCACGTATCAGATGCACGCCAAGTGGCGTTGGACGCATATAGGTCATTACCGCCCAGTTACCACGCGAGACTTTACCACTAGGTCAATGGTTGGTGGTAAGGTCTCAGGCCCAAAGTGGGCGCGCACCAATTTTGATTTTGCTGCACGTCCATTTTTGTCAAAAAAAATTTTTAAAGGCATATTTTGCAGGCGTGCTGAAAAATGGATCTGCGCACACCCAAAACATGCGCCTACACTAGCGTAGCCCATTTTTCGGTACACCTTAGTAAAAGGACCCATTACATAATAACATAGTAGATGACAGCAGATAAACTCATATGTGGTACTTTATTTCATAGGCGCCGACTCCGTGGGTGCTGTGGGTGCTCAAGCACCCCCAATATTTCACCTGCCGGAAGTCGGAACCGGAAGTTCCCTTCGCCAGCCCAACCTACCCGGTGCCCGCCCTCTTCTCCCTCAACAGTCCTCCGCCGGTCTGCCCTCGCCTTCCTGCGTGTCACCCAGAATTTTAAAAGTCATCTTACCTCAGGGTCCCGGCGGCAGCAGTGAAAGGTGAGCAGGCTCAGCGCTTCAGCCTTCCCTTCTCTCATCTCAGCTCTGGTCCCGCCCTCATTTCCTGTTTCTGCAAGGGCGGGACCAGAGCTGAGAGAGAATGGAAGGCTGAAGCGCCGAGCCTGCTCGCCTTTCACTGCTGCTGCCGGGACCCCGAGGTAAGATGATTTTTTAAATTCTGGGCGACACGCAGGAAGGCGAGGGCGGACCGGCAGAGGACTGTTGTGGGAGAAGAGGGAGGGGGGCCTGGAACTCGGAGGGAGGGGAGAGGAAGACCTGGAACTCAGAGGTCTGGAACTTGGAGGGACCTGAAACTCGGAGGGAGGGAGGAGGGGTGGCCTGGAACTCAGAGGGAAGGAGGGGGGCCTGGAACTCAGAGGGAGGGAGGGGGGCCTGGAACTCGGAGGGAGGAAGACCTGGAACTCAGAGGTCTGGAACTTGGAGGGACCTGGAACTCGGAGGGAGGGAGGAGGGGTGGCCTGGAACTCAGAGGGAAGGAGGGGGGCCTGGAACTCGGAGGGAGGGAGGGGGGCCTGGAATTCGGAGAGAGAGGGGCCTGGAACTCAGAGGAGAGGGAGGGGAGGGGGGAATGCACCACCTGTGATAAAAAAAATAAAAATTTCAGCACCCTCTATCATTTTGAAAAGTTGGCTCCTATGCTTTATTTGTATACCTAACCTTGATTTGTCCTTGCCATTTTCAGGGCATAGACCGTAGAAGTCTGCCCAGCACTAGTTTTGCTTCACTTTTCCAACCTTACCTATTCTCTGCCCCCAACGATGCCTTGCTTGATGTTTTACACATGGAAAATGCTTTAAGAAATATTCCTTAATGCTCAGTCTTTTTTTTTTTTTTTTTTGCAGCTGTGGATTGGTTCAGATGATGTCTCCTGTCTCCTGTCTCTTAACTGTCCACTAACCAAGGTTGAAAGTGGGCTGGCAGCACTGAATACAACATCAAACACCATGCAGGCATGCCAATCCGTAATCAAGGGATTGTATCACCAGGCCTGCATCAAACTTCCATCACTGTCTGTTGTTCTTGAAGTCATTCCAGACCACCTGTCTCTCCAGGGTATCTTGTCACACAGTTCCACAGTCCATCACCTCCTGTAAACACCATGAGACTAGAAGAAATTCTCTGCTGTTTAAAGCAACCAATGAGTAAAATAGCCACGTCTATAGTTTAATTAACGAATGTTCAAGTCTGAGGTTGGCTGACAGCAAGAAAAGAACCACATTCCCAGTCAGGAAGGTTGGAATCCAGAATAAGGGAAGGTTCTTCAGAAGTTAGAATAAAAATAAAGAAAAGTTCATACAGAGGGAACATCAGAGTCAGGATGGAATATGCTAGGGATAATATTTTAAAAAATCAATTAACACGCCACTGTGTTAAACAAAAACAATATTCATGTTTCATTTGTCTGGTGATTAGAAATGTCCAGGAAAGAATGAATCAAATCCATGAATATGTAATGAAATTGGAAAAGCAGTAAAATGAGTCCTCAAATGGATTTAGCCAGCCATCAATCTGGAGACTTGTAACACTGAAACGCGGCAGATGAAAGCAGAAATGAAACCAATTGGGCTATCCAGTCTGTCTAGTTATTATGGTCCATTTCAGCTGCCAGTCATAGAAACTTGACTGCCTGTGTTGCTCCTGGAGACTAAAGAGGAAATTTTCTAGAATTTTACATGGAGAAACTCATGAAAAAAAATGGCATTTAGAAACTGCACCACGCCTTCTACTCAGTACAAGTGTTCATACCATTTTACAATCCCCTAATTCTGTAAACATGCACAATTTAACGCTTTGGAGGAACTCTATATATGGCACCTGGAAAATCCACATGGTAATCATTTTCACCTAAACGTATTCTATAAGATTTAGGCGTGGTGTATTGCGTAGTTTTAGATGTAGGACTATTGAGTAAGAGTAGTCCTGCGTCTAAAACTACGCAATCTATTTACACCAATGAAAATGTGGTTGAAATCCCTGCACATAGATTTACGCAGACTGGGCCATATTCTATAATAATGTGTGTAAATTTGGGAATGCCCATGAAATGCCCATTTCACCGCCCATAACCACGCTCCTTTTTGGATGTGCGCGTTAGAATTTAGGCGCAGTGAGTTACAGCATACGCTTAGCTAGCTATATGCGTAAGTTCTAATTGTTGCCAATTAGTGCTTGTTATTGATTGTTAAGTGATGTTAAAAATGCTGGCTGGCTTATTAAGCCAATTAAGTTACGCGCATTGTTATGGAATATGAACTCTAGGCACGATATTTAGAATCCGGAGTTAGTGTGCAAAGTTGTGTATGCAAGTTATAGAATAGTGTCAGTTGTGCACATTACTTAATAGATGAATAAACTGCTAATTGGCATTAACAAACCGTTATTGACTGTAATTGGTGCTAATTGGCACTAATTAGAGTTACACGCACAACTACTCTTAGTTGGGATTCTGCAAATCATGTACACAAAGGGGGGGATTCTATATATGGTGCCTGGAAAATCCACATGGAAAACATTTCTGCTTAACATTTCTGCGTGGTTTATAGAATACGCTTATCGACATCCATGTGACTATATTCAGTCGAGAAAAATTATGCCAAGTAAAACCTGGTGTAAATACCAGTGCCTAAGTTAGGAGCATAAATTTTCGGAACGCCCACGATCCACCCATCCCACGCCCATGACCACGGCCCCTGTTTGACAGCACACATTAGAATTTATGTGAACTAGGTTATAGAATGTGATTAGCGAATTGTGTGCGTAAGTTCTAATTAAAGCCAAGTTCGAAGTTTCTTTATTATTTACTACCCTGCCCTATGGGCACCGTCAGGGTGGTTTACAATCTAAAAATAGGAGAAGAGAAAGATAGAAGTAAAACAAAAATGCAATAGACGACATGACCCAAAGGGTAGTGAGGGAAGAACTACAATCCTGATAGTAAAGAGGGTGGGATAAACAATAGGAGCGCTCTGCATGAACAGCTGCTCTGTCCTGACATCCAAAAAAGGGTAATTGAAAAGCCAATTAACAGCACTGATTGGCTTGTTAACCAATTAGATTATGTGCATTATTATGGAATACGCTTGGATTTCCATGCAGAACTCTAGGCATGATACATAGAGTCTGGGGAAGAATCCATAGCATGCAACTTCTAGCGGGCATGGGCCTGGGGGGGAGGCATGGGTGGGTCAGGGCTGTGCGTAGCACTTACACGTGCGGGTTATAGAATGCTTGCAGTTATTTTTATTTTATTTATTTATTTGTTACAGTTATATCCCACATTTTCCCACCTATTTGTAGGCTCAATGTGGCTTACATAGTACTGGAGAGGCCTTTGCAGGCTCCGGTGTGAACAAATACAGGGTGTTGTTGTGGTAAGATCAAGTTCATGTGGCACAGCCACATTAGGGAATCGGAGAATGGAAGAGTTGTGTTATGTCCATTACGTTCTTTAGTTTTGTTGTGTTGCAGAGATCAGGCATTTATGTTGGATCGGTAGGGTATGCCTTTTTAAACAGGTTAGTTTTTAGTGTTTTCCGGAAGTTTAGGTGGTCGTTCATAGTTTTCAAGGCTTTTGGTAATGCATTCCACAGTTGTGTGCTTATGTAGGAAAAACTGGACGCGTAAGTTGATTTGTATTTGAGTCCTTTGCAGCTTGGGTAGTGCAGATTTAGGTACGTTCGTGTTGATTCGGATGTGTTTCTAGTTGGTAGGTCGATCAAGTTTGTCATGCATCCCGGAGCTTCACCGTAGATAATTTTGTGAACCAGAGTGCAGATTTTGAAAGCAATGCGTTCTTTGATTGGGAGCCAGTGTAGTTTTTTGCGAAGGGGTTTTGCACTTTCAAATCGCGTTTTTCTGAAGATAAGCCTAGCTGCCGTGTTTTGAGCGATCTGAAGTTTCTTTAAGGTTTGTTCTTTGCATCCCGCATAAATTCCATTGCAGTAGACTACATGGCTTAGTACCATTGATTGTATCAGGTTGCGAAATGTTCCCCTCGGGAAGAATTGTTTCACGCATTTGAGTTTCCACATTGAGTGGAACATTTTCTTTGTTGTGGATGTCACTTGGCTCTCTAGTGTTAAGTTGCGGTCCATTGTTAAGCCGAGGATTTTCAGGCTGTCTGAGATAGGGAGGGTATAATCTGGGGTGTTGATAATTGTGGGGTTATCCGCACTGTGTAGGGATGAGAGGATGAGAGTGTGTTTTTTTTCTTTGTTATGTACCTAAATGCCTATAGTTAGCCATTAGCAACTACACCAACCTTTGAGCTAGGGTAGGTGCTCACACCTAAATTTAGGTGGAAAATTGTGGGCTTACACTCAGTGGTGTAGCCACAGGTGGGCCTGGGTGGGCCAGGGCCCATCCACTTAGGGCTCAGGCCCACCCAACAGCAGCACACGTTTAGCGGTAGCTGGCGGAGATCCCAAGCTCTACCAGCTGAAGACTTCCCCCTGATGGTAATGAAAATGCTACTCTCTACGATGCTGGCACCTGCGCATGTTCAGTTTTCAGCGCATGCCTGTTGCAGACTGCCAAGGTAGAAAGAAGCATTTTCCTGCCAGCTGAGATGTCTTTTGCTGGTGGTGGGGGAGAGCATTTGGTGCCCACCCACTTATTGCCTAGGCCCACCCCAAATCTGTTGTCTGGCTACGCCCCTGCTTACACTAGTATTCTATAAAGGTAATTCTACGTGCAATTGCTATTATAGAATTTGCACTTAGCGCACATCATCTTGGCGTCTAACCTTAAGCAACCTATTTAAAATTATGCCCCATGGGCCTGATATTCAAAGCAATTTAGCCAGTAGCTGACTGGTTAAATTTCTTGGTTGGGGTTAGCTGCTAATATGCAGTGGCACTTAATCGGTTAATTGCCACTGATTATCACAGTTAGTGCCAAACAAAGTCAGCTATCTTGGGAGCGTTGCAGGGGTGGAGTCGGCACATTAAGCTGAGTGGGAGTCCTCCAAGTGCATTGCTACCAGTGAGGGGTGTTGCTTCAATGTTGTACTTTTAATAGCTAGGTTTCCTGGAGTCTTTATAAGTCCAACCAAACTGAAAACCGTAATTGTAAGCCACCACTGTAAGTCTTAACTGAACTGTAATATGTAAACCAATACTGTAACCATTAACCAGAATGTAGATTTGCAGCTAATGCATAGTGAAATCTCGCATTAGTCCGGGCTTCTGCACTGAATATACCTTTTTTAAGCCAGCTAACATATAGCTGGTTAAGTCAGTATTCAGCCCTTGACCACATAAGACAAACCGCTTAAAGATCTGACTGCTATTTGTGCAGCCCGATTTAAGCAGTTTGCTTCTCACAGGTCTCCCACTTAGACATCTCTCTCCTCTTCAATCTGTTCAAAATTCTGCTGCACGACTAATATTCCGCCAGCGTCATTATGCTCATTTTAGCCCTCTCCTCAAGTCACTTCACTGGCTCCCTATCTGTTTCCGCATACAGTTCAAACTCCTCTAATTGACCTATAAGTGCATTCACTCTGCAGCTCCTCAGTACCTCTCCACTCTCATCTCTCCCTACACTCCTCCCCGGGACTCCGTTCACTGGGTAAATCTCTCTTATCTGCACCCTTCTCCTCCACTGCTAACTCCAGACTCCGTTCCTTTTATCTTGCTGTACCATATGCCTGAAATAGACTTCCTGAGCCGGTACGTCAAGCTCCATCTCTGGCCGTCTTCAAATCTAAGCTAAAAGCCCATCTTTTTGATGCTGCTTTTAACTCCTAACCCTTATTCACTTGTTCAGAACCCTTATTTTATCATCCTCACTTTCATATTCCCTTATCTCTTGTTTGTCTGTCCTAATTAGATTGTAAGCTCTGTCGGGCAGGGACTGTTTCTTCATGTTCAAGTGTACAGCGCTGCGTATGTCTAGTAGCGCTATAGAAATGATAAGTAGTAGTAGTAGTAGTAGTTATTTATGCAATGAGGGGCTGAATATTGGCATTTAACCTGTCTCCACTCCTGGAACATCCGCAAGTTAGCAGATTTTGAATTCGGCCCTAACTGGTCATTTTTCTTCACTGAAAATGACCGGAGAGCTGCAAACAAGCAATTTAATTGGTCAGCGGCCATTTCCGGTTTGGCTTATAGGATATCTTGCGATCGGAATGGACATCAGTAACTAAATTATGTATTGTAGAATTTCTTAAAGATGTATGTTTTCAGTTAAATCATTTTGAATATCGGCTAGACAGATTACTGCTTAGTGCCCAACAAGCGATTATGTTTGTTGGGTGTTGTCTCATTCTCCCTCACCTAACTCAAGCCACCCTAGAATCAACTAGACGTCAGGCATCCTTCTTTGCAGCACCGGCCCTTTGGAACTCTTTACCCGCTTCCATCAGAACCGAAACATCCCTGAAAAACTTCAAGTCACTCCTTAAGTCTTGGCTTTTCCAATAAGCTTTCCCCATGGCTTAATTGATGTTGCTCTCGGTTCTTTTACTGTGACCAAAGACCTAATCTCTGTTGTCTCTTATCTATTATTGTCTCATTTTTGTTGTTTTTTTCGAATGCGTAGTTATCTTTCCTTACCTATCAACCAATGTAGTTCTTTTTCTTTATGTTCTATATTTTCAAAAGGCGTTTGACAAGGTACCTCATGAAAGGCTACAGAGGAAATTGGAGGGTCATGGGATAGGAGGAAATGTCCTATTGTGGATTAAAAACTGGTTGAAGGATAGGAAACAGAGAGTGGGGTTAAATGGGCAGTATTCACAATGGAGAAGGGTAGTTAGTGGGGTTCTTCAGGGGTCCGTGCTAGGACCGCTGCTTTTTAATATATTTATAAATGATTTAGAGATGGGAGTAACTAGCGAGGTAATTAAATTTGCTGATGACACAAAGTTATTCAAAGTCGTTAAATCGCGACAGGATTGTGAAAAATTACAAGAGGACCTTACGAGACTGGGAGACTGGGCGGCTAAATGGCAGATGATGTTTAATGTGAGCAAGTGCAAGGTGATGCATGTGGGAAAAAAGAAACCGAATTATAGCTACGTCATGCAAGGTTCCATGTTAGGAGTTACGGACCAAGAAAGGGATCTGGGTGTCGTCGTCGATAACACACTGAAACCTTCTGCTCAGTGTGCTGCTGCGGCTAGGAAAGCAAATAGAATGTTGGGTATTATTAGGAAAGGTATGGAAAACAGGTGTGAGGATGTTATAATGCCGTTGTATCGCTCCATGGTGCGACCGCACCTTGAGTATTGTGTTCAATTCTGGTCACCGCATCTCAAGAAAGATATAGTAGAATTGGAAAAGGTGCAGCGAGGGGGGGCGACTAAAATGATAGCGTGGATGGGACGACTTCCCTATGAAGAAAGACTAAGGAGGCTAGGGCTATTCAGCTTGGAGAAGAGACGGCTGAGGGGAGACATGATAGAGGTATATAAAATAATGAGTGGAGTGGAACAGGTGGATGTGAAGCGTCTGTTCACGCTTTCCAAAAATACTAGGACTAGGGGGCATGCGATTAAACTACAGTGTAGTAAATTTAAAACAAATCGGAGAAAAGTTTTCTTCACTCAACGTGTAATTAAACTCTGGAATTCATTGCCGGAAAATGTGGTGAAGGCGGTTAGCTTAGCAGAGTTTAAAAAGGGGTTGGACGGTTTCCTAAAGGACAAGTCTATAAACCGCTACTAAACGGACTTGGAAAAATCCAAAATCCCAGGAATAACATGTATAGAATGTTTGTACGTTTGGGAAGCTTGCCAGGTGCCCTTGGCCTGGATTGGCCGCTGTCATGGACAAGATGCTGGGCTCGATGGACCCTTGGTCTTTTCCCAGTATGGCATTACTTATGTACTTATGCACTTATGTACTTATATTATTACCTTTTTATTGTAAACTGCTGTGAATTACTTGCTAGAAATGGCGGTATAGCAAGTCTCAAGAAATAAATAAATAAATACGTGTAGCAGTCTTGAGGGTAGGTGCTAATATTTTATCATTTATTGTGTAAATGGTGCTTGCATTTAGGTGCTAAAAGGTTAAAGAATGAGGAGGAAGGGTATTGAGCTAGAAAAGTCATCTTGTTGGTTTGCCAATGGAGAGCTGTGGACCGCTGACTGTTTGAATCTGGAAGCCCACTTTCATAATGGCTTGCTCATCTGATTAGATCCCATTTATCAATCCCAGTGTCTTACAGCTCCCTATTAACACACTTTAATGCCTTAAGTTCATGAATTATTAGAGAAGTGTATGTGTTTCACCTATTATCCATCAAGGCTGAACTCAGAGGCTTTTAGTCAATATCAACCGAGCTGGAGCCATGAAGTCCCCTGAAAGAGTTGATCTAGAAGTAAAAGGCTCCCGCCTACTGAGGCATGCTGTCCTTCACTAATGACTAGATTAGTACCATGCATCCTGCTTTTGGTCAGTCATTTCATAAATTCCCTGTTGCTGCACCCATGACACTTTATGTTGAAAAGCCATAAACAGCACTGAATGAAAGTCAGAAGCCATGGAGCCCAGCACCCACCTCTGACCCCAATGTCTTTCTCTGTATTTCCTTGTCTCACTACTTGCAAACCACATTGTTGAGTGCAATAGTTCCAGACTTTATAAAGCCAATAATGTTTTAATGTTGGCTGGAAAGATTTATAGGTTCTGTTATGATATGTTATCTCTCGTAGTCCAGTCCTAAATTTTCTACTTTTGGAAGGCCCCTGGAAAGGGGTCCAGACTGATACTTGACTGCATCTTAATGAATGGGTCTATGCAGCCAGTACATGCTGCTCTAAGGCGCCACACCCACTGCCAATCGCATTCAAGACACTGCTCAGTTTCATCCTGCCATGCATTACACATACACACTTGCCATAAGAAACTTAGGTGGAAATTATTAAAAGAAAATGGTATTGGACTTACAACCCCAAAGCTCATGTGTAGGAATACAAATGGCATAAAAGAAACAAGCCCAAGCCAATAACATTTATCATCATAATGCTATATGTATAATTCTGCTCTACATATAGAATTAAGGGCCGGAATTGGGGTCATCTTCGACTCCTCCCTCTCCTTCTCTGCACATATTCAGCAGACTGCTATAACCTGTCGTTTCTTTCTTTATAATATCACCAAAATTCGCCCTTTCCTTTCTGAGCACACTACCAGAACCCTCATCCACAATCTTATCACCTCTCGCTTAGACTATTGCAACTTGCTTCTCACAGGTCTCCCACTTAGCCATCTCTCTCCTCTTCAATCTGTTCAAAATTCTGCTGCACGACTAATATTCTACCAGTGTCATTATGCTCATATTAGCCCTCTCCTCAAGTCACTTCACTGGCTTCCTATCTGTTTCCGCATACAGTTCAAACTACTCTTATTGACTTATAAGTGCATTCACTCTGCAGCTCCTCAGTACCTCTCCACTCTCATCTCTCCCTACACTCCTCCCCGGGAACTCCGTTCACTGGGTAAATCTCTCTTATCTGCACCCTTCTCCTCCACCGCTAACTCCAGACTCCATTTCTTTTATCTTTCTGCATTATATGCCTGGAATAGTCTACCTGAGCTGGTACGTCAAGCTCCATCTCTGGCCGTCTTCAAATCTAAGCTAAAAGCCCACCTTTTTGATGCTGCTTTTAACGCCTAACCCTTATTCACTTGTTCAGAACCCTTATTTTATCATCCTCACTTTATTATTCCCTTATCTCTTGTTTGTCTGTCCTAATTAGATTGTAAGCTCTGATGAGCAGGGACTGTCTCTTCATGTTTAAGTGTACAGCGCTGTGTACGTCTAGTAGCGCTATAGAAATGATAAGTAGTAGTAGTAGTAAATGGCACCCAAAATTAGGTGCTGGGAAGATCCGTGCTAAACTGGTATTCTATAAAGGACACTGTGCCGAATGCCTTTTCTAGAATAGTGTGTAGAGCGGATTTCCACGCCCAACTTTAGGTGACAGCATTTACGTCTGGTGTAAATGCTGGTGCGTAATTTTCATATACAACCTAAATGTCCTCAACAAATCCAAGAGAAAGAGCAAAATACAATTTTAATAATAACAACGAAAGCCCTCAGTGCGTATTTTCACTCCAATGAAAGAGCAATGACGCCATTCAAAATGGCACTACCGTAACTGCTTTTGGCCAAGAAACCTCAGTCTAAACATGGTTTTCATGCCTATTCATGCACCATCATTGGGGCACCAAAACACAGCAAGAAAGGATTCCCTACAGGAAGAGGAATGTCCAACAGAGCAGGGAAGGGATGCAGGGCAACCATATCAAGTTCAAGAATGCCCAACAGAGAGGGTCCCAAGAGGCAGAAAGGCAATCGATCTGCAAACTCTAAGATGAAAATTATAAAAGCAGATCAATAATAAATATACATTACCTTTTAGTCGTGCAAATAGCAATCTCCTTGCATTGCCTGACACTGACCGTGTTTCGCCCAAAAGGACTGCCTCAGGGGCTATACTGTGGACTTTACTGGCAAACAAGTATTTATTTATTTATTTATTTATTAGGATTTATTTTCCACCTTTTTGAACGAGTTCACTCAAGGCCGTGTACAGTAAGAATAGATCAAACATGAGCAATAGGCAATTACAGCAATAAAAATATTCGAAAACAATACAAAGTATGGCATGGTATACTAGCAATGTCAACACAATACATAATAGAACATTATAATTGGTAGTGAAGGGTAAGGCAAAGTTGTAACATATAGATGGGTAAGAAAGTAGGAAGAATTAGAATGTAAGGTGACTGATTTGAAAAAAGTTGCACATGGAGGAGTGGATAAACATGTCCCGCTGCAGTATGTACAGCCCGAGTCACTCCTTGTGTGTGTGAGTGAGACTAACAGTTACTTCTTCCATTAAAGGCTTGGTTGAAGAGCCAAGCTTTCACCTGCTTCCTGTATATCTAAGCAGTTCATCATATTTCTTTCCCCTGCCTTTCTTCCAAAAGTATACATTTTCAGATCTTTAAGTCTGTCTCCATACGTTTTATGACAAAGGCCACTAACCATTTTAGTAGCCGCCCTCTGACTGATTCCATCCTGTTTATATCTTTTTCAAGGTGCTGTCTCCAGAATTGTACACAATATTCTAAACAGAATGTCAGCAAGCAGTTGTCAACTTCCACGTTGAATAAAACAGCAAAAACACTATTTGAGAAGTGCAATCCTTGTAACTGGTAGAATGGCGTATACAAGCATCCCTCACGATCGCTGGGAAAAACAGGATTGCACGGCCAGTGTCGGGCGATGCAAGGCGATCACAATTTGCACGAATAAAAGTTAATGTATATCTATTATTAATCTGCTTTTATCATTTCCATCAGGGCAACCAAATCAGGCAGGACTCCAGAGGTAGATGAATAAAAATCTTTATTACCAAGGACCAGATACATCAACATGATCCTGTGTTTCGGCAAAAATATGCCTGCTTCAGGAGTCAGTGTATCCCTCAGCATCTATTCACTATAAAAGGCATAAAGCCAGTAATATGATAGTTGATACAAACAATCACATATAGAGGGGCATAATCGAACGGGGATGACCATCTCTAAGGGCGTCCATCTCTAAGGACATTCCGGCGAAGGGGCGGGGCAACGCGTATTATTGAAACAAGATGGACGTCCATCTTTTGTTTCGATAATACGGTCGGGGACGCCCAAATCTTGATATTTAGGTCCTCGGTTTTCGGCGATAATGGAAACCAAAGACGTCTATCTCAAAAACGTTCAAATCCAAGCCCTTTGGTCGTGGGAGGAGCCAGCATTCGTAGCGCACTGTCCCCCTCACATATCAGGACACCAACCGGGCACCCTAGGGGGCACTGCAGTGGACTTCACAAATTGCTCCCAGGTGCATAGCTCCCTTACCTTGGGTGCTGAGCCCCCCAAAACCCCCTCCCAGGTCCGCCTGCCTGAAGTACACTGCACCCACTACAACTGCTCCAGGGACCTGTATACTACTGCAATGGACCTGAGTATGGCATTTGAGGCTGGCATAGAGGCTGGCAAAAAGTATTTTTAAACTTGTTTTTTATGGTGGGAGGGGGTTAGTGACCATTGAGGGAGTAAGGGGAGGTCATCCCTGATTCCCTCCGGTGGTCATCTGGTCAGTTCGAGCACCTTTTTGAGGCTTGGTCGTGGAAAAAATGGACCAAGTAAAGTCGGCCAAGTGCTCGTCAGGGATGCCTTTCTTTTTTCTATTATTGGCTGAGGACGGCCATCTCCTAATCTCACCCCAGTCCCGCCTTCGCTACCCTGCCGATATGCCCCCGTGAACTTTGGTTGTCCCCACGATGGAAAACAGTCGAGGGTGTCAAAAAATCGGCTTTCGATTATGCCGATTTGGACGACCAGGACACCCATCTCCCGATTTGTGTCAAAAGGTGGGCGCCCTTCTCTTTCAAAAATAAGCGTGATAGTGTCAAAGTACTGCTACAAATGTGTGTCTCCCCCCCCCCCACCCCCCCATGTCTAGATTAGATGCTTCAAATTATTTTATAGAAGTCCAGCTGGCATTTGGGCTCAATGTGTTTTTATCAAGGATCATTCACGAGAAAGAAAAATTGCTGTTGACTGTTGGATTCAGTCAGTGTTACATTTCATATTTCACTGGACAATCAACTTACCTGTTATTCAGAAGATAGCTCCAAGTCAGGCTCTGAGTAAATGTCAAAGTGTCCTGATAAATGATGGAGATTTTTTTCCAGTCTTGATGGATAATAGGTGAACACATGCTCATGGATTCAGAAAAGGAGAAGCAAGCAGGGAAAGTCTGCCAAGCCCTGTGGCTTCATGAGGATCTCAGTGCTGGTTAGAAGAACATATCTTCTGGCGCTAAATAAATTGAACTGGGTCATATTCATTTTATAACTGCTTAATAGCAGTATTACTTTTATGTTTTAAAAGTTTAGTAATACAGTCTTCATCTGAAAGCCTTGCTTTAGAAATGGGGAGGTTAGTTGTGTAAGTTTGTGCCTAGACTAAGAGGGCACATAGAAACTTATAGCTAGAATCAATAAATGGTACCCAAAGTTAGATGCTGGGACGATCCATGCTAAGCACTCTGTAAAGGGTAACGTGGAGGGGCATAATCGAACGGGGTGCCCATCTATAAGGGCGCCCATCTCTAAGGACGGCTCCATAAAGGGGCGGGGCAACCCGTATAATCAAAACAAGATGGGCGTCCATCTTTCGTTTCGATAATACGGTCGGGGCCAGCCAAATCTCAACATTTAGGCCGACCAAAATGTTAACATTGCCGACCTTAGAGATGGCCTGCCTCGGTTTTTGCCTATAGTGGAAACCGAGGACGGCCATCTCAGAAACGACCAAATCCAAGCCATTTGGTCATGGGAGGAGCCAGCATTAGTAGTGCACTGGTCCCCTCTCACATGCCAGGACACCAACTGGGCACCCTAGGGAACACTGCAGTGGACTTCACAAATTGATCCCAGGTGCATAGCTCCCATACTTGGGTGCTGAGCCCCCCCCAAAAAAAACCAAAACCCACTACCCACAACCGTACAACACTACCATAGCCCTTAAAGGGTGAAGGGGGGCACCTAGATGTGGGTACAGTGGGTTTCGGGTGGGTTTTGGAGGGCTCCCTTTTACCACCACAAGTGTAGCAGGTAGGGGGGGATGGACCTGGGTCCGCCTGCCTGAAGTGCACTGCAGTACCCACTAAAATCTGCTCCAGGGACCTGCATACTGCTGTGATGGAGCTGGGTATGACATTTGAGGCTGGCATAGAGGCTGGAAAAATGTTTTTTAATTTGTTTTTTTTGGGTGGGAGGGGGTTGGTGACCACTGGGGGAGTAAGGGGAGGTCATCCCCGATTCCCTCCGGTGGTCATCTGGTCAGTTTGGGCACATTTTCGAGGCTTGGTCGTGAACAAAAAGGGACCAAGTGAAGTCGGCCAAATGCTTGTCAGGGACGCCCTTCTTTTTTCCATTATCGGCCGAGGATGGCCATCTGTTAACCACGCCCCCACCCTGCCTTCAGTATACTGCCAACACGCCCCCTTGAACTTTGGCCGTCCCTGTGACGGAAAGCAGTTGAGGCCGGTCAAAATCAGCTTTCGATTATGCCGATTTGGCCGGCCCTGAGAGAAGGCCATCCATCTCCCAATTTGTGTTGGAAGATGGGCGCCCTTCTCTTTCGAAAATGAGCTGGATAGTAACGTAGTAAATGACAGCAGATAAAGACCTGTACGGTCCATTCAGTCTGCCCAACAAGATAAAGTCATTTTACATGGTATGCAGTACTTTATATGAGTTTGATTTGTCCTTGCCTTTCTCAGGACACAGACCGTAGAAGTCTGCCCAGCTCCAGTTTTGTTTCTCAATTACCAGCATCGCCACCCAATCTCCGCTAATATTCCGCGGAACCATTCCTTCTAAACAGGATTCCATTGTGTTTATCCCACGCATGTTTGAATTCCATTACTACTACTACTACTATTTAGCATTTCTATAGCGCTACAAAGCGTACACAGCGCTGCAAAAACATAGAAGAAAGACAGTCCCTGCTCAAAGAGCTTACAATCTAGTAGACAAAAAATAAAGCAAATCAAATCAATTATTGTGTACAGGAAGGAGGAGGGTAGGTGGAGGCAGGTGGTTACAAGTGGTTATGAGTCAAAAGCAATGTTAAAGAGGTGGGCTTTCAGTCTAGATTTAAAGGTGGCCAAGGAAGGGGCTAGACGTAGGGGCTCAGGGAGTTTATTCCAGGCGTAGGGTGCAGCGAGACAGAAGGCGCGAAGTCTGGAGTTGGCAGTAGTGGAGAAGGGAACAGATAAGAAAGATTTATCCAGGGAACGGAGTAAACAAGAAAGGGTGTAGGGAAGGACGAGTGTGGAGAGATACTGGGGAGCAGCAGAGTGAGTACATTTATAGGTTAGCAGAAGAAGTTTGAATAGGATGCGAAAACGGATAGGGAGCCAGTGAAGCGACTTGAGGAGAGGGGTAGTATGAGTAAAGCGACCCTGGTGGAAAACGAGACGGGCAGCAGAGTTTTGAACCGTTTTCATCTCCACCACCTCCCATGGGAGGGCATTCCACATATCCACCACCCTCTCCGTGAAAAAATACTTCCTGACATTAGTCCTGAGTCTGCCCCCCTTCAACCTCAATTCATGCCCTATAGTTCTACCGCCTTCCTGTCTCCAGAAAAGGTTAATTTGCGGATTAATACCTTTCAAATATTTGAACATCTGTATCATGTCACCCATTTCTCCTTTCCTCCAAGGTATACATGTTCAGGTCAGCAAGTCTCTCCTCGGACGGGTTGCAATGCAAATCCCATACCATTTTTGTAGCTTTTCTTTGCTCTGTACAGAGCATCCTTTATAGAATACCAGCTTACTGCTCATTTTCCCACGATTCTATATATTTGCCTAGTACTCTGCGCTGAAATCTAGTGTATTCTATAACAATGCGCGTAACTTAATTAGCTTAACAAGCTAATCAGCATTGATAACAGCTCTTAACAAGCAATAATGAGCACTAATTGGCAATAATTAGAATTTACATGCACAACTTGCTAAGGGCCCCTTTTACCAACTCTGCGGCAAAATGGGGCCTATGCTGGTGTCGGTGCATCTTTTTGATGTGCACCAAGGTCCCCTTTTACCACAGCACCATCCAGTTCAGGGATGGAGTCAAAGCTTGTAAATCACTGTTCCCTCTAAGCTAAGCGGGAGTCCTCCAACTGCATTGCTGCCACTGGGGGGCGCTGCTTCAATGTTGTGTTTTCAATCACTAGAGACAGACAAGTTTCCTGGAGTCCTGCAGAGCTTGCCTATTGAACATGGAATAGTGAAACAATCCCCCTACCCCCCCCCCCCCCCCCCCCCCCACTGGCAGGATTGCTCAGTTTAGAAGGAACAGTGGTGTAACTGTCAAGACTACAAGCCCTTATGCACATAAGTCTACACTTACCCAAAAAAGTGCCATCAGGATCCTTAAGCACCATTCTATAATGGCCTGTGTAAGTGGCATACACCCGGATTCTATATAAGGTGCGGCAAGTTGTGCATCTGAAACTGGGCACACACCCAATTTACACGTGCGCCTTAATTAGCAAGCCAATGAGTGATGATAATTGGCCAATATCAATCAATTATTAGCGCTAATTGGCAATAATTGCAATTTACGCATGCATCTTTTTAGGCACATTCTAAAAAGAGAAACCTGTAAATTCTACCGCGTGTAGCTGAAAAGGGGCATGGCCATGGAAGGAGTGTGGGTGTGTCATGGGCATTCCTCAAATTTAACACAGATAGAGAAGGTAATACAGCATACACAGAAAGTATACAAACAGCAAAAGCAACACTGGGCCTTCAAGACTGGGACAATTAAAGTTCTTTATTGATGACCCGACACAGGCCGTGTTTCGGCGCTAAACAGTGCCTGCTTCAGGGGTCAAGGAGGTACACAGTGAGATGTACTTGAAGTTAATTCAATGCCCCAGCGTGTGGTATAGAAATCGCTGTTCATTGCAACTGCAAAAATGTAGCTCTGTAGAGAGCCTTCTCTTATGCTTGAAACCTTTTTTCCTTTAGGAAGCCGTCCAAACCTTTTTAAAACTCCGCTAAGCTAACCGCCTTAACCACATTCTCTGGCAACGAATTCCAGAGTTTAATTATACATTAAAAGGTTTTCCTTGCTTTTATGCATAAAACCAAACTCTGTAAATGGCGTTTAAAAAATAGGTGCATCCAAAAATAGCATTTGGCGCTATTCTATAAACCATGCCTAAAGTTAGGTGCAGTTTATAGAATAGCCTATAGGGCCAGGGAATGCGCCTACATGTAGGTGTGGCCATTTATGCCACTGAAAACCTGGTGTAAACACCCACGTCTAAATGTAGCTGTTCAGCTTATTTTCGAAGGAGAAGGGCGGCCATCTTCTGACACAAATCGGGAGATTGCCGGCCTTCTTCTAAGGCCAGCCAAATCGATATAATCGAAAGCCAATTTTGGCCAGCCTCAACTGCTTTCTGTAGCACCTAACCATCATACCTCTATTCAGGAAATCTAGACTGCCCCAACTTGACATTTCGTCCTTTAGTTTGTAAGCTCCTTCAAGCAGGGACTGTCCTTCTTTGTTAAACTGTACAGCGCTGCGTAACCCTAGTAGCGCTCTAGAAATGTTAAGTAGTAGTAGTAGTAGGGCCGGCCAAAGTTCATGGGGCCGTGTCGGCAGTGTAGCGAAGGCGGGACGGGGGCGTGGTTAAGAGATGGCTGTCCTTGGCCGATAATGGAAAAAAGAAGGGCGGCCCTGACGAGCATTTGGCCGACTTTACTTGGTCCCTTTTTGTTCACAACCAAGCCTTGAAAAGGTGCCTGAACTGACCAGATGACCACCGGAGGAAATTGGGGATGACCTCCCCTTACTTCCCCAGTGGACACTAACCCCCTCCCACCATAAAAAACAAGTTTAAAAATACTTTTTTGCCAGCCTCAAATGCTATACTCAGGTCCATTGCAGCAGTATACAGGTCCCTGGAGCAGTTTTAGTGGGTGCAGTGCACTTCAGGCAGGCGGACCCAGGCCCATCCCCCACCTGTTACACTTCTGGTGGTAAATGTGAGCCCTCCAAAACCCACCAGAAACCCACTATACCCACATATAGATGCCCCCTTCACCCGTAAGGGCTATGGTAGTGGTGTACAGTTGTGGGTAGTAGGTTTTGGAGGGTGGTTTGGGGGCTCAGCACACAAGGTAAGGGAGCTATGCACCTGGGAGCAATTTGTGAAGTCCACTGCAGTGCCCCCTAGGGTGCTCGGTTGGTGTCCTGGCATGTCAGGGGGACTAGTGAACTACAAATGCTGGCTCCTCCCACGACCAAAGGTTTTGGATTTGGCCATTTTTAAGATAGAAGTCTTTTGTTTCCATTATCGGTGAAAACCGAGGTCGCCCATCTCTAAGGTCAGCGATCTCAACATTTAGGTTGACCATCTCTAAGGTTGACCCAAATGTTGAGATTTGGCCTTCCCCGACTGTATTATCGAAATGAAAGATGGACGCCCATCTTGTTTCGATAATGCAGGTTGCCCCGCCCTTTCACAGCACCGTCCTTAGAGATGGGCGCCCTTATAGATGGGTGCCCCCGTTCGATTATGCCTCTCCACATGACATAGTATGTTCTTACAATGTCAACACAATACACAATAAAACAGCTCAATGGAAAGTGTAGGGTATAAGCGAAGGTGGAGCATATGGAGCAACAGGAGAGAGAATAAGGGGAGTTGCAGGTTGAGTCAGACAGGTACCTGAAAATGATCTCAGCTAGAGTAGGAGTTGGATAAACAAGTCCTGCTACAGTACTGTATAAAGTATTAAAAGACTGCAACGAGTATAAAATGCTGCAGTGTTTGACAAAACACTGTTGCAAGAACATATTTCACCAGTCCTTATCTCTTTACATTGGCTTCCCATAGACAGATGCTGCATCTTTACGTTGTTGCTTTTGGCTTTTAAGATCTTTCGTGAGATCGCTCCAGGTTATCTGCTAAAGAAGGTATTGATTGATGTGCCTAATCACCTATTGCAGTCCCAGGATGAGAGAGATTTTTGTGTTGTTCCTCCTAGTAGATCTTTGCAACTTGAATGAGCGTAGTAGATCTTGTGCTTATTCTTACTTAATTGTTGTTCTTTGGAACAAAGTTCCTTCATTTTGCAGGTCAATCAGCAATTTATTGAAGTTTAGGAAGACTTTTCTATGTGGTTAGATTTTACTTTTTCAATGTTTTTACATGATTACTGTATATTTATTTATTTAAGACTAGTAAAAAAAAGGCCCGTTTCTGGCTCAAATGAAACGGGCGCTAGCAAGGTTTTCCGCGGAGTGTGTATGTTTGAGAGAGTGTCTGTGAGAGTGACTGTGTGTGAGAGAGAGAGAGAGAGTGAATGTGCAAGTGTGTGTGTGTGACAGAGTGAGAGTGGGTGCGAGTGTGTCTGTGAGAGAGTGTGTATGTGAGAATGAGTGTGTGCGAGTGCGTATGTGAGACAGTGAGTGTCTTCCCCTCTTCCCCCTCTCAGGTCTGAGGACCCCCTCCCCTGTGGTCTGAGGACCCCCCTTCCCCCCCTCTCTGTGGTCTTAGGGACCCCCTTCCCCCCTCTCTGGTCTTAGGGACCCCCCTTCCCCCCCCCCTCTGGTCTTAGGGTCCCCCCTCCCCTCCCCCCTCTCCATAGTTTAGATCCCGATTGCCTGTGCCAGTGAATCTTCCTATTTTGCAGCAGCCTATAAGTGGAGCTCTTTGTCCAGCTGGCTAGTCCCTTGAACAGGTTTTGCTAACCTGCTTTTACTGCCTAATAAATTTACTGAAAAGTGTATGCCTTTACATCAAAGTCTTCTCTTAAAAATACAATATAACCTTCGTTTGTGGGACTCTCGGTGCTCCTTGGGTCGCTCCCACAGTGCCTCCGCTTGCGGCTTAGTGCTGTGGTGTCGGCGTCTCCGTCCAGGCTTGCGTGGCGTGGTTTGGGTCCCGGATGCCTCTCCTTATGCTTTGCGGGGCAGTGCCGATCGGTCAGGGGGCCCTCCGAATCGCGTTCACGCGTCATGGGTTTGACGTCACGTTTCGTCGAGCGATGCTATTTGCCGAGTGTCAGTGCTTCGCCCTCGACATCATCACGTTGTGACGTGAGGGCGGGGCAGACACTCGTGGAGAAAAAGCGATCTACGCAACTGCAAATTTAGAACGTTGGGAGAATTGAGGCTCCATTAGAACGTTGGAGGTGTGTTTTATATAGAGAGATGTTTTTGTAGGTGATTTGGTATTCATTTTAATTAATGATTTGTTTCTTTTTGGGGGAGTAATTTGCTTATGAATGTTATTTTGTAACCCGTTCTATGCATTGCCAGGAAAAAAGGCAAAAATTTGAATGATTAAATTAAAAAAATAAACAAATAACAGCAGCAGTGTTTGCAGGGTCACTTCCAGCACAATTTTGCAGGGTTGTCCAACCTCGGCTCTCAAGGGCTGCAACCCAGTCAGGTTTTTAGTATTTCCTCAATGAATATGCATGAAATCTATTTGCATGAACTGTCTCCATTGTATGCAAATAGATCTCATGTATATTCATTGGGGAAATCCTGAAAACCTGACTGGACACGGGCTGAGGTTGGACACCCCTGATTTAGAGGAACGTGATGAAGCTGTTGACTTCAGTTCAATATAACGTACAGTTCCAGGTAGCTGTGTGCTCCTGTCTGGAAATTAGGATTTCAGTAGTTCTGACATTTGCTGTCTCCTGCACCTGTTGAGAAACGACAACCGCTGGTGTAAAAGCAAGCAACCCTGGAAGGTGATAAGGAACTCGTGTAAAACTACAACATACCAAGACTCTTTCATATTTTTCCTTTTTCTATTTTTTTTTTATATTCACATGGAGTGCAATCAATCCTAGCAACCCCATCAATAAAAAGGTTGGTTAATCTTCTGAGATGTAATTGGTTTTCTAGGCAGCCTGCATTTTGTCTCAAATTTTTTAATCTGTGGAGTGATTTTGACTAAGCAGCTTTTTTGGCTAAATGTTAGAGAAATCAATGGGGCAGAAAATGGCCTTTCATAGATAAATGGTACTTGGGGATGTTTCCGCTATAACAGACCGTCCAGGCATTAGGCCCCCAACAGGGCTTCAGATGCCTGCTTCTTGGATGGATTAAGAGATTCAGTTAAGTAATCCTCCAATAGGCTCAAATATCGAGGGGGAGCAGTTTGATGGGGAATAAGCCATCTCAGAAAAATATGACTGATTAAAGGGACACTTTATACTAACAGGAATATGAATGAGTATCGTGTTAGCTATATGCTTAGCACGGTTGATCGTGATTCCAAGCTGTAGATGGATATGCTGTGACTTTGACGAGGGTTGAACATGGTTGCCCAACGGTGAGAAACTGGCAATTGAGCCAGCCATGATTTCTAATTCTCTGGCACTAAATATACTCAGCATTATCTTGATCTAAGGACCATTTATTTAATTATGTAGGAAAAAATGTAATATGCCATTCACCAGGCACAGCTTTGTCTCTGCGGTTTACAATAAAAACACTCACATATGAGTTGTTGACCATGGTCAATTTTAAGTTAAAGGTCGATTTTTACTTGACTGCCTGCCAACCTGGTGGCTACTCTAATATTATCCATGCTTAAACATTGATGAATACAGTAATGGAGCGCGGTCAGCACAACAAGACCTAGGAGGTAAGATTTAAGAATCTAAGCACGTGTACCTTGGAGGAAAGATGATAACAGCATTCAAATACCTCAAAATATAAATAATGTTAAAGAAGAAATCATATGTCAGTAGAATGGAAACTCTAGAACAATGGGCCATTGACATGAGGCTGAGTAGACTCAAAACAGCTGATGAAAATATATCTTTCACAGAAAGGATGGAGGGTGTATAAAACAGGCCAAAATCAATAGAATTTTATAAAAAGCCTGAGAATGGCAGAAAGAATTGCTTGTTTATTATGATTTGCTATACCGCCATGACTAACAGATCTAGGCAGTATACAAATATCTAGAATAATGCAAAAAGGTTAGAAAGGAGCTACAATAATTCTCAGGAAACCATGTGAGATACAGCTAGAGAAGCATTCACGCCAAAGGACAGAGAGGAAGGGTGGATCGGAAAGGGGAAAAATGAGTTATTAAGTGGCAGGGAAGGGAGGAAGGGGAGGGAAGGAGAGCACTACTGAGAAAAACTGTAAACCAGGTCGAGATTAAATTAAGGGGGGCTAGAAGCCTGCTTGTAAAGCCAGGTCTTTAGTTTAGTTTTGAAGGTCTTGAAAGAGAGATCAATACAGAAGACCAGAGGGAGAGAGTTCCAGGAGGACGGGGCTGCAAAGAAAAAGACATGGTGTCTCGTGAGCATCAGATGAGAAAGTTTGGGAGAACCGGTGCAGGAACTGATGCGAAGTGCAATTCTATAAAGGGCGTGCTCATTTTTGAGTGCAATTTATAGAATCCGGCACTAATCCCTGGATTCTATATATGACGCCTGAAATTCTGCATGGAAACCAAATCGTACTCTATAACAATGTGCATAACTTAATTGGTTAACTAGCTAATCAGCACTGTAAATGGGAAATTAACAAGCAATTATCAGCACTAATTGGCATTAATTGAGATTTACGCGCATAACTCACTAATGGCCCTGTTTACTAAGTAGCGCTAGAGGCGTGTTAGTGCTTTTAATGTGTGCTAACCATTATCGCGCGCTAACTGTGTAGGCGCCCACAATATTCCTATGGGCACCTATACAGTTAACGCATGCTTATTTTGTGCACGTGCTAAAAATGCTAGTGCACCTTAGTAAACAGAGCCTTAAGTGTATTCTATAATATGGTGCGCCTAAATTCTAAGTCACATAGTTAAAAAGGAGGCATGGCCGTGGGTGAGACTTGGGAGTTTCTAAAACGTACGCGCAGTATTATAGAATACACCGCTCTGCGCCTAATTTAGGTGTCAGGATTTACGCCCAGTAAAACGTGGCCTAAATGGACGTGACCAAATTTGGTCACATGGCAAGCCGCTCAGCATATTCTATATACCGCATTGAACTTGAAGCCTATTCTATAAAATGTAGGCGTACTTTAGAGAATACACCTAGATGTAATTATTTTCCATGCAGATTTTTCAGGCGCCATATATAAAATCTAGCCTTTGGTTTAGGGGGCATGTCATGGACAAAGAATGGGCATGGAAGACGTTTTGTAGTTAGTCTGCTGCCAGTACCGCCCATTAACTGGCATGACATAGGAAGACTACGTGCTTCTGAACTAACTCCAAGCAAAGCATCAAATGGTAGCTGCAAATTTAACACAGCAACTTACAAGGGTGTTCCCAGATTTTGCCATTACAGATGCCGTGTTAAATTTGCAGCAACCACATGGTAAAGTCTCCTGTTAAGCTGCAGTCACTTCAAATGTTACCGTGGTTGAGCATAAACGCCCCTAAATTATCACATCATGAGTTGACCTCCTAGTTTGGTTTGATGTGAGCAAACAGGAAACGGGTGAGAAGCTTATTTATCAATTTATTTGAAATTAGTGCATCATTTCTTGCTGGTTATTCACAGCGAGTTATATGTAGGTGCATTTGGAATCTCCCTTTTCTGAAGAGCTCCACAGTTTTTTACTTGAGGCAGTGGAAGCTGAAGTGACTTGCCCAAGGTCAAAAGAAGCCTTTCCACTGCTCTTAGAGATTACTAGTAGTACTATAAACTGATAAACTACAAAATAAATACATGAAATCTTCCTATAGGAAATGCATTCCTAATTTACACGAACAGAAAAGTCATATGGAGAAGTTTCCTTTTTTCCATAGATAGTTGTACATTGGAAGTTATAATTCAGTACACGGCGCTTAAAAATCAATGCCAAAAAGAATCGGCACTCAATGCTCTTCTATAATGGCCACTCAGAGATGATTTATTTGTGTAATTCCAGCACCCAATTAGGGCTCACAACCCCAGTATTCTATAACACTGTGCATACATTTTAGGAATGCCCCTGACCTGCCCATGCACCTCCCATGGCCACATTTACTTTTGGGTTGCACGCTATGGGCTTTGGGTGCACATTGGATTAGATTGGATTTACAATTTATAACCCACCCTTGTTCAGGGAGGCAAACAAAAATACATCCATGAAATCACATTAAAAAAAAACAATTTACAAAACAAATTCTTCAAATTATACAATCAAAAAGAGAACAGGCTCCTTAGGTGGATAAAGAGACAGCACCAGCAGGCACAAAGTATGCTAAACATAGCAGATGTGCTTTCAGCTGTCATTTAAATATTAGTGCATTACGCTCATTACTCTATAGACAAGCATATCATCTTTAAATTATAGACCGGTGAGTCTGACGTCGGTGCCGGGCAAAATGGTAGAGACTATTATCAAGAACAAAATTACAGAGCATATTCAAAAGCATGGATTAATGAGACAAAGTCAACATGGATTTAGTGAAGGGAAATCTTGCCCCACCAATCTACTACATGCGCCAAAAATGAAATTACCACAAGAGCCACACGGTAGCTGGGCAGTAACTCCATTTTGACATGTGTTGGGTATGTATAGATGCCTACATGGCTTAGTAAAAGGGCCCCTTAACTCTCCATTGTGAGCCCTCTAGAGACAGAGAAATACATGGAGGCTCATTTTCAAAGCACTTAGCCTCCCAAA
Source organism: Microcaecilia unicolor (assembly GCF_901765095.1). Taxonomy (NCBI): domain Eukaryota; kingdom Metazoa; phylum Chordata; class Amphibia; order Gymnophiona; family Siphonopidae; genus Microcaecilia; species Microcaecilia unicolor. The sequence goes on along the minus strand of NC_044041.1, from coordinate 180,343,635 downwards.
GTTCCATAGAAACCTATGGAACTTAGCCTCCCAAAGTGCTTTGAAAATATGCCTCAGAGTGTACCTGAATGTAACTCACCTTGAGCTACTACTGCAAAAGGTGTGAGCAAAATCTAAATAAATAAATAAATAAACAACTCTGACAAGATTTATCTTTGGCAAAAGTTTCCATAATCTACTCAACAAGTGAAGGTTAAAGTAAGAACCACATATCAGTTGCTGATCTTGGGGTCTAAAAGAAAATTGGGAATCAAACAGTAACCCCCAGGCTTCGCACCTGAGTCCTCATTTTCACAGACACTCCCAACATTGTTATAGAATAGCGCATAGCAAGATGAGCGCAAATTCAAATCAGGGTTAAGCATTTAGCGCACTATTAATGCGATTCATTCTTTAAAATTTTTAACTACCCCCCCCCCCCCCCACGGTAGAAAATAGAAAAATATTTTCTACCGCGGGTTTCGGCATGCACCAAACTCAGAATTACAGCTGGATGCATGCGCTACCCCAGCAGCAGTGCCGATTTAGCGCATGCAACCCACGCGTTAGCCGTCCCGCAGCTTTGTAAAAGGACCTCTAAGTGCTGAATATCGGCACTTAACTGCATCAGTACCAACTTCGCCCACAGACCGCCCACAAAATATCCAACTAACTGGTTAACAGCTGCTGAATATCTGCAGATAGCCTTAAACAAGTGATTTAACTGGCCAGAACATAACGTAACAACATAAGAGTAGGCATACTGGGTCAGACTAGTGGTCCTTCTATCCCTGTATCCTGTTTTCCAAACAGTAGCCAAGCCAGGTCACAAGTGCCTGGCAGAAACCTAAATCGTGGCAACACTCCATACTTACAAATTCCAGGGCAAGCAGTTGCTTCCCATGTCTGTCTCAATAGCAGACTATGGACTTTTCCTCCAGGAATTTGTCCAAACCTTTTTTAAACCCAGATTCGCTAATAGCTATTACTACATCCTCCAGCAAAGAGTTCCAGAGTTTGTTGAGTGAAAAAAATATTTCCTCCTATTTGTTTTAAACGTATTTCCATGTAACTTCCTCGAGTGTCCCCTAGTCTTTGTACTTTTGAAACGAGTAAAAAAATCAATTTACTTCTACTTCTTCTATACTACTCAGGATTTTGTAGACCTAAATCATATCTCCCCTCATCCATCTCTTTTTCAAGCTGAAGAGCCCTAACCTCTTTAGCCTTTCCTTATACAAGAAGAGTTCCATCCCCTTTATCATTTTGGTCGCTCTTCTTTGAACCTTTTCTAGTTCCGCTAAATCTTTTTTGAGATACGGCAACCAGAACTGAACACAATTCTCAATGTGCGGACGCACCATGGAGCGAAACAAAGGCATTATAGTATTTTCGATCTTATTCACCATCCCTTTCCTAATAATTCCTAGCATCCTATTTGCTTTTTTGGATGCCCGCCGCACACTGAGCAGAAGATTTCAGTGTATTATCTACAACAACACCCAGATCTTTTTCTTGAGCACTGACCCCCAAGGTGGACCCTAGCATTAACTGTGATTCAGATTATTCTTTCCAACGTGCATCGCCTTGCATTTGTCCACATTAAACTTCATCTGCCATTTGAACGTCCAGTCTTCCAATTTCCTAAGGAGGGGCATAATTGAACGAAAACGTCTATCTCCATGGGCGTTTATTTCCGAGAACGGGTCCGTGAAGGGGCGGACCGAGCTGTATTTTCGCAAAAAATAGACATCCATGTTTTATTCGACAATTTGTGAGCTGGGCGTTTTTGTTTTTCAGCGATAATGGAAAATGAAAGCGCCCAACTCAAAAACGAATAAATCCAAGGCATTTGTTCGTGGGAGGGGCCAGGATTCATAGTGCACTGGTCCCCCTCACATGCCAGGACACCAACCGGGCACCCTAGGGGGCACTTTTACAATAACAAAAAAAAGGTAAAAGAGCTCCCAGGTGCATAGCACCCTTCCCTTGTGTGTTGAGCCCCCCCAAATCCCCCTCAAAACCCACTGCCCACAAGTCTACACCATTATTATAGCCCTAAGGGGTGAAGGGGGGCACCTACATGTGGGTACAGTGGGTTTGGGGGGGTTGGACGACTAATAAGTATTAAGCAGCACAATTGTAACAGGTAGGGGGGGATGGGCCTGGGTCCACCTGCCTGAAGTCCACTGCACCCCCTAACAACTGCTCCAGGGACCTGCATACTGCTGCCAGGGAGGTGGGTATGACATTTGATGGTGAAAATAAAAAGTTGTGAAACATTATTTTTTTGTGGTGGGAGGGGGTTAGTGACCACTGGGGGAGTCAGGGGAGGTCATCCCCGATTCCCTCCGATGGTCATCTGGTCATTTAGAGCACTTTTTTGGGACCTGTTCGTGTGAAAAAAGGGTCCAACAAAAGTGGCCTAAATGTTCGCAAAAAACGCCTTTATTTTTTCGATTATCGCCCTAACGCGTACATCTCTCCTCGGCCGATAACCACGCCCCAGTTCCACCTTCGTCACACCCCCATCAACTTTGTCCGCATCCGCGACGGAGTGCAGTTGAAAACGTCCAAAATCGGCTTTCGATTATACCGATTTATTCGTTTTTGTGAGATAAACGTCTATCCCCCGATTTGGGTCGAAATCTAGGCGTTTTTCTCTTTCGATTATAAGGTGGAAGGTCTTCCTGCAATATTTCACTGTCCGCACGTGTTTTAACAGCTCCGAATAGTTTTGTATCATCTGCAAATTTGATCACCTGCTTCAGGCAAGTTAAATTGCTTTGAATATTGACCCCGTACATACACGCTAAATAATTGCGTAATGTATTAATATCTAAGCCCCATAATACATTTCAAACAGGCAATTTTAAATGTCACCACATTTTCAAAAGGAAACTCCAAGGAAGCCTGCAGAGCTGCTGGCACAAAATGCTGTCTCGCTGGTCACATCCCAAATCACCCCACAAATGACTGCTAAGAAAAGAACCAAGGCTACGAGGCTCCCAAGTGCCTAATTAAACTGCTGTAAGATCCAGGGATGCACAATTAACCAGAGAAATGAATGGAATTACCTTACACCCCTCGGCTCTGCACTCTGCATGTTATCTCATCACTATTCTTGCGTGCATGGAATCACTAGATCTACATGCACGGTGCCTTTCAGAGTGCAAGCTAACGGTGAATTTCTGCAAGAGAATGAGTTCCTAATATGACAAATTCCTTGATTGTTTTCTGTCTGTAGCCAGCTCTCATAACAGAATGTTTGTACTTTGTTACAAGCACTTCAGAGATGAACACAGAGTACATTAGAATAGCTGATGCAAAAAAAAAAAATAGTCTTCAGACTTTAGTAAGCATACACATTACCAGCTGGTCTGTCACTGGAGCGCCAGACAGGAGGGATCTCTTCGTTGCAAGCAGCTGTGCACAATACCCAGTAAAAATATAGTGTTCAGTTCTCCTCCTTGGTCATAACATTGTGTCATGAATGTACGGTTAAGCACAAAAGGGATGGGCTGTCGTGTGCAATGACTTGCAAAATATTACTAGCATATCCCATGTTGGTGCATGTCATTATACCACTTTTCTATGGTTACAGTCATAGTGGTTTCCATATTATATACAGGTACTTATTTTGTACCTGGGGCAACGGAGGATTAGGGGGTCCTTTGCAGTAAAACGTGGCCTGCAGTAGTGTGACCGCATCTTTTGGGCGCATGCTGGGCCATTTTTTTGCCCTATCTAGGAAAAAGGGCCTTTTTTAAGGGGCCGTAAAACGGACGTGCGCTAACATTGAAACCAACGTGCATCCATTTTCAGCGTGAGACCTTGCTGCTACCCATTGACCTAGTGGTAAAGTCTCATGCACTACCTGCGTGGTAAGCACGCAGGGCGCTCCAACTGCTGTTTACCGCCAGTTAAGCGGCTCGCAGTAGAAAATAGCAAATTATTTTCTATTGCAGGATTCAGCGCACGGCAAATTCAGAATTACCAGCCGGCTCACGTGCTAGTTGGGTGGAAGTGCCAATTTGGCGTGCGCTGGACTTGCGTAGACCCATCTTTGCCTTTGTAAAAGGACCCTTAAGTGACTTGCCCAGAGACACAAGCAGCAGCAGTGGGAATCAAACCTGGTTCTCAGGCCACTGCATTAACCATTAGGCTAATCCTCCACTCTAATAAAAATGAACAGAACACCTCCTCCTGATATTCAGCTGGTGGCGGTCAGTGTTTTATTAAATGCTGATCATTGCTGGCTAAATTATCCCCTGATATTCAGTGCCAGGACTTGTCCGGGCATCGACACTGAATTTTGGGGCATAGTTTGGAGCAGACAGGCCACCGGAACTTATGCAGGCCTGGCTGATATTCAGCCTGGGCTGCATATGAGTTATGCACCCCTGCTAAATATTGGGCCAGGGCCGCATAATATTTTTAGTTTTTATTTTTTTAAAGCCCCCAAGCCCCTTCCATCCTCGACAATTACCCTCTTTCCTTCCCCCTCCCCCCAGCCTGCATCATGACCCCCCCCCCCCCCAGAATTCCATGTAGGCCCTCCCTCTGGGCCTACCTGTAGCCCTGGTGGTCCGTGGTGGTGGTTGGGGGCAGGAGCACAGGCCCCTCGCTCCTGGCCCTTGTGGCCACTGATTAAAAATGGCTGCTCACGGCAGCTCGCGGTACTACACAGTACTGCAAGCTATCTTAAATTTGGCCGCTTATCTATGTGGGTGCTGGCACTGAATATTATCCTGTGTTTCTCCCTAACATTGTCTCCCCCCCCCCCACACTGCCTCTGACCTGCCCCTTTTTTGGTGCAGTTAGAGTTAATAATCAGTGGCACTGTCCACTTTAGTGCCATTGAATATTAGGGTGTAGGCAGTGACAAGCGATTTAAGTGGGCAGGACCCTCTCTTATGCACTTAAACCACTTTGAATATCAGCCCCAGAGATTTTATAAATGGCACCCAGAATTGCGCGTGCAAATTAATTGAGTAACGAGTCAGTTAACATCAATAATTGTGTGCTAACATCCAGTTATGGAAGTTAATTGGTACCCATTAAAATTAGTGTGCGCATCTGGCTGATCACTATTCTATAAGGCATGATGCTAATTCTACTTGTATCAGGGACATTCTGAAAAGTTGCGCACCTAACTTGAGCACCAGCCTTTAATCAGGTTTTGGCAGACGTGAGTCTGGCGCTAAGCACGATTTTGCAAAGAGAGTGTACCCTTTACAGAACTGTGCTTAGCACTGATTTTTTCCAGCACTGAATTTCGAGCGCCATTGACTGAATCCAGCTCTTTGTGTTTTTGCATGTGCTGAAAATAGTATGCAGTCTTTGCACGAAGGGTGCACTCTTTCCTGATATTGCATGTATGCATGCACTAATTCACACATGTAAGATGGTTCGTGCATCTGCGTATTATCGGGAAAGAGTGCCTCCTCTTTGCAAAGTGGACATGCTCTTAATGACATTGCTCCTGTAAAGACAAAGGGCCTGATATTGAGCCCCAGGAGACAGGCCGGCTACGTTTCTCAATTGGCTCTTAGCCCAGATAGTCAATGCCGGGCTGATTCTGGTGACTGCCATTGAATATCTAGGGGGTGGGTGGGTTTGGGGCTGGCTTAAACTTATGTCAACATTCAGCACTGATTGGTTAAATTTATAATGGCCAAAGATAGAACAGCTATTTAGGTAGTCTGCTTTGGCCACTAAACTTAGCCGGCAAAGCATTGAATATTTGCGGCTAGCCGGTAATATCGCACAATATAGCTGGTTAGCTGCTATACGTGGATGGTGAATATTCACGTGGCAATCTCATGCTGAATATTAGTGCTTAGCTGGTTAAGTGCTATTTAATTGGCCAGGAGCCATTCCTGGTCAGTTAAGTATTGCTGAATATCAGCTAGAAAATGGCCAAAAAGTTTGAGTGAAACAAAAATGATCATAAACAGCACAGTAAATGACACGAATTAAACATTTCTAGCTGCCCATCGCTATTCCCTATGTGCAAAAGAAGGGGGTAAGCTAGATATCGAGTAGGATCTATGACACTGGTGCTCAAATTATTCCTTGAATCACCCCCACCCAAGCCAACGAATCAGATTGGATACCCCTGATGACTATTCATGAGAGATATTTGCATGCCCTGCCTCTAATTTATTTTATTTATTTATTTGTTACATTTGTATCCCACATTTTCTCACCTATTTGCAGGCTCAATGTGGCTTACATAGTACTGGAGAGGCTTTGAAGTCTCCTGTGAACAAATACAAGGTAATGTTGTGATCGGATAGAGTTCGTGTAGTACTGTCACATTAGGGAGTCGTACAAGGGAAGAGTTGAGTAATGTCCATTACGTACTTGAGTTTTGTTGTGTAGCAGAGTTCAGGTATTTAGTTGGGTTGGTAGGGTATGCCTTTTGGAACAGGTTAGTCTTTAGTGATTTCCGGAAGTTTAGGTAGTTGTACATCGTTACGCTTTTGGTAATGCATTCCATAATTGGGTGCTTATGTAGGAGAAACTGGATGCGTAGATTGATTTGTATTTAAGACCTTTGCAGCTTGGGTAGTGAAGAATTAGAAATGTTCGTGTTGATTCGGATATGTTTCTGGTTGATCAGGTCTGTCATGTATCCTGGGGCTTCACCGTTGATGATTCTATGAACCAGGGTGCAGATTTTGAAAGCAATGCGTTCTTTGATTGGGAGCCAGTGTAGCTTTTCGCAGAGGGGTTTTGCGCTTTCAAATCGCGTTTTTCCAAATATAAGCCTAGCTGCCGAGTTTTGTGCGGTCTGAAGTTTCTTTAAGGTTTGTTCTTTGCATCCCACATAGATTCCATTGCAGTAGTCTGCGTAGCTTAGTACCATTGATTGTATCAGGGTGCGAAATGTTTCCCTCGGGAAGAATTATTTTAAGCATTTGAGTTTCCACATTGAGTGAAACATTTTCTTTGTTGTGGATGCCACTTGGCTCTCCAGTGTTAGGTTACGATCCATTGTTATGGCGAGGATTTTCAGACTATCTGAGATAGGAAGGGTGTAGTCTGGTGTGTCAATTCTTGTGGGGTTGTCCACAATGTGTTGGGATAAGAGGATGAGACAATGTGTTTTTTCTTTATTGAGTTTTAGTTGAAATGCATTTGCCCATGAGTCCATGATGTTCAAGCTGAGATTGATCTCGTTAGTGATTTCTGTCAGTTTGGTTTTGTAAGAGATGTATATTATGACATTGTCTGCGTATATGAAAGGGTTGAGGCCTTGGTTGGATAAGGTCTTGGCTAGTGGAGTCATCATTAGGTTGAAGAGGATGGGTGATAGCGGTGATCCTTGTGGTACTCCACAGTCTGCAACTGTATGCTTTGCACATTCATTAGAGATTTCCTGAATTTCTGACTGGCTGGGAGGAAGGGAAGGGACACAAGGAACAGTTGGTGCACCATGGGTATTACACACATACACACACACAAAGAAAATGGTCAGGCTAGAGAGTCCTCATCATATTCTTTTTCTTTTAATTTATTTTATTTTTATTGATCATCACAAATGCAATAGATAATAATTCTAGAGGAAAATAAAGAACAAAAATACAATAATAATATCTATTCATAATTCATCCACAATCATAAGAAAGGGAAATAAGGACCAAGATAAGGAAAATCTATTAAGAAAAAGAAATAAGATTCAACTCTAACTTCTGGCCTATTTTTCAAAGCCAGCCTTAATAGCATGATCTAATAGGTCAGGTCAAAATCCTCAATTCTTCTTAGAAATTAGAAAATCCAGGAATTGCTTGGGGTCAAAGAACATATAAGTCTTATTTTCAAAAGATACAATACAAGGAAAATGTAAGATATAACTAATTCCCAGCGTCTGAGCTCTTGGCTTCAAGGCCAAGAACTACTGAAGGTGCTTCTGGGTCACGATAGATAAATCAAGAAATATACTAATCTTTGATCCCCAAAACAATTCATCCATAAAGTCTAAGAACTGCATTGTGGCCCATTTCTAAAGCAAAAGTCGCTACCAATATGGATCTAGATGTCACAACTTCCAAGGAAGTTTCCAAAAAGTCAATCAAATTCAAATCAGATGTTCCTCCTTGTGTAGGAGCAGATTGCCTCACTAAGGTCAAATACTGGGCCCTCACCATAGGTGTAATAGTTTCAGATGGCATTTTTTAATACTTCCCACAGATATTTTCGGACTATATTCAACGGAGCCACTAACAGAGACTTGGGAAAATTTAAATAAGATTTAAAAATGTTCCCAAGTCTCCGTTAGTGGCTCCGTTGAATGTATTCCAAAAATATTTGCGGGAAGTATTAAAAGATGCCATCTGAAACTATTACACCTATGATGAGGACCTAGTATTTGAATACTTTATTCTTTCTCGTTTGATTCTCTACATATTCCAGTCTTCTGTGCAGGACCAATTTGCCCTTAACAAAAGCACCATAAACCTCTTGAAGATCACTGACCTTTTTGTCCAAAGCCTTCATTTTGGAAGCTTGTTGTTCCAGCTTCTGGGTCTGGACTACTGAGTTCCTGGAAATCTCTACCATCTCACAAGTAAACTTAGATGACAATTTCAAAATAGATTGATTGAGGGTTAGCATACCATCCCATAATGACTCTGAGGTCACTTTACTAGGTCTTTGCAGCACTGAGACTGCATCACCTGGAGCCACTATCTCCCTCTCTTCCACAGTTCTATCCACAGTGCGCTGCAAACGTTGTTCTGGATCTGTCACTTGCTGGAAAACCTTTGAGTGTAGATCAGATCCCAGGGCTCTCGCCATTGATAGTGGCAACAGTGGAGAATCCTCCTCAGCTGTCCTGATGTCATGGGGCTGAGAATCATTTTCAGGTTTCTTAGGTCTCAAGACATTTGTGGGGCTCAAAGACACACTACTTACACTACTGCTGGAGATTCCCTCCAGAGTGGCTGAGAGAAGCATAGTATATGAGCCAGCGAGGGCTCTGAACCCCTGTAAAGTAGTCTGCCACAGTGTCAAGGTTGAGGTTGACATAGGAGGAACTTGTGGAACTTTCCCTCTCCTCTTCCTCCTTTTCAAAAACTGGGGAGAACTGCCAATAACAGAGAACCACACCAAGGTAAGAGAGACACCCACCAGAGCATTAGATCAGGATGCCATCTTGGTCTTATTTCCAAAAATACTAGGACTAGGGGGCATACGATGAAGCTACAAAGCAGTAAATTTAAAACGAATCAGAGAAAATCTTTCTTCATTCAACATGTAATTAAACTCTGGAATTCGTTGCCAGAGAATGTGGTAAAAGCGGTTAGCTTAGCGGGGTTTAAAAAAGGTTTGGACAGCTTCCTAAAGTAAAAGTCCATAGATCATTATTAAAATTGACTTGGGGAAAATCCACTGCTTTTTTCTGGGATAAGCAGCATAAAATGTATTTGTGACCTGGATTGGCCACTGTTGGAAACAGGATGCTGAGCTTGATGGATCTTTGGTCTGTCCCAGTGTGGCAATACTTATGTACTTATGTCTAGAATCCCTGCCATCATATTCTATGGTTCTAGCCCTACCTCTACCAAACTCCCATACTGTAAATATTGCTGACGCTCTCTCACACAGCCAAAAGGCCAAGACGAGACTGTCCACAGCTCATGGCCAGACCTTATACCTGATCGATTCGTAGTCCAAATGAGCCTGAGAAGCAATCGTACAGAAGGTCCACTGCCCTTCCCACAGAACTGGTATCTGACCACAGCCCCAAAGATATCTCAGATTTGTTTGCTTCCAGCAACGAACATGACGTTTTGTTCTCACTTTTGGGGGATGGAGGCGTTATTTTTCTGAATGATTTACTTTGCACCAATAAGAAGTTCAGGAGCTTCTAATTTTGTGTCTGTCGAATCATTTCCCCCTATATTAAGAACACTATATTCCATTCTTCTACCAGCTTATTAGAATGCCAATGATCACTCCGGAAAGTAGGAAAAGAAAAGGCTCTGAATTGTAGATTCAATGCAAAATGGAGCTTGGAAGACATACTGCTCTCCTGGGATTAACGATTAACGTTCCTGTTTCTTATTGCAAACAGTACTTTATACACCTCCTCTTCTATTATTTCACACAGACACATGCACAGATACGCGTGCGTTTTCTCGCTGAGTGCTTCGCCTTCCAAACCTTCTTCCTCGTTTTCTTTGCAAGCTGCATAATTGTCACAGCTAATTGATAAGTTATATGAACAACGAATCATATTGAAAGAACATTTAGAATTCCATTAGTTAAAACTCTGCTCGTGGAGGAGTTGGTGCTCTTAAACTGGAAAGGATCCATCACCCTACCTTAGGTGCCCTTTTACTAAACCGCGTAAGCATCTATGCGCGCCCAACGCGTGCCAAAATGGAGTTACTGCCCGACTACCGCCTGGCTCTTGTGGTAATTTAATTTTTGTTGCGCGTCCAATACGCGCATCTCAAAAATATTTTTTTTATTTTCGGGCGCGCGTAATGGCTGCACGCCAAGTGGCATTTGACAGGCGTAGGTCATTACCGCCCCGGATTCTTTACCGCTAGGTCAACAGCTGGTGGTAAGGTCTCAGACCCAAAATGGACGTGCAACAATTTTGATTTTGGCGCACGTCTATTTTCGGCAAAATAAAAAGGCCTTTTTTTAACATGCGCGCTAAAAAATGGATCGGCGTGCGCCCAATACCCGTGCCTACACTATCACAAGCCATTTTTCAGTGCACTTTAGTGAAAAGACCCATTACTGTATTGTAGGTTAAACTGCTGTCTCCATCTGTCTTCTTCATTCTCCGTCTGATGCTCAGGACGGTGTGTGGTGTGTCCTGTCACTTTCAGTTATTAACACTAGCCTCTGTAAATGAACAAACATTCCAAGGACCAGTGTAGGTCTTCAAACAATGTTGAATTTCATGAGTGGTGCAGGGAGGGCCACGAGAATACAGAACCGACTAGATTGGCTAGAATGAAAAGTAGCAGCACGGACTGTGAGGGGTGCGTCCAGCCTTTTTGCACTGACAGATCTTGTCACTCTAGGGAATTCACAGCTCCTGCACTTACAGCTCTTCCTAAAAGAGGTGTTGCACAGAATGATGTAGGTAAACTGACCTTGTGTGGAACTCACAGCTGCTGCGTTTTTAGCCTCTCAATTCAGGGGCGTAGCCAGACTTCAGCGGGAGGGAGGTCTAGAACCCGAGGTGAGGGGGCATATTATAGCCCGCCCCCCCCCAGTGCAGCCGACCCTCCCCCCCAGCCATTATCGACCCCCTCTGCCATTGCCGACCCCCCCTTGCCGCCGCCGTCAACTTTGATGACCCCTGCCAACGACCCTCTCGATCCCCCCTCCCACCGCCAACCCTCCCCTGCCGTCGCCTACCTTTGCTGGTGGGGGACCCCAATCCCCGCCAGCCGAGGAGGTCCTCTACGTCCCACGAAGGCTTCATTCTGTTTCTGACGTCCTGCACGTTGTACGTGCAGGACGTCAGAAATAGAACGAAGACTTCGCGGGATGAAGAGGACCTCCTCGGCTGACGGGGATTGGGATCCCCCACCAGCAAAGGTAGCCCATGGCGACAGCAGGGGAGGGTTGGCGGCGGGAGGGGGGTCGAGAGGGTCGTCGGCAGGGGGTCCAGGGCCAAATCTACGGGGGCCCAAGCTATCTCCCTATCCCTAAAGGAGATACTGTGAGAAATGATGTAGGCACACTGGCTTTCACAGCTTCTGCAGTCCCAGCCTCTGCCTAAAGGAGGTGCTGACAGATTGCTTTTTTTTTTTCATCCATTTGGATACAGAAAGTGAAAGTGCCTTGGTGCTTTGTAGCTTTTACTATATGAGACGTGGGGTAAGGAATAATATATTGTAGAGGAATATATTCGAGTTATTCCCCAAGTTTTCCACGTCATCACTGTGACCCCTGACGCAGGTGCTAGTCACCGAAACACGGCCCGTGTCCGGTCTTTTTGTCAAGGCTCATTCATTAAAGAACTGTGTTCCATTTTTAAAGGCCCGTGGTGCTGTTTTTTTTGTTTGAAAAAATGAACATCGTAGCAACATAACTCTCAAAGTAAAAAGCATAAATCTTTGAATATTGGGCCCTACACAAGTTACTAGAAAAAATAATACACTGAACTATAAAAGCTACAACCAGCAACCAAGGAATAGGGAAAAGAGAAAGGCCAATGTGTAATCAGTATTACTTGCTTAAGATTTACTTAACTATCTAGTGCCCAGGGAAGCTGTCTCTTCAGAGGTGGGCTAGGGTGAGTGGCCTTGCTTCTCAGTCAGGACTAGAGATTTCTTGCAAATTGAAGTTCGTACTTTCTGAAGGTGATACTGAACAGCCTGACCAATCCCAGCATGTTTGCAACCTTTGATTTTAGGAAAGCTTTTGACACTGTTCTTCACAGATGACTAATAAATAAACTGAGTGCCCTCTGTATGAGCTCTAAAATGACTGACTGCATAGGAGCTGGCTCTGTGGGTGCTTGAGCACCCCCAGCATTGAGAAAATTCCTTGTCTAAGTCCAGGAAGGGGTTATTTCCATTGGGCTTAGCGCCCCCAATCATTTTGAAAAGTTGGCTCCTATGATTGACTGGGTTAGGAACTGGTTGAGTGGAAAGCAACAGAGGATAGCGGTAAATGGAGTTCATTCTGAAGAAAAGGATGTTACCAGTGGTGTGCCGCAAGATTTGGTTCTTGGGCCGGTTCTTTTTTAAATTGTTGTAAGCGATATTGCTGAAGGGCCATCTGGTCATGTTTGCCTCTTTGCAGATGATACCAAAATCTACAGTCGGATAGACACCTCTGATGGTGTGGATAACATGAGGAAGAACTTAACAAAGCTAGAAGAATGATCTGGAATTTGGCAGCTAAGATTTAATGCTAAAAAATGCAGGGTCATGCATTTGGGTTACAAATACCCGAGGGGATGAAGAACTTTTGTGCATGTAAGAGGAGCGAGACTTGGGTGTGATCATATGTGATGATCTTAAGGTGGCCAAACAAGTAGAAAAGATGACAGCAAAAGCTAGAAGAATGCTTGGCTGTATAGCAGTGACGTAGCCACAGGTGGGCCTGGGCCCACCCACTTAGGGTTCAGGCCCACCCAACAGTAGCACACGTTTAGCGGTAGCTGTTGGGGATCCCAAGCTCTATCAGCTGAAGACTTCCCCCTGATGGTAACGAAAATGATACTTTCCATGATACTGGCACCTGTGCATGCCTGCTGCAGACTGCCAAGGTGGAAAGAAGAAGCATTTTCCCACCAGCTGAGATATTTTTTGGGTGGTGGTTGGGGGGAGGGGGAGAGCACTTAGTGCTCACCCACTTCTTGCCTAGGTCCACCCAAAATCTGTTGTCTGGCTACGCCCCTGGTGTATAGGAAGAGGGATAGTCAGTTCGAAAAAGGAGATGAAGATGCCCCACGTATAAGACTCTGGTGAGCTCTCGTTTAAAATACTGTGTACAGTTCTAGAGGCCGCAACGTCAAAAACATATAAACAGGATGGAGTCTGTCCATAGGGTGGATACTAAAACAGTCAGTGGTCTTCATCATAAAGCATGTAGGGACAGACTTAAAGCAGGGCTGCCGAGAGAAATAGCCGGGCCTGGGACAAAACCAGACCACCGCAAGCCACCCCCCCCCCCCCCACTTGCACTTCCCTCCAACTCACACCTCAGCTTCTGCCCACCCCCTTACCCTTCTCTGTTTGCCTCCAAGGGGAGGCTCAAGCCCGGTGCCGGCAAACTGCTTCCTGCTCCCACGATCTTTCCTCTCCTGTTCCTGTCCATGCCGAAAGTAAGGGACCGGATGATTGCATTAACGCAATATCACGCTAATGCAATGATCCCGGTCCTGGGTGGCATGCAGTAGCAGGGGAGGACAGATCCGTAAGCAGGCAGCAAGAAGAAGCCGAACCCGGGGAATTTTGCCCCCTCCCACACGCCTCAACCCCTCTCAGTAGCCCTGACTTAAAGATCTCAATATGTATTCTTTGGAAGAAAGGCAGGAGAGGGGAGATATGATGGAGACATTTAAATACCTATGCGGCATAAATGCATAGATGGAAAGTCTCTTTCAATTGAAAGGAAGCTCTGGAACAAGGGGGGGGGGGGGGGTTATGGCATAGGATGAAGGTGAAAGGAGACAGACTCAGATGTAGCCTGAAGAAATACTTCTTCACGGAAAGGGTGGTGAATTCATGGAACGGCCTCCTGGTGGAAGTGATGGAGACGAAATGGTATCTGAATTCAAAAGAGCTTGGGACAAGTACATAGGATCTCTAAGGAAGTGATATGGAGAGTAGATGGCACGGATGAGCAGACTACTTATCTGCCTACATTTTTCTCACGTTGCCTGGAAAATTTATTTATTTAGATTTTGCTCACATCTTTCTCAGTAGTAGCTCAAGGTGAGTTACATTCAGGTACACTGGATATTTCACTGTCCCAGGAGGGCTCACAATCTAAGTTTGTACCTGAGGCAATGGAGGGTTAAGTGACTTGCCCAAGATCACAAGGAGCAGTAGTGGGATTTGAACTGGCCACCTCTGGATTGCAAGACTGGTGCTCTAACCACTAGGCCACTCCTCCACCCTGAAGAATATTGTTACTCTTTGGGGTTCTACATGGAATGTTGCTACACTTTGAAATTCTGCATGGAATCTTGTTATTCTTTAGAATTCTAGAATCTTTATTTATTTATTTATTTAGATTTTGCTCACACCTTTTTCAGTAGTAGCTCAAGGTGAGATACATTCAGGTACACTGGATATTTCCCTGTCCCAGGAGGGCTCACAATCTAAGTTTGTACCTGAGGCAATGGAGGGTTAAGCGACTTGCCCAAGATCACCAGGAGCAGCAACAGGATTTGAACCGGCCACCTCCGGATTGCAAGAGCAAGGCTGTTGCTCTAACCACTAGGCCACTCCTCACATCGCTCTAAGTTATACTGGGGTAAAATGCCTCCTTGCTAGCCTCAGAAAAAAGTACTGGACTGTCCCCTTGCCTGTCAGTCCAAGTACCACAAAGTAAAGGAAGCTTCACTGGAAAAGCAAAAACTTTCAGCGCACACAGAAATCCCAGTTTTACATATACATGTTATTTGCAAATAGCGTACACTTAAAATGAGACAAAAGCTGTGAAAACAAACCCTCACAAAGAGCAACTAATTATTACCTGAATTGGTTATTACTCTATTTACCACTAACCTTCTCTTTGTTTCATGTACAATTTCTGATTCATAATAGATTTTCTAAATGTTAAACATCCATAGCTATCCCAGTACGTTTATGATACTATATTGTACAATTAGATTCTTACAACAAATTACTTTCTTATGAATTATTCTTTGTTATGTATCCTATATTGTTTATTGTAAGCCACATTGAACTCAAACTTGATTGGGATAATGTGGGATATAACTGTCACAAATAAATAAATAAAATTCGTTATGGTTCTTTTCTGGGTTCATTTTCAGATCATACAAAATAAGTTTGTTTTGACGATTGTTTACATTTTCTTTAAATAAATGTACATCCTTTAATTGTTTAGTTTCGTTTCTTGGTATTTGGTAAACTGCCTTTCCTAAACTAAAAAGAAGAAACACAAGTAATAGATGGTTTGGTAGGACTTGCTGTCTTTATCTGATATAGTTTCTCGCTTTCTATGGGACTTATTTAGAAAGGACTTTTTCTCATTCTAGTTACATAGTAAGTGATGACAGATAAAGACCTGAATGGCCCATCCAGTCTGCCCAACAGTCACATTCATTCTCAATTCAACATTAATTCAACAATGAACGTGGTATTATATACTCGATCATGTTCTTTCTTTGGTGTTTCTGGGACATAGACCGTAGCAGTCTGTCCAACTCTGTCCTTATGTTCTAACTACTGGAGTTGCTGTCAAAGCCCACACCAACCTGTCCAAATTCATCTTGTCATTTGAGAGACAAAGACCGTAAAAGTCTGTGCTCACTTTCCAAACCATTGGAGTTTCCATCGAAGCTCTCTCCAGCCCAGTGCAGTAGCGAGGGCGGCTGACACCCGGGGCGGTTCGCCGCTGCGCACACACCCCCCCTCGGCATGCGAGCACCCCCCCAGGGTGCATTCTTACCAAAGAGGGTGGGCGGGAGAGCCGCTCCGCCCCGAGTGCACGTCGCTGGGAGCTGCGTCGGCTCCGCTGGTTCCCTGCTCTCTGTGCCCCGGAACAGGAAGTAACCTGTTCCGGGGCAGAGAAAGCAGTGAACCAGCGGAGTCGACACCCCCCCAGCGGCGTGCACCCGGAACGGACCGCCCCACCACCCCCCCCCCCTTCCTACGCCATTGCCCCAGCCCATTCTAAACCAGATCATCATATGCAGGACTCAGACTGTACAAGCCAACTCAGCACCGGCCTTAGTTGATGCAGCCAGAGTTGCCTTCTAAGCACCACTTGACATGCAAACACATATGCATGCAGGCTCTTTTGGGGGTGTTCTGGAGTGGAGTTAGCACTTGGCCAGCTAAGTGCTAATATTCAGCACTTAACCAGCCAGGTTGACTGCATAAAAAATGTTCCTTTATTGAATAATATTCTCTAAGCCGGATATTCAGCCAGTGGCAATCGATATTTTACTGACTACGGCTGGCATTAACACAGAAATTCAATGTGGGGTCATGGCCAGGCACCGACATTGAATTTCCAGGTTTGTGGAGCCGGTTAGTGCGATACTCAGCGCTTAAATGGCTATGGGTTACCACATAAAGATAGAGATCACTTTTATGCAGTCAACCTGGCCAGTTAAGGTCTGAATATCGGCCAAGTGTCAATTCTACCCCAGAACACCCCCCGAAATAGCCGGTTTTCAATTTGGCGCTGTGAGGAAGTTTTTAGATCACTGCCCTTCACCCTTAGGAAAAGTCCCCTCGATAGCCAGGGCCACTTTAAGAGCACTGGTCCCGCTCCAGGAGAAAGTGAGCCATGAGAGGCGGAGCCCATACCTGGGAATATAAAAGACAGGGCCAGGCTCAGGTTAAGGAGGCCCAGGGAAAGAAGAGTTGAATCCTCAGCCTATGACGCTGGAGCTAAAGTTCTATAATCGCGACCTGGCTGAGGTAAGCCATTTGTTATTGCCAGAGTGAACCTTGTAAGTTTTGCTTTGAGGTCTGGCTGGAGCCAAACCTGAACCTCGGCGGAGAACTGAGAACTATTCGGCTGTGTTGGGGCGTGGCAACCCCAGCAGTAGCAGACTGTGATTGGCCTACCGCAAGAGGCTTGCTTACAACTGAATGTACTGGACTACAGAAGGTTTCTACAGGGGTGTAGCCAGACTTCGGCGGGAGGGGGGTCCAGAGCCCGAGGTGAGGGGGCACATTTTAGCCTTCCCCTGGTGCCACCGACCCCCCCCCCCCCCGGCACCGCCGCCGCCACCACCACCACCAACTTTCACGACCCCCCCGTCCCGCCAACAACCCTCTCGACCCCCCTCCCGCCGCCAACCCTCCCCCGCCGCTGTCGCCTACCTCTGCAAGGCTTCATTCTGTTTCTGTGAGTCTGACATCCTGCACGTACAACATGCAGGATGTCAAAAACAGAACAAAGCCTTTGCGGGAAGAAGAGAACCTCGGCTGGCGGGGATTGGGGTAGCCCACGGCGGGGGAGGGTTGGTGACGGGAGGGGGGGTCAAGAGGGTCATCAGCAGGGGGGTCTAGGGTCAAATCTACGGGGGCCCAGGCCCCCCTGGCCTCACGTAGCTACGCTACTGGTTTTCTATCCTATATCTCGGGCCCTGTGAAAAGAACAGGCCCGAGGATTCCGTTGAATAAATACTTATTTTTGGTTTCACCCCGTTTTCTGGCTGTGTTATTTTACCGGCCCACTACCCAACCCTTGCTCGGGGTCTCACAGGCACTAACTAGTTAAGTGCCACTGAAAATTAGCACAGTTAGCCCCCCAAAAGGCAATTTAACAGGCCAGGAGTTGTTTCTGGTTGGTTAAATCATATTAACTACCGACCCATCTGTTTCTATGAAATTCTGCTAAGGGTGGGTTTGCTAATGAATGTGGGGCTCCTAATAAGGAAGACGACAAAAGTCTCCAGCTTAAAATAGCGCTCAGTTGTTCACATTCCGTAAGAGTTTTACTTAAATGAAAGTGACAGAATACCTTGATAATGCCTGGTCATTTGCCTAATGCTGTTTGATTAATATTCTTGGAGCAAACCCGCTTTTCTGAAATAGCCTACCTTTTAGCACCTGCCATGATAAATTAATCAAGCACATTTTGATTCAGCTAATAGAGTGAGGGGGGAGGGGAAAGCAAGTTAAAATACACAAGCTAAGCTGGAGGTTCTTTTTTTTTTTTTTTAAGGCCTTCCACAGAGATCTGTTGGATGTTACAATGGGTCTACAGAATAAGGCAACAGATTTCATTAGCATTCATTGAGGATCTGGTTGGTTCAGTGGGGCTCCTGTAGGTAGGTAGGGAACAAACTAAGCATGGAGTAGAGTAGTCTAGTGCTTAGAGCAATGCGCTTGGAACCAGAAAGTGAGGATTCAAATCTGGTTAATGCTTTGGCAAGTAATTTTACTCTCCGTTTGGTGGCGTTCCTAGGTTGGCTGCCATCAGGGGCGGATTGCCACTGCACACACCCCCGGCACCCCCCCCCCCCCGGCACATCACCCCCCCAGCACATCACTTCCACACACTCCCCCCCCCCCCCCAGCATATCACTTCCACACACACCCCTGGCACATTACCTCACCCCTTGGCGCATCGCTCTTATCTTCTAGAGGTGCAAGGAGCAGTCGAGCGGCTGTCGGTTCTGTCGGTTCCCTGCCCCAAAACAGGAAGTAATGTCAGAGGGAGCAGAGAACCCCTTACAGTATGCACATGGGGCAGACTACCTCCACCGCCCGCCCTTGGTACGCCACTGTCTCAGTTTCTTTAATGACAGATGTCCAAACTCAGTCCTTGAGGGCTGCAACCCGGTCAGGTTTTCAGGATTTCCCCAATGAATATGCATGATCTGCCTGATAGTTTTTTTTTTTTAATGGCTGCTAAAACGGCACTTGGGTGGCTATTTGATGATATTCAGCACCGGATAGCCAGTAAGAGGTTCAGCAGTAAATTACCACGCAGAAAATTTTTCATTATTGCACAACCATTTACTGCCCCTTAAAAAAAAAAATCACAGCACTAAAAGGTGGCCTTGGCATGCTGCGATTTCACACGCCGATGCCACTGCGGCCCACTTTTACCACTGTTTGGTAAAACAGCCCCATAATTGTATCTGAAGTACTAAATACTCAAAAGCTGGCTTATTTAAAGGATAGAATTAAACTTTATGGAGGCAATATTCAAAGCGATTTAAGCAGGCAGAAGCCTCTGACACCTAAGTGGGGATTTTCAACAGCAGTTAACGTAATAGCGCTGCTAAGTATCCCCACCGACTGCACTTAGCTATGAGGATGCCGGCTCTGAATTTCGGGCCGGCACCTGCATAACTTTTTCTTTTTCTTAAAAAAAAAGCCCCAAGCCCCCTCCCGCCTCCCCACCCTTGCCAATGTCATCTCTTTCCTTCACCCCTCTGCCCAGTCCACATCAAGACCCCCCCCCCCCCGGAAGATCCCCCACCCCCCAGCTGTGCAGGTAGGCCCCCGGGCCTACCTGTATCCTTGGTGCTCCAGTGGGGTTGTTGGAGGCAGAAGCACAGCCCCCTTGCTCTTGCTCCTTGCGGTGCTGGTCTAAAATGGCTGCCACGACCTCTCGTGGCAGTTTGCGGTACTTTGTGTAGTACCTCAAGCTGCCTTGAGAGGTTCCAAATGCCAATTTACAGAGGCGCCGCAAGGGATAGGAGCGAAGGGGCTGTGCTCCTGCCCTCAATGACCCTGCTTGACCACCAGGATATAGGTAGGCCCAGAGGGAAGGCCTACTTGCACAGCTGGGGAGGGCAGGGGTCTTCTGGGAAGGTCTAGATGCAGGCTAGAGGGAGGGGGAAGGAAATAGAGGACATTGGCAGGGGGTGAGTGGGGGCTCGGGGACTTTTTTTTAAAAAAACACAACAAAAAATTATGCAGGCCCTGCCCAGCTTGATATTCAGTCGGTGCCCAGCCCGCCAAACATTATCCTCCAATATTGAGTGCAAAGTACTCGGACATAGTCCAGCACTGAATATCAGGGATACTTTAGCCGGCGACAATCAGCATTTAAAAAAACACTAACTGCTGCTGGTTGAATATCAGGGGGTATGTTCCTAAGCGGCCATTAAGATCACCACAAGGAAACTTTGTGGAGATTTCCAGTGTGGAAAGATTTAAGAACGTAGCCTGGAGACTGAAAGCTTTTACCACCTAATTCTATATATAGCACTCAAAATTATGCACACATTAATTGCTTAATGAGCAAATTAGAACGGATAATTGGGTGCTAACAATCAATTTTTGATGCCTATTTCTGTGCACAGCTTTGTAGTTGTTATTCTATAAAGATATGTACGTAATTGTTTCCATGTGGATCCAAAAAGGGGGCGTGTCCATGGACGGGGCAGTGGCATTTTCTAGGATTTGCACACAGTGTTATAGAATTTAGAGGACCCACTCCTAATTTAGGGTTTTGTGAGTGTAAATCCTCATGTCCAAAACTGAGCATGGATCCTGGCTCTAAGCACTATTCTATAACAACCACCCATCTTTGATCGCAGTTTATAGAATAGCGCTTAGTGCGTATTTTCTTTTGGTGTCCAAATTTGCCCGGCATTTACAGAATCGAGTCCTTTGTGCAGTGGGCTGGAACATTGGAAGTTAGCATGGTTAGCATTAAGAAATATTTCCTGAAAATTTTGTTATTTTCCTTTGCAGTGATTCCTCTTAGTAATATAAATTATTACTTAGTAATATTAATTCAAAAGGAGTGAAGCCTGTGAAACTGGGGTTACCTTAATCAGTGGGAATTGGATTAGAGACTCAAGTGTTCGCATTGTTAAATAATTTCTGGTTTTAAAAGAGAAAAAATGAAATTAGGTATATTATTTTTACTAGCATTGGACAATAAGTACGTTTCCAACTAAATAAATTGAATATACACCGTTTTGAGTTTGAAGAAGCCAACCAGACGATCAATGTGGAATAATGATTTAGATAAATAATAACTGGGGATAATCAGGTTAATACCACGTTTTTTTCTGTTTACTGTTGTTTAATTCTTCTCCTTGTCTTGTTTCATTCTCTACTACTACTACTTAACATTTCTAAAGCGCTACTAGGGTTACGCAGCGCTGTACAATTTAACATGGAAGGACAGTCCCTGCTCAAGGAGCTTACAATCTAAAAGACAGGTGTAAATCTAAAGCTTAAAATCTAAGAGACAGGTGTACAATCTAAAGACAATCTAAACAATCTAAAGACAAGTGTAGAGTCCGTCTGATAGGGCATACTATATTTCACGAAAGGTTAGGTACCGAAAGCAGCATTGAAGAGGTGAGTTTTAAGCAGAGATTTGAAGATGGGTAGGGAAGGGGCTTGGCGTAGGGGTTGAGGAAGATTGTTCCAAGCATAGGGTGAGGCAAGGCAGAATGAGCGGAGCCTGGAGTTGGCAGTGGTGGAGAAGGGAACTGAAAGGAGGGATTTGTCCTGTGAGCGGAGGTTACGGGCGGGAACATAGGGGGAGATGAGGGTAGAGAGGTAGTGAGGAGCCGCAGACCGGGTGCATTTGTAGGTAAGGAGGAGAATCTTGAATTGTATGCGGTATCTGATCGTTCTCCCTATTTTGTGGTCTAAGGAAGAATATAGAATTACCTGATTGAAATAATTCATGTGTATTACTTTCCCTGTATTTCTGGCAAGTTATTTTATTGCTTGTAAATTTAAATTCTTATAAATAAATAAAAAAAAAAGGCATACCCTAAAAAAAAAAAAGAATGAAAACCAACTTGATTACTATTTTGGAAGAAAAACAATTTTCTTTTCACCTCCAATTGATGTTCTTAAATGGATAATTGTTGACTTGGGCACGGTTTGGTTTATAATGCTTTTGACTTCTTACATGAATTAGGGGCAAAGAGGGAGTTATTCTTTGAGATTTACTGATGTAATAAGACTTCTCTCTTTTCTGCTATGTTCTTTTACTCTATCTTTAATTGTTTTTTTAGGGGTCTTTTTACTAAGCTGCAGTAACAGTTGACCTTATTACACCCTTATGGGGGTCTTTCCTGCACACTAAGGCCATTTTTTTCAGCCGCTGTAAAAAAGGGTCCTTTTTTTCTATTTTATTAAAGGCCATGCTCTATTACCATTAGCACATGGCCCTTTAAAAAATTACCAGGGGAGTACTTACTGCCACCTATTTAGGAAGCAGTAAGGGCTCCCACGTTAACCGTTTATTAACCAGTTTGCACACAGTAATGTAGATGAGCTCACTGGTTAGCGCAGGAATGCCCACCCTCCTCCTCTGGAGTAGTATACAAAAAGACACTTCCAATGCACCAGTAAAATCCTATATAGTTTTTTCACTAAGCTGGATTCTGCACATATTGCTTTGATACACAACAATCTGCAAAGATTTGCTTAGTTTTGTATCTATACCTATTCACCAATTCAGACTCCTGAGGCAGGCGCGGATTAGCGCCAAAACACAGCTCCGCGTCAAGACTACAAGGTGTTATTTACCATAAAACAGTGTATGATACTTGTTGATACTCTCGTGTTTTGGAAGTACCTTTTTGTACACTACTTCTTCTACATTTCCTGGCACGTTCGTTCACTGTTCCTCCATTCCGGTGGTTGACCCCCCCCCCCCTCCGCTCTCCACCTCTGACTCATCCCCTAAAAATATTACCAAAAATAATTACCATACAGTTATCGTCTGCACATACCAAAACTAATGCAGAATGCTTCAGTGTGTCCTACGTTGAACTATTTTTATTGTGTTAAGTGATTATTCGCACTTTACGCAGCTTAGTAAAAGGACCCCTTAAATGTCTGTAAACTATTTTGAATGAACATATATCACTAAAATGGAATATAAAATCTGATAACTAACTAAATAAATAATGAGGATGATTTAAAAAAAAAAAAAAAACATTTATCCAGGTAAGTGGATTATTTGAAAATTAATCCAAGAAGACAGGAGGAGCCTCCACGGAAAGTCAAAGCAAAACAGCAAAAGTAGAGGCTGACAAATGCGCAAACCAATAGGGAGAAAATATCAAAAACCAGTTTATTCAGAATATTCATATCAAGGACCCGACACGGTTCGTGTTTCGGCGCCAAAGCGCCTGCCTCAGGGGGTCACAAACAACTTTCTCTGAGAAGAAGCTGATTGGCTTGAATAATTCCTTTATGTATGCACGTGGTTATAAAAACAAGTTAATCCACAGAGAGAACAAAAGAACAACCAACCGATCAGCAAACACCATGTGTTATCTTTTCTCCCATACTCCTCGCCCAGTTGGCCGTGGAGGCAGTGGTGTACCAAGGGGGGGGGGGGCGGTGGGGGCGGTCCGCCCCGGGTGCATGCCGCTTGGGGGGGGGGGGTGCCGCGAGCCTATCGGCTCTTCGTTTTCATGCTCCCTTTGCCCCGGAACAGGTTACTTCCTGTTCCGGGGCAGAGGAAGCATGAAAACAAAGAGCCGGCAGGCGCGCGGCACCCCCCCCCCCCCAACGGCGTGCACCCGGGGAGGGTTCTTTCGCCGGAGGATCGGGGGTTCTTTCGCCGGGGGGGGGTGTCACGCTGTTCTGGGGGGGCACTGCACCCGAGTGGCGGGGCACATCGGCGATCCGCCCCCGGGTGTCAGCCCCCCTAGGAACGCCACTGCGCGGAGGTGGTATCGGGCTACTACTTTCACCCTCTTGTAGATTTCAACCTCTTCTTCCACCTCAGTCTCACTGTTTTTCTTCCTTCGAAGTCCACTCCATCCATCTATTTGCTCCTCTGTCTCTCCGAGTAGCAGTCATTTATCGACCCCCTGATAAGTCTCTTTCTTCCTTTCTCACTGACTTTGATGCCTGGCTTTCCTTCTTTCTTGAACCTTCATCTCCTTCCCTCATTCTTGGGGATTTTAACATTCATGCTAATGATCCCTCTGACTCTTATGCTTCTCAGTTTCTTGCTTTAACATCCTCTTTCAATCTTCAACTGTGCTCCACTGCCCCCACCCACCAGAATGGCCACTGTCTTGATCTTATCCCCTTCTCAAACTGCTCACTCTCCAGTTTCTGTGCCTCAACTCTTCCCCTCTCTGACCATCATCTGATAACTTTCACACTTAAACACTCTCCTCCCCAGTCCCGTCCAATCTTAACCAATACATTTAGGAATCTTCAGGCTATT
This sequence comes from Microcaecilia unicolor, assembly GCF_901765095.1. NCBI lineage: Eukaryota > Metazoa > Chordata > Amphibia > Gymnophiona > Siphonopidae > Microcaecilia > Microcaecilia unicolor. Next base: position 180,319,332 of record NC_044041.1, on the reverse strand, counting down.
GACCCTTCTACTCTGTCCTCCAGTGTTTCGAATCTCTTCTCTACCACTATGTTATCCAAGTCTGGCAATGAGGCTGTCTCTTCCTATAATACTATTCTCTCCTCTGCTCTGGACACTCTTGCTCCTTCCATTCCTAATTCTGTAAAACGTACCAAACTCCAGCCTTGGCTGACCTCTAGAATCCACTACCTACGTTCCTGTGCCCGCTCTGTTGAACGCCTTTGGCTGAAATCCCGTGCCCATGCTAACTTCATACATTTCAAATTCTTGCTCACCTCCTTCCAGTCTGCTCTTTTACTTGCCAAACAGGACTATTACATCCAGTTGACAAATTCTCTTGGCTCAAACCCTCGATGTCTCTTTGCCACACTGAACTCTCTCCTCAAAGTGCCTTCACCTCCAAACCCCCCCCCCCCCCCCTTCACTTTCCCCCCAGACTCTGGCTGAGTTCTTTCATGATAAGGTTCACAAGATTAAACTTGAATTCTCAACCAGGTCACCTCCACCTCTCCTTCCCTTAGTCCATTCTCTCAACCCTCCAACCCCTGCCTCCTTTTCCTCCTTTTCTGAAATCACTGAAGAGGAAACTACACATCTTATTTCCTCCTCGAAACTAACTACCTGTTCCTCTGATCCTATTCCTACCCATCTACTTAACACTATCTCTCCTACTGTCATCCCTTTTATCTGTCCTATGCTCAATCTTTCACTCTCCACTGTGACTGTTCCTGATGCCTTCAAACATGCCGTAGTCACACTACTCCTTAAAAAACCTTCATTGGACCCTGCCTATCCTTCCAACTATCGCCCCATCGCCCTCCTCCCTTTCCTATCCAATAATGTGCTGTTCACCTCCGTTGCCTTGACCTTCTTTCATCTCAAGCTATTCTTGATCCACTTCAATCTGGCTTTCGCCCCCTTCATTCAACTGAAACAGCGCTTGCTAAAGTCTCCAATGATCTGTTCCTGGCCAGATCCAAAGGTCTCTATTCTATCCTCATCCTTCTCGATCTATCTGCTGCTTTTGACACTGTTGATCAAAGCCTACTACTTGATACGCTGTCCTCACTTGGATTTAGGGCTCTGTTCTTTCCTGGTTTTCTTCTTATCTCTCCCAGCTTACCTTTAGTGTATACTCTAGTGGATCTTCCTCTACTTCTATCCCACTGTCAGTTAGTGTATCTCAGGGATCTGTCCTGGGACCTCTTCTTTTCTCCATCTATACTTCTTCTCTTGGTACTCTGATCTCATCCCATGGTTTTCAGTATCATCTTTATGCTGATGACTCCCAGATCTACCTCTCCACACCAGAAATCTCAGCCGAAATCCAGGCCAAAGTATCAGCCTGCCTGTCTGACATTGCTGCCTGGATGTCTCAGCGCCATCTGAAACTAAACATGACCAAGAGAGCTTCTTATCTTTCCCCCTAAACCAACCTCTCCTCCTCCCCCATTCTCTATTTCTGTGGATAACACTCTCATCCTTCCTGTCTCATCAGCTCGTAACCTTGGGGTAATCTTTGACTTCTCCCTCTCCTTCTCTGCACATATTCAGCAGACTGCTAAAATCTGTCATTTTTTTCTCTATAATATCACCAAAATTCACCCTTTCCCTTCTGAGCACACTACCAGAACCCTCATCCACAATCTTATCACCTCTCGCTTAGACTATTGCAACTTGCTTCTCACAGGTCTCCCACTTAGCCATCTCTCTCCTCTTCAATCTGTTCAAAATTCTGCTGCATGACTAATATTCCGCCAGTGTCGTTATGCTCATATTAGCCCTCTCCTCAAGTCACTTCACTGGCTTCCTATCCGTTTCTGCCAGCGAAGGTAGGCGACAGCAACGGCGGGGGGGAGATTGGCAATGGCAGCGGCTGGGGGGAGGGGGATCGGCAATGGCAGCGGCGGCGGCGGGGGGGGTGGGCTATAATGTGCCCCCTCACTCTGGCCCTGGCCCCCCCTACCGCCGCAGTTCAGATACGTCCCTGGATGTGATTGTTAAACTGATTGAAGGGCCTGAACAAGGAAAACTTTTACCACATTGTAACACAGTTTACACAAAAAATATTGTATATAAAGAAATCTTCCACATGTAAACAACAATTATATTCAGAATACAACCGTGGAAACATTAATGGCAGGAACTCATTACATTGCTAGCGACCGTTTCATTGCATTAAGAAACAGGCTTTTTTTACTAGTAATATATATAATGCTCTGTTTCATATAATAATGATATTTCTCAGCACTTATTGAGTCTTAATGTCTTTTCAGTGAAGCAATGGAAGGGCCGAGGGGCACCATTGTTAGGCTGTGTTTAGAGCAGCAGTTGGCCTTCATCTGGCCCTGCATGATATATATATATATATATATATATATATATATATATATATATATATATATATACATACAATGGAGGCAGTACATGCAAATATATCTCATGTATATTCATTGTAGATATCTTCAAAACCAGACTGGCTTGGGGTTCCCTGAAGATTGAATTGAGAACCCTGAGTGCCAGTGCCTGGGTAGCCACCACCTGGGTACAAACATAGCAGTCCTAACGCCTGAACAGGACTGGGTTCCAGTACTGAACATTGGAGGCACTCAAATAACTTCCAGGAGCCGTCAAGGACCCAGTTATTCCATGCCAGCATTCCGATACGGGCAGCACCGAATGTTCGGGTCTTATTTAACCTGCATCAGCAGGGTTTTGAAAATGCAGGCCGCTGAGAGCTGACTATTAACCCTGTCGAGTTTTACGGGAGCTTAATATAAATATAGCACTTTGGTAGGGTAATGATGGACTGTACATTGAACACTAGAATGCTCTATAGTAGATGCCTAGCAGAGCAGTTGTTCTGGGTTCTTAGGCATAAATTAAGGCTTTGAAAGTGTCGTTCCCTCCATATAATATCTGCAGCAGTTCTGCACTGCTGCTGTGTCTTCTCAGCGAGATGGTAATGAAACGCTACTGCATACTTCTTCCTAGCAGGAAACAACATGGAAATCAGCAGCCATAAATATTTCTGATTCACATCATAGCTCCTTCGCTTTGCATAAGACGTTCAGAGTTTAGCAATAAGACAAACCAGAGAGTCCTCGGGCTGCTGCCGAACTGACAGAAAGGATACATAAAATGAAATCCGCCCACTAGAAGACAGGAGGCATCAACATTTACTAGAAGCCTGGATGGGCACAAAGGACATTTGGAAAGGATCTGATAGCTCAGGAGGATAATTATAGTTAATCTGTTCCAGACTCCTCAGGGAATTAGAGGCTCCAATTCATTTGGAGATCTTTAAACATTTCTGACGTATGGGGAAGGACCCTAATGTACTGCATCCTTTAATGGAAAGAGAATCCATGAGAGTCTGCCTGACAAAGGAGAGAATCGAAGAAGGAGCCTGTTCTTCAAGAACGAATGGTAGAGACCATCAATGAGAGAATCCATTGCTCAAACGCTGAGCAATAGGTAGGGCAGAAGTCAAGGTCAACTCAACCGGTAGGCAAGATTAGGCAGTTACCTAGAGCGGCAGCTACGTGCCGGCAGCAAAGTGCAGCAGCAGTTTGAGCAAAGGTCCAGGCAGCTATTATCTATTTATTTACTAAAATGTGTAGACCGAATAATCTACATTTCTAAGGGGTTTACAATTATACATACAAAATCATTCACATAATACTAAACAATGACACGCATCACCCTCAAATAAAATACATTAACTACAAAGACAATACCGTACTTCTTAGATTCTTCTAACCTTGTTAGAACGTACATTGATACGGGTAAGTTTTCAAAGCCTTTTTAAATTGATCTAATGTTGTAAATGACCTTAAGGGCAAAGGCAGATCATTCCATAGACTAGGCTCTATGACAGTAGCGTACCAAAGGTGGGGTGATTGGAGTGGTCCGCCCTGAGTGCAGGCAGCAAGGGGGTGTGCAGAGCAGGCGTGTGGCTGTCGGTTCTGCCGGTCCCCTGCCCCCTCTAATGTTACTTCCTGTTCTCGGCAGGGGACCAGCAGAGCCGACAGCCACACGCCTGTTCTGCACACCCCCTTGCTGGGAAGAAAGGTCTGGTGATGCGCTTCGGGGGGGGGGGGGGGGGGGAATAAGCTGTGGGACATGTGTAATGCACTTCGGGGGATGATGCGCTGGAGGTGACGTGCCAGGAAGGTGCAGCGGTGACCCATCCTGGGTGGTGAACAGATTATTAGTGCTACTGCTCAGTGATGGAAAAAATTGATGACCTGTATTCCTCCAAACAGACAACCTTAAAGATCTGCTCGGTTTATGCAAATGAAAAGTTACTGAAATTGAAGAATGTATTAAATCCATCAAAACCTTAAAAACAACAATGCAATCTTATATCTAATTCTAAATTCAGGCGATAACTGACTAATACTCCAAATATATAATCACAGACTCCAAGAACCAGCAGTACTTGCTTTAATCTGCATTTCTGTAGGACTTTTGTGTGATGGTCATGATCAGTGGGTCTTCATCATAGAGCATGTGGGGACAGATTTAATGATCTTACTATGGAAAAAAGGTGGGAAAGGAGAGATATGATAGACATTTAAATACCTCTGTGGCATAAATGCAGAGGAGACAGACCTTTTTAAATTGCAAGAAAACTCTGGAATGAGGGGACACAGAATAGAGGGGGAAGGGAACATACTCAGAAGTAATGCAAGGAAATACTTTATGGAAAGGGTGGTGGATGCACGAAAAGGCCTCCCAGTGGAGGTGATGGAGACAAAAAATGTATCTGAATTTAAGAAAGCTTAGGACAAGCACAAAGGGTAAAGAAGAGTTAGTAGAGATGGATGTTTGTTGTTGTTTTTTTGTTACATTTGTACCCCGCGCTTTCCCACTCATGGCAGGCTCAATGTGGCAATTGAGGGTTAAGTGACTTGCCCAGAGTCACAAGGAGCTGCCTGTGCCTGAAGTCAGAATTGAACTCAGTTCCTCAGGACCAAAGTCCACCACCCTAACCACTAGACCACTCCTCCACTGTTGCTACTATTTGAGATTCTACATGGAATGTTGCTATTCCACTAGCGCAACATTCCATGTAGAAGTCGGCCCTTGCAGATCACCAATGTGGCCATGCAGGCTTCTGCTTCTGTGAGTCTGACGTCCTGCACGTACGTGCAGGACGTCAGACTCACAGAAACAGAAGCCTGCGCAGCCTTCTACATGGAATGTTGCTAGTGGAATAGCAACATTCCATGTAGAATCTCCAATAGTAGCAACATTCCATGTAGAATCTCCAATAGTATCTATTTTATTTTTGTTACATTTGTACCCTGCGCTTTCCCACTCATGGCAGGCTCAATGCGGCTTACATGGGGCAATGGAGGGTTAAGTGACTTGCCCAGAGTCACAAGGAGCTGCCTGTGCATGAAGTGGAAATCGAACTCTGTTCCTCAGTTCCCCAGGACCATTGGACAATTGGATAGAACATACGGTCTTTGCCATCATCTGTTCTCTGTTTAATTATCAAAATATTGGGGAAAGGGGCTGCAGGCTAAGAGGCTGAAAGTTGATCAGGAGGGGTGTGTAAGGCTGATGGTTTGCCTAGGGCATCTACTACCCTTGCACTGGCTTTGGTGGCCCCTAAGCAGGGTTTCTGCCAGGTACTTGTGACCTGGATTGGCCACTGTTGGAAGTAGGATGCAGGAATTGATGGACCATTGGCTAGAATTATGTTCTTATGTTAAGCTCCTCATCATAATACAAATACATTTATAATACTCCCACAAATGGAACCCTGTGTGGTCAGACTACAGGGGAAGAAACCCCAGGTATGAAGAGCAGCTTGCTGACTGGAGGACAATGTACAAGCAGTGTACAGAATACATTGCCCTCTACAAGGCCACTGGGAGACACAACCGGGCTCAGGGCAGGACTGCCCTCCCCTCTACCTGGGCTACCGTTTTGCCGTTGTCCCCCATACTCAGGCACCCCCCCCCCCCCCACACACACACACATACACACGGGCTGCCACCCCTACACCTTTATCTTCCTGTGTCTGCTCCTCTTTCGGTCTGTTGTCTCCTACTTCTTTGTACCGGGACCCGGGTTATTGCGTTAATGCGACCATCCATGTCCTGGTGCCACACAGGAGCAGGAGCGAGACATACCCAGAAGCAGGCGAGCAGGAAGAAGCTTCTGCTTCCTCAAAACCTTGCTGGTGCCGGGTCCCCCCCTTGGAGGCCGGGCCAGGGGAATCTTGTCCCCCGTGCCCCCCCCCCCTTGATGGCCCCGACCCTCTGCAGGCACCAGTAGTTCTGGTGCCCCCATCCCTCTCCCTTCCCCTCCTCTGTTCCCCACCTTTTCTTTCTGTCCATAGCTGACAACCAGGGAGCCATTGGGTCACACATCTGAGAGGGGCACACCAAGAAGAGAATCCGCCCCTTAAATATTTAGTGCATAAGAGCACATCAAAGAGAATAGAAGAATGTGGATTAGTTTTAAAATTTATGTATTTATTTCTTGGGATATATTAACCACCTTTATGAAGAGATTCACCCAAGGCTGTGTACAGCAGGTACAGTTTAATATAAAGCTTACAATTTTGTGAACAGCATAATAACAGTAAAAATGGCCAAATATAAACATGAATACAGTAAATGAGGCAAACTTGAAAACAGCAAATTGAAACCTAATAATAAGATTATCATGAAACAGGATCAAAAATATACACATTTAACAACACTGAAATTCAAATAACAGAGATATAATAGGATGTCAGCATAATATTAATGAACTATCTAATAAGCACACGTTAGAACATTGAAATAGCATAGATATGATGCTAATTCTTTTCTATGTAGGCGAGGGGCCAAGTGCAGATATACAGACAGGGACAAGGTGGTGGTACAGAGTCAGTGAATGAAAAGTGCATCTAAACAGGCTCATTTCATTTCAAAAAGAATCAAAAACAAAAGCCAATGAAACAGGGGTGTTGCCAGACCTCGGCGGGAAGGGGGGCCAGAGCCCGAGGTGGGGGGGGGGGCACTAGCTGCCTCCCCCTGCAGCCAACCCCCCCGCCGTCGCCCGCCTCGCCACCGCATCAGGTACCTTTGCTGGCAGGGGTCCCCAACCCCCACCAGCCGAAGAGTCTTCTTCAGTGCCGGTCGAGTCTGGCGCCTTCGCTGTGTGATTATCTGTTTCGAACTCCTGACGTCCTGCACCGTGCACGTCCTGTATGTAGCCCTGTGCAGGACGTAAGGCATCAGAAACAGATTATCACACAATGAAGGCGCCGCAGTCGACCGGCGCTGAAGAAGACTCTTTGGCTGACAGGGGTTGGGGACCCCCGCCAGCAAACAAGGTACCTGATGTGGTGGCGGGGCGGGCGACGGTGGCGGCAGCGGGGCGGGGGGGGGTCAAATGTAGAAGGGGCCATGGCTTATTCTGTGGGGGCCCATGCCCCCGTGGCCCCACGTAGCTACGCCCTTGCAATGAAATTAGGGGACCTTTTAGTAAAGGGTCGGCGTGCGGCAACCTAGAACAACCGCCGACCTAACGCAGATCTACCCCAGCGTGCTCCATTTCTAGTGTTAGCAGAAATATTGAAAAAAATATTTCCACAGGGAGTTACCCAGCCGGGTTAGCGCAGGAGCCCTTACCGCCACCTCAATGGGTGGCGGTAAGGACTCCCCTCCCCAAAATGGCCATGCGGCAAGTGCGAACTTACCGTACAGCCATTTCATTTTTGGTTATTTTCACCCGCTGCGGTAAAAGGGGCCCTGGCGTGCGGCAAAAGCAGCCGCCACCTCTAGTGCAGGGCAGGGGCGTATCTGCGTGGGGCCATAGGGGCCTGGGCCCCCGCAGATTTTGCCCTGGACCCCCCTACCACAGACCCTCTCCACCTCCCCCTCCCTCCCGCCCGCCACCAACCCATCGCCGATCTTTGCTGGCGGGGGACCCCAAGCCCCCGCCAGCCGAAGTCCTCTCTTCCGTGCAGGATGCAAGTTTCAACGCTTCCTGTTCTTCTGAGTCTGACGTCCTGCACGTACAACGTGCAGAACGTCAGACTCAGAATTTGGAATTCAGTCTGACGTCCTGCGCGTTGTACGTGCAGGACGTCAGACTCAGAAGAACAGGAAGCGTTGCAACTTGCAGCGGCGCAGCCTGCATGGAAGAGAGGACCTCGGCTGGCGGGGGGTTGGGGTCCCCCGCCAGCAAAGGTAAGTGACAGCAGCGGGGGAGGGTGTCATTGGTGGCGAGGGGGGGTCCGGAAATGGCGGGGGGGGGGGGGGATCGGTGGCACCGGGGGGGGGGGGCTAAAATGTGCCCCCTCCCTCTGGCTCTGGCCCCCCCTACCGCCCGAGTCCAGATACGCCCCTGGTGCAGGGTCCCGCTTTACCACAGCTTAGGGGGTTGTTTACTAAAGCTTAGCTCAAATTATCTACAGCAGGGCCTGTAGGAATAAAATGGGCCCTGCTGCATATAACTGGAGCTAAGTTTTAGTTAATAGGGGGGGGGTTAGTGTCTGTGGATCTATTTTAGTTCTCTTTCATTTTAGCATGTGTTATTTGCAAATGGCATAAACTAAAAATACAGCCTACAAGTGTTAGTGGTACTAGGTTCGGTTGATAATAAATTGCCAGAAGCTTACTATTCTAAAAAGAAGGTACCGTTCTTTGGACAGTCAGTTCTGCTGTTTCCAGAGATGCGGCTAGGCCGACACAATTACGGTGTAAAACCTTCCTGCAGCTTAAAGTACTACTACTACTTAACATTTCTAAAGCGCTACCAGGGTTGCGCAGCGCTGTACAATTAACAAAGAAGGACAGTCCCTGCTCAAAGGAGCTTACAATCTAAAGCACAAAAAGTGCAGTCAATCAAGATTGAGGCAGTCTAGATTTCCTGCATAGAGGTACAATGGTTAGGTGTTGAAAGCGACATTGAAGAGATGGGCTTTGAGCAAGGATTTGAAGATGGGCAGGGAGGGGGCTTGGCGTATAGGCTCAGGGAGTTTATTCCAAGCATAGGGTGAGGCGAGGCAGAAAGGGCGGAGCCTGGAGTTGGCGGTGGTGGAGAAGGGTACTGAGAGGAGGGATTTGTCCTGTGAGCGGAGGTTATGGGTAGGAGCGTAAGGGGAGATGAGGGTAGAGAGGTAGTGAGGGGCTGCAGATCGAGTGCATTTGTAGGTTAGTAGGAGAAGCTTGAACTGTATGCGGTACCTGATCGGAAGCCAGTGAAGTGACTTGAGGATAGGGGTGATATGAGCATATCGGTCTAGGCGGAAGATAAGACGCGCAGCAGAGTTCTGAACGGATTGAAGGGGATAGATGGTTAAAGCCAGGGATTTAGCTAGCAGGAGGCACATTCTTTTTGAAGTTACCTTGCAAGTGCCTCCTCACGTTTGAAAATCACTCATGCAAATTGTATAACAGGTGAATCCAGCTTCTCTCTTTTAGATATGAACTTATACATTATGGTGTGTCTGATAATTGCTTTGTAACAGTAATTTCTTTGTTTTTCTTGGCATTTCTTCTGCATAATGAAGATTAAAGTGTAATAAAAAAAATATATAGCTTATTGAAATTTAAAAAAATAATAATGAACAAAACTAAATTTGTTAAAAAAAATAAATCTAAACTAAAAATAATTTGTATACACACTCCCGGGATAGAATCCATCCCTCGAGCACTGAATGATAGGGGACACTGAGAAAAGACTCCCTCCATTTCTCTTCTCTCTCTACTAAATGGCACAGACACCCTCCTGCCACCCGCATATACACACACACCCTCCCGTTCATGCCAAACAGCTTCATTCTATTGACCTCGACGACTTCCATTTGTATTTTTTATCATTTAGCAGCATCGCAGGTCTTGAGTTCCTCTACCTGCTGAGGCTGCAGCTAGGATTCAGTAATTTAGCAATATAATTCCAGCTGTGAAGTATACTGTGAATATAATAGAGCAGCAAGACGGACAGAAATGTATTAACCCCCCTCCCCCCCCCCCAAAAAAAAGGGTAGCTGAAGCAATGCTCGCCTTCCATCTCTAACTTCCTCTCCATCACTCACACTCCCCTCCCTGCCCGTTGGTCTCTCCGTATCACTGTCTTCTCCTCTCCCTATTTCCTTTTCTCTCTTTTTCTCTGCTTCATCGCACTTTCTTCTTCCTTGACTTGCCTTTTCTCTGCTTTTCATCCCTTGTCTCGCCTATTGTCCCTATTTGGCCTTTGTCACTGTCTTTCTCTCCTCTCCTAACGTTCATATGGTAGCAAGTTAAGCTAACAAAACTGATTTTACTACAAATTATTTTAGAACAATTTTTTTAGAGGGAGGAAAAGGCCTCAGATGCTCGGCATGTTGTCACTGTCTCAACGACGGGAATGCCGTGGGAACGTCCTCACCGGTCAAAGAACCTCCTCGCTTTGTTTGAAAGTTTTTTTTATATATTATTTTATTTCATTTACTTATTTGCTTTCATGATAGTCCTATTATTAGGTTTCAATTTGCTATTTTCAAGTTTGCCTCATTTACTGTATTCATGTTTATATTTGGCCATTTTTACTGTTATTATGCTGTTCACAAAATTGTAAGCTTTATATTAAACTGTACCTGCTGTACACAGCCTTGGGTGAATCTCTTCATAAAGGTGGTTAATATATCCCAAGAAATAAATACATAAATTTTAAAACAATTCCACATCCCTCTATTCTCTTTGATGTGCTCTTATGCACTATATTTAAGGGGCGGATTCTCTTCTTGGTGTGCCCCTCTCAGATGTGTAACCCAATGGCTCCCTGGTTAAGTCAGCTGTGGACAGAAAGAAAAGGTGGGGAACAGAGGAGGGGAAGGGGGAGGGATGGGGGCACCAGAACTACTGTGCCTGCAGAGGGCCAGGGACACCAAGGGGGGGGGGGGGGGGGCACAGGGAGCAAGATTCCCCTGGCCCAGCCTCCAAGGGGGGACCCGACACGGCAAGGTTTCAAGGAAGCGCCTCCATTTCACTGTGTGCAAGATTGGACTTGTAGGCACACAATTAGGTAAAGGACACTAAGAAAGCGAAGCTGGCGGTTTGTCTCCCGAAGAACCACACAGTGAAACGGGGGCGCTGTGCTGAGCAAACCGAAAATAAAAGAAAAGAATTCTCTTTGAAGCAGATAAGTGTCCTTCAAGTTCTAAAGTCTCATTGAGAAAATAATGACTAAAATTTAAAGTAAAGTAAACAAGTAAATGAAATGAAATTATATATATATATATATATATATATATATATATATATATATATATATAAACTTTCAAACAAAAGTAAAGAGGTTCTTTGACTGGTGAGGACGTTCGTACGACACTCCCGTCGTTGAGACAGTGACAACATGACGAGCGTCTGAGGTCTTTTCCTCTCTCTAAAACAATTGTTCTAAAAAATTCATAGTAAAGTTAGTTTTATTAGTTTAACTGGCCACCATATGAACGTAGAGGATTTCTAATAGCAAGATATATGCCATAAGTGTCTCCTCTCCTAAGACAAGAACAGAAATGAATGAAACCCACTAAGCCTGTTTAGGGAGTCTCATACTAAGGGCCCTGTTTGCTAAAGTGCGCTAGCGCTTTTAGTGCATGCTAGAAATTAGCATATGCTAATGCTAGAGACACCCATGGTTGTCTCTTAGGTTAACGCACGCTCATTTTTAGCACACGCTAAAAACACTAGCGCGCCCACAGCACAGCTTAGTAAACAGGGCCCTAAGCGTATTAAGCGCTTAGAACTAGATTCTATATATGGCAATGAAAAAAAATTGGCGTGGAATAAAACACGCTTAGCACGATTCTGTAACCCGCGTCTAATGTTAGGCATGGTTTATAGAATACGTGTAGTGCCCAGACCCATGGCTAAATTTAGGGGCACAAAATAGTGCCCTCGATAATATTTCAAGTTATCAGTAAAATATTCGTGAAAAATGCACAGCTCAATTGATTATTACTGAATGCCCTGTTGGCGAAACACGTGTCGGTGTATTGCCCTATTTTTTCAGCTTTATAAAAATTGATATAAGCTGCTGTATGACCCTATCTTTCAGCTGACATGAACTATTAACAAGCTAAGAAAAAGAACTTTATACCACTCTATTCCGGATATAGAAGCTTTTTGTTCAACTGTTAAGGATTTAAATTGATTAAAATAAATATACTCCAAGACCGTAGACAAGAAGGGTATGGACCCTGAAACCACACATTAAACAATGTGATGGTGATTAATGAGTGTCTCTGGGTTTACCACTGGAGGTCCGAAAAAATATAACATTCAGTAATAATCAATTGAGCTGTAAATTTAGGGGCAACCATTTACTTCAACGAAAACCTGGTGTAAATGCCTACATGATCAGGAGTATTCTATAACATCGCACATAGTTTCTAGGGATGCACATGACCTGTCCATGCCTCTCCCATGGTCATATCCCCTTTTGAGATCTACACATTAGAATTTACACGCTTAGAAACTTGCACATGTAAATTCTAATTAGTGACAATAATTTATCATTATTGGCCAATTACTGGCACTGATTGGCTCGTTAAACAATTAAGTTGTGCATTCAATTTGGCCGCACTGTCAACTTAATGCACAACTTTTGTCGCCATATGTAGAACCTGGGGGTTAACTCAGGAAATGGTGTATGACAGGGGTTCTCAACCCAGTCCTCGGGACACACCTAGGAAGTCAGGTTTTCAAAATGAATACACATGAGATAGACTTGTATAGAATGAAGGCAGTGCATTCAAATTATCTTATACGTATTCGTTGTGGATATCCTGAAAACCTGAATGGCTAGGTGTTTCTCCAGGACTGGGTTGAGAACCCCTGGTATATGCTGTTAGTTAGAGTAGCAGCTGGGCCCTTAGGACATGCTAATTCCTACATTATGGGGTAAATTCTCCAAAGGTCGCCAACATTTAGGCACCAGGATGATGCTCAAATTCTATAATGGCATCTGAATGGCTGGTGCAAATGCTCAGGCATAACTGTAGACAGTTAGGCACATAACTGCTAGTATTCTAGAAGTCAGATGTTAAATCCTAGACCCTCCCCTGGCCCTCCCAGTCCTCTTGGCAATTGTGTGCTATGGAAGTTGCAGTCCCACTTTATAGAATACTGACTACGGTCAGTCAATCGCCTAACTTCCAGTTAGAACCGATTAGAGCCAATTAACACCAATAATTGCTAGTTATTGGTTGTTAAACTCAATTAGCATCAAATTAAACAATTAAGTTAGACACGTAACTGACCTTATTCTATAAATTGTGTGTGCAACTTTGTGCACTAAGAAAGGGCTGCTGAGAGACAGAGCTAGGCCCGGGGCAGGGCTGCCAACTCTCCCACTTGGGCCACCACCACCCCCTTACCTTCCTGCGTCTGCTCCTCCCTCTCCTGATCCTGTGTGCCGGGACCTGGGTTATTGTGTTAACGTAATCACCCGGGTCCCAACACACAGGAGCAGGAGAGAGACAGACCAAGTGAGCGGAACCATCTGGCGCAGGGCCCAGGGAATCTTGTCCCCCACTCCCCCTCTTGGCGGCCCTGCGCTAAGGACCGGATTCAGTAAATGGCGCTGAAACTTTGTGCCCCAAAAAATCAGCACTGAATGGTATTCTGTAATGGTGTGCCAAATTGGTGCCCTTTATAGAACAGCGTGTGGCACCAGGATTCGCACCCAACTTTGGATGTGAGGATTTACACCAACTGAAACCTGGTGTGAATCCTGGTGTGTAAGTTTGGCATGGATCCCCGGTATTCTGTAATACTGTGTCTGCGTGAATTTTTAGTGAACACCCCTGACTCGCCCATGCTCCTCCTATGGCCACACCCCCTTTTGAGTTGCACACTAGGTAAGATTTGTGAGCGGATCTTTATAGAATAGCGCTTAGCAAGATGCGTGCGCAAATCTAAATTGTTTCCAAGTAATGCCAATGAATGATTGTTAGCACCCAATTAGTTCTGCTAATTGGCTCATTAGCCAATTTAGTTCAGCATACATATCAGGATAGCATGCAATTTTGCCCATGGAAATTTACGCACCATTTATAGAATCCAGCCATAAGCGTAAAGTTTGATGCTCAGCTTTATACAATTAGGGGATAGGGTGCTAACTGTATAACCAGGCACCTCCATTTAGGCACCCTGAGGATGAACAGTAAGTGCCTGTTCTATAAGAGAACCAAGGAATCTATGGTTCCATTATAGAATACAAGAGTAACCCAGTATCAGTGGACCTAACATCTAGGCAACCACACTTCTACCAGCCATGAACCGATGCAAACGCAAGCACCTAAATGTGGCAGTGACACATGTAACTTATAGTATTCTGTATGTTTTGTGTATACAGTGGGAGACCTGCCTATATGTAAGCCCCCATTTGTAAATGCTTGCTATGTAAGATAGGTGTGTATTTACAGAATAACGCATAAGTGGAAGGGGCCATTTACACTAGTATTCTGTAAAGAAAAGTAGGTGCCTCTTTGAGAACTACCTTTTTTCTAGGTACCCTCAGAAGAGGCTCGGGGAGGCTAAGCCTACCCAGCCCCAACCGCTACCTTCCCCTCCCTGCCACTACCTTCTGGCTTCCACAGCTGAAAAACGAACTAGAATTGCAAGCTTCCCTTCCCTTCACTCCCTGAGTCGTGCCGCTGCATTCCTGGCTACAAGCTAAATGAAACCACACGCGGAGCCATAGCCCTCAGCATGCTGCCAACTGTGCCAGTCTCTTTCCTCCTCCTCTCCCCCCCCCCATATAGGAAATTCCATCATGGGTGGGAGGAAGGAGGAGGAAGAGAGACAGACTGGCAGAACCGTCAGCATGCCGAGGGCTATGGCTCCGCGCATGGTTTCATTTTGTTTCCAGCTGAGTTAGGGAGGCAGCAGCATGACTCAGAGAGTGAAGGGAAGGGAACAGAAGCTGATGGATTCTAGAAGACAGCAGCCTGGGAGGTGCCAATGAGTGAGTGACCAGTAGGGAGAGGGGGCGGAGAACGTGAGAGAGACGGGGTGAGGGAAAGAAAGATGGACAATGCTGCATGGTGGGAGATAGGAAAAAAGAGAGAGAGGACTATGGAGTAGAAAAACAGGCTATGCTGGATTCAGGGTGGAGGAGAGAGAGCAAGGCTGGATTTACTAGAGGATGAAAGACAGAAGGGCAATGGTAGATGGGGAAGAAAGAGAGGGGGTGAGAGCAGAGGGACAATGTTGGATAGGTGGAAGAAGGAGGCAATATTGGATGATGGGAGGTAAGATAGAGAGAGATAGAGAGAGTCAGAGAAGATCCTAGATGGCTGGGAGGGATGGGGGAGAGAAAGAGAGAGAAAGAAGATCCTGAATATGGAGATGAGATCCTGCATGACTGGGGCAGGGGGTGGGGGCAGACAGGGAGAGAGAGGAGATGCTACAGGGCAGGTAGAGACAGCCAAGAGATCCTGGATGGCTGGAGTGGGTGGGGTAAGATGGGGAGGAGAAGGGGGATGGGGGAGAGAGAGAGAGGAGCTACTGGATGAATATGGCAGGGACATGGGGGAGGGAGGAAATCCTGCATGACTAGGGCAGGAGGCAGAGAGAGAGGAGATACTACATAAAAAGCGAAGAGAGACAGGAGATTCTGGATTGTGGAGCAAAAGAGGAGATGATGCATGATTGGGGAGAGGGAAGAAGGACACAGAGGATATACTGCATGTATGAGAGGAAAGAGATAAACTAGACAGGAGATATTGTATGGCTGGGGATGAGAGAGTGAGAAGGTTCTGCGTAGATGTGGGAATGAAAGAAAGAGGGACACAGACGGAAAATGCTGTATGGCTATGGGGAAAGAGAAACATGAAGAGGAGATGTTTCATGGCAGGGGGAAGAGAGGGAAAAGTTTGTGAAAGACTAAGAAATAAGAGAAGCAGATTGGGAGGGCCTCTGAGGGAAAAAGATGGACAGCAGTAAAAAATAAAAAAAAGAAGACTGAAAAGTGGATACAAAGAATGAATGATATCTGAGTGGACAGAGAGTCAATAAAATAGAAGAAAGCTAAATGGGAAATATCAATGTCAAAGATTGATGTAGTGGAAGAGGTGAAGAAGACATGAGGAGAGAAAAAAATAACAAAATGGATATGAGAGCCTGGAGTTATGGAAAGAAAGGAAAACAGTCACCAGAGACTGCGACTTACACAGAAAAATTAAATGGCCAAGCAACAAAAGGAGAAAACTAATTTTATTGTTAATTTAGGGTGAAATAATGTGGAAGCTGTGTTGGTCCACATTAACAGAAAATAAAGATATCTTTTTATTGGACTAACTACATTGCTTTACTAGATTTCGGAGGTCAAAACCTCCTTCCTCAGATTAGTAAAGGGACCCTTTAGTCTGCCTATTTTCCCTATCCGCTGTGATACACAGCCAGTGGCATACCAAGGGGGAGGGCGGGGCGGTGGGGGCGGTCCACCCCGGGTGCTGTGATACACAGCACAGCCTTGATAGCATATTCAAGTGGATTAAAGAATCCAGAAGACGGTGATCAGTTGCTCTCTCTTTCCACTGGAGAAACTATCAGGATTAAATTACAGCAGCAGAAATTTCAGCCAGCCATGCACCACAGTTTTGTGAATTTCTTTGCTCCAACTCAAGTGTGAAAAACCATCTCATGCATGCATCATTTCTTTAGGTGAAGAAATGCTTCATTCTGGCACTCTTGAAAATCCCCAGGGGCAAGACCGTGAGAGGCCGTGGAGGACAAAGTTGCAGAAGGACGTTCAGGGTTGTTAACTGCCAGTGAAAAAACAAAGAAAAAAACCCTGATGGTCCAGATTCAGTAAATGGTGGTCGAAAATTGGCACTGGAAAAATCGGCCAAAACCAGTTGTAAATTCTGACGCACAAGTTGAGCACACAGACCTAGTGTTCTATAACGCTGAGCCCAAGTATACCCCTGACCCACCTATGCTCCTCCTATGGCTGTATCCCCTTTTGCATTGTAATCCATGAGATTTATTTATTTGTTGCATTTGTATCCCACATTTTCCCACCTATTTGCAGGCTCAATGTGGCTTACGTTATGCCGTAGTGGCGATCGCCATCATCGGAATGAGAAATACAGAGTGGTATTGCATTAAACTGCATAAGTGACAGAGTACTTTAAGCAGTCAGGTATAGAGAGTTCATTTCTGGAATGAGAAATAAAGTGGTATTGCGTTAAATAATGACAGAGTAAATTAAGCAATCAAGTTAACGAGGGTTCAGTTTTGTCCAGTTCTGGTATAAGTTTCGTTATCTGGAATTTAGGATAGATCATTGTGGTATGCCTTTTTGAACAGGTTGGTTTTGAGCACACAGATGCGTGACCAACCCTAAATGGTGCCAATTAACATGAATGATTGATTGTTATCATCCAATTATTGTTAATGGCTCGTTACCTATTAAGTTGCATGTACATCTCAGGATCATTCCCAGATTTGGGCAACCTTTGTAGAATTGGGGGCGGTGGTGGAATATTTGGGTGTTATTTTAGACTCACAACTCACATTCTCTGCATAGATTTCTTTATTCTTCGTCAACTCTGGTTTGTTAGAAAATATCTTGATCATGATACATCCTCTCCCTGTTGATATCCAGAATCAACTACTGTAACATAATTTATTTAGGATCCACTTGTTATTCTTTAAAGAATCTTCAAACACTGCAAAATACCGCGATCAAGCTTCTCTGCCAATGTTAAAGAAAAGACCATGTCTCACCTTTACTTCAGAAATATCACTGGCTCCCTATTGAGCAAAGAGTTATTCATAAATTTCGGACCCTTCCGTTTAAATCTTTCTGGTTGGGCTGGCCTGATTATTTGGCCAAGTTTACAATCCCATACTCACCCACACGTTTGTTACTATCACTCAACGATTAGCTTTGCCAAATCCCAAACAAGCCAGTTTAGAATCTACTAGACACTGCGCCTTTGTCTTCGCTGCTTCTGCACATTGGAACTCCCTCCCTCAGGACATTCATGCAGAACTTTCTATTTAAAAAATTAAGCCCATGTTAAAGGCTTAGCTTTTCCATCAGGCTTTTGACATCTCAAGTTAGTTGCTTGTAGGTTGCTGCAGTTGGTTTAAACCCACCCCTTCTCCCTCTTGTATTCTTCACTGCCCCCTCGCTTGGCTTTTTTCCATATGGTCATATATTGACCTTAACTGTGTGAGTGTTGGTTACTTTCCTATCAATCCATTGTTGTTTCTTTCTTTTTCTATTATCTTACCCCCCTCTTTACTAACCCTCGTTAGCAGCTGCCGCGTGGCAATGCCAACACAGCCCATTCAAAGTGAATGGGCTGCATCGGCATTAGCAAATGGCTTAGTAAACGGGGGGGAGGGGGGTTATTATTTTTTTTATTTTAGATTGTACACTGCCTAGGTCTAGATGTTAGTTAAGGCACAATATTAAGCTACTGTAAATAAATAAGTGAATAAATAAATAAATAAATACTTTCATACCAGTAAAGATACCATGAGTGACAGTTCTGTGAAGCTGAGGTTTACATCCCACTATATTTATATAGGGGTGGGGAAAGAGGAATGCCAGCAAAATAAATCCAGCTGTGCATAAAACGGCACCAATAAAATGTGTTGCAATAAAATTCTGGAAGACAGTAAAAAAAAAATGTATACAGATATATATTTATATTTTCATTAGCCAGCAACCCTGGGGACGTTTTTGTTTTCAGAAGAAGGGGAAGAAAGAGTCAGATGCATCAACATCGTACCTGGAATACCAGAAAGTGAGATTCAGCCACTTTTCTCTCTACCCAGGATGATGGGGGTTTCCATGACGACAGCCAACAAAAAGGATCAGTTAGAGAAGCCGGCAGCAACAGGGAAAAACTGAAAAAAATAACAATAATAATAATGGCTGGGCTGCAAATAATGGGACTTAATCAGGTTTATAAACACTGGATATATTACATATATCTCGTCTGCCTTTGTGATGTGTTTGTTTTGCATGAAAAAAAAATGCAGGAGGAGGATCGTTTTTCTTTCCTGGTTTTAAAGATACAGAGGTGGTGATGATGGGGAATCAAGTTAGAGGTCAGCTCTGGAGGGTTTGCAGAGCCCTCTGTCCTTCCTGGCATCTGCAGTTGGTCTAAACCATCTACTACTACTACTACTACTTAACATTTCTAGAGCGCTACTAGGGTTACGCAGCGCTGTACAAATTAACAAAGAAGGACGGTCCCTGCTCAAAGGAGCTTACAATCTAAAGGACGAAATGTCAAGTTGGGGTAGTCTAGATTCCTGAGTAGAGGTGTAGTGGTTAGGTGCCGAAGGCGACATTGAAGAGGTGGGCTTTGAGTAATGATTTGAAGATGGGCAGGGAGGGGGCCTGGCGTATGGGCTCAGGGAGTTTGTTCCAAGCGTGGGGTGAGGCGAGGCAGAAAGGGCGGAGCCTGGAGTTGGCGGTGGTGGAGAAGGGTACTGAAAGGAGGGATTTGTCTTGAGAGCGGAGGTTACAGGTAGGAACGTAAGGGGAGATGAGGGTAGAGAGGTAAGGAGGGGCTGCAGATCGAGTGCATTTGTAGGTTAGTAGGAGAAGCTTGAACTGTATGCGGTATCTGATCAGAAGCCAATGAAGTGACTTGAGGAGAGGGGTAATATGAGTATATCGGTCAAGGCAGAAGATAAGACGTGCAGCAGAGTTCTGAACGGAATGAAGGGGGGATAGGTGGCTAAGTGGGAGGCCAGTGAGGAGTAGGTTGCAGTAGTCAAGGCGAGAGGTAATGAGAGAGTGGATGAGAGTTCGGGTAGTGTGCTCAGAGAGGAAGGGAAGCTCTGGAGGGTTTGCAGAGCCCTCTGTCTTTCCTGGCATCTGCAGTTGGTCTAAACCATCTGTGGCTTGAGCTCTCGTCAGGGGCTGGAGACTGGACATTGGTTAATTCTTGCTTAGCTGTTTCTCATGCTCAGCTAAGATCCCATTATGTTTTATAGAGTTTTATATAACACATTCCTGGAACAACTATTCAAAGCAGTTTACAAATAACAAAACACCATTATTACATAAAAATAAACAAACTCTACTTAAAACTGTAGAATAGAAAAACACCAAAAAATACAATATGAAGAACAGAAGAAAACAAAAACATATCAGAGCCTTCTTTTAGTTTACAAAACTCTTATGGTCTCTGAACCTTCTTATCTTTTATGCTACCTTACCCCTTATACACACAATCTCGCCATCTGAGATCGTCACAACAAAATCTTCTAGTAGTCCCAACACACCACACAATCATACACGGATACAGTAGACAAACGATGTTCTCTTACCAAGGGCCAAAGCTATGGAATGCTTTGTGAACACATCTCTCATTTTAAAACAGAGCTAAAGACGTTTCTTTTCCAAGACGCCTATGCCTAATCCTAATCCATAACGAGACTATATGACTCCAGCTAACAGTTCTTCCCCTCCTAATGCACTGATCTTTCTCCCCCTCTTTCCTATACAAAATGGAGTTCTCCCCCCTTTCCCGTTGCATTCAAAATGTCTCTCCTTTCTCCTGTTTTATAGATTGTAGGCTGCCCTGATAACTCATTCTGTTGGGCAGGATAGAAAAGTCCTTACTAAACTTGAAAAGAAAGCAGAAAAACAAAGAAATCAGCTCCCTCCCACTGATCTACAAATACTCCCCAAGACTAACATACAGGGAAGCGATACTGGGCAATTCTATAAATTAGTACCCAGATGCAGTGCAGGGCCAATTTTATGATGGTATCAGAGCGTCCCAATGCTGTTATAGACTTCTTTCCTATGTCGGCTGCCACCTGGGCTGGATCACCGCTACGCAGCCCCGGTGCATCACACCCCTGTTACATCATCCACCCCCCGGCGCATCACCTCCTGGGGGTGCAGGGAGCAGTCGATCAGCTGTCGGCTCCGCCAGTTCCCTGCCCTGGAACAGGAGCTAACATCAGAGGGAGCAGGGAACTGATGGAGTCAACAGCCGTGCGGCTGCTCCCTGCACTTCCCTGCAGCGTGCACCTGGGGTGGACTGCCCCGACCGCCCCACCCTTGGTACACCACTAAGAATTGGCAACTCCTGTGCTGCATTGGGGCATCAAAAAGGAGATGCTAATTTATAAAATTAACCTATGTGCACATTTGCTCTAAGTACTATCCTGCAAACTCCTGCATAAAAGGTGTAGGGGTGAATTCTATATATGCCACTGAAAAAATTGTTAGGCACGGTTTATAGAATAGCGCTTATGCCCAAGAATCACACCTAACTTTAGGTATGGCGATTCGCACCAGCTGAAATGTGGTGCTAATCTTCATGTATAAATTAGGTGCATTTCTCCCTCATTCTATAATTATAGGGATCTTTTACAAAAGCTTGCTGATGTTTTTAAGCAGGGAGAGAAGGGTGATGTTTCATTTTGTTATTTGTTTCAATTACCTAACAGGAGAAGTTCTTGCCCGGTTAAACCACACTGTGCAAGGAACAGATTTTCAGCGACAACCAAAACGTGCCGCCAAATATCGGCTCTGATCGCTATAGTACTCTCGAGTTAGCGCTAGATTCAGTAAATAGCACTCAAAGAACTGGCGCCAAAAGAATTCAGTGCACAGTGGAAGAACTTAGGTCTGCTGAAACCAGGTACTGGTACTTGTGATCTGGCTCGGCCACTGTTTGGAAAACAGGATACTGGGCTAGATGGACCATTGGTCTGACCCAATATGGCTACTCTTATGTTCCTATCTTCTAACCAGGTGTAATTCCTGGTGCCCAATTTGGACTCACATCCTCGGTATTCTATAACATTGCGCAGAAATTTTAGGAGCGCCCCTGTGCTACCCATGCACCTCCCATGGCCATGCCTCCTTTTAAGTTGCGGCTATGGAATTTGGGCTCTCAATGTTATCGAATAACACGTACCAAGATGGGCATGCAAATCTACATTGATGCCAATTAGCACCCAATTATTGGCACTAATTGGATCATTGACCAATTTAGGGGGCCTTTTACAAAGGCGTGCTGAAAAATGGCTTGGATTTTGGGCAGGCGCCGATCCATTTTTCAGCGCCTGTAAAAAATGCCTTTTAACATTTTTGACGAAAATGGACGTGTGGCAAAATCAAAATTGGCACGTGTCCATTTTGGGTCTGAGACCTTACTGCCAGCCATTGACCTAGCAGTAAAGTCTCATACAGTAACGGGTGGTAATGACCTACACACATCAAATGCCACAATGCGTGCATCTAATACGTAAGGTCAAAAACAAAAGTTATTTTTCGGGCACACGTGTCGGATGCGCGCCAAAAATGAAATTATCACCACACAATAGCCAGGCGGTAACTCCATTTTGGCACGCGTTCGGCATGCATAGACGCTTACGCGGCTTAGTAAAAGGACCCCTTAGCTGGGGCTAGATTCTATATATGGTGCATGAAAAGTCCGCACGAAAAAAATATGCCTAGGCATATTTTCTAAAGCAGTGTTTCCCAAGTCTGGTCCTGGAGAACCCCTTGCAGGCAGGTTTTTCAGGATATCCACAAATATACATGAATTTGATTTGCATACATTGCCTCCATTAAATGCAAATCTCTTTCATGCATAATCATTTTGGATATTCTGAAAATCTGACTGGTAAGGGAAACTCCGGAACCGGACTTGGGAAACACTGCTCTATAGTATGCCGAAATTTTATAGAATAGGCTTAAATTTTCGCACGGTATGTAGAATACACAGAGTGCCATGCTATGTGACTACATCTCCTACCAAATTTCTCTATGCTTTTCCCGTATCCCATCCCCCCTCCTGCCTCCTCTACCTCTCCTCCAATGCTCACCTACCCCTTGCTCATAACTCTCCTACTCTCTTCACCTTTGCCCATCTCTACCTACATATCTCTTTTATCATTCTGCTTTAGTTAACCTATTTTCTCTTTATCAATTCTATATAATCCATATTATTATGTAAACCGCATTGAACCTGCCTTGAGTGGGAAAGCGCGGGGTACAAATGTAATAATAAATAAATAAATAAATTTAGTTGTGTGCATTTAGACCATGTTTTACTTGGCGTAAATCCTGATGCCTAAATTTAGGCGCAGATCAGGTGTATTCTATAATAATCTGCATAGATTTTAGAAACACCCATGCCCCGCCCATGGCCATGCCCCCTTTTCAACTACGTGACTTAGAATTTATGTGCACCACGCTACAGAATACACTTAGAGCCCTGTTTACTAAGCTGCGTTATAGGCGTGTTAGCATTTTAAAAGTGCATTAACCATGTCCACGTGTTAACCGTGTACGTGCCTACAATATCCCTATAGGCGCCTACACAGTTAGCGCACGTGTTAATTGTAGGCACATTAAAGATGCTAGTGCACCTTAGCGAGTTGTGCACTTAAATCTTAATTAATTCCAATTAGTGCTGATAATTGCTTGTTAACATAAGATTGAACAGCACTGATTAGCTAGTTAACCAATTAAGTTAGGCACATTGGTACAGAATACACTTCAATTTCCTTGTGGAAATTAAGGCATGATATATAGAATTTCGGGGTTGGTGTGCATCTTGGATCGGCGCCCAATTTTGGGCACCCTACATGGAATCCAGAGGTTAGTGTTTCGGTGGCCAAAGGGTGGAGTAGAGGCAGAGCAAGAGTTATCCAGGCACTGTCGATATTCAGGGGTGGTATCTGGAGAGCTACCCAGTTAATAAGCAATAAGCTATCCCAAGTTAACCAAGTAGCTATCCAATACAGCCACTGATGATCGGTGGTACCCGGGTATCTCCCAGCAGCTGCCAAGTCCCACTATTTAGTGCCAGTACCCAGATAAGGGCTGTCACTGAATATCAGGGTCAAGGGGTTTTCAGGACTCCATTGAATTCAATGGGGATATCCTGAAAACCTCAACATAAGTATATAAGTAATGCCATATTGGGAAAAGACCAAAGGTCCATCGAGCCCAGCATGCAGTCCCCGACAGCGGCCAATCCAGGTCAAGGGCACCTGGCAAGCTACCCGAAATTGTGGATTTTTCCCAAGTCCTTTTAGTAGCGGTCTATGGACTTGTCCTTTAGGAAACCGTCCAACCCCTTTTTAAACTCTACCAAGCTAACTGCCTTCACTACGTTCTCCGGCAACGAATTTCAGAGTTTAATTATGCGTTGGGTGAAGAAAACTTTTCTCCGATTTGTTTTAAATTTGCTACACTGTAGTTTCATCGCATGCCCCCTAGTCCTTGTATTTTTGGAAAGCGTGAACAGACGCTTCACATCCACCTGTTCCACTCCACTCATTATTTTATATACCTCTATCATGTCTCCCCTCAGCCGTCTCTTCTCCAAGCTGAAAAGCCCTAGCCTCCTTAGTCTTTCCTCATAGGGAAGTCATCCCATCCCCGCTATCATTTTTGTCGCCCTTCGCTGCACCTTTTCCAGTTCCACTATATCTTTCTTGAGATGCGGCTGGGTGTGCCCAAAGGACTGGGCTGAAAACCTGTGGTCTGAATTCATTAAAAGAAATGCTGACCACTACTGTCTGAATATTGATAGGAAACTTCTTTTCTTCTCTAATACTTTTCGGATCCGCTCAACTTGCACGAAACTTGTGCAGAGAATATATTTATCAGTCGTGCAGTAAAAGAATTCTGCGTGTTGCTTCTTAATCAAAAGGTGAAACTGCTGTTTTACGTAAACGTTCTCTTAACTAATTTCTATCCAAATTAGCTTGAGGCAACAGACAGACAGGAGGCTGGCAGATAGCTACAAGCTTCAATCAGAAATCTGGCAGGTGAGAGCACAAGAAAAGCATGGGTCCTGATGTCTAATTTTCTCTGGAAGCAGAGAGAAAGCAGATGCTGGGGGTGTGCATTCATTTGGAAATGGAATGAATCTGACTCATTTCATTTTGTTACCAAAGAAAATGAAAAAAATAAAAATAAAAAGCCAGCATTTCTTTTTTTGTGTTCTTGTTTTGTTTCATTTTCCGCTTTACTGCACGCTGCTTGCAAATAGCATGTGTTAGCAATTGCAGAACAAAATTTTAAACAAATTAAAAATTAAAAAAAAAAAAAAAAACCTCTCAAATTGAAACAAAAATGTGTAGGCACCCATAGCAATTGTGCTTATCACATTATCATGAGCTGTGGATTTCGCCTGAGGGGCTCTCTAAGGACCAGTGATGGAGGTGGGGAACAGATAAGTGAAATAAGAGCTGGAAGGGGTATCCGAAATGAAGGGGCCTTTTACTAAAGATTAGCTCGAGTTATTTGCAGCAGGGCCCGTAGGAATAACTTGGGCCCTGCTGCAGATAATACGAGCTAATCTTTAGTAAAAGACCCTCTGAGTCCCCTGTTGAAGCCTGGGTGAGATTCCTGAACTTCAGCGGTGTTGATTTTCGTAAGACAGAGGATGAATTAAAAGTCCAGAGTTAAGTCACATATTTTAGGGCAATAATTTGGTTCAGCCAACCTCCTCCACAGGTTCCGGATATCGCCGCTGACCAGGATATTCAGTGCTGGTCAGGGCCGCCGAGAGGGGGGTGGGCAGGGGGGACAAAATTCCCCAGGCCTCCAAGGAGGGCCCCGCGCTGCAGTCCCACTGTCGTCGACTGTCTGCCAGGCCCACTGCATTGAAATCACAGCTCCTCTCACCTCCATGTGAAAACGCTGCAGGCAGCAGACCGCCTCCCTTCCAGCCTCCTTCCCTCCCTGTGTCCCGCCCTCGTCTGATGTAATTTCCGTGAGGGCAGGACACAAGGAGGGAAGGAGGGCCGAAGGGAGGCGATCTGCTGCCCTGCTGCCTGCAGCGCTTTCACACGGAGGTGAGAGGCGCTGTGATTTCAATGCAGGGGGCCCAGCCCGGTGATGGACGGAGAGGGCGGGTGGAGGGGGGAGTGGTGGCAATCTCTGGGGAGGTGGAGGGGGGAGCGGTGCGGCAATCTCGGGGGGACGGTGGGGACGGCCTTGCCCCGGGCCCAGCCCAGTCTCTCGGTGGTCCTGGTGCTGGTACACGGACATGGCCGAACATTGAATATCCAGGTCTAGTTTAACTGGCTGTGCACTGAGAGCTGAATATCAACCAGAACATATGGTCAAACGATCTTCACCTAACTATGGGTACGAAGAGTTACACCAAGGGAAACCAGGTGCACAAGTTGGGCATGGATCCCCCGAATTCTATAACCCTGCATGCATTTTCAGACAGCTGAGGCAGGATCCTTTCCTCTCACCGCAGGCACTCACCAGCTCCCTATAGCCTTTCAGGTTGGAGTTTTGTCACACGTTTTGTGTTCTGGTTAAAAACAGTCCCTCCACCCTGATATTTTGTTGTGTGAAGCTCACTCAGATTTAACGGGAGGTCTGGAGCTGTCAGGACCGACAGCTCCAGACCTCCTGTTAACTTTTCCACAGTAAAACTAGGGACTGCTTCCGTGCATCAGATCGGAAAAGGGCTGTGCATCGACTTGCATTCACATTTGTATAGTAATTAGCTCATTATAATAAGCTTTGCATTCCCTTTTCGTTAGCTACTACCATGATAGGAAAAGAGCTCGGAAAACCCCTTTGTACCTGTCTTGTTTTACCGGCTACGACTGGTATAAAAATCATATTGCTGGCTCGTTAGGTTTTATGCATCTGGGCCTTAGCGTTTTAAGTTGTGTATATTTACCCCTGAGGCGGGTGGCTGCGTCCGCCGAAACGCGGCCCGTGTCGGGTCTTCTCGTTTTGGTGCTTGAATAAATCTGCTTTGAGCTACATCTCCCTGGTGGATTGGTCATTGTGTCATCCTGCTTTGGTTCCTAACATTTGGCACAAATTTCCCCCTTAGTGCCAGACTTTTACTGCACAGGCTGTTTTAACATGCGCAAGCTTTAAGTGTCGGCTAGCGCTTCCAGTCACCACTCACTAAAATCAGTGCAAACTGCTTAGTCCACGTTAGTAAATGTGCTCCTTATTACCCTCTCTCCCTCTCCCACATACACGTACACATCTACATACATACACACTGTTCCCAAACATATGGAACAACGCAAAAATTAATAAATAGAGTTGCCATAGTCTGGAGTTCGCCCACTACATCATCGCCCCCCACCCCCTTTACTATTACTTTTATTTTTTTATTTGCTGCACTTGTATCCCACATTTTCCCACCTATTTGCAGGCTCAATGTGGCTTACAAAATGTTATAGCAACATGTGCACATTATAGGATAAGAATTTCAGAATATAGATGCAGATGAGTACATAGAATATCATAGCAATCATATTAATGGAATAATAATTTTACAATGATTACAAACTAGTAAAAAAGGCCCGTTTCTGGAACGAATGAAACGGGCGCTAGCAAGGTTTTCCTGGGAGTGTGTATGTTTGAGAGAGAGGCCAGAGTAAATGTGCGGGTGTGTGTGTGAGAATGAGAGTGTGTGACAGGGCCCCCTCCCCTGTTCCTAATGCCCCTCACCCCGTTCCCTCCCCTCCTTTTCCTCCTCCTTCTCACACTTTGGGTTCCTTAAGGCTTTCAAAAGTCTATGTACCCCCGTGGCCCTAACGCCCAGTATCCGGATACCCCACCGCTTTCCTCCTCACCCCTCCCCCAAGATGTAACACTTTCACGTCCTTCATTTTTTTTTTTTAAAGTGTCCTATCTACCCTGTGTCCAAATGCCTGGCATTCAGATTGTGTTCCTCTCCTAAATTTTCATTTCTTTCATTCATTCAGAACTCCCCCCCCCCCCTCCCCAACACTTTCGGTTCCTTCAGTCTTTTAAAACTCTGCTATGCACCCTGTGTGCTAATGGCCAGCATAGAGATTGTTTTCCTGTCCCAAATTTGCATGTCTTTCAGTCCTTCACAACTCCCCCCCCCCCTTCTCCAGTTTAACACTTTCGTTTCCTTCAGTCTTTTAAAACTCTCCTATGTACCCTGTGTCCTAATGACCAGCATTCAGATTGTTTTCCTTTTCCAAATGTTCATGTCTTTTCAGAACTCCCCCCTCCCCCCATTTAACACTTTTGGTTCCTTCAGTCTTTTAAAACTCTCCTATCAACTCTGTGTCCTAATGGCCAGCACTCAGATTGTTTTACTTTGCCAAATTGTCTGTCACTGACGTCAGTGCGTGCCTGCCTAGCAGACCACTTCCGGCAGGCACGGTCCCAGGCACATCCTGTTGGAGGTGAGAATTATTATATAGGATAAGAGTGCATGAGTAAATCATATTGGATTGGAAGTGGATTGAAAGATCAACATAACATAACATAATGATACCAGGACAAGATATAATATTCAGTCGTGAGGATGTAATTAGGGTGAACAGATAGGAGGGTTCCTTAATAGTTGTGATTGGAATAATTAGGAAGTCAGATCGTTATGGGGAATCTTATTGTACGCCTTTATGAATAAGTAGGTCTTTAATAACTTTCGGAAGGTTGTCAGGTCGTGTGTTGTTTTTATGGCGATCGGTAATTCATTCCATAGTTGCGTGCAGGTGTATGAGAAACTGGATGTATGTACCGACTTGTATTTAAGTCCTCTGCTTGTTGGATTATTTGTAGTAAATAATTAGCAGATTTTAGTACACACAGCTTCAGCTTTAGAAATGTTAATTTCTTTCTTCATCTCTCTCTCATTCACCCCAGAATAATTCACTGCTGAGTCACTTTAAAGTTGAAGTAACAAAACATCTGTTTACTCACAGTTTGCAGTTAGATTATAATCAGACAGGCTTTTATATACATATTACTATACATTTGTATTATCAGCTCCTTCCATGTGCTTAGATGGTAATGGATGCTCACACCACCATAGATCCTCTCAGGTTAGGAGAGATCATGAGCTCCATGTGCTCCATGTGCTGCATGTGCTGCATCTGCTGTGTCTAACCCCCACAGGAAGTTGCATAGCTGTGTGACCTCTCTAAGTAATTCACATCAGAGGTCACAGAGTAATCACAGAGAAATAATAGGTGACAGGCAATGCATGTAAAAATACAATACATTCCAACATTTCAGTCCTTCACAACTCCCCCCCCCCCCCCTTCTCCAGTTTAACACTTTCGTTTCCTTCAGTCTTTTAAAACTCTCCTATGTACCCTGTGTCCTAATGACCAGCATTCAGATTGTTTTCCTTTTCCAAATGTTCATGTCTTTTCAGAACTCCCCCCTCCCCCCATTTAACACTTTTGGTTCCTTCAGTCTTTTAAAACTCTCCTATCAACTCTGTGTCCTAATGGCCAGCACTCAGATTGTTTTACTTTGCCAAATTGTCTGTCACTGACGTCAGTGCGTGCCTGCCTAGCAGACCACTTCCGGCAGGCACGGTCCCAGGCACATCCTGTTGGAGGTGAGAATTATTATATAGGATAAGAGTGCATGAGTAAATCATATTGGATTGGAAGTGGATTGAAAGATCAACATAACATAACATAATGATACCAGGACAAGATATAATATTCAGTCGTGAGGATGTAATTAGGGTGAACAGATAGGAGGGTTCCTTAATAGTTGTGATTGGAATAATTAGGAAGTCAGATCGTTATGGGGAATCTTTATTGTACGCCTTTATGAATAAGTAGGTCTTTAATAACTTTCGGAAGGTTGTCAGGTCGTGTGTTGTTTTTATGGCGATCGGTAATTCATTCCATAGTTGCGTGCAGGTGTATGAGAAACTGGATGTATGTACCGACTTGTATTTAAGTCCTCTGCAATTGGGACAATGAAAGTTTAAGCAGAAACAAACCTAGTTTGACTTCTTTTCCAATGACTGCAACGGACATGGAGCTTCCAGCGACTAAAACGAGTATTCCCTTTGCCATGGTGTATTTCTTCCTTTCTGTTTTGTGTTATTTTGCTTCCCGCATTCCAGCTGGTAAATGAGTGCTGTGATTACTAAAATGCAAAAGGGCTGGACAATAAAGTCCCATCTGGTCTCCCCTTCAGGGCAGATCACCACAAAGACGGAAAATCTCTCTATAGGGGCGTAAGTCATTCAAGACACTTTCTGTCCTCTTTTTTAATGGAATTTTCTTTCTGAACAGGAATCCCCTTGAAGTTAAAGTGCAGAAATCTGATTAGCACGAGGTGAGGCCTGAGAATACAATCTCTCTAACAGTGTGTGAGAGAAAAGAGGAGCTTGATTTCCTGCAATCAAGTAATCAGGAGGTGATATCTGGCTCCTCTCCAGTTCTCTTGAGTACAGAGACTGGAGTGTTTTCCAGAGCAAAACGTAGGCCAAGGAGCCAAAGTTTTCTCCATGGACAATCAGCCACATGGGGGCGACATCACTACAATGGCGGCAGACTGGATATGCTCTCTCATGCCCTGATGCTCAGAACTCCCACAGTAAGCCAACTGCACAGAAGCCATACCGTTGGAACAGCGCAGAAACGTAGCTTGCCAACACTCAAAGGAAACGGTATTCAAATTATATGTGCACTGTAAAACTGAAAGCAAGGAGGGGACGTGCCTGGCGCATGCACAGAAGAGTTTCACGGTAAGCTCAGCTCTTGTGCGCATGCACCTGACAAAACCGAAAGCAAAGATTCGTGCCTGTTTCTGCGCCTTTAAATATAAACATTTTGTTTATTTATTTTTTTACTTGGAATCTGGCAATCTCCTCCATGCACTGTCTTACTCGGTCTGGGTCTTGGCTCTGCCTCCTGGTGCAACTGATACTCTCTTCTATGCACTGTCTTACTCGGTCTGCACTAAACTTAGCGAGCCAGCAACGTGGTTTTTAAACCAGTTCTAGCCAGTCTAGCGAGCAAGTAGTAAAACAAGACATGCACAAAAGGGTTCTCTAAGCCGCTTTCCTGTTATGGTAGCAGCTAATGAAAACGGAATGCTAGTGACAGCTAAACGCGCTGTGATTGGCTGAGAGAGACCCGGAGGGGCATAATCGAAAGGGACGTCCAAATAGTTTTGATTTGGACGTCCTCGCACGTCCCGATCCCCGATTCTCTCCGGCGTGGTCATTTCGGGCGCGTAAGAAAACCACGTCCAAGAGAAGGACGCCTATCACAAAATCTGAGAAAAAATGTCCAAGTGCTCGTCAGGGACGTCCTTTTTTTTCCTGTCTTTGGCATGCGCAGAGCAGCCACCATAACGCTTGTCTGCTCTGCACATGCTCAGCTGGCCAACTGGCTTCCCCTCCTTAGGAAGGAAATCGCGTGCAAATGAGCTAACAGCGAGCAGCTCATTTGCATGCAATGTCCTTCATGCATGCCTGGTTTTTACCGATTCACAGAGATTGGTAAGGGAAGGGCTCTTTCCGTTCAGTTAGTGCATCTGGCTGTTACTCGGTCTGGGTCTTGGCTCCGTCTCCTGGTGCAGCAGACACTCTCCACAATTCTCTCTCTCCTTTCTCGGACTCCTGCTTTGATGGGCTTGAGTTTCTTGGAAACTCCCTTCTGCTCTTTCTTCTTGTTTCTGAGTGGCTGAATCTATTGGGAGCCCCTGCTTCCCCCATGATGTCATCAGCACTTCTGATTGAGATTAGACTGCAGCTCTTGGACAGCCCCACTCAGAGGTCTGCCCTAACAATTCTTTCCATGAGTGACTGTGGTGTTCCCACGATGTTCCCAATCCCGCCCTCTGTCCACCATATTTGCTCTCACGAAGGGGATTATCTCTGCTGTTCTTTAGTTCTTGCAGCTGCCTTTGCTTTGCTGTAAACTGCTTCTGGAGTGCTTCAACTCCCTTAACATACTTGTCTCGTGGTCCAGTGGAAGCAGGGGTGTGCTGGTAAATTTTCAACAACAGGATCTTTCTCCGGACATAGCCAGCTCTGCAGTTGGAAGGGCCAGGGGTGGCTGGGGGGGGGGGGGGGGGGGGGAAGCAACACTTGCCTCTCTCTCCTTCCTCACTTCGTGCAGGCACGGTAGGTATACCTTTGCTGGCAGCCAATAAATGGACTGCCACCACTCCCAACGTCTTGCTCTGAGCAGCATGCTGGAACTTCTCTCACATGTTCGAGAAGTCCCAGCCTGCTGCGCAGAGCTGAAAACAAGGAGCGGGGAGCAGCAGTAGTCTATTTACTTGGCTGGCAGGGCACAGCATCCCCACCAGCAAAGTAAAAGATAATTCAGCAGGGGGCCCAAGCCCACATTTTGGGAGCCAGCTGTTAAAGTGGCCATGGAGGGACCCTACTTTAACAACCGGCTCCCAAAATTCTTAAAAACTTAACAATCGGCTCTTGCGAGCCCGTGAGAGCCTGCTCCAGCACACCACTGAGTGGAAGCCAGGTTACACATAGTTTTTGCTAGCTTCATCCGCTTCCTCAGTGCCTCTATTTCACCTTCTACTTGATTAATTCTCTTCACCAATCTTATGACCTCTTCGGGAGTCATTTGTTGGGCCTCTTTCTTCTGCCAGGCCCTAGGCCTGGACTCTTCCTCCTCCTCTTCCTCACTAACGTCCTCCTCAGACTCTCTGTTACTATCTTCCTCCACCTCTCCTGTGATACTGCATGCAGAGAACCCTACTCTGGAACCAGGTCCCTGCCTTCTTGCCCCCTGTTCTTCACCTGGCTTAGGAATGTTATGGCCAGGACTTACAGTCAGGGTGAGCTGGCTCCTCAGCAAGTGCCACTGGGCTCTGGTCCTTCCTCCGTCCACAGGCCTGGGCTCTCCTGGTTCTCCTGGTTGCATGCTTGGGGCTCGGGTGGAGGATACCACCCCTTCATGGTGTTTCTCAGCTCCAAGTGTACTAGGCCTTTCAGCCTGGGGCCCTCCTGCAGGGGGGGCCCCCTCCCCTCTGCATTGTTCAGCAGCCACAAGGTACAGCAGCTCTCCTTCCAGCACCTCTTTACCACAGGTCTGTACTCTGCAACTGTGTGTGTGTGTGTGTGTGTGCACATGCATCTTTATGAGCTGGTATATCTGTGTGTGGTATATACATATGTTTGTGTGTCAGTGCATGCATGTTTGTATGTATGTATGTGTGTCTGTACGTGATTGCATGTGTGTGTGAATGCTTGCATATCTGTGTCTGTATGTGAGTAGGTGTGTTGTGTTAGGATGTTTGAGAGAGAGAGAGTGTGTGTGTGTGTGTGTGTGTGTGTGTGTGTGTGTGTGCATTTCTATCTGTTATCTGTCTTGGTTCTCTGTGTGACTGTGCTCAGGAGAGAAGATGACAGGAGAGGACTGTTTGAAAGGTACAATTCCTTGATTGCTATGTTATTGTGAATCAGACTTTGTCTGCTGTAACTGTTGGAACTGCTTTTCTAGTTTTTACCGCATGGAAGGGGAGAGGGTAATATTTAGCTGTGGCACTCAGCCTGCAAAAACAAAGATTAGACCTGACCCAAAAACTGTCTCCAAGGTTCAATGACGAACTATTAGAGGCAAAAAGATAATGCAGGAGTCTAGAAAGAATATGGTCCAAAGCAAAAACAGAAGACAACTGAAACAACTGGCGAAAATTACTAAAAGAATACAAATATAAAATTTTTAAAAAACCAAAACTAACTATTATGCTAAATATGTAGGTGAGTCATGTTAAGCTCTATGCTTTGGTTAATAATCTACTTAACACACAATCCCTGACCGTAACCAATTAATCTATTCCCACCGCAGACCAACTAGCAAATTACTTTGAGGAGAAAATTAATAAAATTAGACAAGAAATGAAAGGCTCCATCAGCAATATCGACAAATATTTTCTTCCACCTGTCAATTCTGCTGTATGCCACCCAGCAGACAGAACATGGTCTAACTTCTCTCCTCCCACATCGGATCAGGTAAAATGTTTTCTATCCAAGTACGCAACGTCACAATGTATTTTGGACATGTATCCCATCTATCTTCTAAAGTTAGTTTCCGACCTGTTCATCAATTGCTTTCAATCATACTTATCCTTCATGTTATCGAATGGACTATTCCCTGAAAATGATCCCAAAGAATCCCAAGGCCAGTAGATGCAAAGTATCTAGTTATAGACCTGTAGCCTCTATTTCTTTATTGGTAAAAGTGATGGAAGGTTTAGTAGCTAGTCAGCGCGTGGAGTTCCTACAAGCCTTTTCCATCTTTCATAGTACACAACGGGATTCCAGCCATCCTTTAGCACTGAGACAGTGCTCACCACCTTATTGCGAATTTCAGAAAAGAGTTGAGTATGGGCAGAAAAATCATAATTTTACAATTTGATATGTCCAGTGCCTTCAACATGGTGGATCATAATATATTGTTATAATTATTAGACCACTTTGGTATTAATAGAAATGTCTTAAAGTGGTTCCACAATTTCCTAATATCAAGATCCTACCAAGTAAAACAATCAGGTCATATCTCCTCACCCTGGGACTCTCTCCAGCTTATAATCGAACGAGAAAAACGCCCAAGTTCCAACCTAAATCGGGAGATGGGCGTTTATCTCACAAAAACGAATAAAGCGGTATAATCGAAAGCCGATTTTGGACGTTTTCAACTGCACTCCGTCGCGGATGCGGACAAAGTTGATGGGGGCGTGTCAGAGGTGTGGCGAAGGCGGAACTGGGGCGTGGTTATCTGCCGAACAGAGATGGGCGCATTTCACAGATAATGGGACAAAAGTATGCGTTTTTAGCTAGAATTTAGGGCACTTTTCCTGGACCCTGTTTTTTCACGAATAAGGCCCCAAAAAGTGCCCTAAATGACCAGATGACCACTGGAGGGAATCGGGGATGACCTCTCCTGACTCCCCCAGTGGTCATAAACCCCCTCCCACCACAAAAAATGATGTTTCACAACTTTTTATTTTGACCCTCAAATGTCATACCCACCTCCCTGGCAGCAGTATGCAGGTCCCTGGAGCAGTTGTTAGGGGGTGCAGTGGACTTCAGGCAGGTGGACCCAGGCCCATCCCCCCCCCTACCTGTTACAATTGTGCTGCTTAATGCTTAGTCGTCCAACCTCCCCCGAACCCACTGTACCCACATGTAGGTGCCCCCCTTCACTCCTTAGGGCTATAGTAATGGTGTAGACTTGTGGGCAGTGGGTTTTGAGGGGGATTTGGGGGGCTCTACACACAAGGGAAGGGTGCTATGCACCTGGGAGCTCTTTTACCTTTTGT
The DNA here is from genome assembly GCF_901765095.1 of Microcaecilia unicolor. NCBI lineage: Eukaryota > Metazoa > Chordata > Amphibia > Gymnophiona > Siphonopidae > Microcaecilia > Microcaecilia unicolor. The sequence goes on along the minus strand of NC_044041.1, from coordinate 180,284,298 downwards.
TCTGTTTTTGTAAAAGTGCCCCCTAGGGTGCCTGGTTGGTGTCCTGGCATGTTAGGGGGACCAGTGCACTACGACTCCTGGCCCCTCCCACGAACAAATGCCTTGGATTTATTCATTTTTGAGCTGGGCGATTTCATTGTCCATTATCGCTGAAAAGCAAAAACGCCCAGCTCACAACTTGGCGAATAAAACATGGACGTCTAATTTTTTCGAAAATACGCTTGGGTCCGCCCCTTCACGGACCCGTTCTCAGAGATAAACGCCCATGGAGATAGGCGTTTCTGTTAGATTATGCCCCTCTCTATGTGGAGTTCCACAGGGCTCTCATTTGTCACCCACAGTGCTTTTTTTGAGGGGGTACTCGGGGGTACTGAGTACCGGCACCTTTTCCAGTGTCTGCTAAAATTGACCCATGAACCATAAGTTTTAATGAAAGAGCTCAGGCTCTACACACCAATTCTGCCATGTCATAGATTCTGTGACTGGTTGCAGGGGGCCTGGTTATTGTGGGGTGAATCCCTCAGTGATCACCCAAACCCTGAAGGGTGGCCTGGCATTTGAGTTCCAACACTTTTTGTTAGAAAAATTGCACTGGTCACCCATATTATTCAATATCATGATGGCTCCACTGAGTTACTAACTGGAGGCTCCAGGATTTAATTCCTTTGTCTATGGTGATGATGCCACCATTTATATCCCCTTCAAAAGGGAATTGCTAGAAATTATACATGAGATTAAAACTTGTTTAGAATCTGATGAAATCTTGGGCATCCAGTTTCAAACTCAAATTAAATCAGGAAAAGACTAAATTCCTCACACTTACCAACCCCTATCAACCCATTTCCTTAAAAAAACTTCATTACTGACAACACATCATATACCTTAGATCAATCGATGAAAATCCTGGGCATCACCATTAACCAGCATTTATCATTCGAAACTCAGGTCTCAAAGGTAGTCTCGAGCGTCTTCCATTCACTACGGAAGTTTAAAAGGTTGTGTCTTTTCTTCCCAAGCTCCACACTTCATACTATCACCCAATCTCTGGTACTATCCAGATTTGATTATTATAATGCTATATATGCAGGTATTAAAATCCAAAAATACTAGGACTAGGGGACATGCGATGAAACTACAGTGTAGTAGATTTAAAACAAATAGGAGAAAATGTTTCTTCACCCAATGCGTAATTAAACTCTGGAATTTGTTGCCGGAGAACGTAGTGAAGGCAGTTAGCTTGGCAGAGTTTAAAAAGGGGTTGGACAGTTTCCTAAAGGACAAGTCCATAGACCGCTACTAAATGGACTTGGGAAAAATCCACAATTTCGGGAATAACTTATATAGTAACATAGTAACATAGTAGATGACGGCAGAAAAAGACCTGCACGGTCCATCCAGTATGCCCAACAAGATAACTCATATTTGCTGCTTTTTGTGTATACCCTACTTTGATTTGTACCTATGCTCTTCAGGGCACAGATCGTATAAGTATGCCCCGCACTAACCCTGCCTCCCAACCACCAGCCCCACCTCCTAACCACCGGCTCTGGCACAGGCACAGACCGTATAAGTCTGCCCAGCACTATCCTCACCTCCCCAGCCCTGCCTCCCAACCCCGGCTCTGGCACAGACCGTACAAGTCTGTCCAGCACTATCCCCGCCTCCCAACCACCAGTCCCGCTTCTCACCACCGGCTCTGGCACAGACCGTATAAGTCTGCCCAGCCCTATCCCCGCCTCCCAACCTCCAGCCCCGCCTCCCGATCTTGACTAAGCTCCTGAGGATCCATTCCTTCGGCACAGGATTCCTTTATGCTTATCCCACGCATGTTTGAATTCCGTTACCGTTTTCATTTCCACCACCTCCCGCGGGAGGGCATTCCAAGCATCCACTACTCTCTCCGTGAAAAAATACTTGTATAAAATATTTGTACGTTTGAGTAGCTTGCCAGGTGCCCTTGACCTGGATTGGTCGCTGTCAGGGACAGGATGCTGGGCTCGATGGACCTTTGGTCTTTTCCCAGTATGGCATTACTTATGTACTTATGTACCCCTTAAAAAAATTACAACCAGCACAAAATACCGCTGCCTGCCTTGTATGTAGTGCTCCTCGCTTTGAGAAGGCTTCCCCTCTCTTATTAAAACTTCACTGACTTCCCATAAACGTCAGGATCACCTTTAAAATATGCATGACTGTTTACCAAATCATATATGGTTTATCACCCTCCTACATGCAACAACTAATTGATTTGCCTTCAAGTAATACAATAAAAACATCTAGAATACCTCACACTGCATTATCCAAACTGCAAAGCTCTTTCTTACAAAATCAATCCTTGTTGCAAGCTTCACATATCAGAGTACCAAACTTTAGAATTCTCTACCTAAGCAATTCATTTTCAAAAGAGAAAAATGTCTAAAAAGTGGCATAAATCTGCATTTGGTGGGATCTGGGTGTTCCTAGCACTTAGACATTTTTCTGCCACAATTGAGCAAAACAAAAACATCCAGGGCAATAAGTTGGACGTTTTGGGCTAGACCTGTTTTATCAACGAATAAATAATGTAGCCAGCGGGGGTCTTCCAAAAAGAACAGGAGGACAAAAATCAAGATGCAGAATACTTTATTCCTTAGAATACCCGACAAAGCACCATGTTTTGGCTAAGTGCCTGCCTCAGGGGTCTTAGTATGGTTTGTCAAAGTCTTTAAGCTTATGTGGTAGAAACCCACGCTATCTTGAAAAAGACATGGAGTAAAAAAGAATGGGTAAATAAATTCTGGAAAAATCGCTAAGCGTATTCTGTAACGCAGTGCGCCTAACTTCTGACACGCACAAACAAAAGGGGGCATGGTTATGGGCAGGAAAATGGGCGATTCGTTGGTGTTCCAAAATGTATGCACACTGTTATAGAATATGACCCTCCGCGCCTAAATCTACATGCTGGTATTTACGCCATATTTTTGCTGGTATAAATGGAGGCAGAAAGCTTTAGGCGCTACAATTTCCGCCTAAGCATATTCTAAATACCACACCTAAATCTAGGCGTGACTTATAGAATAAGCTTAGGCGGAAATGTTTTCTGCACAGATTTTTTAGGCACCATATATAGAATCTCCTCCTTAGCGGTTCAAGTTCAGCCTCCTATGTATGCGGTCTATTTTAGCCGCTAAACATAACCGGTTTGGTGGTGCATATCTGTGCCTAACTGGCTATCCAGCTTATTTTCGAAGGAGAAGGGCGGCCATGTTCCGACACAAATCGGGAGATAGGCGCCCTTCTCCTAATGGCGGCCAAATCAACATAATCAAAGCCGATTTTTGCCGGCCTCAATTGCTTTCCGTCGCAGGGCCTGCCAAAGTTCAAGGGGGCATGTCGGTAGTGTACCAAAGGCGGGACGGGGGCATGGTTAAGAGATGGCCATCTTCGGCCGATAATGGAAAAAAGAAGGGCGGCCCTGATGAGCATTTGGACGACTTTACTTGGTCCCTTTGTGTTCATGACCAAGCCTTGAAAAGGTGCCCGAACTGACCAGATAACCACTGGAGGGAATCGGGGATCACCTCCCCTTACTCCTCCAGTGGTCACCAACCCCCTCCCACCCCCCAAAAAATTTTTCAAACATTTTTTTGCCAGCCTCAAATGTCAGAGCCAGCTCTATCACAGCACTATGCAGGTCCCTGGAGCAGTTTTTACTGGGTACTGCAGTGTACTTCAGGCAGGTGGACCCAGGCCCATCCCCCCTCCACCTGTTACACTTGTGGTGGTAAATTGGAGCCAAAACCCACTAGAAATCCACTGTACCCACATGTAGGTGCCCCCCTTTACCCTTTAAGGGCTATGGTACTGTTGTACAGTTGTGGGGAGTGGGTTTTAGGGGGGGTTGGGGGGCTCAACACCCAAGATAAGGGAGCTATGCACCTGGGAGCAATTTGTGAAGTCCACTGCAGTGCCCTCTAGGGTGCCTGGTTGGTGTCCCGGCATGTCAGGGGGGATCAGTGCACTAGGAATGCTGGCTCCTCCCACAACCAAATGCCTTGGATTTGGTCGTTTTTGAGATGGCCGGCCTCAGTTTCCATTATCGGCGAAAACCGAGGCCAGTCATCTCTAAGTCCGGCGATCTCAACATTTCAGTCAACCTAAATCTTGAGATTTGGTCAGCCCCGACCATATTATCGAAACGAAAGATGGACGCCCATCTTGATCGATAATACGGTTGGCTCCGCCCCTTCCCGGGGTCGTCCCCGGAGATGGGCGCCCCCATTCTATTATGCCCCTCTGTGTCGGACAATATAGCTTGTTAGTGGCTAGCCACTAAACAGGATATTCAGCGAGAGATAACCAGGTATCTACCTCTGAATATCCGTGGTTAGACACTAAAGCAGTGTTTAATCAGCAGGAGCCGTTCCTGGCCAGTTAAACAGTTTTGAATATCGGGGCCTAAGGGCTCATGCGTTAATCCCACACTAATCAGTTAGCATGCAATAATGCAGTTGCACTGACTGGATATGCAGAAATGCCCAGTCTCCACCCCAGACCCACCTTGTGAAAAAAAATATAAAATATTTTTTTATTGTGCGGTTAGCATACACACATTTGGAACTGACCACTGGACACCTCAACGTCATTTTAAGCTGCATTAGGTGAAATCTTTTGCTCAGTGTGCGGCGGTAGCCAAAAAAGCAAGCAGGATGCTAGGAATTATTAGGAAAATGATGATGAATAAGACCGAAAATACTATAATGCCTTTGTATTGCTCCATAGTGCGTCCGTACCTTGACTATTGCATTCAGTTCTGGTCGCCGTATCTCAAAAATGATACAGCAGAATTAGAAAAGGTTCAAAGAAGAGCGACCAAAATGATAAAGGGGATGGAACTCCTCCCATATGAGGAAAGGCTAAAGAGGGCTGTTCAGCTTGGAACAGAGACGGATGAGGGGAGATATGATTGAGGTCCTGAGTGGTGTAGAATGAGTAGAAGTAAATCAATTTTTTACTCATTTCAAAAGTACAAAGACTGGGAGACATTCTAGGAAGTTACAAGGAAATATAAAACAAATAGGATGAAACATTCTTTCACTCAGGATGTGGTAACAGCGGTTAGCATATGTGGGTTTAAAAAAGGTTTGGATAAATTCCTGGAGGAAAAGTCCATAGTCTGCTATTGAGACAGACATGGGAAGCAACTGCTTGCCCTGGGATTTGTAGTATGGAGTGTTGCCACGATTTGGGTTTCTGCCAGGTACTTGTGACCTGGCTTGGCCACTGTTTGGAAAACAGGATTCTGGGCTACGTGGACCATTGGTCTGACCCAGTATGGCTACTCTTATGTTTTTATGATCTTACATCTGCAATACTGGGAGGAGTGGCCTAGTGGTTAGGGTGGTGGACTTTGGTCCTGAGGAACTGAGTTTGATTCCCACTTCAGGCACAGGCAGCTCCTTGTGACTCTGGGCAAGTCACTTAACCCTCCATTGCCCCATGTAAGCCGCATTGAGCCTGCCATGAGTGGGAAAGCGCAGGGTACAAATGTAAGAAAAATAAAATAGATGCTATTGGAGATTCTACATGGAATGTTGCTATTCTACTAGCAACATTCCATGTAGAAGGCTGCGCAGGCTTCTGTTTCTGTGAGTTTCAGACTCACAGAAGCAGAAGCCTGCGCGGCCACATTGAATCTGCAAGGGCTGACTTCTACATGGAATGTTAGTGGAATAGCAACATTCCATGTAGAATCTCAAATAGTAGCAACAGTGGAGGAGTGGCCTAGTGGTTACGGTGGTGGACTTTGGTCCTGAGGAACTGAGTTTGATTCCCGGCACAGGCAGCTCCTTTTGACTCTGGGCAAGTCAATTAACCCTCCATTGCCCACCGCATTGAGCCTGCCATGAGTGGGAAAGCACGGGGTACAAATGTAACAAAAAAACCCAAAAAACGTCCCCTTGCTATTTGATGAATTGCAGCGTAGGACGTCCAAATTCTGCCATTCCAAAATCACAATTTAGACTTTTTTGGCAGATGGACTGTTTTTTTGGCCATTTCAAGACGTCTATGTGCCTTGAAAATGAGCGCCATAGATCCAATCAATATAAATACATAATAACAAACGCACATCAAAGAACATATCATTTTTAAGGCCAATGTGATGAGAGTATTATTTCCTGAGAGTTCGTCGAGACATTCACTCTCAGTTCTGTAAAAGGGTTACTCCTTGAGATAATGTTTAGACAACAAGTTAGTACCTACTACCTAATGCAGCTTAGTAAAAGGGCCCCTTGATTTCTCTCGCTCCCTGGTTTCAAAAGGAGTTCCCGGTTTCTTTTCACTGGCTGATGGATCATGGCTACATGCTGGAAGTTGAAAATATGTGAAATAGAAATGAATGTTTGCTATCTAGAGACATGGCCTTCGACCTGGAATGTGTGTCTCCCTCACTGAAGGTTAATTAAAGTTGGACATGTTAATAGTAGATCTGAAAGGGGTAATGAAGGGTTTTAAAGCTAATGAAGGATCTGGAGAGTTAATTGGAAGCCTAAGTCCTAACACAAAGTTTAAAGAGCAATGGGTGAATTTTGCAAGAGTAATTTAAAGTTTAAATGTTAATGATGGCTTTGGAAGTAAACGCAAGTCAACAATGGGGAAAGGCTAAGGTGATGGGTTATTTAATATCTGACAGAACGACATTGACAATAATGTCCCTTCATGGAGCGAGGAGAGCAAAGACCTTACTTTTTTTATTTAACATTTATATTCCACCTAAAAGAAAATTAGGCAGATTACAAATTACATACATAGAGGGATATTTTTCAAAGGATATCCAAGTCAGAATTGAGACGTCCTGCTCATAACATCCAACAACAACAAAAAAGCTCATTTCACAGCCATTTTCCAACAGGAAATGCGTTGGGATTTTCTGTTCAAAAATATGTGAGAACATCCAAAATGTACAGCCATTTTACAAATTGAAAAGTCCAAATTATGAACGTCGATAAACCACAGATGAGGATGTCTGTCTGGCAGCAATTTTTCAAAAATGGCCGCACAGATGTCCTTGCACAACAGAGGGACAGCCTAGTGGACCATAAACCAGGGCACCCAGGTTTATGTCCCCCTTCAACTGTTTTATTTTAAATGCTGAGCCCTCCAGGGACAGAGAAATACCTTTTGTACCTGAATATACACCACCTCAGTAGCCTTCAGGCTTGCAGGTGTCATATATATTTAGGTACAGTAGGCATATATCTGTTTCTGAGGGCTCACAATTGAAAAGAAAACAAATAGGGAGAACTGAAATGGGATTTGAACTTATATCCGCTGGTTTACAGTCCACTGCACCAGGGGCGTAGCCAGACCTCGGTGGGAGGGGGGTCCAGAGCCCGAGGTGGTGGAGGGGCACAGTTTAGCCCACCTCCCCAGCCGCCGACCCCCCCCTGCTGCCAACCCTCCCCCATCGCCACTGCCAGACGAAGTCTTCTTCAGCGCCGATCAACTCCGGCGCCTTCAGTGATGATCTGTTTCTGACTCCCGACGTCCTGCGTGCCCGTCCTGTATGTAGCCCCATGCAGGACGTGCATGCAGGACATCGGGAGACAGAAACAGATCATCAGCATCCATCTTTCGTTTTGATAATACGGTAGGGGACGCCCAAATCTCAACATTTAGGTCGACCTTAGAGATGGTCGACCTAAATGTTGAGATGGTCGACCTTAGAGATGGGCGACCTTGGTTTTTGCCGATAATGGAAACCGAGGACGTCCATCTCAGAAACGACCAAATGCAAGTCCTTTGGTCGTGGCAGGAGCCAGCATTCATAGTGCACTGGTCCCCTGACATGCCAGGAGACCAACTGGGCACCCTAGGGGGCACTGCAGTGGACTTCATAAATTGCTCCCAGGTGCATAGCTCCCTTACCTTGGGTGCTGAACCACCCAACTCCCCCCCAAACCCACTCCCCACAACTGTACAACACTACCATAGCTAAGTGGTGAAGGCGGTCACCTACATGTGGGTACATTGGGTTTCTGGTGGGTTTTGAAGGGCTCACATTTACCAACACAAGTGTAACAGGTAGGGGGGATGGGCCTGGGTCTGCCTGCCTGAAGTGCACTGCACCTACTAAAACTGCTCCAGGGACCTGCATACTGCTGTCAGGGAGCTGGGTATGACATTTGAGGCTGGCATAGAGGCTGGCAAAATATATTTTTAAAGTATTTTTTTAGGGTGGGAGGGGGTTAGTGATCACTGGGGGAGTAAGGGGAGGTCATCCCCGATTCCCTCCGGTGGTCATCTGGTCAGTTTGGGCACCTTTATGAGGCTTGGTTGCAAAAAAGAATGGGCCAAGTAAAGTAGGCCAAGTGCTCGTCAGGGACGCCCTTCTTTTTTCCATTATCGGCCAAGGACGCCCATGTGTTAAGCACGCCCCAGTCCCGCCTTCGCTAAACTTCCAACATGCCCCCGTGAACTTTGGTCATCCCTGCGACAGAAAGCAGTTGGGGACGCCCAAAATCGGCTTTCGATTATGCCGATTTGGGCAACCCTGGGAGGACGCCCATCTCCCAATTTGTGTCGAAAGATGGGCGCCCTTCTCTTTCGAAAATAAGCCTGTTAGACTTAAGATGTATGCACAATTTGGACTCATGCCCAAATTTGTGCACACATCTCAAAGCACCCTTTATAGAATTAGGGGGGGAATGTATGCTAAGCTAGTCCTACATAATAATTCTTACCTCCAACGTTCTGATTTGCCTGGGACCGTGGCTCATTCCGAGTTGATCTGCTAGGCTCCGTAGATCAGGCTGACATCACCGTAGCCATTATGATGTCAACTTCAGAACCCGGGGGGGAAAAAACTGTGCCTGACAGTTGAACCATGTCCAGAGGGAGGGTCGCTGGACATGGGTGGCTGGAGGGGGGCAGGGGAGAGAGGAGGGTCGCTGGACATGGGTGGCTGGAGGGGGGCAGGGGAGAGAGGAGGGTCGCTGGACATAGGTGGCTGCAGGGGGGACAGGGGGTCGCTGGACATGGGTGGCTGGAGGGGGGGCAGGGGAGAGAGGAGGGTTGCTGGACATGGGTGGCTGCAGGGGGTGCAGGGAGAGAAGAGGGTCGCTGGACATGTGTGGCTGCAGGGGAGCCGAGGAAAACCTTGCTACCACCCATTTAATTTGTGTCAGAAATGGGCCTTTTTTACTAGACACCATGCTGAGCTTCCGCTTGGAGAAGAGACAGCTGAGGGGAGACATGATAGAGGTATAAAATAATGAGTGGAGTGGAACAGGTGGATGTGAAGCGTCTGTTCACGCGTTCCAAAAATATTAGGACTAGGGGGCATGCGATTAAACTACAGTGTAGTAAATTTAAAACAAATAGGAGAAACTTTTTCTTCACCCAACGTATAATTAAACTCTGGAATTCATTGCCGAAGAACGTAGTGAAGGCAGTTAGCTTGGCAGAGTTTAAAAAGGAGTTGGACGGTTTCCTAAAGGACAAGTCCATAGACTGCTACTAAATGGACTTGGGAAAAATCCACAATTTCGGGAATAACGTATAAAATGTTTGTACGTTTGGGTAGCTTGCCAGGTGCCCTTGACCTGGATTGGCCGCTGTTAGGGACAGGATGCTGGGCTCGATGGACCCTTGGTCTTTTCCCAGTATGGCATTACTTATGTACTCAGGGCGCCCTTTACAGAATACTAGTTTAATACAGATCATCCCGGTGGTGCCTAACATTGGATGCCATTTATTGAATGTAGCCAATAGAGCTACCATTTTTTTATGTTGCAGGTCCAAAATTATGGACTCTTTTGCCACAGTCTATGAGAAGACATTAAGAGTCTTTCCGCTTAAAAAAGAAGCTAAAAACGTACCTTTTTCAACACGTTTTTCATATTGACCTGAGTTGAAGACGGATGTGTCTACTATATATAATTCATTCAGGGGCCCTTTTACAGAGCAGCAGTGAGCCCAATGCGGGATTACCGCTCGCTATTCTGGGACTACCGCCAGCCCAATGCGGCCGCCAGCGGAAGTTCCAGCCGTGTGCCATTTCCAGGGGAAACCCCCCCAGAAATGTTTAGCACAGAGGTAACCCAATGGTAATTGGGCATCGCCGTGTGCTGGTTATCGTGGAAGCCCTCACTGCCACCTCAGTGGGTAGCAGTAAAGGCTCCCCACCGCATGGCCAGCGATAAGAGTTTTCTTACCACATGGCCATTTTGTTTTTGGGGCTTTTTACCCAGTGTGGTAAAAAGGGCCCTGGCGCATGGGAAAAACAGCCCCCGCCATTACCGCTGGGCCCCTTGAACTTTGGCCGCCCCTGCGACGGAAAGTAGTTAGGACGTCCAAAATCGGCTTTCGATTATACTGATTTGGTCGACCCTGCAAGAAAGATGTCCATCTTCCAATTTATGTTGAAAGATGGGCGTCCTTCTCTTTCGAAAATGAGCCCAATAGTATCATAGTAGGTGACGGCAGAAAAAGACCTGTACTGTCCATCCAGTCTGCCCAACAAGATAAACACTTGTTACAAAACCTGTTTAGGATCACAACCTGGACGGGCTGAGAGAAAACCTCACTAGCCCATGCTTCCTGATGGGCCAGCTTTATAATTAGGCCTGTGTGAGCCCAACAGAAGACGGAGTGGTGGGGGGGAGGGAGATGACAGGAGCATCAGCTGCAACACTGTAGAAGAGTTAGAGTGGCAGCATGATATGGAAAGGCAGACCTCTTGGGGGTGTCGTGTGTTTTTTGTGGCTGCTATAATGGGATCGCAGTCACAGAAAATTTGGTAAGCACTGCCCTAGACAGATTGCTAATGTGATGCTAGACAGCAGACAGGCTCTTGCTTTTATTTAAGGACAATGCAGAGTGTTTTGTAACAATAGTACTATTGATATCCTGTTTTAATGTTACCCTCAGACATTTGGGTATAGCGCCTCTGTATTTACTCTCAGTCCTCAAGTTCTGCCAACAGGTCAGATTTTCAGGCATGCAGTGCAGATTGTAGGCATGCAAATCTCTCTCATGCATATTTAATAGGGCTATCCAGAAAACCTGACCCACTGGTGGCCCTCGAGGACTGGGAGTAAAGGTCAAGGGTATAAGGTTCACAGTTTTTTTTTTTTTTTTTACTTTACATATCTCTTTCCCTGCATCCTTGCAGAGTGCACCTCACTTGTATCCCTCCCTCCGAGATGCCAGACATATTGTTTGCATATAACGCATCTGGGCTTTACTTGTTGCAGGCCTCCAAGCTCAGGTCCTTGTATTCTTAGTCAGCTGTAGGTTATCAATCTGAAAAGATGTCGATGTTTGAAGACAGTACCATGGCATGCTATACAGTTTCTCCTGAGGTGTTACCCTCTGCAGCCCCATCATGAGATTGAATTTAGGTCACCCTGTATCATTACCCTATAGCGGGGGATTCTCAGTCCAGTCCTTGGGACACACCCAACCATATCCACAATGAATAGGCATCAGAAACATTTGCACGCACTACCTCCACCGTATGCAAAATCTATCTCATGCATATTCATTGAGGGTGTGGCTGGGTGTGTCCTGAGAAACTACTGCTCTATAGTGATGGACTCTGTCATTGCAAAATGGATTAGGTTCGTCTATTATTCCAGGGTCAGTGACAGGGTGGTTGAGCCAGTGAAAAATTAAGGGGCCTAGAACTCAAAGGGAGCCTGGTCCTCCCTCTGTCTCCTCACTCCTAATTTCTAGCCCTTCTCCCCCCTGCTCCGACCCCTGGCTCTTGCACCGGCAGGAGGAGAGTTGCTGCTGCCACTTCGTACTCACCTGCATTTCATGACATGAACCAGGCGTGTCAAACATGTAACCCATGAGGAAGTTTTGTGGAGCCCATGTTCTAGTATCTAATGCACATTCTAAATGTAACATGTAAATTCAGTTTGAAGGTAATTGTAATGGGGAGAATAGGGGGGAAAATATTTTAGTGCAGACCATTGATGAATGCTCAGCTGCTGTAGCAGCCCAATATAAGTCCTGAGTCTGACATATTTGACATGAATTATCTAGGGACTTGCAATTCTACGGGACCTGCTGACACCATGTGGTTAATAGCTTGGCAGAGGAGGCTTGACGTTGAAGCTGAAATGTTATGAAGGACTAGAGACTGGATGGGGGTAAGAACTGGGAGGAAGGACTGGGCATCACTGCAGGGTGAGTGAAGAGAGGGTGAGAAGCAGGGTGTTTTCTGTGCAGAGGGCATTAAAAAGTATAATGTTCCATCTTTGCTTATACCCTACACTGTCAATTAAAATGTTCTATTATGTATTGTGTTGACACTGTAAGTAGTATACTACACGCCATACTTTGTATTGATATTTGAATATTTTTACTGCTGTAATTTCTATTGGTCATGTTTGATTTATTCTTACTGTACACTGCGCCAATTCCGAGTTACTGCCCGGCTACTGCGTGGCCCTGGTGGTAATCTCATTTATGATGTGTGTCCACCACATGCGCAAGAAAATGATTTTTATTTTCTGGCGCATGGCGCCACCGGGCAGTAAAAGGCATTTGACTCTCTTAGACCATTACTGCCAGGTTAACGCATGAGACCTTACTGCTAAGTCAATGGCTGGCAGTAAGGTCTCAGACCCAAAAATGGACGTGCGTCAATTTTCATTTTACTGCACGTCCATTTGCGGTCAAAATAAAAAAAATGGCATTTTTACAGGTGCGCTGAAAAATGGATCTGCGTTCATCCAAAACACACGCCTACACTACCACAGGCCATTTTTCAGCGCACCTTAGTAAAAGGATCCCTGAGTGTTCCTTCAAAAAGGCAGTAAATAAATCCAAATAAATAAATAAATAATACATCAAACAAGGCCCATCAAAGTAGTGTTTAGTGGGTTCAAAAATCAGGCATATACTGTCATATTTAAACAGCATAGGATGTTTGTTCTTTCATGATGTCGCTCCTAATCCAAAATGAGACCCAAAAAGATGGAATTCCATGTTCTTTCACTTTGAGGGGCATTTTCGAATGGGGACGCCCATCTCTAAGGGCGCCCATCTCTGAGGACGTCCCCGCGAAGGGGCGGGGCATCCCGTATTATCGAAACAAGATGGGCGTCCATCTTTTGTTTCGATAATACGGTAGGGGACGCCCAAATCTCAACATTTAGGTTGACCTAAGAGATGGTCGACCTAAATGTTGAGATGGTCGACCTTAGAGATGGACGACCTCGGTTTTTGCCGATAATGGACACCAAGGACGCCCATCTCAAAAACGACCAAATGCAAGCCCTTGGTTGTGGGAGGAGCCAGCATTCGTAGTGCACTGGACCCCCTCACATGCCAGGACACCAACCGGGCACCCTAGGGGTCACTGCAGTGGACTTCACAAATTGCTCCCAGGTGCATAGCTCCCTTACCTTGGGTGCTGAGCCCCCTAACCCCCCCAAAACCCACTCCCCACAACTGTACACCACTACCATAGCCCTAAAGGGTGAAGGGGGGCACCTACTTGTGGGTATAGTGGGTTTCGGGTGGGTTTTGGAGGGCTCACATTTGCCACCACAAGTGTAACAGGTAGGGGGGATGGGCCTGGGTCCGCCTGCCTGAAGTGCACTGCACCCACTAAAAACTGCTCCAGGAACCTGCATACTGCTGTGATGGAGCTGGATATGACATTTGAGGCTGGCATAGAGGCTGGAAAAAATGATTTTTGATTTTTTTTTTTTAGGGTGGGAAGGGGTTGGTGACCACTGGGGGAGTAAGGGGAGGAAATCCCCGATTCCCTCTGGTGGTCATCTGGTCAGTTCGGGTACGTTTTTGAGGCTTGGTCATGAAAAAAATTGGACCAAGTAAAGCCGACCAAATGCTCGTCAGGGCGCCCTTCTTTTTTCCATTATCGGCGGAGGACGCCCATCTCTTAACCACGCCCCCATCCCACCTTCGGTACACTGCCGACACACCTCCGTGAACCGTGACGAAAAGCAGTTGAGGATGCCCAAAATCAGCTTTCCATTATGTCGATTTGGCTGACCCTGAAAGAAGGATGCCCATCTCCCGATTTGTGTCAGATGATGGGTGTCCTTCTCTTTCGATTATGCCGCTGTTTGTCATGTTAGGGAAAGGGAAATGGGACTGGGACTTGATATACTCCCTTTCTGAGGTTTTTTTTGCAACTACATTCAAAGCGGTCTACATATATTCAGATACTTATTTTGTACCAGGGGCAGTGGAGGTTTAAGTGACTTGCCCAGAGTCACAAGGAGCTGCAGTGGGAATTGAACTCAGTTCCCCGGGATCAAAGTCCACTGCACTAACCACTAGGCTACACCTCCACTCACACTCCACTGTTAGTGTGTGCTAAAACCAGTTACCACACACTAAAATGATTTTACATGTAATAAAATGACAAATCAAACCGATTAGAAAGCAAAACAAAATATTTTCCTATGAACGCCCCTGTCAAAAATGTCTGTCGGCTACCTTGGTTGCTGTTCTTTGTGGAACCTTCAGCTGGCTGATGAAGGCCCTACACAGGTGTAAAATACTTTGTATCGTGTCGATTGCTTCTGGCATTGGATTTCGAGGCCGTATTAAATGCAGAGTGACACCAATAATCCTTCTGAGAGATATGCCCTGTCTTATCTCTGATTTTTGCCATTCCGTTCCACCTTCACTGTTTACCTCCCTGCCAGTAACCTGACCTCAGTCAGTTTCTTGGGGCTGCAATGAGCAGGGCAAACCACACGTACACCTGTTCTGCTGTCAGCCAAGCTGTCAAATCCGATCTCTTCAGAGCGGGATATTTTCAGCTTTTCCTGCTACCCTTTCAAAGACGGTTCATGGCCACAGTCCAAGAGAAGAGCGTCCCATGGCTTTAGTCCTATTAAAATGTCTGATGTCAAGGTTCTAGCTCAGTGCTAGAATTCTCTGAAACCTGCCTCCCGTTCCCTTTAGCTCTATTTCTCATACCCTGCTCAAACATGGTGTTTTCGACTGCAGGGGGACCGCCATGGTGGATTGCAAAGCACTCAGCTGTTGCCATGGTGATATCACCTCCTCAGAAGAGACATGGACCAAGGGTTTTCTGAGCAAAGTGGAAAGAAAAGACAAGGGGAGGGGGAGGGGAAGAAAAGTCTAAAAGGGTCAGCACGAAAAATAATATTTCATCTACAGCCTAATCATTGCATTAACCCCTTCCTCCCCTTTTCCCTCCCCCTAATTCCAAGGTCAGTAATTCCTTGACAGGAGTGAAAGACAAACTGCTTTTAAAATTATAGGCTAGAGAGTGGTTTCTGCAAGGTTCTGTCGTTTTGCAAAATACCACTAACTCCCTAGCCTCTCTGACATTTATGCAAAGCTACAAGATTACTGGGCTATAAAACCTCTTTATTAAAGTTTTTCTTCCAGTTTGTATCCATGGGATATATATGCTTAGTCAATACGAGTGTATGTGAGCACAAGCAATGATAAGATTGAACTCAAACATTTTTAGCTGGCCTAGTCAACAAAGTTGGGGACCAGGCCCGGATTTAGGTGTAGGCAACATAGGCAAATGCCTAGGGCACCAAATATCGAAGGCATCAAGTAGCCAGCCAAAAAAAAGCTGTCTCCCACTTATTTTAGGGCTGTCCTCTGGTACATAACTACATAAGTAATGCCATACTGGGAAAAGACCAAGGGTCCATCGAGCCCAGCATCTTGTCCACGACAGCGGCCAATCCAGGCCAAGGGCACCTGGCAAGCTTCCCAAACATACAAACATTCTATACATGTTATTCCTGGAATTGTGGATTTTTCCCAAGTCCATTTAGTAGTGGTTTATGGACTTGTCCTTTAGGAAACCGTCTAACCCCTTTTTAAACTCTGCTAAGCTAACCGCCTTCACCACATTTTCCGGCAATGAATTCCAGAGTTTAATTACAAGTTGGGTGAAGAAAAATTTTCTCCGATTTGTTTTAAATTTACTACACTGTAGTTTAATCGCATGCCCCCTAGTCCTAGTATTTTTGGAAAGCGTGAACAGACGCTTCACATCCACCTGTTCCACTCCACTCATTATTTTATATACCTCTATCATGTCTCCCCTCAGCCGTCTCTTCTCCAAGCTGAATAGCCCTAGCCTCCTTAGTCTTTCTTCATAGGGAAGTCATCCCATCCCCGCTTCAAAGAAGCACCACCACGGCACTTTGGCCCAACATCCCGAGTCCTAGTTTCCATTCTCCACAGGGCTCCCTTTAGCTCTTCGATGTACATGAGAAAATTAGTGCCCTCACTCTTCAGTCCTGCCTATATGCGCCAGAATCTCCAGTCCTTAAATGCCACAGGTACGTCAGATTTTCAAGATAGCCACCATGAATATGCATGAGATAGATTTTCATACAGTAGGGGTAGTGCATGCAAATTTATCTCATGCATATTCATTGTGGATATCCTGAAAACCTGATGTACCTGTGGCGCTCAAGGACTGGAGTTGCTTATCCCTGCAAAACTCTTCCCATTCCCATTCCAACCATGGGAATATGTAATTGGCTTTCCGTGGATTTTGAAAGGCCATTTAAATGACAAAATGGGCAGATATTATCCTTATATTTGTGGGTTTGGTAAGAGGAGCAAAATGGGCAGGCCAAAAAATTATATGGAGAACAGTACACTAAACATCCAGGGTCGATATTCGGTGAGAGTTAACTGGATAGTTGCTATTGAGACAGACATGGGAAGCGACTGCTTGCCCTGGGATTTGTAGTATAGAGTGTTACCACATTTGGGTTTCTGCCAGGTACTTGTGACCTGGCTTGGCCACTATTTGGAAAACAGGATACTGGGCTAGATGGACCATTGGTCTGACCCAGTATGCTACTACTACTACTACTATTTAGCATTTCTATAGCACTACAAGGCATACGCAGCGCTGCACAAACATAGAAGAAAGACAGTCCCTGCTCAAAGAGCTTACAATCTAATGGCTAATGGCTACTCTTATGTTCTCATGACATGATTTGGTGGCTTTTTACTGGATAGTGGCACTGAATATCATATGTGTCCACTGGGACATTATCTAGTTAGTGCCAAGTGATCTGAGGAAGGAGCAGAGGTGGAGTCAGATGTTATCTAGATCAGAGGCATAGCTAAGTGGGGCGCCAGGGGAGCGATTGCTCCCCCAAATGGACTTTGGACGATGCCTGGTCTGTTGCACCTATGTGGCAGACGGAAGGGGATGGGTAGGGACTGTGGAGCGGCAGCAGGGGGTGGCGGGACCCCGGGGGTTGCCTTGCCCTGGGCCCAGCCCAGTCTCAGCGGCCCTGCGAGGGGGCATACGATGAAGTTAAGAGGGAATAGGCTTAAAGACAAAGGGTGGTGAAAGCGTAGAATGGCCTGGTGGAGGTCATGAAAACGAGGACTGTCAGAATTTAAGAAAGCGTGAGGCAAGCATGTCGGATCCCTTAGGAAAAGGAAGAGTTAGGGGTTAAGGAGGATGGGCAGACTGGATGGGCCATTTGGCCTTTATCAGCCATCATGTTTCTGTGTTTCTGTGTCACGATTGTGACTGTATTCCATGCCTGCACTCACCTTGTCCCCGGGTGACCGGGTCCTGTGGTTGCTGTGGACTGTTTTTTCCCTGTTTCTCAGACAGGTTCCTGGTTCCATTCCGGTCCTGATATTCCAGCACTCCAGACTTGCCCTGAGGTTTCTGCTGCCAAGCCTCACCTGTGACATCATCTGTAATTGCCTTTATTAAGCACCTGGGAACTTTCAGGCTTTGCCTTTGCAACATAGGTCCTCAGATGTGCTTTCATCTGTGAGTGCTTGTTGCTGTTCTAGCTCTGCTAGTTCTTGCTCTGTGTGTCTTTAAGCTTCAGTTCCTTACTGTTTGTATCTAGCTGCTCTGTGTGTCTTTAAGCTCCAGTTCTTTACTGTTTGTATCTAGCTGCGCTATGTGACTTGAAGCTTCAGTTCCTTACGGTTGTATCTGCCTTGTTAGCCTTTAGTCCTAGCATCCTTCCTTGTAGGTGCCCTGTGTGTCTTTAGTCTCAGTTCCTTCCTGTGTGTCTCTGTTCTGTCTCTCCTCCGCTCTTGCTCCCTTCCTGTTTGTATCACCTAGCTTCTGCCCTACCCTGCTTGGGTCTGCCTAGTTCGAGAATCCTGAGTTCCACTCCAGTCAAGCCAAGTCTGCTCCAGCATTTAGTTCCAGGCCAGCCAAGCCAAGTCCGCTCCAGCATTTGGTTCCAGTCCAGCCAAGCCAAGTCCGTTCCAGCATTTGGTTCCAGCTTAGCCAAGCCAAGTCTGCTCCAGCATTTGGTTCCAGTCCAGCCAAGCCAAGTCTGTTCCAGCATCTGGTTCCAGTTCAGCCAAGTCAAGTCCGTTCCAACATTTGGCTCCACTACAGCCAAACCAAGTCGGTTCCAGCAGTCTGGGTGGTTTTCCTGCTGTTGCCGGTCGCTGGCAGCAGCCCAAGTGTTCACTACTCCGGATCGCCTGTGGCAGCGAGACATTCTGTTTCTATGTTTCTATAAACGTTGCCATATTGGGACATACTGAAGGTCCATCAAGCCCAGCATCCTGTTTCCAACAGTGGCCAATCCAGGTTACAAGTACCTGGCAAGATCCCAAAACTGTACAATACATTTTATGCTGCTTATTCTAGAAATAAGCAGTGGATTTTCCCCAAGTCCATTTTAACAATAGTTATGGACTTTTCTTTTAAGAAGCGATACAAACCTTTTTTTAAACCCCGCTAAGCTAACTGCTTTTACTACATTCTCTGGCAACGAATTCCAGAGTTTAATTACACATTAAGTGAAAAAATATTGTCTCCAATTTGTTTTAAATTTACTACTTTGTAGCTTCAATGCATACCCCCAAGTCCTGGTATTTTTGAAAAGAGTAAGCAAGCGATTCACATCTATCCGTTCCACTCCATTCATTATTTTATAGACCTCTATCATATCTCCCCTCAGCCATCTTTTCTCCAAGCTGAAGAGCCCTAGCCAATTCAGCCTTTCCTCATAGGAAAGTCATCCCGTCCTCTTTATCATTTTCATCGCCCTTCTCTGTACCTTTTCTAATTCCACTATATATATATTTTTTTGAAATGCAGTGACCTTTTAAAATTTGGGCGCCAAAATCAGCACTCAATGCTATTCTATAACAGGTGCTCATCTTTGCGCTGTTTTTTTTGCATCAATTTTTGAGTTCTGTTTACTGAATCTAGCCCGGATCTGCTGGCAGTGACTGCTGCCTATCCACCTAGCAACTCTGAAAATGCATATTTTTAAAAATGCTGTGGCTAGAATGTTTTTTTTTTAAATTTGATCACTTACCACTTTAAATATTGACCCATACATTTTTAACGCTATATTGTATAAATGCAAATTATTGATGCCACTGTGTAAAGATTCAAAAAGAAAAGGATTAAAATAGTAAGCAAGAGAAACTAGGAAAAAGATTAGAAGACGAAGAGACTGGAGAATGCTGTGGCCTATGAGGGGCGGATGGAATTCTGGTCCTTAGATAAGCCAGTGATCCCAGTGTAGAGCTGCACAGAACTAACAGGATGCCTTTAGATTTTTGTTTTTTATATATCAAACATATAAACGGCGAGTGACCGACTCACTCGCAAATGCGCAGTAGAGACTTCCCTCTCTGTCCCGCCCCCGCGTCAATACGTGATGACGAGGGCGGGACAGAGAGGGAAACTGCGCCGCCGAGGTTGATACCGCACCCGCCCACCCGAGGTCACCGCTACCGTTACCCTCCCCACACACACCCGGCCCGGGCCCTCTCTCCGCTACTAAACTTACACATCCATTCGCCAGAACGCAGCACGCACATCAGCTGAGCTGCCGTCAGCCTTCCTTCCCTGCCTGTGTCCCGCCTTCGCTGACGTTACGTCACAGGAGGGCGGGACACAGGCAGAGAAGGAAGGGCCGACGGCAGCTCAGCTGATGTGCGTGCTGCGTTCCGGCGAATGGATGTGTAAGTTTAGTAGCGGAGAGAGAGAGGGCCCAGGCCGGGTAGAGGGATGGCGGCGACTCTGGGGGGGGGGGGAACGGTAGCGGTGGCGACCTCGCGGGGAGGGGGGAGGGAGAAGGAAGGAAAACCCCAATACCAGCCCGTTTTTACGGGCTCAACTGCTAGTATATATATATACTAGTAAAAGAGGCCCGTTTCTGGGCGAAATGAAACGGGCGCTAGCAA
This sequence comes from Microcaecilia unicolor, assembly GCF_901765095.1. Classification (NCBI taxonomy): domain Eukaryota; kingdom Metazoa; phylum Chordata; class Amphibia; order Gymnophiona; family Siphonopidae; genus Microcaecilia; species Microcaecilia unicolor. Next base: position 180,264,120 of record NC_044041.1, on the reverse strand, counting down.
GGGGATTTGAGGGAAAGGTTTCGAGTGTCTGCACCGACTGCACCCCCTTTCTACCCCGATGCAGGTCGTGAATACCGCTGCTCCCCCCTCGTGTCCCGGCGACGCACCTAACATAGCTGAGGAAACAGGATGAGCAGGTTTCGTTTCGTCACGTTTTCGAAGGTCGTGGTGGGCGCCATTTGTGTATCACCGGCGCACTGGGAGGTCATTGTGAGGCAGGGGGTTGCGTCCGCGACGTCAGGTGTTCAGCGAAATGGCTCCGCCTGCCTTCCTGTTGCTCCTCTGGCTGTGGTCGCGATGTCACGGTTTTCAAGAAAGGGGTCCGCCCCCGACGTAACGCGAAATGGCTCCGCCTGCCTTCCTGTTGTTCCTCTGGCTCTGGTTGCGACGTCACGCTTTTGGCGCAATGGCTCCGCCCCCGACGTAACGACGTTGTACGCGAGGGCGTGACAGACAGACAGAGGCTTCACCACCATGAAGTTACGAACCCTTCACGGAAGTGGCAGGAGCTTGTGGCCTCAATGGAACGTTCAGGTAGAGAATTATGTCCGGAAGGGGCGTGGCTGGGGGGCGTGGGTGAGGGCGGGTGTATGAGTGACAGTGAGAGCGAGTGTTGCTGACAGGCAGCAACAGTACAGGGCTTCAGTGTTTCCCTGCCACACTGTGAGCTTCAGAATTGGAGGTGAGAATTATTAATATAGATAACTTTCAGAGCTCCTCTGGGATTCGGTGATTTAGGATTCAGAAATATTGGGCTCGGTATTCAGCCAGCACAATCAGCAGTTTAAGATAAACACCAGTGCCAATGTTTAACTTAATCCAGGCAATTCAGTGCCACAATCCATACAAATAGCAGAACTGATTACATGGAAATGCAGTGACAGCTCCAGTACCATGAGAGCAATTCTATAACAGCGAGCTTATGTGGTCCCTATTTTTAAAAGAAAAGAAAGTGCTATGAAGTTGTGTGCTGAAATTTGGGAGCACTGTTGAAATATGCATTCAACTTAATAGATTAATGAGCTATTAACCATCAATAATAACTCTCTAGAAGCCAGCGGGTTGCAGGATCCGAGGCAACATGGCTTTACCAAAGGAAAATCCTGACAAACAAATCCGATTGACTTTTTTGACTGGGTGAGCAAAGAACCGGATAAAGGACTGGATTTCAGAAGACTCGTGAATAAGATGAGGGGGCTGAAATTAGGATCCAAAGTGGTGAACTGGATTGAAAAAAGGTTGACTGACAGAGGGTGGTGATAAATGGAATCCACTCGGAAGAAGGTGAACAGTGGAATACCTCATGGGTCGGTGCTGGGGCTGATTCTATTTAATATGCACCCCCTATGGGTCAATATGGTATAACACTGTCAGCAGTCCACTGGCCAAAATCCAGGGAACATCGTATCTTATTAATCACACACTTAACCAATAAGGATTCAGCTTGTCTGGGGTGGAGGACTTAAGAAATTTGCAGAGTCGAACCTGAAATACTTTCTCAGTACATTTGGACAGGAAAGGCAGATTAGAAATAGGATGATAACAAACCCACATCTTTGAGGGTTCTCATTATTTGTCAGTTAAATTGGCATGGGACTCCATTTAATTTTATTTATTCATTTATTTACTTATTTATTAGGATTTACCACCTTTTTGAAGGAATTCACTCAAGGCGGTGTACAGTAAGAATAGATCAAACATGAACAATAGGCAATTACAGCAGTAAAAATATTCAAATAACAATACAAAGTTTGGCATGGTATACTACTTGCAATGTCAACACAATGTGTAATAGAACTTTTTAAATGATAGTTATGGGTAAAGCAAAGATAGGTAAGAGAGTGAGAAGCAGGGTCGTAGCCAGACACCCAATTTTGGGTGGGCCTGGGCACAAGATGGGTGGGTAGAAGAATTCTACCCTGTCTCACAAGTGATTTGATCTCTCCCTCTCTCGCCTGCATGCCATATGGACTCTCTAACAACCCCCTCCCACACATACCTTTTAAATAGCCAACTTTCACTGGCAGCAAGCAGCAACTAATACACTCTGCTCATGTTGGCCCCACAGCCTTCCCTCTGATGCAACTTCCTGTTTCCGCATAGGCGGAAATACATCAGAGGGAAGGCAGTGGGGCCGGTGCGAACAGTATGTATCAGTTGCTGCTCGCTGTAGGTGAAGATCTGCTATTTATAAGGTATGCAGGAGGTACAGTTGTTGAGAGTTTTCAGCTGGTGGGGCTTAGGGATCCCTGCCAGCCACATCACAAGTGTGCTGCTACTGGGTGGGCCTGAGCTCAAAGTGGGTGGGCCTGGGCCCACCCGGGCCCATCCTTGGCTACGCCACTGGTGAGAAGAGTTAGAAGGTAAGGTGACTAAAGAAAGCTGCACATGAGGTCAGAGAGATGGTTAAATATTATCTCAGGGTAGGAGTGGATAAACATGTCCTGCTGCAGTATGGGCAGCCCAAGTCACTCCTTGTGTGTGTGAGTGACACTAAAAAGTTAGTTCCTTCTTCCATTTAAGACCTGGTTGAAGAGCCAAACTTTCACCTGCTCCCTGAAGTAGAGATAGTCTTGTGTTAAGCGGAGCCTTTCAGGGAGTCCATTCCAGAGTGTGGGGGCTACTCTGGAGAAGGCTCACTTGTGGGTATCACATCTGTGTAATGTGTAATTATTTCTTCTCAAGGTTAAATTTGAGCCCCTGAGAACAAAAGCAGGCCAGGTGCACTTTGTTACAGTGGGAGATATGGGCCATTATAGTTCTGAGGTATACAATTCAATAAAAAGAACAAGCAATGCCTGAATTGGCTTTAATCTAGGGTTACCATATGTCCGGATTTACCCGGACATGTCCTCTTTTTGAGGACATGTCCAGGCAACCGGGCGGGTTTTGCCAATCTGCCCGTTTGTCTGGATTTCTGGACAAATGGGCAGGCTGGCGGGTGGGCCGTCCTTTGCTAGCCTCCCGGTCCTCCCCTCCTCTTACTTACTACTCTACTGCCCTGGTGGTCTAGTGACCTCTTCCGCCTTCGGGGCAGGAAAGAGCCCCTTATTTCCTGCCCGGAGCACTGCCCTGCATCCTGATGTTGATCTCGGCGCTGATTCAAAATGGCCGCCGAGAGTTGAAGCAACCTTGCGAGACTTCAACTCTCAGCAGCCATTTTGAATCGGCACCGAGATCAGCAACAGGATGCAGGGCAGTGCTCTGGGCAGCAAAGAGGGGGCTCTTTCCTGCCCCGAAGAGGTCACTAGACCACCAGGGCAGTAGAGTTAAGTAAGGGAAGGGGGGTGACGGGGAGGGGAGTGGAGGGGGGGTGATGGGGTGTGTGACAGGGGGGAGGGGAATATGTGACAGGGGGTGGAGCGAGGGTGTGAAAGGGGACAGGGCGGGGTGTGAAAGGGGGTGGGGCTGGGTGTGAAAGGAGCGGGGCGGGTGTGAAAGTGGGCGGGGCGTTTTGGGAGCGGGGCATGTGTCCTCTTTTTTGGGGGACCAAATAGGGTAACCCTACTTTAATCTATATGTATGTAGGTATGGACATGGTCCAATTTTTCTTCTCAGTCTTTAGGCCACAGAGGCTATGAATGAGTGCATAGCTGAAATAATGCAATAAATGGGCATAATTTGCTTTTGCTCTGGAGGGCTCATTTGATGGTTTAAGTTTCAAGATTCAGGTTTTACTAAGGCTTGATATATTGTGCTCTCAAGGAACCTTTCAAAGCAGTTTAAAATTAACAATAAAAAAAATAGGTGAGATGAGAAAGGTGAATGGAATTACATCATTTAGGGGCACTTTTACTAAGCCGCGTAAGCGTATACGTGTGCCCAACAGGTGCCAAAATGGAATTACTGCACGGCTACTGTGTGGCTCTTGCTATAATTTCATACGCACTGCCGAAAAATAAATTTTTTTTCTGCCACATGTATCGGACACGTGCCATTTGACATGCTTAGGTCATTACCACCCGGTAACCGCATGAGACTACCGCTAGGTCAATGGCTGGCGGTAAGGTCTCAGACTCAAACTGGATGCACGGCAATTTTCATTTTGCCGCACGTCCATTTTCGGCAAAAATTTTTAAAAGGCATTTTATGCAGGTGCGCTGAAAAATAATTCTGCGCGCGCCCAAAACATGCGTCTACACTACCGCAGGCCATTTTTCAGCACACCTTAGTAAAGGGACCTCTTAATAGGATAGAGAGAGGAAAGGGAACTGTGTGGCAGATCCAGTCTCTGCGACCCCACATATAACCCTCAAGAAGGGTAAGGAAAAAAATGTACAAAAGGGTGGGGGGAGGAACTAGTTATTGAAGGCATCGGTGAAAAGAAAAAAACAATTAACTCAGTTTTAAACTTCTCAAAAGGAACATTCTAGGTGGAGATGCTGAGGGAGAAAGTTCCAAAGAGAAAAGGGCTTACTACACTGAAAATTCATGTCCTGACAAAATCATAGCAGATATGTCGTAAAGAGGGAATGACAAGAGAATTAGATGGAGAGGATCTGTATTTGATGGAGAGTGTCAATATTTCTTTTTTTTCAAATGCAAATAAAGGTTTCTTCAAGATGGGTCAAATTGCATGTTGTTAACCGCAACCATTATCAACGGCAGTAGGCCAAGAATGTGGTTATGGACAAAGTAAGATGGAAACGGATATAGTATAAGTGCTGTACCAGCATGATAGTGAGAAGCTTTGTTAATATAAAGTGAGATTGCATTAAAAGATAGCTAGTAGTGAAAGACTAAGGTGAAAAATTTGTATGTAAGGAGGGGATGATAGCTAGATCAGAGGCAGCGATCACTGTGTTCGGAAAAAGATATATCTCTCTTAAGTTCAGAGACCGTATTAACAACAAACTGGACAAAGGCATCGGATGAATGTGATAACTGGGATACAGAGAGTTCTCTAACGATTAGCACAGACATGGATAAGCATAGAGTATTAATCCTTTTATGGCTAATGCTAGTCATTTACGATAATGAGAAGCATACTCCTTACAAAGAAGTGCAGCATGAGAGATTTTTAACTTACACCAACGTCTTTCAGCCTGCTGCACAGGCCTGGATGATATGACCAAGTTATGTGCAGGGGGGGACGGGCATCACCCACCAAAGGAGTTGCATCTCAACAGGCAACGTGATCTTCTAAAGGGAGATGAACGAAGTCTGTGGGGAAATGCGTGGGCAGAAAGGTAAAATCATCAGGACAAATCCTTTTGAAGGCTCTGATAGACTTAATACTCTGAACAGACTGAGCAACTGGCATGGAAACAAGGAAAAGGAATGATCAAACCAAGAAAAGGTTGACATACAACTCCAGGGTCTGAGATAAAAGAAGGGAAAGAAGAAAAAACTAAATCTAAGATATGTCTGGCTGAAGAGTTGATTGATTAACTAATTGACTGAAACCAAAGCCTTCCATTGATTGAAGACAGTTGTAAATCAGAGATCTTAAAGCTTTTCTGCAGGCTTAAGTTAAACCACTTAGCTATACATATGGTGTAGCAGCTTAATATTGTTGCTATACATATAGATAGTTGGTCCACCACCCTAACTGTCCTGTTCTATCCAGAGACTGCTGAGGCAGTTATTCATTGGTATTATCTGTATAACGCTTTTCAGTGGCGTAGGAAGGGGGGGCGGAAGGGGCGGTCCACCCCGGGTGCACGCGCTGGGGGGTGTCGGCCCCGCTGGTTCCCTGCTCCCTCTGCCCCAGAACAGGTTACTTCCTGTTCCGGGGCAGAGAGAGCAGTGAACCAGCGGAGCCAACGCAGCTCCGAGCGACATGCACTCGGGGCGGATCGGCCCTCCCGCCCGTCCCCGCAAGTAAGGATTCACTCCGGAGGGGGGGTGCACCGCGGAGGGGGGGTGCGCCGTGCTGCACCCGGGGGAGGGGGTGCGCAGCGGCGACCTGCCCCGGGTGTCAGCCGCCCTCGCTACGGCCCTGACGCTTTTGAAAATCTATAAATAGTGGATTTAGGTCATAAATAGGTGTGTGCTGGTTTCAGTTTTACCGCAGGCCCTTTTCCCGACCCATTGAAAAAAAGCCCTTTTTCCCCAGACACGGTAAAAACTGGCTCGGCATGCACCAGAAAAACACACCCACTCTACCGCAGGCCACATTTTGCCACGGCTTAGTAAAAGGACCCCTAAGTATACAAAATTAGGATTAGGCTGCTCTAACTTTTATGCACTGAGTTAACTGGGCACCAGTCTGAATATTGCCTGATTAACTTCCAGGAGCTGCATGTGTCCTGGCATTAAATATCCAGGGTTAGTGTAGCCCACAGCTGTGAGTGACTTATAAGCCACTTACCACAGCAGGCTAAATATTACTCTCTTTATTTCTGGATTCTGTGTAATGCACTTGTTTGTGTTATTGTAGCTCACGTTTCCATAATGCTTAGGGTGACATCAAACATGACACATAAAGAAAATATATACCACGGTTACCAAATAATTGCTTTTTCCTCTTGAGTAGACTCTGACGACCAGGTTGGTGGCTGAACCTACTATTGATATGAATTTGAGCTAGGAAGATCTGCATTCTTGACACTAGGGGGTGCAGCATAAGCCCTCCCAAAAGCACAGAGGAAAGAAAACTCCAACCTTAAAGCTAACGATTAGCACAGACATGGATAAGTATAGAATATTAATCCTTTATGGTGCAGAGAAGGGCGACCAAAATGATAAAGGGGATGGGATGGACGACTTCCCTATGAGGAAATGCTAAAGCGGCTAGGGCTCTTCAGCTTGGAGTAAAGGCGGCCGAGGGGAGATATGATAGAGGTCTATAAAATAATGAGTAGAGTTGAACAGGTAGATGTGAAGCATATGTTTACGCTTTCCAAAAATACTAGGACTAGGGGGCATGCGACGAAGCCAGGGGCGTATCTGCGTGGGGCCACAGGGGCCTGGGCCCCCGCAGATTTCGCCCTGGCCCCCCTCCCCGCCGTCAACCCTCCCCCGCTGCTTACTTTTGCTGGCGGGGTCCGACCCGCAATCTTCATATTTCGGCTTCCTCCGTGGCCATGTGCTTCCAGGAAGTAACGCTGCAGCGCTGATTCGTTGAATCTAGTTCGGCGTCTGACGTCCCAGCACGTCAGACGCCGAACTAGATTCAACGAATCAGCGCTGCAGCGTTACTTCCTGGAAGCACATGGCCACGGAGGAAGCCGAAATATGAAGATTGCGGGTCGGACCCCGCCAGCAAAAGTAAGCAGCGGGGGAGGGTTGATGGCGGGGAGGGGGTGGAGAGAGGTGGCGGCGGCGGCGGCGGCGGCGGCGGGGGGGAGGCAAAAATGTGCCCCCCCTCTCTGGCTCTGGCCCCCCCTACCGCCGGATTCCAGATACGCCCCTGGACGAAGCTACAATGTATTAAATTTAAAACGAATCAGAGAAAATTTTTCTTCACTCAACATGTAATTAAACTCTGGAATTCATTGCCAGAGAATGTGGTAAAGGCGGTTAGCTTAGCGAAGTTTTAAAAAGGTTTGGATGGCTTCCTAAAGGAAAAGTCCATAGACCGTTAAATGGACTTGGGGAAAATCCACTATTTCTGGGATAAGCAGTATAAAATGTTTTGTACATTTTTGGGATCTTGCCAGGTATTTGTGACCTGGATTGGCCACTGTTGGAAACAGGATGCTGGGCTTGATGGACCTTTGATCTTTCCCAGTATGGCAATACTTATGTACTTACGTACTTATGTAAGCTTATGGGATTAGTAATGAGAGAAGGGCAGAGAGAGAGAGAGAGAGAGAGAAATCATTTCTTGGGAGGGCCCTGGGATATAATCACGCAAGGCCTTGCAAAATCATCACAAACACTGATCTCCTCAGCAAAGAAAGGCCCCAATTTGTCATCCTGAAGCATGTATATGGGGTATACGATCAGCTAATTAACCCCTGAGGGGGTACAGAATCCTGAATCAGCACTGAAACCTGAAAGCCCCCATTCGTGGAGAAGAAATCAAATGCTAGAGGATCCTCAAAAGGCCAAAGTAATACAGTGAGACATGCGACCGGACAGTAGTAATACTGCTCCAGCAATTTAACTTTCTGTTTATTTCTTGTATCTGATGAGTGGATCTTAAAAATAATTATGGAGGAGGCTGGAGTTAGGGGGAAGAGATATGGAAGGGAGTGGGGAGACAGAAGGTGATGAAAGCCTGGGAGAAAAATCATTGGAGCATGATGGAAAGAGTGAATAGGGGGTGAAGAAGTGACATGAATCACTAGAGGGTAAGAGAATGTGAGAAGGAGGGAAGTGTGTGAAGAGTGAGTTTGTGAATATTTAAGAAAGAATCTATGCAATCCACCTGAAAGTTCATTGATAATAATTCTTATGTTCATTCAATCAAATACATCACACAGCCTGCAAAAAAATCCAGCTTTTTGTGGGGTGAATTTTCAGTCACCAAATATCTGCATAAAGATATGTAATTAAGGGGTCCTTTTACAAAGGCATGCTGAAAAATGGCTTGCGGTAGTGTAGGTGCGCCTGTAAAAAAAGGCCTTTTAAATTTTTTTTCCCCAAAATGGACATGTGGCAAAATGAAAATTGTTGCTCGTCCATTTTGGGTCTGAGACGTTACCGCCAGCCATTGATCTAATGGTAAAGACTCACGCGGTTATGACCTATGCGCGTCAAATGCCACTTGGCACATGCCCGCTACGCGCGGCCTAAAATAAAAAATATTTTCCAGACGCGCGTATTGGACGTGTGCCAATAATGAAATTACCGCAAGAACCACATGGTAGCCAGGCAGTAACTCCATTTTGGCATGCGTTGGGCGCATGTAGACGCTTACGAGGCTTAGTAAAAGGACCCCTAAGTTAGCCAATAGCCATATATCTGTGGCATACCTTTGATAATGCGTTGTCTTCAGAGTCAACTCCATTTACTACTATCCATTATTGCTCCCACTCAACCAGTCCCTAAACCAATCCATCACGTTAGGGCCCACATCAAGGATGCACAGTTTATTTATAAGTTGCTATGCAGAACCATATCTAAAGCCTTGCTGAAACCTAAGTATAGTATTCTTTCTTGACCCATCTCACTGGCCAACCAAGCGTTATTTGACAAGACCTACCTTTATTGAAAGATGCAAATACTGAGACGAAGGGAGCAGGAGAGCACATGCTAAGGAAAGGGGAAAAAGAGGAAGAAAGAGAATGCAAGGGAACAAAAAGGAGATAGGAGGGTGGATATTGGAGAAGGAGAAAGGAGGCAGGAGGCTAATGCTAAAGCCATAGGTATGGGAAAGGATCAGGGATTCAGAAGTAGGCGTTAGCTTGGGAAATGGGTGGACGATCAGAAGAGCAGAGACGCAGGTTGGCTGGGAATCGAAAGGAGAGTGGGATTTCAGGGTTTGGGTGGGATACAGGGGCTACAACATTGAATAGAGACTTGAGAATTAGGAGGACAGTGAGGACTAGGAGGCTGGGTAGGGAGGTATCAGATGAAGAGTGTTAGACTGGCTGTGGGTATGAGATAGGGTGCTGAAAGATGGGGAAGGCATGAAAGATGGTGTGAAAGACCTGGAGGAGCTGAAAAGGAGTTCAGAGACAATGCAAAGAGACAGAAAGCTATGGAGAAAGAGAGAGGCAGAGGAAAGGAAATGGTTTATGAATGGAGGAGCCAGGGGCGTAGCCAGACACCCAATTTTGGGTGGGCCTGGGCCCAAGATGGGTGGGCAGAAGAACTCTGCCTTGTCCCACAAGTGATTTGGTCTTTCCCTCTTGTCTGCATACCATATGGTCTCTCAAACATCCCCTCCCCGCATACCTTTTAAATAGCAGATTTTCACCTGCAGCGAGCAGCAACTAATACACACAGCTCATGTTGGCCCCACAGCCACACCCACTGAAGCAACTTCCTGTTTCCGCATAGGTGGGAATACATCAGCGGGAAGGCTGTGGGGCTGGTCCGAATAGTATGTATCAAACGCTGCTTGCTGCAGGCGAAGATCTGCTATTTACAAGGTACAGGAGGGACAGTTGTTGGGAGATTTTGGCTGGTGGGGCTTGGAAAGAATCCCTGCCAGCCACATCATAGGTGTGCTGCTACTAGGTGGGCCTGAGCCCAAAGTGGGTGGGCCTGGGCCCACCCTTGGCTACGCCACTGGGAGGAGCAAACTGGGAAAAAGGAAAAGATGAAATGGGGGAATCAGAAGCTGTATGGGGTAAGGGACAGGAAAAAAAAAAAGGACTGGAGACATGAGAGGATGAGTGACAGGGAAGGAGCTAGGGCCTGAGGGGATAAGAAACAGAGGGACATATATAAGGGCTGGAAAGGAATGAATACAGAAGGTGGAGAACAGAACACTGAATGTAAATAGAGGTGGAATAAGAGGCCGGGGAAGAAGTGAAACTGTGAGAAATGAGAGGGCAGAAGAGATAAGAATATGAAATGGAAACCTGGTAGGTAGGAAAAAAAAAATCAAATTTCAAGGTTCAATTTAATGTAACACATATCATTTGAATAGCTATGCAGTTTACAAAATACATAAAATAAACTGATTAAAATAATATTACAAATCTCTAAAATTTAACTGAAGATAACTGGAGGGTGAGAGAAAGGGAGAAGGAGGAGTAAATCTAGCTGTGAATGGACAGAGAAAAATATGATATAGATGCATCACTATAAGAGACGGATGTAGGTAAGGCGGGGAATAAGACATGAAGACAGGAAAAAAACCAGAAATGGAAAGGATAGCTCGGAAAAGGATAGGAGAAGAATGACAAAAGAAAAACAGAAGAAAGAAATCTGGACAACCTAATTAGAAAAAAATGATTTTACTTTTAAGAGAAACCAGCAATTTTAAGGGTCGATAGTAAAGTGATTTAACTGGACAGGAGAAGCTCTTAAATATCCTGGTGTAATCTGGGGGGGGGGGGGGGTGAGGGGAGGGGCAGCCAATATTTAAAGAAATACAGACCACCAGCAGCTGCATGTTTTTTCCCTCAAGTTTTTTTTAATAAGTAGAATATGAAAATTCGGGGAAATATGCTTTTTGGATCTTTGTGGTTTACTCAGCACTGAAGGAAACTTATTTCTGGGTTGTTGTTTGTTTTTTTTTTCCAGTGTGACAAAATTTGGTTTCTTGGGTTTCAATTTTAATTTTGGTCAGCATGTTTCAGCTCGTACATTGAGGTCCCTTATCTTGCATTAAATAAGGACTGGTCTGTGTTAGAGATATGCACAAGGTGAAAAATGTTGGTTTGTTTCTGTTTCGTTTGGGCTTTCTTTCTGATTGTTGGACTTTTGTCAAGACTGAGGAGCTCCTGACCAGACTGCACAAGACAAGAACAAGATGGCTTTATTGGTGGTTTTAACATAGAAACAACATTAAACAAATACCTAAACACGATTGCAACATAGAAATATTATGTACCCCTGATTCAGTCATTCCAGGGAAAATGTGGCCACATCAGGATATGTAATCATCTCTCTATATAAAAGGCACCACCAACGTTCTGAAGCCTCCAGCCGGAAGTGTGAAGCGCCAGAGATATCCGGTTTCCCCATGAGTGAAGTAAAACAGCACAGCACCGAAATCCCTCTCTCTGTAACAGTGAAGGACTCAGAGGGGGGAGGGGAGAGAGATGCCCTCACTCTCTCTGTAACACAAACACAGTACAGCAGGAAACTTAACACTGAAGGACTGGACTCGGAGGGGGGGGGGAGGGGGAGGGAGAGAGAGAGAGGGCAGAGGGCAGGGACACACACACACTCCCACATGCACACTCTGAAGAAAACCTTGCTAGCCCCCATTTCATTTGCATCAGAAACGGGGCTTTTTTACTAGTGTTATAATAAAAAAAACATTTGCCTTTTTCAATCACAACTTTTTGTTTTGTTTTTTTTTAAGCGTGCACTTTTTTTTTTTTTGCTTTATTGTTTTGCTATGCAATTGCCTCTCTTTTTTGCCAAACATTATCATGCATCCTAATTGACTTTATGCATTTTAATTCGTAGATTAGCACACATAAAATTGATTTAGTATACACATGAATCTTTTACGGTATTCTAACAAACCAAATGCTCACTAACAAATTCACATCCCTAATCTGTGTTATGCATGTGTGATTGAAATGAGAGATTCTGATACCATGTAGTTCTGGCAGGGGGGTGGGGGGTGGGGAGGATAGATCTGCAGCAGTCCATCTTCTAATTTTCAGTAGAAGGTGTATTGCTGTTATATTTGAAGTGCTGTCCTTTCAATGGGTACAGTTGCTTCAGTCTGAACCCTGGGAATTTCTGATGCTATGGCATGCCAAGTTTGATTTTGTGCTACTTCCAAAAGTGTCTGGCAGTGAAGATAATTTGTGTTGCTGTTATTGAAGTCACACCAGAATATAAATTTTGTATGTTACATTGTAAAGCAAAATATCCTTGTTCTGCTCTGTACTTGTTCTTTTGTGGGTGTTGAGCACGTTAAAGAGCTAGAGGTGCAGGAATATTGCAGCACAGGCCTAATTTTATAAAGTGAGATATACCACCCGATATTTAGCGCTACTTAATTGGTCAGAACAGATGCTCAATGGTTAAATAGCACTTAACCGGCTGCCTGCCAATATTCAATGGGGGATAACCGGCTATCCTCCTCTGAATATTCACGGCTAGCGGCTGGTGGAAAACCGGTTATATCACGTGATACAACTGGGTATTTGCCGATTTTTAAACCGGGTTTGGCAGTCATATTTGGCCGCATCAAACCCTGATATATCTTTGGCCAGTTTAAAGATAATCAGCTATGTCTGAATATCAACATTAGTATTATTATTATTAATTACATTTGTACCCCGCGCTTTCCCACACATAGCAGGTTCGATGCGGCTTACATAGTAAATAGAATTACAAAGTCTTGAAGGAGAATGCTACAAGTTGTAGTAAACATAGTAGTAGTGGGGTTTTGAGGATATGTAAATTGAGCGTGGAGAGGTAAACAAAGATAGGATGAGCAAAAGGAGAAGAGATTGGGAGGGGTAAGGAGTAGGAAGGATGGACATAGCTGGTTATCTTCAAACTGGCCAGAAAAAACAAATAATCAATGCCGATCACCGGAAATGGTCGGCATTGACTATCTGGCTATCTTCCACAGTCTGAATATTGGGGCCGTGGTCATTAATAACTGGAGTTAACACATTTTAATGGTAACTCATTTACCCCTACCTTAACGACCCTTTTTCTAATTGTAATTGTTTAATACCTACCGTATTTGGCGTTCACCATTACAGTATTTTGTAAGCCACATTGAGCCTGCTAATGAGTGGGAAAATGCGGGATACAAATGTTACAAAATAAATAAATAAACAAATTTCACCAGTTAATGCCGATATTCAGCAGTTAATTGACCAGGTTGACCACATAATAGAACTGCAGAAAAGTCAGTCTTATCTTTATGCAGAAACAAATGACAGGTTAAATACTAAAAAGAGACTTAGGGGTCCTTTTACTAAGGTGCGATGAAAAATGGCCTGCGGTAGTGTAGGCACATGTTTTGGGCGCGCGCAGAATCATTTTTCAGCACACCTACAAAAAAAATGCCTTTTTAAAGATTTTGGCCAAAAAATGGATGTGCAGCAAAATGAAAATTGCCACACATCCATTTTGGATCTGAGACCTTACTGCCAGCCATTGACCTAGCGATAAAGTCTCACGCGGTAACCAGGTGATAATGACCTACGTGCATCAAATGCCACCTGGCGCGTGTCCAAATATGCATGTCCAAAAATAAAAATTATTTTTCGGATGCACCTATCGGACACGCGCCAAAAATGAAATTACCGCAAGAGCCACATGGTAGCTGGGTGGTAACTCCATTTTGGCGTGCGTTCGGCGCACGTAGACACTTACGCGGCTTAGTAAAAGGGCCCCTTAACTAGCTATCTTTTAGCCGGCTCCACAAAAAAAACACATATTCAATGCTGAAGCCCGGACATGGCCTGGCATTGAATATCCAGGAATAACACCAGCAGCGTCAGCATAACACTCACGGTCACCAGCAGAATATTGATCCCCGTGGGATTTAGTTTAGTTTTTTGGAAATCAGTGCAGCTGACACCTTTCCTGCATCCTCAAAAGAGAAAACTCCACAGAGCTTGTTGAAACTGAGTCTGACGGCAACTTTAATACTGCCCATGGTGCTTGCAAGCTCATGGGTACTTTGTTGCCCCTAGATCGACAATCTCATTGTCAAACAGAAACTGCCTATGGAGTGTCACCTTACAGCTTCACATGCAAAGTGTGTAACAGAAAACACACACAGGGGCTGAAAAATGCAATCGTGGTGCACACTTTCCACTGCCCCTGCGTAGCCCTGCACACATTTGTCTACAAGTGAAAGCAAGCTTGTCGTGAAACTGCATATATTTTTGGGGCTTTTTTTGAGGGGGTACGTGGGGGTACTGAGTACCGGCACCTTTTCCATTGTCTTCTGAAATTGACCCATGGTCCCCAAGTTTTAATGAAAGAGCTCAGGCTCTACACACCAATTCTGCCTTGTCATAGATTCTGTGACTGGTTGCAGGGGGCCTGGCTATTGTGGGGTGGGCCCCTCAGTGATCGCCCCAACCCTGAAGGCTGGCCTGCCATTTGAGTACCGGCACCTTTTTCGCTTTAAAAAGTACACTTTATATTTTAGCAACATCCATGAAGAGGGTTGAGATGTCCAAACTTTGCTTTTTATGTGGGTAAATGCACATTGAGCCACATGAGTTTTTCAGTGTTGCCCCATTGTGCCTCAATCTTCTAGCCTGCAGTAGTCCACTTAGGAACATGTTGTACTCTGGGCTATTATGATTATTTTTGAATACAACATTGCCTCTCCAATATTCAATATTCTGCGGCAATCAGCAAATTTAAAGATGCTGACTATTGTGGATTGAATTTGACCTAGATATTCATTGCCAGGTCTAATCTGGGAACTGGCGTTGAAGATCTAGGTTATGGTCAGCTGCTGGAATTTATCTGGTTACTGGTGACATTCAGCCTGGCACTCAGTTGACTGCCCCGATAGAGTTAGGATTCCTTTTTGATATCCAAACTTTACCCGGGCACTTACCCAATTTGTGGACTGAATATCTCCACTACGGGACGGATTCAGTAAATGCCACTGAAAAAAAAGGCAGCAGGAAAAATTCATGCTCAGCACTATCCCAGAGCTCAACTATTTTTTGAGTAAAAAAAATATTTCCTCCTATTTGCTTTAAATTTATTTCCACGTAATTTTATTGAGTGTCCCCCGGTCTTTGTACTTTTTGAAAGAGTGAAAAATCAATTCACTTTTACCTGTTCTACACCACTCAGGATTTTGTAGACCTCAGTCATATCCCTCCTCAGTCGTCTCTTTTCCAAGATGAAGAGCCCTAACCTCTTTAGCCTTTCTTCATACGGGAAGAGTTCCATCTCCTTTATCATTTTGGTCACTCTTCTTTGAATCTTTTCTAATTCTGCTATATCTTTTTTGAGATACAGCGACCAGAATTGAACACAATACTGAAAGTGAGGTTGCACCATGGAGAGATACAGAGACATTATAGTATTCTTGGAGGAGTGGCCTAGTGGTTAGGGTGGTGGACTTTGGTCCTGAGGAACTGAGTTCAATTCCCAGCACAGGCAGCTCCTTGTGACTCTGGGCAAGTCACTTAACCCTCCATTGCCTGCCATGAGTGGGAAAGTGCGGGATACAAATGTAATATAAAAAAAATAAAATTTTGCATCCCTTTCCTAATAATTCCAACATCCTAGGCAGAAGATTTCAGCGTATTGTCTTCAATGACACCCAGATCTTTTTCTTGCGTGCTGACTCCTAAGGTGGACCCCAGCATCAGGTAACTATGATTTGGATTATTCTTCCCAATGTGCATCACTTTGCATTTGTCCACATTAAATTTCATCTGCCATTTGAATGCCTCATGAGAGAGATTTGCATGCACTGCCTTCACTGCATGCAAATCTCTGCCATGAATATTCATTGTGCATATACTGAAAACCTGTCTGGCTGGGGTGCCTCCAGGACCAGGTTTGGGAACCACTATATCAACAGCAGGCATAAATGTGATAATTTAGCACATAACTCTCAGTATTCTGTAATTTACATGTTGTAAATGTGAGCTCTACATAGGCTCCACCCATGCTTCTCCTCTATGAATGCCCCCATACATTTACAAGTTAAGGGGTCCTTTTACAAAGGCTTACAGTAGTGTAGGTGCGGGTTTTGGGTGCGTGTCAATTCATTTTTCAGCGCGCCTGTGAAAAAAGCCTCTTTTTTTGCTGAAAGTGGACGTGCGGCAAAATCAAAATTGCCACGCGTCCATTTTGGGTCTGAGACCTTACCACCAGTCATTGACCTAGCGGTAAAGAATCTGGGCAGTAATGACCTACGCAAGTCAAATTTCACTTGGCACGCGTCTGTTACATGTGTCCAAAAATAAAAAAATATTTTTTAGACACGCGTATCGGATCCACGCCAAACATGAAATTACTGCAAGAGCCACGTGGTAGTTGGGCAGTAACTCCATTGTGGTGCAAGTTGGGAGTGCGTAAATCCTGACGCGCAGTGGCAATCTTAGGTCGACTGCCACTCGGGGCGGATCGCCGCTGCACATCCCTCCCGGGTGCAGCGGCGTCCGTCCCCCTAGGGTGCAGCATGACACCCTCCCTGGCGCAATGACACCCCCCTCCCCGGCACATCAAGCCCCCCCCCCCGGGTGCATTCTTGGCTGCTGGAGGGTGCAGAGAGCAACCACGTGCCTGTCGGCTCCACTGACTCCCTGCTCCCTCTGCCCCGGAACAGGAAGTAACCTGTTCCGGGGCAGAGGGAGCAGAGAACCAGCAGAGCCAACAGGCGCGCGGCTGCTCTCTGCAGCGTGCACCCGGGGCAGACCGCCCCCACTGCCCCGCCCTTCCTACACCACCGCTTATGTAGCTTAGTAAAAGGGCCCCTAAGTGAGTTGCATGTGCCATTTACAGAGTACCACTGAGTGCTCAACTAGTAATTACTTGAGTGAGTGTATGTTTACGCACATAAGTGCTAGCATTTTATAAATTTACATGCTCAGTTGGTACATAATTTTTTTTTTAAAGCAAATACATCTTGTGAAAGTGAGAGGGTAATATATTATATTATATGCCTTGCTCACTTTATTGCATTGGCCATACAAAAAGAAAATTAAAAAACAGGTTGGCTGAGCATGTTAGTAATATGCGAAATCAAAAAAAGGAAGCTCCGTTAGTCAGCCATTGGATAGATAAAAATCATAGTATTGATGATCTTAAAAGTGTAGTGTTGATGCAGATTGCGTCTCTCACAAGGGGAGGTGACGTAACTGCTCTTTTGTTTAATATCGAACAGCACTATATTTTTGAGTGGGGTACAGTGTCCCCTAAGGGCCTCAATTTAGAGGTTGAATGGCTGTGATTTCTTCGCTAGTAATTTGTAGGAGGAGTCTTGAGGTCTATTTAAAGGTTTGGGTTGTAGGTAATGGTATATCCTTTGAGAGCGTTGTTGTGTGACCACGCCTTGGAGTAAAGTCTCGATGGTAAGCAGCTATGTAGACACATTGGACATGTTATTACTAGTATGAGATTTATTTGTAGATAAAAACAAATGCCTGACTTTTGGGGGTTTCTTATGTGTTACTGTAGATTCTGCTGTTTGGGTCCTCCTGACGAAGGAAGAAATGAAATGCGGTCTCGCATTGAGGACATGGATGAATCAAGGGCAATTTGGAGAATCACTGGCACATGAATGATTTTTTCAGTAGCCTTCTCCTATCGAGTATTGTGACTCTTTCCTCCGACCAGCACTTATGTTCATGGTCGATATAGCACCATTTAGGTGTGTGAAACTTTCTAGCAAAGCACAGGGCTGGTAAAGCTTGAATACATTTGTGCAACAGACTTAATTGTGAGCAGGTTTCAAGTAACCTCCGGAACCAAAAACACTGGTTTCTGAAGAGTTTGAAAAGAACGTATGAAGATACGGACTTAAGTGTGAGAAGAGCTCGCAAGCTCTGGAACATTCTATGTTATTTTATATCCGTATCTGTATCTTGAAAGAACTGCACTATGTTTGATGGTTATATTGACTAGTAGTGATATCATGAGTGAATTGTATGTTTGGTGATAGGAGTGCGTGGGTCTTTGGAGCGAGTACACTTGAGTGACAGTTGAAGTGAGTTCTGAGGAAATAGCATGGCAAAGGCACAAAATTAAGTAATAAATGTTGGGATTATTATATACATATATTGTTGTGTGAGTACTTTGGAAAGAGGACATACATTTAGGTGCCAAGTTGGAGCCCTTTTACTAAGGTGCACCCAAACGTTGCCTGCGCTGGTGTAGGCGCATAGTTTGGACATGTGCTGCTCGATTTCCTGAATGTGCCTGGGAAAAAAGAGGATTTTCTAATGTGCCAGAAAATGGAAGTGTGGTAAAATGAAAACCAGCCTGTCTCCATTTTCAGCCTGAGGCCTTGACGCCACCCCTTGACTTAGCGGTGGTAAGCGTGTAGCACACGGCAACTGTCGATTACCACCAGCTAAGGGCCCCGTGGTAGAAAACAGAGAATATTTTCTACCATGTGTTTTGGGCACGCGCCAAAAATGGAAATACCATCCGGGGCACATGGTAGCTGGGCCAGTAGTGCCAATTTGCAGGGCTTTTTTTGAGGGGGTACTTGGGGGTACTGAGTACCGGCACCTTTTCCATTGTCTGCTAAAATTGACCCATGGTCCCCAAGCTTTAATGAAAAAGCTGAAGCTCTACGCACCAATTCTGCCTTGTCATAGATTCTGTGACTCGTTGCAGGGGGCCCGGCTATTGTGGGGTGGGTCCCTTAGTGATTACCCCACCCCCTGAAGGGTGGCCTGGCATTTGAGTACTGGCACCTTTTTCGCTAGAAAATATGCACTGCCAATTTGACACACATTGGACATGCGGAGGCACCTATGCGCCTTTGTAAAAGGGACCCAAAATGAGGGACTATATGGCCAAAATGTATCTATACACCCTGAGGAGGAAACAAGGGGTTCTGAGGACAGGTCCTCGATTTATCAATGTAGCAGTAATATTTAGTTAAATTGAGCCATGTACTCATCCACAGAAATACAAGGAAAACAATTATATGGAACAGTATCCAATATAATAATTCTCACCTCCAACATTCTATGCGTCTGCCTGCCTGTGTCCATAACTTTCTTCACAGATGGGCTCCGAAGCCCTAGCTGATGTCACTAGACCCATTATGACGCGTCCTATAAAATTCTCACCCCCAACGTTCTATGCGTCTGCCTGCCTGTGTCCGTAACTTACTTCACAGATGGGCTCCGAAGCCCCGAGGGTTGGCGGCGGGAAAGGGGGCTAGAGAGGGTCGCGGCAGGGGGGTCCAGGGGTCAGGAACTCCGAGGGGTGGTCAGGAACTCTGAGGGGGGTTGGGAAATTGGAGGAAGGGGGTCTGCAAATCGAGGGAGGGAGGGAGGTGGGGTCTGGAACTCGGACAGAGGGAGGAGGGTCTGCAAATCAGAGGGAGGGAGGCAGGGAGGTGGGATCTGGAACTCGGAGAGCGGGAGGGGTCTGGAACTCGGAGGAGGGTCTAGAATTTGGAGGGGGAGGGGGAGGGAGGGGGTCTGGAATTCGGAGGGAGAGAGGGAGGGGGGTCTGGAACTGTGGGGGAGGGAGGGAGGGAGGGGGTCTGGAACTTGGAGGAGGGGACGAGAGGGGAGGAGGGGGGAAATGCACCACCTGTACAAAAACTAAAAAAACAAAAACAGGGGGACGACCATGGAACTCGGAGGGATGGAGGGGGACCGACGTCCCTGGAACACGGAGGAAGGGGGGGACACTGGATCTGGGTGGGAGGGAGGGGCCCCAGGCACACACACTGTCTTTCACAGACACACTCGCACCCAGTCTCACTCTCTCTGTCACACACACACACTCGCACATTCATTCTCTCTCTCTCACACAGTCACTCTCACACACAGTCTCTCAAACATACACACTCCGAGGAAAACCTTGCTAGTGCCCGTTTCAATTGTGTCAGAAACGGGCCTTTTTACTAGTTCTGTATATTTTATCCATGTATTTTTACTGGCAACAAGATATATGGCTATATCATTTTAAATCCTCTTAAAAATATATGGAGGGCTTGTTTATGCATCCTTATGCCAATACGCTGCCATAAAAAATTTGTCCCTTACCTTTCACTTTTCTTTAAAAAACATTTGGCATCATGTTTCCTCATATTGTGGTCTTCCCCTTTAGCAGGGGCTTGAGTTCTGTTTCTTCTTCCTTATATGATTGTATTTTTAATGTCTCACTGTTTTTCAAAGATTAATGTATTGTCTTGGGAAATGTAGAACTTAATACATAATTGGAACTCACAAAATGAATCATTGTCTTGTCTTGCGGCAGGGACGGTATCAACCATTTGTTTGAACATGGATAGCGTCTACCCAGGACCTTTCATGTTCTTTTGATTATTTCAGAAAACAAAATGAATAATGATGCAACCCTCATACAGAAGTTCTCTCAGGATTGGATGCAATTTAATTGCTATTTTTAAATCAAGCACCACAATTGTGAAAGCGCTGTCCTGGTGTAGGCTGCTACTCAGATTAATGGTCGTAATGAAATCGCATACAGAAATTGATCCCTTCATCCAAAGCTCTGAGTAAAGGTGAAAGGAAATGGTTTTATAGTTTACTGAGGAATGAAGTGCTAAATAAAAACAAAACAAACATTTTATGGATAGGGTCCCCTTTGGAAATGATACTTTGAGTTTGAAAACTGATATTACTATCCAATTCGAACAAACTTTTTTTTCCAAATATTTTTATTACATTTTTAAAGATACAACAAACGTTTTAAAAACAAAAGAAAGAAAAACATATCTAATATAATAATTTGCACCTCCAACGTTCTGAAGCTGACTCCGTGGCAGTGTGGCAGTGAAGCCATGTAATGTTCGTAGGGTTCGTAATTGCCCTGCCCTCGAGGGAACTCTGTATAGTTGCCAGGGAAAGAAACGCAACGTCAGAAGGAGAAGGGATCAACCACAGGCCTCGCACTCGCTCTCAGTGCCCCGCCTTCGGAGAGAAGGGAAGGCTGCATATAATATTCACCCACCGGAAGTTCATTCCCTCCCTCCGAGTTCCATGGTCATCGTCCGTCCCCCCTCCCTCCCAGTTCCAGTGTCCCCCCTCCCTCCCTCCCTCCCAATTCCAGGGTCCCCCCTCCCTTCCAGTTCCAGGCCCCCCTCCCTCCAAATTTTAAAAGTCATCCTGACTTACCTCGCGCGGTAAAAAGCGTGCAGGCTCGGCACTTACTTCAGTTTTCCCTTCTCTGTCACTCAGCTCTGGTCCCACCCTTGCGGAAAAAGGAAATGAGGGCGGGACCAAAGCTGAGAGACAGAGAAGGGAAAACTCAAGTAAGTGCCGAGCCTGCATGCTTTTTACCGCTGCTGCCGGCCGCCGTATCCCCGACAAGGTAAGTCAGGATGACTTTTAAAATTCAGAGGGAGGGGGCCTGGAATGAAGGGAGGGAGGGAGGGATGATGACCCTGGAACTCTGAGGGAGGATTGACGACCCTGGAACTGGGAAGAAGGGAGGGGGGACCCTGGAACTGGGAAGAAGGGAGGGGGGACCCTGGAACTGGGAGGGAGGGAGGTAGGGAGGGAGGACCCTGGAATTGGGAGGGAGGGGGGACGCTGGAACTTCCTTGATAACATTAATGGCAGAAGGTGATTACCTTGCTAGCGCCCGTTTCATTTCAATGAGAAACGAGCTCTTTTTTACTAGTTCTATAATACAATACAATGAAATAAGTAAAGCTGAGTTCTAAAAACAATACTATAAGAAGAGAGAAAAAGGTCTAAAGTTTTCCATTTCTTAAGACCAGTTTTAGGACCAGGCAAGGAATATATAGTAGACTGTTCATATTTTTTGTATAGTAAGATCCAGTTCCACCACAGGAAAACATCCACTTGAGAGTTATCTTTCCAATGCGATATTATTAATTTCAATGCAACAGATACTAAGAAATCAAACAATAATTTATCATCATCTGAAAGATGATTACTAAAGACTAACCTGTTCAAAGAAACTTCTCAAAAGAATCCTCCATAAAGGCCTGACATCAAATCCGTACCAGAATAAGTTAACATTGAACTATTTTTTTATTTGGTTACTTTAAGCATATTGTCATTATTGAATGTTATTCATTACCCTTGATCTCAAATACCTGAAATGAATTATGTATCTATTTTCTTCTAATTTATTTTATATTTTCTGTAGTTTAATTGCAATAATATTCTGTACTTCTCATTCCGGAAATGGCGATCGCCATTACGGTATATTGTAAGCCACATTGAGCCTGCAAAGAGGTGGGAAAATGTAGGATACAAATGCAGAAATAAATAAAAAGAAAAAATGGAATGCAAATGGACTTCTAGATTATATATTTTGGTAAAAAAGATTCTTGAAACCCAAAAATCTTTTTTAATTTATCCCAGACATCTGACCAGAATAAGACTAGATTAGGACAGTCTAATAAGAAATGCACAAGAGTTCAAGTGTTTGTTTTTGGGTTTTTTTTGCAAGACCAACATAGATCACAATGAGAGGACCCAGACAGTTTACTCTTTCTAGGTATCCATAGAGCCCTGTGGTACATAAAGAAAAGAGATTGTATTAATGCAGCCGACAAAGAGGCCCTTGGGCCAGTCGACCATATACGAGACCATTGAGTATCCGACAATGAATCATTGAGATCTAATTCCCATACATGTTGTATAGAACAACGAGAAGCAGTAATGTTGGATTTCATTGCTTTATTAAAAAAAATGAGGTCCTATATTGCAGTCTGCAATGATTTTCAGTAAAACCAGTAAGAGCCATGTCATGCGTTGCATAGTTTAGATTCCATTTTTTGGAGTTAATTACACTTCGCAGCTGATACCACTGTAATAATTGAGAATTAGGAATATTAAACTCAGCTTGTAACTGAGCAAAAGTTTTAAGAATACCATCAGATATCAACTGACTCAACAACCAGATAGTGCAATTTTGCCAAATAGGCCAATTTATGGTCTTTCGATTACTCATTAAATGCTTATTATTCCACAAAACCAAATTAGAGGGAAAATTTAAAGATTTTGGGAGAGACTTTGACAAAGCTGAAAAAGCTGTAATAGTTGTAATTATAACAACTCTATTACTAGGGAGCAAACACCTACAACTTTTAGGGTCCAATTCTGCCAACACATTCAAAGGAAAATGATGAGATAAAAACCTCTCCAAAAGCAGCCATGAAGGAGTACAAAAAGAATACTCTTTTAGAAACCAATAATACTCTTTAGATAAAATAAAAGAATTGTGATAGACAGCAAAATCTGGAAAACTGACTCCGCCTTTCTGTTTAGGTAACTTTAGATGCATGTGGGTAAGAGGAACCCGAATTATAGCTACGTCTTGCAAGGTTCCACGTTAGGAGTTACGGATCAAGAAAGGGATCTGGGTGTCGTCGTCGATGATACGCTGAAACCTTCTGCTCAGTGTGCTGCTGCGGCTAGGAAAGCGAATAGAATGTTGGGTGTTATTAGGAAGGGTATGGAGTCCAGGTGTGCGGATGTTATAATGCCGTTGTATCGCTCCATGGTGCGACCGCACCTGGAGTATTGTGTTCAGTACTGGTCTCCGTATCTCAAAAAAGATATAGTAGAATTGGAAAAGGTACAGCGAAGGGCGACGAAAATGATAGTGGGGATGGGACGACTTTCCTATGAAGAGAGGCTGAGAAGGCTAGGGCTTTTCAGCTTGGAGAAGAGACGGCTGAGGGGAGATATGATAGAAGTGTATAAAATAATGAGTGGAATGGATCGGGTGGATGTGAAGCGACTGTTCACGCTATCCAAAAATACTAGGACTAGAGGGCATGAGTTGAAGCTACAGTGTGGTAAATTTAAAACGAATCGGAGAAAATTTTTCTTCACCCAACGTGTAATTAGACTCTGGAATTCGTTGCCGGAGAACGTGGTACGGGCGGTTAGCTTGACGGAGTTTAAAAAGGGGTTAGATAGATTCCTAAAGGACAAGTCCATAGACCGCTATTAAATGGACTTGGAAAAATTCCGCATTTTTAGGTATAACTTGTCTGGAATGTTTTTACGTTTGGGGAGCGTGCCAGGTGCCCTTGACCTGGATTGGCCACTGTCGGTGACAGGATGCTGGGCTAGATGGACCTTTGGTCTTTCCCAGTATGGCACTACTTATGTACTTATGTAGAGTGCAAATTGAAATTCGGGGAGGTTTGGATTTCCACAAACATTGTGAAAGAATCCCGTCAATTAAAAAAAAAAATTAACAGGAAACATGATTGGAAGCATACTTAATAAATAGTTAATTCTAGGAGCCAATGAGGGGCATAATCAAATGCGAACGCCCATCTCCATGGGCATCTATGTCCGAGAAGGGGTACGTGAAGGGGCAGATCAGACCATACTTTCAAAAAAAATGGGCGCCCATCTTTTTTTTCGATAATATGGTTTGTGCCCGGCAAATGCATCAGATTTATGCGGATTTGAGCTGGGTGGTTTCGTTTTTCAGCTATAATAGAAACCGAAGGTGCTCAGCTCAAAAACGAACAAATCCAAGGCATTGGGTCATAGGAGGGGCCAGGATTCGTAGTGCACTGGTCCCCCTCACATGCCAGGACACCAACTGGGCACCCTAGGGGGCACTTGTAACAATTTAAAAAAAAGTAAAATACCTCCCAAGTCCATAGCTCCCTTCCATTGGGTGCTGAACCCCCCAAATTCCCCCCAAAACCCACTACCCACAACTCTACACCATTACCATAGCACTTATGGCTGAAGGGGGGCACCTAGATGCGAGTACAGTGGGTTTTGGGGGCGGTTTAGAGCACTCCCATTTACCACCTAAAGTGTAACAAGTAGGAGGGTTCTGGGCCTGGGTCCACCTGGCGGATGTACACTAACAACTACTCCAGGGACCTGCATACTGCTGTGATGGAGCTGGGTATGGCATTTGAGGCTGGCCTACAGGCTGGAAAAAAAGTTGTTAAAGTTGTTTTTTTTTGGTGGGAGGGAGTTAGTGACCACTGGGGGAGTCAGGGGTGGTCATCCCCGATTCCCTCTGGTGGTCATCTGGTCATTTAGGACACTTTTGCGGACTTATTCGTGAAAAAAAAGGGTCAAAAAAAGTGACCCAAATTCGTGCTAAAAACGCTTTTCTTTTTCGATTATCGGCCCAGGGCACCCATCTCTCCTCGGCCGATAAACACACCCCAGCCCCGCCTTCACCACGCCTCCGACACGCCCCTGTCAACTTTGCCCATTTCTGCGACAGATTGCAGTTGAAGACGCTCAAAATTGGTTTTCAATTATACCGATTTGCGCGCCCACGGGAGAAAGACGCCCATCTTTAATAGATCTGAAGCAGATAGTTCTGAAGTATATAACTTGTTATAAAAGTTTTCAAATAGCTTCAATATTTTGGAATCATTTGTAACTATAGAATTACTACCTGGGTCTCTAAGAGATGCCACCTTTGTTTTGCTCCTTTTTCCTTTCAACAAATTAGTTGGCATACAACCCATTTTATCATTTTCAGAGTAATACTTAGCACCAAAGATAATCATTTGATGATTAGAGACTTTAGATAATATAGAATTATAGTCTGAACGATATTTATTCAATGTTTGAAAAATACCAAATTTTGAGTTAGAAGCATATTCAAGTTCTAAGGATCTAATTTTTGTTTCTAAATTAGATAGTTCCGCTTTCTGCTTTTTATACCACATTGCAGTGAAATTTATGATGATACCTCTTATGTACGCCTTTAAAGCATCCCACCAATTGCACAAAGAGGTACCTTCTGTTTTATTAAAAGAACAAAACTCTTCAATACCTTTGATAATAGTCTCTTCAAAACTATCTTCGTTAATTCATTTTGCAATAAAATCTCCAAACTATAGGAGGCTTTTCAGGACCTATACTTGATAGTGACAAGCGTATGGGCACATGGTCTGAAATAATCATTGGTAAGATACTTATCGCAGTAATATCCAAAATTAGTTCACTAGATACTAAAAACATATCAATCCTTGAAAAGGATTTATGAGGAATAGAGTAAAAAGTATAATCTTTAGCTGTTGGATTTAGTATTCTCCAAATATCATGTAAGTTTAAGTCGTCCATAATTTTCAGGAGAACTGATCTACATTTAGATGAAGGAGCTAAGCAAGTAGATTTTCTATCTAACATAGGATTCAGAGTTACATTAAAGTCTCCGCCAATTAAAATAGGAATATGAGAATAGTTTACTAAAGTATCAGCAATTATTTTAAAGAATTGTGGGTCATCATTTGTTGGAGCATAAATACAACAAAGGAAAAATTGCAATGATCCAAGTGATGTAACAACATAAGACCATCTACCCTCTGAATCAGAATTAGAAGAAATAATAGAGAAAGATAAAGAAGATTTCAAGACGATAGCAACACCATTCTTTTTCCCCATTGCTGTCGAACATGAACCAAGGATATAGTTTTGATTTGTGAGTAACCGTACTGAATTAGAGTCTAGATGAGTTTCTTAAATAAAAAGAACCTCTGGTGACAGCTTTAAAAGACAAGTCCAAAACTTGTTTCTCTTAAACGGATTGTTTAGACCCTTTATATTGATTGAGAGAAAGTTAAGTTGACTGGTCATTTTAATCAATAAAAGTTGTAGTCAATGAAACAATATTGTGTGAAGAACGCCTAGCCTCGTAGAAGTAAAAATAGAATACAAAGCTCAGCTTTTTGAAAAATAACAATATCTGTATGTAAACAAAAATAATAATAATTGAATAAACAGCTTCTAAAACAGCAAAAAGTAACTTTTTAAGTGCCATCACAAGCCTAACTCGCAGCCATAGAGAGAACCACAGCTTCCCATAAGTAAAACGGGATATAGTAATAACAATCCAATTGAAATGAATAAAAGAAAACTCTAACATCAGAATCACAATATAGTGAGACCTGAATTGCTGGGCAGACTTATACGGTCTGTGCCAGAGCCGGTGGTGGGAGGCGGGACTGGTGGTTGGGAGGCGGGGATAGTGCTGGGCAGACTTATACGGTCTGTGCCAGAGCCGGTGGTGGGAGGCGGGACTGGTGGTTGGGAGGCGGGGATAGTGCTGGGCAGACTTATACGGTCTGTGCCAGAGCCGGTGGTGGGAGGCGGGGCTGGTGGTTGGGAGGCGGGGATAGTGCTGGGCAGACTTATACAGTCTGTGCCAGAGCCAGTGGTGGGAGGCGGGGCTGGTGGTTGGGAGGCGGGGATAGTGCTAGGCAGACTTATACGGTCTGTGCCCTGAAGAGGACAGGTACAAATCAAGGTAGGGTATACACAAAAAGTAGCACATAAGAGTATATCTTGTTGGGCAGACTGGATGGACCGTGCAGGTCTTTTTCTGCTGTCATCTACTATGTTACTATGTATTTGAACAAGTCAAGAGGCAGACAAAAACTTCTTAGCAGAGACATCCATAGGTGAAAAACCTTGCTGATCCAGGTAAACCATCAGTGCATCAGGATCTTCAAAAGATTTTGTGATGTTGTTAATCGTAATTTTCATTGTTGCAGGGAAGAACAGCCCATATCTGGCTCCTATGCTTTTCAAGTGCATACACATTGCTAGAAACCCTTTTCTTCTGTCTATAGTATTTTTATGAAGATCTGCCACAATAAGAACAGAGTGACCCTCAAATTTCAACGGAGATTTTGCTTTTGCAAGTTGTAGAATCTGATAAGCATACTGATATCGTAATAATCTTGCCACTATCGGACGTAGCCTCTTTGCCCCTTGTATAAGAAACGACGGTGCTCTGTGGACTCTTTCAAACTCCAGTAGCTGTGAGAAAGATGTATGTAAGTCTTTTGGAATCCATGATGACAAAAATTGAAATAAATCTTGTCCTTCACATTTCTCTGGTAAACCCAGAATTTTAATATTATTTCTCCGCGATCTATTATTTAAATCTTCTAGCTCTCTGTGTAGCCGCTGTAGCTTCCGAGTCAGTTTTGGAATCTCTGACAGTTGATCAGCCTGAGCATTTAAACGGTTTTCGGACTGCTTAATACGATAAGAATGCGAGGATTGCTGCTGCTTAATATTAAGAATGTCTTCTTTAAGGTCAGACAATGTCTCTGCGCTATCCTTAATTAAATCTTTAACCTGAAGCAGTTCAGCCAGCAAGGTCTGAAGAGAAACTTCTTCGCAGCTGTCATTTTTATTTTTACATGGTGACGGCAGCACCTGCTTCGACCTCTTTAGCCTTTGAGATGAATATCGAATCATAACCTCATTTTTATGTGTTCTTGATGAAGCCATAATGCGCTGCTTACCACCAATATATGTGATCCGATGTTATGATAAGGAAAAGTAATACAATGGGAAGCCGAGCTCAATCTCTAAGCAGCCATCTCGTTTCGTGCTCGTGCGCGCACCCCCCAATTCGTACAAACTTTGAAGGTTTCAGGATTACTTTGAATGCTATGTAGACAATGGAGGCGCACATTAATATCTTAGTTAAAATAATTTTTGGGAAACTCCAGTGCCTTAAGAGTCTAGTTATCAAAGTGGGCTACTATTGATGTGTGTAATTTTATCTTTCACTCATGCTGTTTTAGCACAGGTCCCATTTTCTTCATTGAGACCTAATTACTAATAACTGGGTTAACAGTAAAATAACACATCTTAACTCCTCCCTTAATTAAAGAAAAAAAATAAATGTCTCTAAAAATCAAAATCATTACTCTAGGTAATACAAGTGAGTCAAGTATTGAACAATCAAGTCATTGTGACATCACTGAAAAGGTTGGCTCTTAGGCATTGGTGGAATGAGGCATTATGACATCACAACATCGACCCTGGTTACCAGAGACTGAAACTTTTCATACTAGGAAGGGAAGTTATAATGTGGACTACTATTAAGATGTGTTATTTTACCACTGACTCGTGCTATTTTAGCGCAGGTCCCATTTTATGCAAAGAGACCCAGTTACTACTAATAACTGAGGTTAACATCACAATAGTATATCTTAACGGTAGCCCACACGGATAACTATGCCCCTAAATGAATGCTGAAATAATATCAATGGTTAGAGCAGCTGTGCTCAAATCCCACTTCTAGTCTTTGTGATCTTGGGCAAGTCACTTGGCCTGTGTTGCCTCAGATACAAACTTAGGGCCCCTTTTACCAAGCTGCGGCAAAAGGGGGCTGGCGCTGGCATTGACGCGTGTTTTACACGCGCGCCGAGGTCCCCTTTTACCACAGCTGGTAAAAGGGAAGTCTTGCTTTCCTACAGGACATGGCCGTGCAGCAAATAAAACACTTGCCGAGCGGCCATTTTGGGGAGAACCCTTACCGCCACCGCATTACACTCTGGTGGTACAAAAATAAATACATTTTTGTAGCGCCAGAAATGACAGCGCACTAGGGGTGGGAAGTACCACCGGACTGCTGCAGTAGCCCGGTGGTACTTTCTGTATAGCGGCCACTTTGTAAAAGGAGCCCTTAGGGATATAGATATCAGTGTGGTCTATTAGAGCACAGGTTCCATTTCATGCAATGAGACATAATTACTAATAACTGGGGTTAACAGTACAATAACACCTCTTAGAGAGAGCCCACAGAGGCATAGCTAGGTAGGTCGCCAGGGGAGCAGTCGCTTCCCCCCAACGGACTTCTTACGGCACCGGCACCAATTTTTTTACACGATCTGTTGCATTTAAAATATGCATAGGTGCTGTCAGCAGTCTGCTTTCCACGCCCCCGCGCCCTCAACCTGGCTACACTTCTGGTAGCCCAGGCTGATAACTTCCCCCAATAACTATTTCTCTAATCATTATTTTCAGATTCTTGTGCAAACATATATTTTAGCACAACTCAACTAGTCCTATACCATTTATACAGACTGATTAAACTATGTACTGTACAGCAGCATGTATAATATGTTATGCTAAAAAAATTGATAGGATAACACCAATATTTCGTAAGTTACACTGGTTGTCTATAGAAACCCACTTGATGTTTAAAGTGAGTTGCATGGTGTTTAAAATATTGCATGGCCTGGATCCTGCTTTCTTGTAGAAGCAAACGTAGGGAGAGTAGGCTCTTCTCAACCAATGGAGGAGATGTGTAACTGGAAAAAGAGTCTTTATTGCAAAATAAAAGAAACGACTCGACACAGCAGCCGTGTTTCGGCGCCCAAGCGCCTGCCTCAGGAGTCTACAAAATATACAATTGTATAAAATATACAATAAAACATGAAAAACACATAGATGTAAAAAAGATGTCACATATGAATAATATATGATCTCCAAGTTCATTCACATAATTCCAGAGGGTTTATACATTTTTGGAATCTTTATATTTCCTAGTTGTTTTTAAGATCAATTTCTTTTTTTGTCTTGTGAAATCGTATTAGATGTAAATAATGAGAGAGTTTTCTTTTTCTTTATAGGGTTATATCTTTTATAAGTGATTTTATAAGGATATCTCTTTTTATAATCAGCCATATATGTATCATAAGGTCAGTTGATATTTGTTTCTCATTTATACCATTTTAAAATTTGCTATATTTATTTATTTTATTTTATCGATTTGTTATAATGTACAACATTCATTCTTGTTTTATTCTTATATTTTAATCTACAACACATTTAACTAATTAATTTCTTTTAACATACAGCATTGCTTGTTTACATATATCTGTCTCATGTCTGTATATACTTTTTATATTTATATACACATGTATCTTTTAAATGTTTATATTTTATATATTAATTGTTTTTTTTACGTTATAATATTTGTTTTACATATATTATTCATATGTGACATCTTTTTTACATCTATGTGTTTTTCATGTTTTATTGTACATTTTATACAATTGTATATTTTGTAGACTCCTGAGGCAGGCGCTTGGGCGCCAAAACACGGCTGCTGTGTCGAGTTGTTTCTTTTATTTTGCAATGAAGACTCTTTTTCCATTTACACATCTCCTCCATTGGTTGAGAAGAGCCTACTCTCCCTACTTTTTGCTTCTACATCCTTCTGACATAGGGAACCAGTGCACCTCCTCCCTAGCGTGGCTCTCTTTGGTCCTGCTTTCTTGTTACATCTTATTCTTTCCTGTCATTATATGAACACATTCTAGGCAATCACTTAGGAGCCCATTTACCAAGCTGCGGCAAAAGGGAGCCTGC
Source organism: Microcaecilia unicolor (assembly GCF_901765095.1). Lineage (NCBI taxonomy): Eukaryota > Metazoa > Chordata > Amphibia > Gymnophiona > Siphonopidae > Microcaecilia > Microcaecilia unicolor. The sequence continues at coordinate 180,232,837 of NC_044041.1, read as the reverse complement.
GCTGGCGTTGATGTGTGCTTTTCATGCATGCCGAGGCCCCCTTTTACCGCAGCTAATAAAAGGGAAATCTCAGTTTCCTACAGAAAATGGGCATGTGACAAGTAAAGTACTTGCCGGGCAGCTATTTATTTGGGGGGGGGGAGCCCTTACTGCCACCCATTGAGCTGGTGGTAATGGCTCCCACGCTAACCCAGCAGTTACCGGGCAGTGCGCGGCACTGCCCGATTACCGACGGATACACGCCGATGCTACAAAAATATAGATACATTTTTGTAGCGCCAGAAATAATGGCGTGCTAGGGGTGAGAAGTACTGCCGCTCTGCTATGGTAACCTGGCGGTACTTCCTGTATAGCAAGCTGTAAGCCCGCGTTGGGCTTACCGCCGCTTAGTAAAAAGAGCCCTTATTTACTTCACAAATGTTAAAAGTCTTAAATCAAATAGGATGATGTCTGCACCGTTTTCATATCGAGCACTGTTTGGGAATCCTAATCCTAGCGCTGAAAATTCATCTGTTAACCATCGCAAAAGAGCATTACTGTAAAAAAAAAAAAAGAAGCTAAACTCAGTCACTTTATAGAGTAAGCTCGCTTCCCTTCCGAGTGGAGATGATTTTAACAGACAAAACGCTGATGACTAGTCTCCTTGTCCATTTCTTCACCACCTGATGAGATACGCTCTTAGCAATTTTTCAGCAGGTGAAAGAAATTGTGTTCAATGAAAGTTTAAACCCCCAAGAGGTTCGTTTCTAAAGGATATTTTATTGGAGACATTTCTGGAGGGCAGGAAGGTTGAGCCATGTTCCTTTCATACCTGTTTTTCTGACTCTGCAATTATCTCCCAGGTTTCCACAGAGAAAGATGTCAGTGCAGCTGCTGGAGAAGCGGTAAAAGAAGAAGGAAAAGATAGGAATGTTTTCTGATAGGTCAAGTCAGGTTACCACACAGCGGGGAAAGATTAAGGCATAGGAAACTAGGCACGTGCCTAGAGCCCAAACATTTAACAGGGACTCTTTCATGTGTGCTAATTCAGGGGTTCTTCTACTAAGCTGCGGTATAACGTAGACTTAACTTGCCCTTACGCAGGTTTTTCTCACATGCTAAGGCCATTTTTACTGCGGCATGTGTTAATGCTGTCATGGGTGAGCAAAAATCCAAAGAGTAGGGAAGGACCGATAGATATCAAATACAAAAAAAAAAAGTACCAGAGGTAAATATCACATTTTATTGAATATATACCAAGAGGCAAATGAGATAGACTCAACACAGAGCTGTTTCTGAGGATATAGTGGCCTTTATTACATAGTAACATATAGTAACATAGAAAATGACTGCAGATAAAGACCTGTAGGGTCCATCCATTCTGCCCAACAAGATAAACTCATTTTACATGGTATGCGATACTTCATATGTATACCTGAGTTTGATTTTTCCTTGCCTTTCTCAAGGCACAGACCGTAGAAGTCTGCCCAGCACTCTTCTTGTACTAAAAGTTCTGAAGTTAACATCGAAGGCAATTAAAAGTTACACTCCAACCCATCCATATCTATTCAATCATGATCAGGGCACAGACCGTGGAAGTCTGCCCAGCACTGGTTTTGCTTCCCAATTACCGGTGTTGCCACCCAATCTCCGCTAAGATTCGGTGGATCCATTCCTTCTAAACAAGATTCCTTTGAAACGCATGTTTGAATTCCATTACCATTTTCATCTCCACCACCTCCCTTGGGAGGGCATTCCATGTATCCACCACCCTTTCCGTGAAAAACTACTTCGTGGTATTACTCCTGAGTCTGGCCCCCTTCAACGTTAATTCATGTCCTCTAGTTCTACTGCCTTCCTGTCGCCAGAAAAGGTTTGCTTGCTGATTAATACCTTTCAAATATTTGAACATCTGTATCATGTCACTCCTGTTTCTCCTTTCCTCCAAGGTATACATGTTCAGGTTGTCAAGTCTCTCCGTGTACGGTTTGCAACGCAAATTCCATACCATTTTTGTAGCTTTTTTTTTGTACCACTTCCAGTCTTTTTACATCTTTAGCAAGATACGGCCTCCAAAACCGAACACAATACTCCAAGTGGGGGCCTCACCAACGACTTGTAGAGGGGCATCAACACCTCCTTTCTTCTGCTGGTTATGCCCCTCTCTACGCAGCCTAGCATCCTTCTGGCCACGGCCATCACCTTGTCGCATTGTTTCTTCACCTTCAGCTCCTCCGACACCAACACCCCAAGGTCTCTCTCCTGAGTCGAGCTTACTAATCTCTCCCCACCTATTCGTTTTTTCTCTTTTGGGTTTCTGCACCGCAACTACATCATTCTGCACTTCTTGGCATTAAATTTTAACTAAGCTATATCCTTAGGGGAAAACCTCTAATCATAGAGTACAGTATCCTAATGTCCTTTAATGAAGTACTCACACAAATTATATATATTTTGTTTCATCCAAAAAAAACACGTTTATTTAACATTTTGTGCCCTAACAGACAAGTATACTTCGGAACTCACTTGATCTATCACTCACTTGTGTGCACACCTGAGACCCACTCATTACTATCATTATTCACAACCTCAAACAGCAATAATCGCGGAACTCAAAACAGTCGTTGAACAACAGATAATACACTGATGTTATACATTCTAATAATTACCAGATACCTCCTAATCGGAGTTACTGTACTATTTTAGGCAAAAAAAGCTCCCATTAAAAGTCAAACTTAAAGTCATCACCCCAAGTTGGCATAAATAAGTATGTCCAGAATAATGTCCAACTTTAGTGACTGAGTGCGTAGCTAGAACAATTTCCAACATGCAACTGAATGCTGCAATGCTTATTCATCCAGTGGGTTATTGCCCAGCAATTTTTCAGACGGGTCACATAAGAGTTTGTCTCTTAGGGGCAGCACAGGATTTGACAGAAGAAGGCTACCGAATAAACCAGTCATATAGAAATGATTCAACACATCGCCCTCAACTCAGGTAGCACACGGCACTGCCCGATTACCGCCAGGTACACACTGGCACTACAAATTTTTTTTTAAATTTGTAGCGCAGGAAATGGCACACGCTGGAGGTGGGAACTACCGCTAGGCTGCTGCAGTAGCCTGGTGGTACTTTCCTTTTAGTAAGCGGTAAGCCCACGCTGGGCCTACCGCCACTTTGTAACAGGGCCCCAGAATTTCTTCAGTAACATTTAGAATAAAAGACAGAACAAGTTTAAAAACAAAATCATGTCATTATTGTTCAAATAAATGAGTTTTTAACATTTTCCTAAAGGAAAAAATAAGAAGATGCTAACCTCAGTTTTTATAGGAAGCTTATTCCATACTCTGGCCCCAGCAAAAGGAAAAGAAGCCTCAAAACTAGATTTGAACCAAATTTTTTTAGAGAATAAAAACCAGCATTCTCAAGAAGCTCAAAGTTCTCTCTGCAGATGGAAAAGTCAGCAAATCAGTTAGGCCCTCAGAATTCCAAACTGATATTGACTTGAAAATTAAGCAAATAACTTAAAATCTGTTCGTTTACTCAGTGACGTACCAAGGGGGGGGGGGGCGGTCCGCCCTGGGTGCACGCTGCTGGGGGGGGTGCCGCGGCGCATCGGCGATCCGCCCCGGGTGTCAACACCCCTCGGAACGCCACTGCGTTTACTTATCCATAGCCAGTGAAAATCTTGAAAAATAGGAGACACACAATCAAACCACCCAATCTCACTCTGATAGCTGTGTTTTGCATCAACTGTAAATGTTTTAACTGCTTAACTGAAATACAAGAGTAAAGTAAATTACAATAATCCAATTGTGGCAGCATGACAGCTTGGGCACCAGATCTAAAATCTTCTGTCATTAATGATGATCTTATTGCCCGAAGCTGTCGGAGCTTAAACAAAAATCTTCTACTAAGATTTTCAAAAGACAAAGTCGAATCTAGGATTACACCCAGCACTCTAGAATGATCCTCAACTTTTAACAGAAACCCCCACTCTCAGCTCCCTGAGACACCCCCTCTGCGCAAAATAAAAAATATTTTTCTGTATGTGGTTAGTGCATGTCGAGTTCAAACAACGCAGGATGTCTGAGCACATCCTGCGGTTCGCCATTTTAAGCTATGAAGCTTTGGACAAATTCCTGGAGGAAAAGTCCATAGTCTACTCTTGAGGTAGACATGGGAAGCAACTGCTTGCCCTGGGATTTGTAGTATGGAGTGTTGCCACAATTTGGGTTTCTGCCAGGTACTTGTGACCTGGCTTGGCCACTGTTTGGAAAACAGGATACTGGGCTAGACGGACCATTGGCCTGACTCAGTATATGGCTACTCTTATGTTCTTGAGTGTGTCTACTGCTTACCGCATCTTAGTAAAAGGACCTCAGTGACTCCCAAGGCAGATTTTTGACCTGATAAATTGGTTGTTGGCAGAAAGTCAAATACGTAGAACAGGTTAATGATAGGAGCTAGAGTATCAATACTTGCAGAGGTCAGTCCCAGTGCATTGTCCTCCAGTTGGCAGGAGGAGTTGACAAACAGCACTTCTGGATTGGCCACTGTTGGAAACAGGATGCTGGGCTCGTTGGACCTTTGGTCTTTTCCAATATGGCAATACTTATGTACTTATATACTTCTTACCTACTTCTTCCACTTCTAGGTTTCCTGTGCTGTCAGAACCAAATGGGGGACCCCTGTTTGTGGCAGTTAAAAAATGTACTTGTATTACAACAGGGGGCCCAAAGTGCTTGCTTGCCTAGAGCACACCATATGGTTAACCATGCCCTGCCGCCTGGAACCTTATTTGAATGTTGGTAAATGTTATTTAAGACACTATGAAAACTTTGAGCTGCACTTCCTGGCTAATGATCTTGTGCAACACAAGATTAGAAACCAAGTGGTGCTGCCAGCAGATTTTCAAAATGCACTTGCAGAAGGGATGAAGCACCTAGCAAAGCTCGTCTTGCCAGGCACAGAAATAATGAGATCTGTTGTGGCAGCAGCAGTGGCAACTGGTACAGCTCAATCACTAGCCACTAAAGAAATAGGGAGACAGCCGATGGCAGCTGTGGCAGTGGCCAGCCACCAAGATAAGAACAGAATGCCCATGGGAACAGCATGACCCGTAGCAGCAGTAGCCATGGCACTCATCCAGCCAGTTGCCAACAAGAATTATGACTAAAAATAGAAGCCAATGGAATTTCAGTTTCGGTTTCAGTTTTGGCACCGAAGCTAACCCCAAACCCATTTTTGGTGTGTTTTCAGTCTTGCTGAAAATTGCCTTTCTGATTTTTTTTTCAGCTTCTGCCAAACCCACCACAGTGGCAGACCCCCCCCCCCCCCCATATCAGATAGGAGGAGCCAGCCCCTTCCCTCCCTCTGAACAGAATTAACCCCTCTCCCAGGGTTATCATATGGCTCCAGAAAAAGGAGGACAGATTGAGCCAGTCTGGGTTTTACTTCCGTTGCTTTCAATGGAAGCACCCTGTCTCCGACAGCGGCCAAAAGAACAAACAATTTGTCCCGCCCATCCCAGAAATAGTGGATTATTCCCATGTCCATTGGATCAATGTGTCCTCCTTTTTCTGGAGCCATATGGTAACCCTACCCTCTCTTCCCCAGGTGTAACTTATAATCTATGATGGTCTAGGTCTTTAGTTGGGGCAGAAGCAGTCCACAGTCTATCCCACTCGTACTGTCTCTGCTCTCAAAATGGCTACCACAATCTGTTGCAAGACTGCTGATAGAGGTTGCAGCAGCCATTTTGCAATTGCAAAATAGAGGTTGCAGCAGCCATTTTGAAGCAGAACAATAACAAAAAGGCTCCTGCAACCTCTAGCAGCAGTCTCATGAGAAGTCACATTGGCCATTTTGAAAGCAGAGCCAGGCAGCGTGGGCAAGAATGACTGGGAATGGCGCCTACCCAGACTACAGCCCTTGACCACCATGATTTGTAAGGCAAGCCTGGGGGGGGGAGGGGGGTAAGAAGGCACTTTGGGGCGGGGCCAGAGGAGGCCAACTACTGTTTGAGGGGAGGAAGGAAGGGAGTGGGGCATTGCCTGGTTTAGTTTCAGTTTTGGCTTTGGCCAAAACCAGGCAGCAAATTTCAGCTGCAAATTTGGTTTTAGCTGAAACTGGAAAAGGCAATTTCGGTCGGACTCTAACTAAAAAGTTACACCACTATCTACTTGAAATGAAACTAACTGGTAAGGGGGGGAGGGAAAGAAACAAAGTCAGGAAAGGGGGTTAATAACAGAGGATTGATGCAGGCCCTTCCCACCCTCCCCTTTTCTATTTTTTTAAGAAAATCAACTGAATGAGGAAGGGAGAAAAGGATGGAAAGAAGGAAAAGTAGTCAGATTCTGATTTAAAAACCTTGATTAAAAGAGAGATAGAGAGCAGGAAAGAAAGAGAAGAAGAAATTAATGGGATGATAATAGCAGGTAGAAGGGAAAATGTGAAAGCTTAATAAGGGAAGGGAAGGAAATGGAGAAAGAAAAGGCGAGGAAAGAGGTTGAGAAAGCTACTGAGAAATAGGAGAAACAGGAAGGAAAGACTGAAGATATTCAACCATCTCAGCAATTAATCGTTCTAGCAAAATCACACAAGGATCTCATTGAAACACTTCACTTCCTTTTTTTTTATCTTCTCTCATTCTGTTTCTGCCAAGTTTCAACATATTCCCGTGCAAATAAGGAAACTCCTCACGCATTTCTCCCTTTGGTGAAGAGAGCGTGATTCTACCTCATCATAAAATCCAATGACAGCTAGATTGGTATTTATTATTTCCTAAGGCAGACAAAAGACATCTATAATAGTATGCCAATATAAAAATCCCCACTTTTGCCTGAACGCGTCTCTTGCTTAACTTCCTTGCCGGGGCACACGGTGGAATCATTGCCACAGTAAGAGAAATGTTCATCAGAAGACTCTGTCCCTCATCTGTGCATTTCTAACGGATGAGAAACCGTTGCATGAATACAGCTATATTGCGATACAGGGAAAGCAATCTTCCAAAGTCATCTACCCGGGAAAAAGGGCTTTTTTGAAAACTGCCCAGCCTCTGTATTCAGTGAAAGGGCACAGACTGGTCCACAGCTTGCATGCTTTAGCTTTTGCAGAGGCGTTTACAAAGGTGCGCTGAAAAATGGCTTGCAGTAGGGCATGCTCGGGTTTCGGGTATGCGCTGATCCATTTTTTTAGCGCACCTATAAAAAAAGGCCTTTTTTAAACTTTTGCCGAAAACGGACGTGCGGCAAAATGAAAGTTGCCGCATGTCCATTTTAGGTCTGAGACCTTACTGCCAGTCATTGATCTAGTGGTAAAGACTCATGCGGTAATGACCTACGTGCACCAAATGCCACTTGGCACGCGTCCATTATGCGCACCCGAAAATAAAAAATATTTTTCAGACACGTGTATCAGACGCGCGCACCAAAAATGAAATTACCAAAAGAGCCACGAAAGCAGTCGGGCAGTAACTCCATTTTGGCGCACGTTGGGCACGCATAGACGCTTAAGCAGCTTAGTAAAATAGGCCCCTTTGTTTTGGCCAGAAGAAGCAATAAAACTGGTGCAAATATGTACAGGAACTTTTTGTCTTGGGCAGTTTTTTAAGGGAAAGCATGCTTCAACTTTGCGTCTGAGAGCTGGTGTGGAATCCTTGGGTAAAAGCACACACGGACTTTGCATCTGCCTGCACAGTTTTGAAATTTGCCCAGTTTTATGAAGGATTTTTATTTTTGTGCATAGAGGGCCCTTTAAATGTGTGCAAAAGTGCTTTTAAAAAAAAATCACCCCAGCAGTTATGAATGTAAAAGTAGGTACGATGACCAGAAGGTACTTACTTTTATGTGACTCGCGTGTGGACATGTTCAGGGGTAACTTTTGGGTGAAGCATGGGCTCAGTCGCTATTTACACACATTGGGGGTCACATTCAATCCGCAGTGGTCAGCAGCTTGTAAGCAGCTTCCACCCATCGGCTAAATTAACCCCAGTAGATATTCAATTCCAGGGGCATGCACGGCTCCCAACGTTGAATAGTAATTTCAATATAGGGCTTATTAATCGCAATTTCCCTCAAACAAGGGTTCAATGCGATGTACAAATTAAAAGTAGCCGGGAGGCATTCTTAACAGTCTTAACATGATAAGCTAAACAAACCGAAAATTAGTAGCAACGTTCAAAAATATGTTGTCTTATGGAATTTTAAGTAGTTTCTCTTAACACTAATAAATAATGGCAGATAATTGCATAATGGTACCACAATAACCGCAACATTTGGGTTAAATACCTTTCGAAGTCACATCTTACTAAAAGACACTGACCCAGAAGTCAACCAGGGACCGGTCAATATTTATTTTATTTATTTTGTCACATTTATACCCCACATTTTCCCACATGTTTGCAGGCTCAATGTGGCTCACATTAAACCGAGAAGGCAATCGCCAACCCAGTTACTAATCAAGTTGAAAGGCGGGAAAAGAGAAAGGAAAAAGAGTCCAAAATAGTCCATTAATGTATTGCTTTGGAGGACTTTAGGATTTATGTTGGATCCTGGGAGTAGGCTTTCTTGAATAAGCTGGTCTTGAGTAATTTCCTAAAGTTAAGATGGTTTTGGGTAGTTTTGACAGCTTTTGGTAAGGCATTCCATAATTGGGTGCTGATAAAGGAAAAGGAGGTAGCGTAAGTAGATTTATACTTGAGGCTGTTGCAGGTAGGATAATGGAGGTTTAGGAATGAACGGGATGTTCTTGATGTGTTCCTAGAAGGAAGGTTGATTAGGTTATTCATGTATCCTGGGACTTCTCCATAAAGAATTTTGTGGACTAGGGTACAAAATTTGAAGTTAATTCTTTCCTTTATTGGGAGCCAGTGTAATTTTTCACCTGATTGTGATTCGTGCAATAAATAAGATTGGTCAATATTCAGACTGGTGCCCAGTTAACTTTCTTTTACAAAGACACAGTAACATTTTTAGCATGCACTAATGATTAGAACGTGCTAAAGGCTAGAGACACCAATAGGAATATATGGGCGTCTCTAGTGTTTAGTGTATGCACGTACTAAAAACACTAGTACACCTTTGTAAAAGGCCTATTCGATGCATAAAATTAGGACAGTTTTTTGCCTGTCTGGGCAGAAGAGGCTGTGAGTAACATTGAGGCAGTCTGGGGTGGAGCTTGGGCAGACTCTGTACTTAACTAGTTAACAGCAACAGACCAATAACCAGTTTAAATAAGCGCATAGACAGTAAAAAGATTGTCTTAAATTCTATCTGTGACGCTAATGCTGGAGCTCGGACGTGGAATATCTAAGCTTAATTTAGCCTGTGGCTGACGGTGGCTTAAAAACTGCAGACTGCCATGGGCTAAATACTGGGCCCAATAATTATATGTTTAGAGTGGATTGAGGGGGTCGTTTTATAATGATTGCTATCTTTATTTTTTTGGGGGGTAGCATATCTGGGGTTGATATTCAAAGCAATTTAACCAGCCAGAAACAGCTTCTGACCAGTTAAATCACCTGTTCAGGGCTCCGCTATTTTTCAGCGGCACTTAGCTGCGGCAAAAGGGGGCCGACACTGGCATTGGCAAATATTTTACACACGCACCAAGGACACCCTTTTACCACAGCTGGTAAAAGGGAAGTTTTGCCTTCTTACAGGAAATCGCCATGCGTCAATTAAAGCACTTGCCGCACGGCCTTTTTTTTTGGGGGGGGGGGGGAGCCCTTACCACCAGCCATTGAGGTGGTGGTAAGGGCTCCCATGGTAACCCAATGGTAACCAGGCAGCACGTGGCTCTGCCCAATTACCACTGAGTACACTCCGGCTCTACAAAAATGAATAAAGTCTTGTAGCGCCGGATATGATGGTGCTCTAGAGGTGGGAAGCAGGGGCGTAGCCAGACCTCGGCAGGAGGGGGGGCCAGAGCCCAAGGTGGGGGGGCACTGTTTAGCCGCCTCCCCCTGCCACTTTGGACCCCCCCCCACCACCACCGCAACCGCAACCCCCCCGCCACCACCGCCGCCCGCCCCCTACCCCGCCACCACATCAGGTACCTTGTTTGCTGGCGGGGGTCCTCAATCCCTGCCAGCCAAAGAGTCTTCTTCAGCGCCGGTCGACTCCGGTGCCTTCGTTGTGTGATCATCTGTTTCTGACGCCTTACGTCCTGCACGGGGCTATATGTACGGTGCAGGGTGGGACGGGGGTGTCAAATGTAGAGGGGGCCATGGCGTAATCTGTGGGGGCCCATGCCCCCTTGGCCCCACGTAGCTACACCCCTGGTGGGAAGTACCGTCGGGCTGCTGCGGTAGTCTGGCGATACTTCCTGAATAGTGAGCGATAAGCCCGTATTGAGCTTACCGCTGCTTAGTAAAAGGAGCCCTTAACTGGTTAAGGCCTGATTCTATATATGGCACCTAAAATTAACGGGCGATAGGCAATCACGCCTAAGTGTATTCTAAATACCACGTGTAAATCTACACACGGCATTTAGAATACACTTTGGCGTAGTTCCTGCGACTAAGTCTACGCCCATCCATTTACATCAATGAAAAGCTGGTGTAAATCCATGTGCATAGATTTACACGCACTGGCCCATATTTTATAACAACACATGTAGATTTTGGAATGCCCATAAAATGCCCATTTCCCCACCCATAATAATGCCCCTTTTTGCCTGTGTGTGTTAGAATTTAGGCACAGTACACTACAGAATACACTTAGCAATGTACACGCGTAAATTCTAATTTTTGCTAATTAGTACTCATTATTGCTGGTTAAGAGCTGTTAACAATGCTTAACACTTGTTAAACTAATCTACATGTGTAACTATAAAATGTACCTAGATTTACATGCAGAACCACACGTAACTCTAGGTGCACTATATAGAATCCAGGGGATAGTGCTGACCTCAAAACTGGCTATTTTGAGAGTGTTCCAGGGGCAGATTTGGCTGATATTTCTCCTGATACAGATGAGTTAAGTTGGCACCATAGGTGATTTAGAGGACGGTCCTTGAGACAGCCTAGGTGATCATGTCGAATGTTGAGTCCCCTGTCTGACATTGCATGTACATTTTAGTAATACCTCGGTTATCATCGGTTGAGGTTTTCGTCGATAGTTTCCTCGAAAAATTTGTCTCGGATTTCGTCGGTTGCCTCGGATTTGGTCAGCGAACCCACGCAACCTTGCTGCTAATTTTGCGAAAACAAAGGGCGACCCACACGTTCTCCTGCGCAGTGTGGCGTTGTTTCTGGTTGTGTGAGCATCACCCCGCGCGTCTAGCCAAACAATTCCATTGCTTTCCAGTGTTGATTCATATGGAAATAATTGCCTCGGTTTTCATCGGTTTCGGATTTCCCCGATTGTTTTCGGACGGATTATCGACGAAAACCGAGGTATCACTGTATATAAAAGCAAGAAAATAGATATAAGAATAGTATTGAAAGGAATCGATTAAATTGAGAACCGATGACGAAGTTGGTGTTGTAAAGTCTTGCAGCAATGAAAGTTTGCTGGCACGTTAGACTGCTGAGGTTTTCAAAAATTTATAACAGGTTTTTTTGACAGTGGGATAGAATTTGTGATTGGATTTATTGTGTCCCATTGTAACTATATTGCCTAGTTCCACACTGTGCTAACATAATGCTAGCCAGCAAAGTTGCCGCTCCATCCATGCTCTGCCCCTAATTAAGTGACAGTTAGCGGGGATATTTAGCAACACTAACCAGTTAACTGCCACTGAATATCCACAGATAGCCCCACACAAACAAATTAAATGGCCAGGAGTCCATTTAAATATCTACCCCAATATTTATTGCAGAACCACGAACTCAACGTGAATTGTGGTTTGGCTAATTGGCTGCATCAGGCATGTAAATGTCCATAAATATACAAATATATTTTTATAACATCCAGTAAAAAGTCAAATTCCAAATAATAAATTATAATTGACAGAATTTGATTTACACGTTTGTGTATGTTTTAAAAGTATGTTTGTATATTTATCAACTTTTAGCCCCCTGATATAGGCAATTAGATGAAACAGAATTTGGTTGATGCTTTAGTGGATGTTATTTTTTATTTTTTTTTATTTGTAGCATTTGTATCCCACATTTTCCCACCGATTTGCAGACTCAATGTGGCTTACATTTGCCGTAATGGCGATTGCCATTTCTTGGTAACAGAATTACAGTTGGTGTTGCGTTAAGGTGCATACATACATGGTAACATACATGAAACATAACATATATGGAACAGATCCTGGTGTATGTATATCATGTGTATATATGGTAAAACAGAATACATTATGGTATCGCATGAAGGTACCTAAGTAATACATTGGATTGTAACATTCATTAGGTCATCGACTATAGAGAGACCCTATTCGAACTAAGGTTTAATGGGTAATGCTTGATCATTAATAGAACAGGGTTAATCAATCCTGTGGTAAGGTTCCGGTTTTGTGTAGATCGTATTTAGTGTTATTGTTTAGTATTTAAGATGGATGTTTATGGTATGTTAGAAAATACATTTGCATATTTATGAACTTTTAGACCCCTGACATAGGCAATTAAACTGAAACATGATCATGAAACATGATCATCTATAGCTATCCCAGTATGTTTATGATACTGTATTGTTAAATTGGATTCTTACAACAAATTAATTTCTTTTGCATTATTCTTTGTTATGTATCCTATACTGTTTATTGTAAGCCACATTGAACTCAAATTTGTTTGGGATAATGTGGGATATAAATGTCAGAAATACATAAATAAATGTCAGGACCTCTGGTCCTGCAGTAAACATAGGGTAAATTTGCTGACCACTACTGGTGTTATTCCCAGATATTCAATGTTGGGTTATGTCCGGGCTTCAGAACTGAACATCTGGTTTATGAGGAACCGGCTAATGCATAGTGGTTAAGTTGATATTCAAAAGTTAAGCAGCTATGGGTAATCACATAGTAACATAGTAAATGACAGCAGATAAAGACCTGTACGGTCCATCCAGTTTGCCCAAGATAAACTCATTTTACATGGTATGTAATAATTTATATGTATACCCAACTTTGACTTGTCCTTGCCATTTTCAGGGCACAGACCATAGAAGTCTGCCCAGAAGTGTTCTTGTACTAAACATTCTGAAGCTAACATCAAAGCCCCTTAAAATTTACACCCCAGCCCATCCCTATCTATGCAGTTATGATCAGGGCATAGACCATAGAAGTCTGCCCAGCACTAGTTTTGCTTCCCAATTACTGGCGTTGCCACCTAATTTCCGCTAAGATTCCATAGATCCATTCTTTCTAAACAGGACTCCTTTGTGTTTATCCCATGCATGTTTGAATTCCATTACCATTTTCATCTCCACTACCTCCCTCGGAAGGGCATTCCATGTGTCTACTACCCTTTCTGTGAAAAAATACTTCCTGACATTAGTCCTGAGTCTGCCCCCATTCAATCTCAATTCATGTCCTCTAGTTCTACTTCCTTCCCGTCTCCAGAAAAGGTTTGTTTGCAGATTAATACTTTTCAAATATTTGAACGTCTGTATCATGTCACCCCTGTTTCTCCTTTCCTCCAAGGTATACATGTTCAGGTCGGCAAGTCTGTCCTCGTATGGTTTGCAACTCGAATCCCATATCATTTTTGTAGCTTTTCATTGCACCGCTTCCGTTCTTTTTACATCTTTATCAAGATACGGCCTGCAAAACTGAACACAATACTCCAAGTGGGGCTTTACTAATGACTTTTAGAGGGGCATCAACACCTCCTTTCTTCTTCTGGTTCTACCTCTCTCTATGCAGCCTAGCATCAAGATAGGACTGCGTTATATGTGGTCCCATTTATGTGGTTATTCTGAATCTCAGCACTCAACTGGCCAACTGCTGACTCTGCCCCTGGAATGTCCCCAAAATAGCCAGTTTTCATGTGGCTACTAACCGCTAATTTTCAGCATTATAACCAGTTATGTGCTGCTGAAAGTGGATAGCTCTGAACAAGTGATTTAACCGGTCAGTAGCCATTTCTGACCAGTTAAATCATCTTGAATATCGACAAAATTATTTCCTTATTGTCTCCATGTGACTGACTATACTTCTTTTGGTGTAAAATTGTTGTAAGACACCTTGGACTGATATGGTTGGCCACGCAAAATTTAATTGCTATGATAGAGTCAAAGAATGGCAGGAGAGATACTGGACAAGGGAAAATCCAAAGTAACTTATGCTTAAAATACTTCCCGGGATGTACTGATGCCCATTTTTGGTTTAAGTTTATCTCATCCAGTCTTATGTGGTAGCGTTGAAATATGTTTAAGATTTTTGGCTTCTCACAGAGCATTAAACTATAGCTGTTATCAGTGCTGCCTTTACATTGTCTCATTCATTATGTTTATGGGGTTGGAAAATGCCCTCAACCTTCTTTGTGGTGAAACCAAGCTTCATGAAATATACAATAACATACTTTTGGAAACCGAAACCTCAAGTGGGCTACTGGCAAATAGATAGCAGCGACAGCATCTTTTGAAAAATTAACAGCCAACGTTAAGAGCATTGGATATACATGTGACAGAGTTTGGGGATCTTAATGGACATGGAGAGCTACAAGGTTAGAAGGTTAACATGGAGGGACATTTTCAATATGACGTCTAAGTCGAACTTTGGAAGTTTTGCACTAAACGTCCCAAATCTGAATAGCAAATATGGCCATTTTCCACATAGCAAACTATCTTTCTTTTTTTTTTTTTCAAAAATGGCCACATACAAGATGTTTTCGTGTTCGTGCATTTTATATTTATGGGCCATTTTTGAAAAAAAAACATCTAAAAACACAGAAAATTAAGCCCTTGGGATGTAGGAGAAGCCAGCATGCTTAGACTGGCTACACAGACGGCACCCTGTCAAAAGAAACCGGTCAAAAGAAACCAGACAAAAAAGTTCCCGACATAAAAGTCCCTGACAAAATAGACTCCTGACAAAAGGGCCCGATGAAATGGATTTACTGAGAAAGTCCACGGCTTGTCACTTGAAAGTCCTGGCATCTGCCTAGGGCTTGACTTCACTATCCACACTTGGTATCTAGTGAGAATCATAAATCTGCTTGACAAGATAATCCAGCTTGATTAAGGAGGTTTCCCTGCCCTGTTTTGTGTAGTCTATTTTGTCTTGGGGGGGTTTTGTGAGTTTTTTTTTTTTTTTTTGCCATGCTCTGTTTTGGGTTTAGTCTGTTTTGTTGGGGTTTTTTGTCAGGGTTTTTTTGTCATGGTCTATTATGTCGGGGTGCCCTACCCAACTGTACACTGCTACTATAGCCCTTATGGGTGAAGGGGTCACCTATATGTGGATCCAGTAGGCTTTGAGGGAGTGTGGGAGGGCTCACATTTTCCACCACGAGTGTAACAGGAAGTGTTGGATATGGCCTTGGGTCATTCTCTCTATAGTGCATTTCACTGAATACAACACTACTCCAGGGACCTGCTTGCTGCTCTAATAGACCTGGCTTTATAACATCTGAAGCTGTCATAGATGCTGGTAAGTAATGTTTTTAATCACATCCTGGGGGGGGGGGGGGTCAGTGATCACTGGTGGAGTAAGGGGGGGACCAGTGGTCATCTAGTCATTTAGTGCACCTTTTATGCCTTATTCGTTCTAAAAGCAGGTCTAGACCAAAATGTTGAAGTTTCTGCTCTAGATGTTTTTGTTTTGTTCTATTATGGCTGTAAAATGTCTAATTGTTAGTAACGCCCTAAGCCCGCCCCTGAAACCCCCCTGACACGCCCCCCTTGTGATTTGAACACACTGCAGATGAATTGCATAGAAAAACGTCTGCAAATAGGTTTAGAAAATTCCAATTTGGACGTTTTGAGAAGAAATTCATCCAAATGCTGCTTTATGACACTTTTTGGACGTTTTTCTCTTTTGAAAATGAGCCCCAAAGTAACATAGTAAATGACAACAGGTAAAGACCAGCATTGTCCAACCAGTTTGCCCAAAAAAGAGTGGCTAGGGTTGTACCCTCCACTCCTCTGTTTGTATTGTTGTACCTGCTTCTCCTTGCATGTTCACCCTCCCTTTGCTTTTACAGTATCTGCCACTCCTTGTGGATTATCCTTCCCTGTATCTGCCACTCCTTGTGGGTTACCCTTCCCTGCATCTGCCGCTCCTTGTGGGTTACTCTTCCCTGTATCTGCCACTCCTTGTGGGTTACTCTTCCCTGTATCTGCCGCTCCTTGTGGGTTACCCTTCCCTGTATCTGCCACTCCTTGTGGGTTACCCTTCCCTGTATCTGCCGCTCCTTCTGGGTTACCCTTCCCTGTATCTGCCACTCCTTGTGGGTTACCCTTCCCTGTATCTGCCGCTCCTTCTGGGTTACCCTTCCCTGTATCTGCCACTCCTTGTGGGTTACCCTTCCCTGTATCAGCCGCTCCTTGTGGGTTACCCTTCCCTGTATCTGCGACTCCTTGTGGGTTACCCTCCCCTCCTTTGTTTATATTGTACCTGCCACTCCTTGGGGGTTACCCTTCCCCCTTTGTTGTTAGTATTATGCCTGCTGCTCAGTTCAGGTTACCCCCCACCCCCACCCCCGTGCTTTCTGTGTGTGTGTTTTTTTTTAACTTTAATGTGTGCATCACTTATATTTTGCTTGAGTGGAAATGCCCTATATTGTTATTCTTTCCTCATCCCTGTGTTCATTCCAAGCCTTTTTGAATTCTGTCACCGTTTTCATCCTCACCACCTCGGAAGAGCACTCCGAGCATCCACCACTCTCTCCATGAAAAAAAATTTCCTGATGTTGTTTTTCAGTCCCCTCCCCACCCCCCCTTTGCTGCTTTATTTTGCATAAAATCACTTTTTAACGGAGGCAACATTACAAAATATAATGCAGGTTATGGTTATTAATGTTCTGGATTATAATAATATCGTACATGTCAAGCCCCCTACGAAATCTTGGCGAAGATTACAAGTTGTCCAGATCACAGCGGCATGTGTAATTGCTGGCAGGAGGCAAGGCGAGAGTGCTTGGCAGGTGCTATGTGAGATGCACCGGCTCCTGATGAGAGAATGAATGCCTTTTAAGTTACTGGTCCTAGTTTTTCACATCCTGCAAACAGGGTGACCTGCATATCTTGCAAAAAGGTAAAGCTGATACCGTCTAGACAGCTACATTTTAGTCAGGGTGGTTATTGAATATACATCTCACGTACGCTTGGAGTGCCGGAGGTCTCGTGCATTTTCAGTAATTGTAGCAGCAGCCTGGAACAATGTGCAGCTGATATTAAGGAATGAATTAAACTTTCTTTCTTCTTTGTAAGAAAACTGAAAGGTTCAACATTCAATTTTATTTAATATGCCGCAAATCACACATCCTAGGTTGATATTCAGAGGGACTTATCCTAGTAGGAACAGCTGTTATCTGGATAAGCCCCCACTGACCAGGTCGTACTTGGATTTTCAGCAGCACTTAATCCTATCAGACAGCCTCAGCACCTTCTGGGCAGTGCCAGGGTGGTCCAGGAGTGGACACTCAAAGCCCCTTTTACCAAGCTACAGCAAAAGGGGGTCCAGCGCTGGCGTCAGCGTGTGTTTTACACGTGCGCCGAGGCCCCCTTTTACCACAGCTGATAAAAAGGGAAGTCTCGTCTTCATGCAGGAAATGGCCGTGCGGCAAGTAAAGCGCTTGCCATGTGGTCATTTCGGGGGGGGGGAGCCCTTACCGCCACCCATTGAGTTGGCGGTAAGGGCTCCCACGTTACTCCGGCAGTAACCGGGCAGCGTGCGGCACTGCCCAATTACCATCGTGGAGGATCCAAAAAAACAACAGGGCAACCGGTCTGCAAACTCCACGATGGGAAAACAAAAGAGCAGATCGATAAGAGAGAAAAATATCAATTTATTATATGACAAAAATATACAGAATCAGCTCGACATTGGCCGTGTTTCGCCCAGCAGGGCTGCGTCAGGGGCTATATAATATTCCTTTACAGTCGAGGAAATATTAGTATCGCTGTAAGACTTATCGGTTATGCTGCTTTTTTCAACAACCCTTTGAAGATATATGCTTCCACAATTTCTGGACATTTTATACAGCGATACTAATATTTCCTCGACTGTAAAGGAATATTATATAGCCCCTGACGCAGCCCTGCTGGGCGAAACACGGCCAGTGTCGGGCTGATTCTGTATATTTTTGTCATATAATAAATTGATATTTTTCTCTCTTATCGATCTGCTCTTTTGTTTTTCCAATTACCATCGTGTACACTCCAGCGCTACAAAAATAAATAAATTTTTGTAGTGCCTGAAATAACGGCACACTAGGGGTGGGAAGTATCACCGGGCTGCTGTTGTACTTCCTGGACAGTGAGCAGTAAGCCCACGTTGGGCTTACTGCCGCTTATTAAAAGGAGCCCTCAATGAATTCAGGAGTTACCAGGTTAATACTCAGCCCTCTAACCAGATAACTTTCTGGATAAAGCTAAGATACAGAAGAGGCTATCCTAACTTGAACTAGATAATTATATAGGTACCAGCCTGAATTTTGCTGGTTTTTGGTAAGTGTTTGCTGTCACATTATACCTGGATATACAGTGCCAGTATCCAGTGGTGTAGCGAGGGCGGCTGACACCTGGAGTGGGTCGCCGCTGCGTCCCCCCCCCCCCCCCCCGGGTGCAGCATGGTGCACCCCCCCTCGGCGCGCACCCCCCCTCGGAGCGCATTCTTACCACTGGTGCTCCGCCCCAAGTGCACGTCGTCACTGGGAGCTGCGTCGGCTCCGCTGGTTCCTTGCTCTCTCTGCCCTGGAACAAGAAGCAACCTGTTCCGAGGCAGAGAGAGCAGTGAACCAGTGGAGCCAACACCCCCCCCCCCCCCAGCGGCGTGCACCCAGAGCGGACCGCCCCACCGACCCCCCCCCTTTCTACGCTACTGCCAGTATCCACAGCCTAGTATTTAAAAAAATGCTAGCCACTGTGGGCTGAATATTGACCTGTGAAAGCACTGTTTCCCAATTAAGGGGCACCGAGTTGAATATTTGAATTTCTGCACTCTTGATAAAGGAACTACAATCCTAGAGGGCCACATACCAGTCAGGTTTTCATATTATCTTTATTGAATATTCATGAGATAGTTGTAAGCATTGCCTCTATTGTATGCAAAGACATCTCATACATATTCATTTGAGGATACCCTGAAAACCTAACTGCTTTGCAGGACTCTGGGATTGCAGTTGGACACCTCTGGTATAAATTCCTTTTTTTATGTTTTGTTTTGTTTTTAATATCTTTATCACCACCATCGACAATCAACACAATTATGCAGCACTTCCAATGAACATTGCAAACTTGAGCTCTCCACTACCTCTTAAAAACAATCACGAAAAAAACCCCATCAATGGTGACGTTACTTTTTCTCTTTTCCTTTCCATCTCTAAGCAAGAAATGAAATATTTATCTAGCCCCAGGTAGAAACTGAAGCTCTGAAAGAATTAAACACCTCCATCCTCCCCTTGCCCTATTTCCTCCCCAGGCTTCCCATGATACCAGTCATTTGCTCATACTGGGGTCTTTTACTAAGCCGCGTGGAGGGGCATAATCGAACGGGGCCGGCCATCTGTAATGAAGGCCCCACAAAGCGGCATACCCAACTATATTATCGAAACAAGATGGCCGGCCATCTTTCGTTTCAATAATACGGTCGGGGTGGGCCAAATCTCAACATTTGGCCCAGCCTTAGAGATCCCTGCCATTGGTTTACGCCGATAATGGAAACTAATGGCGGCCATCTCAAACCCGGCCAAATCCAAGCCATTTGGTCATGGGAGGAGCCAGCATTTGTAGGGCACTGGTCCCCCTCACATGCCAGGACACCAACCAGGCTCCCTAGGGGGCACTGCAGTGGACTTCAAAAATTGCTCCCAGGTGCATAGCTCCCTTACCTTGGGTGCTGAGCCCCCCCCCCCCCCCCCCAAAATAAATACCAAAACCCACTACCCACAACTGTACATCACTACCATAGCCCTTAAAGGGTACTGGAGGGCACCTAGATGTGGGTACAGTGGGTTTTGGAGGACTCCTATTTACCACCACAAGTGTAACAGGTGGGGGGGATGGGCCTGGGTCCACCTGCCTGAAGTACACTGCAGTACCCACTAAAAACTGCTCCAGGGACCTGCATAGTGCTGTGATGGAGCTGGGTATGACATTTGAGGCTGACATAGAGGCTGGCAAAAAAATGTATTTAATTTTTTTGGGGGGTGGGAGGGGGTTGGTGACCACTGGGGGAGTAAGGGGAGGTCATCCCCGATTCCCTACGGTGGTCATCTGGTCAGTTCGGGCACCTTTTCAAGGCTTGGTCGTGAACAAAAAAGGACCAAGTAAAGTCGGTCAAATGCTTGTCAGAGCCGGCCTTCTTTTTTTCATTATTGGCCGAGGCCGGCCATCTCTTAACCATGCCCCCGTCCCGCCTTCGGTACACTGCCGACATGCCACCTTGAATTTTGGCCGGCCCTGCGACGGAAAGCAGTTGAAGCCGGCCAAAATCGGCTTTCAATTATACCGATTTGGTCGGCCATAGGAGAAGGCCGGCCATCTCCCGATTTGTGTCGGAAGATGGCCGGCGATCTCCTTCGAAAATAAGCAGGATAGGTGCCTATGCACCCAACGTACGTCACTGGCCAGCTACCACGTGGCCCGGGTGATAATTTCATTTGTTTCACGTGTCCACTATGCACATCGGAAAATTATTTTTATTTTCTGGCACGCGGAGCTAACTGGGCAGTAAAAGGCATCCTATGCGCGTTGACCATTCCACCCGGTTAACGCATGAGACCTTACTGCTACGTCAATGGGTGGTGGTAAGGTCTCAGACCCAAAATGGACACATGCCAATTTTCATCTTGCTGCATGTCCATTTTTATCCAAAATGTTAAAAAAAGGCATTTTGCGCTGAAAAATGGATCTGCGCGCATCCAAAACTCATGCCTACACTAGCGCAGTCCATTTTTCTGCGCAGCTTAGTAAAAGGACCCCACTATGCACCCTATACAGGAGCTCCTTCCATACAGGCAACCAAGTCTGATGGAAAAGTCGCATATTTTTAGTGACATACCTTTAACGTCCAACTTTTCATACTTTAATAGTAACATAGTAGATGACGGCAGAAAAAGACCTGCACGGTCCATCCAGTCTGCCCAACAAGATAAACTCATTTGTGCTACGTTTTGTGTATACCTTGATTTGTACCTGTCCTCTTCAGGGCACAGACCATATAAGTCTGCCCAGCACTATCCCCGCCTCCCAACCACCAGCCCCGCCTCCCACCACCGGCTCTGGCACAGACCCTATAAGTCTGCCCAGCACTATCCCCGCCTCCCAACCACCAGCCCCGCCTCCCACCACCGGCTCTGGCACAGACCGTCTAAGTCTGCCCAGCACTATCCCCGCCTCCCAACCACCAGTCCCGCCTCCCACCACCGGCTCTGGCACAGACCGTATAAGTCTACCCAGCACTATATATAGTTAATTGTTTTTCCACTGCATCAGTATAGGGGCCTCTGATATTCTCCAATTTTTAAAATACATTTTTGTCACATTTCACCTTTTCCTTTGTTTATGTTTTTAAGAATGACTTATTTATGATTTTACTCTTGTAAATCACACAGAATGTCAGGTCAAGAACTGCAGAATATAAGTTGTACAAATAATAGTTTACAATTAATCTATCGAAAACTAGCATTTGGATTTTATTGCCCACATGGAAAAACTGACTGATGCAAGATAAAAAAAAGATTCAAGGACACTGAGAAGTGGTTCAGGCTGGAGATTTATGGGCGTTGGGGTGGGGGCGAGGGGGAAGGGAGGGCGATGTGGGAATGGGGAGCTTTTTATTTATTTTTTTTGTCTATTAGATTGTAAGCTCTTTGAGCAGGGACTGTCTTTCTTCTATGTTTGTGCAGCGCTGCGTACGCCTTGTAGTGCTATAGAAATGCTAAATAGTAGTAGTAGTAGTAGCTTTTGAGGGTGTATATAAGCAGTTCTTATTATTAATAGACCTGCTTTCACTAGTTATCTCCTGCACTCTCGCTGGGGATTGAAAATCTCCTGCTGCACAGCGTCCCCCTCCATGGGCAGCAGGGGATATGTTAATAAGATGTCATCTCCTGCTGCTGAAGGACCAGTCTCATGATAAGAGCTGCAAAATTTCACAGCTCTTATCCTGAGACTAGTTACATGGCAGCAGGAGATGAAGTTTTATTAAGGCATCTCATGCTGCCGGAGGGGGAGATGGCTTGGTCCCATGGCTGAGGTCTGTCAGGGGGTGGAGCCAGGAAGTGGAATGAGTGGGTCTGGGGGCATGACTGGACAGAGTTGGGAGAGTGGCTGAGTGAAGTGGGGTGGAGCTGGGGTGTGTGGCTTAAATTTGCACCCACATTTTTATAGCATAGGGACTATAAAGATGTGCGCTTAAATTCTAATTTGATTGTTAGCATCCAATTAATTTGCACACGCAAAGTGAGCGCACACCCACATTTTCACACAGAATTTTGAGCACCATATCTAGAATTAAGGGGATAATGTCTAACATTTAGCAAGGACTCTCCTTGCCTTTGCATGGGTGACCAATTTGAAATTTTTCTCATATCCCTTCAGAGGCCCCTTCCTGATCTTCATGGGGCATCGCTCAGATGATTTTGGCTTATTGCCTGCACTGAATTGGCATCTTAAACCCTCTTCAGTATCTCTAATCTCTGTTCCATTTTTCCACCACTTTAAAGGATTATTAGCATTTCTCTCCATTCCTCTCTGATTCCCAGCATCCATTAAATTAATTTCAAAATGATACATTGCCCTGATTTGGAACTTGTGAGGACAGCATAATTCGAAACCAATTTGGTATTAAGAAAAACTGCAGAAAATTACTTTAGCATGGCATCACAGCCCCTACGTTCAAAATTGAATTTCTCACAAGTGATATTTATTAGGATTTGATTCTAATTTACTATGGCAGGCTTTGCACAACAAGATACAAATCTCTGAGGCCAGTCACATTTCACTCTAAGAACTGTGACCCTGTGCTTCCCTTCTTTTGCCATGGAGATGGTCTGGTTCCTAGGAATCAATTCAGGCCTCTCCTGGTTTTGTGGTGCAGGCCCTTGTGATGCATTTCTTAGTACACAACACAAGGGAGAAGCCATATTACACTGCTTTGGAATGAAAGATTAAAAACTAGGAATGTTCTTATTTTATTTGTTGCATTTGTATCCCACAGTTTCCCACCTATTTGCAGGCTCAATGTGGCTTACATTGCTCCGTCATGGCGATCGCCAATTCCGGAGTGACAGATGCAGGTGTTAATACATTAAGATCATTGACATGGTAGATTAAGCAGTCAAGTATAAAGAGTTCATATTCGGAATAAGAGATAAAGTGGTATTGCGTTAAAGTTCTTTCATGGTTGAGTAGACTTTGGTAGTCACGTGCAGAGAGTAGGTTTTATCCAGTTCAGGGTTGAGTTCCGTTATCTGGTGATTAGGATGCATCAGTGTGGTATGCCTTATTGAACAGGCTGGTCTTCAGTGATCTTCGAAAGTTGGTTAGGTTGTGCATTTTTTTGACGGTGAGTGGTAATGCATTCCATAACTGCGTGCTTATGTAGGAGAAGCTGGAAGCATATGTTACTTTGTTACATACGTTACTTATGCCTCTGTCACTCCTCCCAAGGCATTGTGAACAATATGGAGTGTGTAGTCTTACAGGACTGGCTTTCAGGGATGTGTGACCTGTGTAATCAACCTGGTTTAGGCTGTGGTGGCAGCTTTGGAAGGCACCATTGTACATAAACACATAATCACTGCCATACTGGGAAAAGACCAAGGGTCCATCAAGCCCAGCATCCTGTCTCTGACAGCGGCCAATCCAGGCTTCAAGAACCTGGCACCCCCCCCAAAAAAAAAAAAATTAATAATGTTCAATGGACTTTTCCGTCAGGAATCTGTCCAAACCCCCCTTAAACTCCGTAAGGCCAGTTGCTGTCACTACATTCTGCAGCAACGAGTTCCAAAGTCCAACTACATGTTGAGTAAAGAAAAACTTTCTCCTATTTGTTTTAAATCTACCATATTCTAACTTCATCTTGTGTCCCCTGGTTCTATTGTTGTTTGAAAGTGTAAACAAAGGCTTCACATCTGTCCGCTCTACTCCGCTCATTATCTTGTAGACGTCTATCATATCACCCCTCAGCCGCCTTTTCTCCAAGCTGAAGAGCCCTAACCTTCTCAGCCTTTCCTCATAGGGAAATCGTTCCATCCCTTTTATCATTTTCGTCGCCCTACAGTTATATAGCCTGCTTAACCATTTTTATAAGAACATACTCATCCCCCCTCCCTAACTTCCCCAATGTATCTACCAAACACAAACCTTCTTTTACCACAATAACACCTGTATTTGTTCATACACCATGTAAGCCACATTGAGCCTGCAAACAGGTGGGAAAATGTGGGATACAAATGAAACAAATAAATAAATAAATAGGAGATAAATTAATAAGGAGCCCCCCCCCCCACCAAGGCGCTTAGGTGCCTGAATGCGTACAACGTGCGTTAAAATTAGAACTACTGCCTGGCTACTGCGTGCCCCGGGCAGTAATTGTAATTTTGACGTAGGTCCAAAATGCATGGCAGAAAATAATTTCTATTTTCGACCGCGTGGCGCTAACTGGGTGGTAATCGCCGGTGTACTCACGCTGATGATTACTGTCCTGTTAATGCGTGAGACCTTACCGCTAAGTTCTCAGGCCCAAAATGGACACGCGCTGATTTTTTATTTTGACACACGTCCATTTTTGTCCAAAAAAAAAGAGGCTTTTTTGCACAGGCCATTTTTCAGTGCGCCTTAGTAAAAGAGCCCCTAAATAATTATTTGAGGGGGTCGTTTACTTAGGCGCGCTGGCGTTTTTAACACGAGTTACAAATTGGCGCACGCTAAATGCTTTACCATGGCTATCCACCTTATAATTGAAAGAGAGAAACGCCTAGATTTCGACCCAAATCAGGAGATAGACATTTATCTCACAAAAACGAATAAATCGGTATAATGGAAAGACGATTTTGGACATTTTCAACTGCACTCCATCGCGGAAGCGTATAAAGTTGACGGGGGCGTGTCGGAGGCGTGGTGAAGGCGGGACTGGGGCGTGGTTATCACTCGAACAGAGATGGGCGCCTTTAGCCGATAATGGAAAAAAGTATGCGTTTGTAGCTAGAATTTAGGGCACTTTTCCTGGACCCTGTTTTTTCACGAATAAGGCCCCAAAAAGTGCCCTAAATGACCAGATTACCCCCAGAGGGAATCGGGGATGACCTCCCCTGACTCCCCCAGTGGTCACTAACTCCCTCCCACCACAAAAAAATGATGTTTCACAACTTTTTATTTTCACCCTCAAATGTCATACCCACCTCCCTGGCAGCAGTATGCAGGTCCCTGGAGCAGTTGTTAGGGGGTGCAGTGGACTTCAGGCAGGTGGACCCAGGCCCACCCCCCCCACCTGTTACAATTGTGCTGCTTAATGCTTATTAGTCGTCCAACCCCCCAAACCCACTGTACCCACATGTAGGTGCCCCCCTTCACCCCTTAGGGCTATAATAATGGTGTAGACTTGTGGGCAGTGGGTTTTGAGGGGGATTTGGGGGGCTCAACACACAAGGGAAGGGTGCTATGCACTTGAGAGCTCTTTTACCTTTTTTTTTTTTTTTGTAAAAGTGCCCCCTAGGGTGCCCGGTTGGTGTCCTGGCATGTGAGGGGGACCAGTGCACTACGAATCCTGGCCCCTCCCATGAACAAATGCTTTGGATTTATTCATTTTTGAGCTGGGCACTTTCATTTTCCATTATCACTGAAAAACAAAAACGCCCAGCTCACAAATTGTCGAATAAAACATGGACGTCTATTTTTTTCGAAAATACAGTTCGGTCCGCCCCTTCACGGACCCGTTCTTGGAGATAAACGCCCATGGAGATAGACGTTTTTGTTCAGTTATGCCCCTCTATGTCAACCAAGCCCTCCACAGTCTGCAAATGGAGGAAAGGGAAAAAGCATCATTATTTCACTGTAAGAGTATAGTCTTCAGCTTGTATTTATTTATGTACATTTTATGAATTTCCCAAACATAGCTCAAGGCAACATACACTATATTCATCAAATTATTAAATAATCAGAATCAATAAAAATGTCAAACAATAAATAAAAAATGCAACACTAAAAAAAAAGTAAAAATTTCCCTCTGTCATTTCTCCATGAGCAAGAAAGTAAAGGTCTTTATTCCAGGAAAGTATAAAAGTTAAAAGAAAAAAAATTATGAAAGGGCTGGGCTATCAAAAGTTGGAGTCTACGGAGCAGGAGGCCTGGAAGAGAGGAGGAATAAACAATCTTTTATTCAGGAGTTGAGATAATTAAAGATAGTTTCTACATGAGATCAACTTCTCTCTGACCCACTGAATAATATATGGAAAGCAGATCCACACGTAAGCTCTCCTGCATATTTCTGGAGTCTACAGGACTTCTATCAGCCTTAGATTTCTATTTTCTACAGGACCAAATAACTACAGCTTCCAGTCTTCACTCTCCCTTTTTTGGATGTTTTAAAGTATCTTAAGCTATTTTAATTCTTTAGATTTAAGTATATTTTATATTTCCATTGATGCTCCCTCACAGGAGAGGGTGGGTTTTTCTACCTTGAAAGGAGAGAAGTGCTATTGTTTTTGAATGACAAGAAAAATATCAGTGGGCTGCTATGTAAACACTGTGGTTGACTTTCTTTGCTTTTTTTTTTTAAACACTGGTCATGGTGCTTAAATTAATCACAAACATTGTATTTATTTATTTAAAATATTTATAAACTGCTCTATCCACTCGCCCTAGGCAGTGTACGGCAAGGAAGATACATAATCATTGGCATCAAGACAACATCCAAACTATAGCTACATTAGCAGTCATCATCCAGAAAAAGTACATAAGGATCTAGGTGTCATTGTTGATGGTACATTGAAACCCTCTGCTCAGTGTGCAGCAGTGTCTAAGAAAGCAAATAGGAATTATTAGGAAAGGAATGGGAAACAAAAATGAGAATGTTCTAATGCCTTGGTATCGCTCCATGGTGTGACTGAACCTCAAATTCTGTGTGCAATTCTGGTCACCACATCTCAAAAAGGATAAAGCAGAATTAGAAAAGGTACGGAGAAAGATAACAAAATGATAAAGGGGATGGGACAACTTCGCTAAGAGGAAAGACTAAAGCGGCTAAGGCTCTTCATCTTGGAGAAGAGATGGCTGAGTGGAGATATGATAGAGGTCTATAAAATACTGAGTGGAGTGGAATGGGTAGAAATTAATTGCTTATTTACTCTTTCCAAAAATACTAGGAGTAGGAGGCACACAATGAAGCTACTGAGTAGTAAATTTAAAACCAGAAAAAATATTTCTTCACTCAACGTGTAATTAAACTCTGGAATTCGTTGCCAGAGAATGTAATAAAAGCAGTTAGCTTAGCAGGATTTTAAAAAGGTTTGGATAATTTTCTATATAGAAACGTCCATAAGCCATTATTAAGGTGGACATGGGAAAATCCACTACTTATTTGTAGGATAAGCAGCATAAAATCTGTTTCACTGTGTTGGGATCTTGCCAGGTACTTGTGACCTGGATTGGCTGCTGTTGGAAATAGGATACTGGGCTTGATGGATCTTCAGTTTGTCCCAGTATGGCATCATTGAATGGATGTGCAGAGTGGGCTGCATTATTGCTGTCTAGAGAGGTAGTGGTGCTGAATGAATGTGCCAAGTGGCCTGCTCAATCGCTGTCCAGAAAGTGAGTGGTGCTGAATGAACATGCAGAATGGCCTGCACATCCCTGTCCAGTAAGAGTGTGATGTTGAATGGTTGTGCATAGTGGGGTGCACTATCACTGTCTGGAAAGTGAGCGGTGCTGAATGGACATGCAGAATGGGCTGTTCTATCACTATCCAGAGACAGAACAGTGTTGAATGAATATGCCTGGTGGCTGCAAGTCTCCTATCCATATAACCATCCAGCTAAATCTAGGTCAGCCGTTTTACTGCCCTAAATTTATATGAATAGTTAACTGGTTAGTGCACTGAATATTAGGAATGGGTTTTGTTTGCAATGACAGGACAAATGTCAACAACATAACCCATATTGTTGCTCTAAAATTAAGTTTGATCATGTGTCCCCTTTATTCTAGAAACTTCACTGGCTCCCTATTGAGAAACAAATCGAGTTTGAGTTACTCACACTTGCATTTAAAGCCCACAGATTTGGTCTTCCAGATTACCTAGCATCATGAACTATTCTGTATTCCCCTGCTTGCCTCCTTCAGTCAACGAATGATCACTGCCTGCTCATTCCAAGTCCAAAATCTGCCCAGCTAGAATTTGCTAAACAGCATGCTTTTTTCTTTGCCGCTCTTTTCCGTTGGAACTATCTTCCTCTTACTATTCGTGCTGAACCGTCATTAAATAAATTTTGTCTGCTATAAAAACCTGGCTGTTTAATCAAGCCTTTAATGCTCCCTGACCCATTCTAGGGAGATTCGACTCAGATTCACCTTCCTTTCCCCTCCTCCCCTCCTCTTCTCGTCTCCCTTCTCTTTTCCTTATTTCCCTCCCAACTTGTTGCTTTTTAGTTTGAGAGCATCTTTTGTGTGTGTATGGTAAAATCCTTTCCTATCTAATATTGTAGTTCTTTTCTGCCTGTGCATACATTTTTAGCTTTGTAAACCACCCAGAACTGCAAGTTAATAAACTATAAACTACTTCATTAAAACCTGAAAATGACCAGAAAAATGCCATGAAGATTTTTATGTTTTTCTTTTGCCAAAAATAGTGCGCATTTTTTCTGAAATAGTGCACCATGATGCATGTGTAAGCCATCACACATGTGTGAACACTGCGCATGCGCATACTATCAGGAAAAGAGTACGCCCTTTTTTCCAAATTGTGTGTCATCTTTCAAAAGAGAGCACACTTAATGACTTTGCTCTTGAGATTTAAAGAAAATGGCCCATGAAAATGATCAGAACAAACATTCCTGGAAACAACATGAAACAAACATTTTCTGACTATCCACCCCTACTTCACATTGCTGCTATCCATCTAAATTCCAGGAACATCCATGGTCTGCCTATGCTCCATCCCAAAACTATAATGCTAAGGTGGTCTGGAAAGATTTTCGGTGACACTATCCATAGTGGAAGTAATTTTGTAACTGGGGATTTATACATAGGCACCAGGGAATGCCTGGTAGGAGCCTATTCTATAAAGGAATGTGCGGCCTAATATCCACATCTTTAAAATCCAAAAGCTCCCAGACAGGGCCGCCGAGATACTGGGCCGGGCCCAGGACAGGGCCACCCCCGGACCCGCCCCCACTGCCACCCCCCCCCAGGTTGTTGTTGCCCCCCCTGAGGGGGGCCCGTCGCCACAGTCCCACCCGCCTCCGCCACCGGGCCAGGCCCCTTCCACCCAATCTCCCCCCAGCAGAAGTGCTGTCTTCTGACTCCGGCGTGCGTGGCCCACAAAGGTGCTCCTCTCAGCTGATCTTCACTGTACTCTGCAGGGTTTCTCTGCGTCTGACGTCCTGCACGTCAGACTCACAGAAGCCCTGCAGAGTACAGCAAAGATCAGCTGAGAGGAGCGCGTCTGTGTGGGCCGCGGACGCCGGAGTCAGAACAGAAGACAGCACTTCTGCTGTCGGGGGTTCTGGTGGAAGGGGCCCGGTGGCGGGTGGGACTGCGGCGCTGGGCCCCCCTGGAGGCCCGGGCCCTGGGCCCCGGGAATTTTGTCCCCCCCTGTCCCCCCCTCTCGGCGGCCCTGCTCCCAGAGATTTAAACATCGGTGCCCAACATGGCTGGGAAGCCAGGTCTCACCAGCAGAGAGAAATGCTGTGGTTGAGTCTGTATGGGATTAAGGAGGAAGAAGAGGGGAGGGGTATTGAATTACACAAATTCATAAATATGCCTCTAACACACACTCTCTCTCTCTCTCTCTCTCTCTCCCCTCCCACCCCCATTGCCATCTCAAATCACCCAAACTCCCTCCCCTTACACAATCATACTTACTTTACAAGATTTGATTTCTCGCTTCAACAGATTACCCATAGCAAGTTACAAAAAGAAAAACTTAAATCACATTAATCAGAACATTTCTCACATGTCACATCCTATACTGATTCATTAAACCCACATTCCTATCTCCTCACTATAATTAGCTAACCTCCCGGTTTACTAAGCCGCACAGCAATGCCGACACTGCCCGTTCAAAGCGAATGGGCTGTGTCGGCATTAGCACACAGCAGCCGCTAGCATAGCTTAGTAAATATGCTGGTTCCGGTGGTAATCGGCACCCACAAAATAGCCGGCTTTCAGTTTAGCGGTCTGTGGTGATATCCAGTAGCACTAACCCCACATAAGCAATTTAACCATCCAGGACCTACTTCTGGCTTTAATGGTTCTGAATATCAACCCCTTAATGTTCTCGGTTCTAACATGATAGCATTCCACAGCTTTGGATCCATCGTTTTAAAAGTTCTTACGTGCATAACTTGGAGTTTAACAGCCCCGTGCAGCTGTCAAATTCCTTTCTGAATGGAAAGCACATTTCTTGATGCTTCATATATTTTTGAGTAAACAGGGCCCTCTCTATTCAGTACATTAAAAACTAAACACAAAATTTTTAAAAGAAATACAAGTGTTCAACAAGCAACTAATGCAGTTCAGCTAACCTTGCTGTAACAGGATCATATGATTTCTTTTTCCTTCATTAACAGTCTAGTAGCCGTGTTTTACGTGCCTTCGAGCCATTCACAAGCTCCTACCCACACGGGCACAGCCCACATTCATACCAGCCACTAAGCCCATAGTGAAGAAGTCTCAGGAGTTGGAGGTCTCACAGACGGGGTCCTTTACGTAGGCGCGCTGGCGGTTTTTAGCGTGCATTAAAAATAGGCACGTGCTAAATGCTAAAGATGCCAATGTATTCCTATGCACTTCAAACGGTATCAATAGTATGTTTAATGGAGGGGGTGTCTCATAGATAAACCTTTCTCACTACCCAGCTCCAGACATTCCTTATTATTTTCCTTATACAATTCTCAAAGGGTACTAGATATTGGATCCTTCAGATAACCATGTCACCACCATTCAGGCTATATGTATGAGCCAGGCACTTTTTTATGGTGGGCATGTATTCGTCATTGATCCATAATTTTTAATATTCTCAATATTTAAACTTTCACCCGTTAAATTGACTCTTCAATATTATATCTTATAGTCAAAATAACACTTAGCTTATATGGGGTTTCACTATTTCATTGTTCCTTTTTTTTCTCCTTTTTTCTTTTCTTTTAAAAGATTAGTCATCTCGGAGACATCATCTGATCAGCCTGAAAAGAAAAAAAAGGAACAACGAAATAGTGAAACCCCATATAAGCTAAGTGTTATTTTGACTATCCTATATAATAAAATGCACCTCCAACATTCTGAAATTGACTGCATGGCTGAGGCATTCCTGCTCTCTGTATCCATCTCCTGAATTGACATCACGTACTTCCGGGTTCGTCACAAGCAGAAGTGACCAACCACACGAGGTTTCTCGGCTTCAGAATGTTGGAGGTGCATTCTATTAAATAGGATTGGTCAGTTCCTTTCCTATATAATAAAAGGCACCTCCAACATTCTGAAGCTGACTGCATGGCTGAGGCATTCCTGCTCTCTGTATCCATCATCTGAATTGACATCACGTACTTCTGGGTTCGTCACAAGCAGAAGTGACCAACCACACGAGGTTTCTCGGCTTCAGAATGTCGGAGGTGCATTCTATTAAATAGGATTGGTCAGTGTTAATAATAATGAACAGAAATCTACATCAGTTCCTTGAAAGCCAGAGCTCAGTGTCCTGCACAGTAACTCTCAGACAGCAGATAGAGAGAGGGGGGGCCTAACACCAGAGGTGGGAGGTATCTCTGTCACACACACTCTCTCTCACACATCTTTCTCTCTCTCACTCTCACTCTCACACACTGTCTCTCACACACTCTATGTCTCACACTGTATCACATTCACTCCCTATGTGTCACACAGTCACTCACACATTCTCTTGGTCTCATACACTCACAGAGAGTCTGTGTCTCACACACACTCTCTCTCTCTCTCTCGCACACACTGTATCTGTGTGAAACACACTCTCTCCCTCACACTGTCTCACATACGCACTTGCACACGCTCTCATTCTCAGACACACACTCTCTCTCTCACAGACACACTCGCACCCAGACTCACTCTCTCTCTCACACACACACACACTCGCACATTCACTCTCTCTCTCACACACAGTCACTCTCACATACACTCTCTCAAACATACACACTCCGAGGAAAACCTTGCTAGCACCCATTTCATTTGTGTCAGAAACGGGCCTTTTTTACTAATAAGATATAATATTGAAGAGTCAATTTGATGGGTGAAAGTTTAAATATTGAGAATATTAAAACTTATGGATCAATGACGAATACATGCCCACCATAAAAAAGTGCCTGGCTCATACATATAGCCTGAATGGTGGTGACATGGTTATCTTAAGGATCCAATATCTAGTACCCTTTGAGAATTGTATAAGGAAAATAATAAGGAATGTATTCCGATGGGCATCTTTAGCGTTTAGTGCACACCTATTTTTAATGCACTCTAAAAATACCAGCGTGCCTATGTAAAAGACCCCCTCTGTGAGACCTCTGTGAAAGTGTTTTCAGCAGAGGGAGAGGGACTGACAAGCAAGAGAAAAGGCTGAGTTCACATTCTGCCACCCAAGTTTCCCCATCATTTTGTGACAGGCTTTATTACTAACCTATATACACTATGGCAGTGGAGGGCTGTGGTCTGAATGGCACCACAATGCACAGTGTACACCATTGCAGTAATTCTCCCACTGCACTAGCCGCCCACTATTTATTTATTAGGATTTATTTACCACCTTTTTGAAGGAATTCACTCAAGGCAGTAAACAGCAAGAATGAATAAAACATAAGCAACAGACAATTACAGCGATAAAAATATTCAAATAGCAATACAAAGTATGGCGTGGAGGGGCATAATCAAACAGGATGTCCAAGTTTTCCTGGGGCCGTCCTCGTAGGACGTCCCTGCAAAGGGGCAGGGAAACCCATATTATTGAAACAAGATGGGCGGCCATCTTTCATTTCGATAATATGGTCGGGGACGCCCAAATCTCAACATTTAGGTCGATCTTAGAGATGGTCGACCTTAGAGATGGTTGTCCCCAATTTTCGGCGATAATGGTAACCGAGGACGCCCATCTTAGAAACGACCAAACCCAAGCCATTTGGTCGTGGGAGGAGCCAGCATTCGTAATGCACTGGTCCCCCTCATATGCCAGGACACCAACCAGGCACACTAGGGGGCACTGCAGTGCACTTCACAAATTGCTCCCCAGTGCATAGCTCCCTTACCTTGGGTGCTGAGCCCCACAACCCCCCCCCCCCAAAAAAAAAACCCCACTCCCCACAACTGTACACCACTACCATGGCTCTAAGGGGTGAAGGGGGGCACCTATATGTGGGTATAGTGGGTTTGTGGTGGGTTTTGAAGGGCTCACATTTACCACCGGAAGGGGGATGGGCACCATCTGCCTGAAGTGCACTGCACCCACTAAAACTGCTCCAGGGACCTGCATACTGCTGTCATGGAGCTGGGTATAACATTTGAGGCTGGCATAGAGGCTGGCAAAAAAAAATTAAGTTTTTTTTTAGGTTGGGAGGGGGTTGGTCACTACTGGAGGAGTAAGGGGAGGTCATTCCCAATTCCCTCCAGTGGTCATCTGGTCAGTTCGGGCATCTTTTTGAGGCTTGGTCGCAAGAAAAAATGGACCAAGTAAAGTCGGCCAAGTGCTCATCAGGGACGCCCTTCTTTTTTCCATTATCGGCCGAGGACGCCCATGTGTTAAGCACGCCCCAGTCCCGCCTTCACTATGCTACCGACATGCCCCCGTGAACTTTGGTCATCCCCACGATGGAAAGCAGTTGAGGGCACCCAAAATCAGCTTTCGATTATGCTGATTTGGGCGCCCCTGAGAGAAGGACACCCATTTCCCGATTTGTGTCGGAAGATGGGCGCCCTTCTCTTTCAAAAATAAGCCTGAAAGTATATTACTTACAATGTCAACAACACATTACTTAGCTCTCCTCAACTCTGTCAGCAGAACAGCCATCAAGCATGATTCAATGAAGAAGAAAGAGAGAGAGAGAGAAAGACTCATGGTAGCACATCAGCAATACTTTTGGGAGAGTTCTCATACTCCTTTCCCCCTCCCTCCCCCCCCCCCCCCCACAAGAATAAGCCAATCCATACCTAGAGATGTGCTGGCAAGATGAGAGAGCATGAAGGAGAAGGGAAGGAAAGGGGTTAGGAAGACAAATGAAAAGGAGGTTGAGAAGAAAAAAGAAGGGAAGAAGGAGAAGTAACTGGGTTGGGGGGAGGGGGTGTCAAGAAAGTAGAAGAGAAGGAGTGACTCAAACTTCTTCCAGCAGCCCTCAAACCCCTCCAGTACTCACTTCCCCTTTTGGCCCCAGAAATCAAACTAGAGGGAGGATTGAGAGAGTGAGAGAGAGAGAGAGAGGAGTGAAAGAGTGACACAGATTGAGTGAGAATTAGAGAAACAGAGAGTGAGAGAAAGAGAAAGGAGTGAAAGAGCGACACAGAGTGAGAAGTGAGAAAGAGAGAAACTCAAAGAGAGAGAGAGAGACTGGTAGGGAGAGGGAAGGAAGATCGAGAGACTGCTGGGTTGGCATTGTTTGGGGGCTGGATAATAATGGGAGGCAAATATTGATGGGGTCAGGCAGGGAGAGATGTGACTTTTAGCAGAGGCAAGGGTAGTGAATACACTTGGACAGTGAATTTAATTGAGTGTCAGCTAATAGATAGATAGATAGATAGATAGATAGATAGATAGATAGATAGATAGAAGAAATGGTATAGTATATACACATATGTATGATATATATCAATGGTACAGTAACAGATTGGAATCAGATAACTAACACTGGACGATTTCTCCTTACAGACTCATCTTTCGCGTGGCGAGACAGCGTCTGTAGAGGCTCTGAATCCTGTGCCTGGCTCTCCATCTGCTGCACACTGACTTAACGGCTTCAGGGAAAGTGGTGCAATTTCATGCAGGGTTATTGCAGACATTTAGCAGGCTTTAGAGAGCATTAGTTTGATACTTATGCATTAGAGCTATCTTTTCATGTTCACTGCGAAAAAAAGGCTCTTATAAAATTCTATGGCCAAGTGCTTCCACTGACAATTTAGGATGCATTTAAAGGAATGCTGTATGCAGGTGTTCCCCAGAGCATCATTTAGGAGGAGCAGGGGTGGAACTGTGATAAATGCAGACTCAGGTACATGCATGGGAGATTTACACATGTAAAGTGCTTTTTTTCATTAAGAAAAAGTGGTGGAGTTCCAGGTCAACAGTAACCAAAAATGTACATACATTTAAAAATCCAACATTCTGTTTGGAATTCAAATACACAGAAATCTGGTTGAGGTTCTCTATAAGCCAGTGGTCCTGAATGCACTCCAGCCAGTCAGGCTTTCAGGATATCCACAATGAATATTCATGAGAGATTTGCATGTAGTAGAGGCAGTGCATGCAAATCTCTCTTATGAATATTCATTGTAGATATCCTGAAAACCTGACTGGCTGGGATGCCTCCAGGACCAGGTTTGGGAACCACTGCTATAAGCTAATACTTGAAAAACATGGTGAATATTAAAGAACTCAGGGAAACGGTGGAGGAAAAGACCTCATAAAAACTTGTACAGATAATTTATTTATTTTATTTGTTACATTTGTATCCCACATTTTCCTGCATATTTGTAGGCTCAATGTGGCTTACATGCAGGGGTGTGCTGGTAAATTGTTACCATCAAAGTAAAAGAGAATTCAGGAGGGGCCCAAGCCCACATTTTGGGATCCATTTGTTAAAGTAGCCATGGAGAACCGGCTCCCAAAATTCTTAAAAACTTAACAAACGGCTCTCGAGTGCCTGTGAGAGCCTGCTCCAGCACACCACTGCACATGGTACCGGAGAGGCGTTTGCAGGCTCCAGTGAGAACCAGGGGCGTAGCCAGACTTCAGCAGGAGGGGGGGTCCAGAGCACAAGGTGAGGGGCACATTTTAGCCCCCCCCGGCACCACTACTCCCCCCCGCCATTGCCGACCCCCTGTCGCCGCCGTCGTCACCACCACCACCAACTTTGACGACCCCCCCCTCCCACCACCAACCCTCCCCCGGCGCCACCGTCATCGCCTACCTTTGCTGGTGAGGGACCCCAATCCCCATCAGCCGAGGTCCTCTTCTTCTCGCGCAAGGCTTCGTTCTGTTCTGTGAGTCTGATAGATAGATAGATAGATAGATAGATAGATTAAAAAGTTTTCCTGAGTTCTTTAATATTCACCATTTTTTTCAAGTTTTTGCTTGCTCACAGTATGGTGAAAAAGATCTGAATTGGGCTATTACGTTTTGTCACTATAAGTTAATGCCCAGCATTTCTTAATCAATAACTGGACATCAACTACGCAAATGCCACCACCATGAATTCGATTTAAAAAAAAAAGTGGGGGAGAGGTAGAAGGAAGGGAAAAATACAAAAATTAAAATTTAAATATAATAAAAAATAATAAAATCAAAACAACATAAAACAGACAGAAGTAGAAATCAAAAATAAAATAAATTACCTCAGCGCATCTCAATCAATCCTCGGGGCTCACACAGCCAGACAGGCTTTCAGGATATCTATAATGAATATCCTTTAACTATATGGGACTCATATAAAGCATATATTCAGGGAATCACTATCGCTCATTCAGTGCATATTAATAATGTAAACAAGAACTAGTACAAATGGAAAAAGAAATTCATTCACTTGAACACAAATATATGACATCTGGTGATAAGGAAGATCTATTTAGATTGTAAGCTCTTTTGAGCAGGGACTGTCTTTTCTTCATGTTCAATTGTGAAGCGCTGCGTACGACTGGTAGCGCTATAGAAATGATTTATAGTAGTAGTAATATGCATTGAATAGGTTTGCAT
This sequence comes from Microcaecilia unicolor, assembly GCF_901765095.1. NCBI lineage: Eukaryota > Metazoa > Chordata > Amphibia > Gymnophiona > Siphonopidae > Microcaecilia > Microcaecilia unicolor. The sequence continues at coordinate 180,195,670 of NC_044041.1, read as the reverse complement.
ACCAAGGAAGCAAATATATCTCATGCATATTCATTCTGGATATCCTGAAAACCTGTCTAGCTGGGTGTGCCTCGAGGACTGGGTTGCCAAACACTGCATTACCTTTAATAGCTGAGGGACCTTAAGTAGTTCAAATGGGCTGCCAGCTACCTTAGGGCCGCTTTTACCAAGCTGTGGTAAAAGGGGACCTTTGGTGGTGTTGGCGCCAGGATTTGCCACACGCCGAGGCCCTCTTTTACCATAGCAGGCAAAAGGCTGTTTTCAGCCAAAAAAAAGGACATGTTCCTATGCTAATCACAGGGATTGGCACGTGGGCATTTCTGGGGGAAAACCTTTACCACCACCTATTTAGATGACGGTAAGAGCAAGCGCGCTAACCCAACGGTAAGCAGGCAGCGCTGCACACTGCTGGGTAAGCCCCAGTGCTACAAGAAGACAACATTTTTGTTGTGCAGGAGATGGTGCATGCTGGGGGTGGGAACTATGTCTGGGCTCCTGCAGTAGCCCGGTGGTAGTCCCGATCTGGCACACGACCAAGCCGTGGTAGGTCTATTAATCTAAAACATAGCCAATAGATAAGAGAGAAGTTAAAATAAAGGAAGAGCCTCTTTCTCCTCACTGTAAGGGCTTTATAGTACCAGACTCTAATCAAGAATAAAGGAATAATAATGAGATGCCAAATTGTGTATGACCATATAGTGCCAAACTTAAACCAATGTTTTAAAAAATCCAAAGGAGAGACACTACAAAAAGTCCTAGACAGAGAGTCAATCCCAGTGGCGTAGCCATGGGTGGGCTGGACGTCAGACTCAGAAACAGAACGAAGGAAGAAGAGAACCTCGGCTGGCGGGGGTTGGGGTCCCTCGCCAGCAAAGGTAGGTGACGGTGATGGCGGGGGAGGGTTGGCGGTGGGAGGGGGGGTCGAGAGGGTCGTTGGCTGGGGGGGTCAAAGTTGTTGGTGGTGGTGGCGGCAGTGGCCGGGGGGGGGGTCGGCAATGGCGGTGGGGGGGTCAGGGTCGGTGGCACCAGGGGGGCCTAAAATGTGCCCCCTCACCTCGGGCTCTGGACCCCCCTCCCGCCGAAGTCTGGCTACGCCCCTGGTTGCAATTACCAGAAAATAAGACACCTTGGAAGCAGCTGGGTTTTGCCTGCCATGTTGCAAATTTAAATACAGAATATGAACCAGGTTTTTTGTTTCACCCATAAATGTCTTCATGCTCCTTTGGGCTTTCAGGTTGATAGGAACCAGTATTTATTGGGCTGCGGGACCCTGAACCTTCATTCAGAGCAAGGCTTTTTCCCTCTATTTAAATCTCCCTTATAGGGTTAAAATGAATGGAGTTGTACTAGAGCCTTGCAAAGTTACATGTGGAACCCTCAAGGCTCTCACGATCTCCGATTCTCTTTAACATTCTTATGGAATCCTTGTCTATCCACTCATGGAATTAGTTTTTATAGATATGCTGATGATATCACATTATTACCAATACTTTCAGTTTCACCTGAAATAATTACAATTGTGCAAGATTGCTTTGAAATTGTAGAGAGTTGGATCTGAATAAAGAAAAGTCTAAGGGGCTCATTTGTAAAAGAGAAAAACATCTCAAAAACTGCATAAAGTGACATTTGAGATATTTTGCTCTGCTGTGCAGCCAAATCACGAGGGGAGCATGTCGGGGGCAAGATTTGGGCGTTCCCAAAACTTGGAAGTTTTTCTGCCATAATGGAACAAAGCAAAAACGTCCAGGGCTGAAAGTTAGATGTTTTGGTCTAGACCTGTTTCAGTTCTGCCTAAGTCACAAAAAGATGCCTTGAATGACCAGATGACCACTGGACGGATTAAGGCCCCCTTACTCTCCCAGTTGTCACTGACCCTCTTCCAACCGCCAATGATGTGAAAGAAACAGTACATACCAGCCTCTATGACAGCTTCAGATGCTATGGCCAGTCCTATTAGAGCAGCAAGTAGGTCCCTGGAGTAGCCAAGTGGTCGGTGCAGTGCATTGTAGAGAAGGCCCATAACTCACTTTAACTGGTACACTTGTGGTGGAAAGTGTGAGCCCTCCAAAACCAACCAGAAACCTACTGTACCTACATATAGGTGGCACCTGCAGGCAGTGACGTTCCTAGGTCGGCTGCCACCCGGGGCAGATCGTCGATGCGCACCCCCCCCCCCCCCGGGTGCAGCATGACACACACACCCTGGCGCAATGACACCCCCCTAGCGCATCAACTCCCCCCCCCCCCCCCCCCCCCCCCGGATGCATTCTTGGCTGCTGGGAGCAGCTGCTCGGCTCTCAGCTCCGCTGGCTCCTGCTCCCTCTGCCCCAGAACAGGAAGTAACCTGTTCCAGGGAAGAAGGAGCAGAGAAACAGCGGAGCTGAGAGCCGCGCGGCTGCTCTCTACACCCCTCCAGCGGCGTGCACCCGGGCGAACTGCCCCCACCGCCCCGCCCTTGCTACGCTGCTGCCTGCAGGCATAAGGGTTCTCATAGTGGTGTACAGTTGGGTACAGTAGATTTTTGGTGAGTTTTGGAGGGCTCACCATACAATATAAGGGGGTAATTGTGACCTTTTATGTAAAGTCCACTGCAGTGCCCCCTAGGGTGTCCCACTGCTCTACTGGCATGCCTGTGTGGCCAAACTACTAAGAATGCTGGTCCTCCATACATCCCAGTGGCTTGCTTTTGTGCATTTTGCCCTTGGATATTTTTGTTTTCCAAAAATGACTCTAAAAGATATATGCACTGAGCACAAAAACAGCTAGCAAAATGGCCATTTTCAAAACAAAAAGTAGGGCATTTTTTCTGGTTTGAAAATGGCCATGTTTGCCACTGGATTTTTGGATGTTTTTATTTGCAAAATGCCAAAATCGGATTTAGATGTTGTATTGAAAATGCCCTGCCACACTTCTTTGGTTAGAATCTCTGCAATATTATCTACTATGTTACCACGATACAAAACTTAAAGACCATATGACATTTCAACCATTAGTACTGTAGTACCAATATTCCCATTTGAAATTTCTCTAAAGCTATTAGGTATTATACAAGATTCATCACTGACTACTGATGCACGAGTTTCTGCTTTAGTCTGCAAGATATTTTGGAGGCTATGACAATTAAGATGATTACATAATTATTTTCCAACTGATCAAGATCAAAATTATTATGCAGTCTTATATAACCTTCCTGTTAGATTACTGTAACATCCTTTATGTGAGCTGCTCTCATAAATTGCATATTAGATTAGAAACTTTAAAGAATTCATCAACAAGTTTGATTAAAGTGAGGTGATTAAATAGTACCACTTTTACAGAAGCTCCAATGGCTGCCACTAGAATCCCGTACAATATTGACGTTAAGTTGCATGGTTTTCAAAATATTACACAGGCAGGAGCCTTCTTACGTGGTGCTATTTGCTTGTACTTTCTTCCTCTTTTACTTGCTGTATCCTAGACAAAAAAAACTGTTTTCAATTTTCCTAACGGAGTAGAGTTGCAACCTAATGGTTAGTGCAATGGGCTGAGAACCTGGGGAACTGGATTGGATTTATTTTAGTTACATTTGTACCCTGCACTTTCCCACTCATGGCAGGCTCAATGCAGCTTACATATACAGGTACTTATTTGTACCTGGGGCAATGGAGGGTTAAGTGACTTGCCCAGAGTCACAAGGAGCTGCCTGTGCCTGAAGTGGGAATTGAACTCAGTTCCTCAGGACCAAAGTCCACCACCCTAACCACTAGGCCACTCCTCCACTGTTGCTACTTTTTGAGATTCTACATGGAATGTTGCTATTCCACTAGCAACATTCCATGTAGAAGTCAGCCCTTGCAGATCACCAATGTGGCCACGCAGGCTTCTGCTTCTGTGAATCTGACGTCCTGCACATACGTGCAGGACGTCAGACTCACAGAAACAGAAGCCTGCGCAGCCTTCTACATGGAATGTTGCTAGTGGAATAGCAACATTCCATGTAGAATCTCCAATAGTATCTATTTTATTTTTGTTGCATTTGTACCCTGCGCTTTCCCACTCATGGCAGGCTCAATGCAGCCTACATGGGGCAATGGAGGGTTAAGTGACTTGCCCAGAGTCACAAGGAGCTGCCTGTGCCTGAAGTGGGAATTGAACTCAGTTCCTCAGTTCCCCAGGACCAAAGTCCACCACCCTAACCACTAGGCCACTCCCACTAGGCTACTCCACCACTGTTGCTACTATTTGAGATTCTACATGGAATGTTGCTATTCCACTAGCAACATTCCATGTAGAAGTCGGCCCTTGCAGATCACCAATGTGGCCGTGCAGGCTTCTGCTTCTGTGAGTCTGATGTCCTGCACGTATGTGCAGGACGTCAGACTCACAGAAACAGAAGCCTGCGCAGGTTTCTACATGGAATGTTGCTAGTGGAATAGCAACATTCCATGTAGAATCTCCAATAGTAGCAACATTCCATGTAGAATCTCCAATAGTAGCAACATTCCTTGTAGAATCTCCAATAGTATCTATTTTATTTTTGTTACATTTGTACCCTGCGCTTTCCCACTCATGGCAGGCTCAATGCGGCCTACATGGGGCAATGGAGGGTTAAGTGACTTGCCCAGAGTCACAAGGAGCTGTGCCTGAAGTGGGAATCGAACTCAGTTCCTCGGTTCCCCAGGATTCCTACTGAAGCTCCCTCAGACCCTGGTCAACTCACTTAATCCTTCATTGCTGCAGACACAAAACTTAGGGACCCTTCTACTAAGGAACGTAAGCACCTTCACGCGTCCAACATGCGTCAAATTGGAACTGCCGTCCGGCTACCACATGCCCCGGCCAGTTTTAATTCCATTTTGGACATGCGTCCAAAACACATGGTAGAAAGTATTTTCTGTTTTCTACTGCATGGCGCTTACCCGGCAGTAATCAGCAGTTTACGTGCACTGAAGCTTACTGCCCCGTTAGCGCATGAGACTTTACCACTAAGTCAATGGATGGTGGTAAGGTTTCAGGCCAAAAATGGATGATGCACACTGGTTTTAATTTTGCCGCACATCCACTTTCGGCCACACAAAAAAAGGCCTTTTTTTTCCAGGCGCGCTGAGAAATAGACTTGCATGTGTCCAAAACACACGCCTACACCAGCGCTGGCCACTTTTCGGCGTGCCTTAGTAAAAGGTCCCCTTAGCTTGTGAGTCCACGAGGGCCAGAGAAAGGGCCTGATTTCAATATGTAAACCACTTTGATTGTACCACAGAAAAGTGAGATATAAAGAATCTAATAAATAAATCAATTTAATGTTAAAGATGTCAAATCTAAGAAAACATTTTTGATATCCTTTCCTTATCAAGCTTCTGTGATATGGAGGAGCTTGGATTGAGAGCTCCAAGTTGTTTTGCAGAACATAGTAACCCAGTAACATAGTAGGTAACGACAGATACAGACCTGTACGGTTCATCCAGTCTGCTGAGGTGGAAGGAGGTGTTTCAGAGAGCTCTGCAGACTTCCAGTGGGAGGAGAGTGAGGCCTAACTCCCTCCCCAAGGATGTGGAGGGCCTCTGGGGAGCGTTCCCCAGGACAGGCCCAGGCCATGGGGCCTCTTGGGCTCAGGGACCAGAGGGTCAGGAAAAGCGGTCTCCTCCCTTGCAGTGCCGCAGGGAGGAGGGAAAGGAGCCCTGTGGATAGAAGAGGGCCAGACTCCAAGGGAGGAAGCCGGACTGGTACCCCCCTCACGGCCGCACGACGTCCAGCAGGTGAGGGGGGGAGAGAGCTGGCGGAGACCCTAGAGAAGAGCTGGTCTGAGAAGGAAAGAGTGGTAATGGAGATCTGTCAAGAGGCCCTGCCGGAGGTGGAGGAGGAAGGCAGTGAGGATAGTGACGATCTAGAGGAGGAAGAGCTTGTGGACTACTGCCAGGATCCAGAGGACCCGGCCAGTGGCATAATTAAAATGGTGAAGAGAATTAAAAGTACGGAGAAGGAGGTGGTGGACCTGGGGAAGCGAGTCAAAATGGCAAAAGCCCTGAGCAGGCTGGCCCCAGCAGAGCATCGCAAGACCTATATGAAAGAGGAAACCAGGCTGCTTAGGCTTCTCCAGAGAAAAGAACAGCTGCTGGGGGCCCTGAGGAAAGGCCCTGGAAATCCTCTGAGAGAACTCTATATCAACAGAGACAGGATGGCCTCGGGGGGACAGGCCCCGTCAGCCTCGGTACAGTGGAAGCAACAAACAGAGCAGGAAGGAATCAGCCCAGTCTTTGGACCCCAGAACATTGAAGCATCAGGGGAGCTGCCAGGAACTAGCACCCAAAATACATTGAAATTCATGCAATGCCTTGCTAGTCAGTCTGGGCCAATGCAGGCAGCTTCTGGAGTAAGCAGGACTGAAGGTGGGGCTGTGGAAGCCTCATTGAGAGCACCTGAGTGTGGGAGAACAGAACAGGAAAAAAACTTTAACACTAAGACTTTTCACATTGTTGAAACTGAGGCTGCAATTTCAGGAGAGAAACCTTTTTCCACAGAAGTGGTGGTGGAAGTTGAAACAGAGAACTTACCTGGAGAAGAGGAGGTTGTCCTATTCCCATTGCCTGTAGTAGGAGCAGACGGCAAGGAAAAAATGCCTGGGAGGCCTCACCCACAAAGCTCTGAGGAGCAGGATGTTCCAGCCAATCAGCCTGCAGCAGGGCTAAGGACTGAAAGTGGAGATGTTCCAGCAGGGAGCTGCCTCTTAAAGGAGAATGCAGGAAGAAAGGCAGGTGAAGACAAGGAGTGGTTTTCCATAGAGAAAGCACAGGAGGCCACACAGTGTTCCCCACATAAAGGTTCAGAATGGCAAGGAACTGCACTGCCGGGTGGCGGGATGCCATGCCCGCCCAGCACATTGGAGCAGGAGGCGCCAGCCAATCGGGCTGGAGGAGCAGGGATGGCCGCAGAGGAGAATGCTACAGCGCAGGAGGATTCCCCATGTTTGGGAGAGCGAGTGGTGCTGGAGTGCGGGAAGCCACTCTTACTTTGCAAAACGGCAGAGCAGGAAGTCCCAACGAAGCAGGACGCCAGAGGGGAGACCAGTTCCCAGGAAAACAGCGGGCCCGCACAGGGAAAGCTGGAGCAGCACGTTGCAAGGAGGGACCCAGCACAGAGAGCAGGTTCCGGGGGGGAAGGAGGGGGGGAGGAGCGGGAGGTGTTTGCCTTGCAGTGTGCGCCAGAAGGAAACTTGACTGGTACCTTTGACTTTGCAGTTGGCCAGGCTGCAGGGGTGCGAGCCAGGGGGGAGTGTTCGGGCCGGGAGGGGAGGGTTGGCTCGGTGGGCGGGGGAGGGGGTCAGGGGCATTGGGAGGGGAACAAGTATTTAGGGGAACCTGCTCTCACTGTCTCTAGCGAACGTGTTGAAGGGGACAATGGCAGGTTTTTTGCTGCAGGGGAAATGGTACAGAAGGACACTGTGAAGGCAGGGGATGTGCAAAGTCTGCTGATAGAAGGGAGAGAAGGGAGGGAGGCTGAGAGGGGAGGCAAGAGAGAGAGGGGGGGTATGGCGCAGCAGGAGCAGGGGGGTCTCAGTGCAGGAGATGGAGGAGGGGGACGGTGGGGGGGTGCTCCATCCTTTGCGGCGGTAGTAGGTGGGAGGGGCGGGCGCAGGGGGAATGGGGGGGCAGGAAGCATTGGGGAAGGATGGGGGGGAGGGTGGGGGGGCCAGGTTCCCAAAAGGAGGAATGTGATTCAGTTAAGGTGGGTGGGGGAGGGGGGGATGCCAAGTAGGGATGAGGCCCTGAAGTTGGTCCTGGGTTTAGGATTTCTCCCAGAGGACCTCTATGCCTGTATCCACCCGGTGAATATCCCAGAGTATGATGTTAGTTTTCTGACCCAGCGAGGCATGGAGGTCTTCTGGGAGAAATACGAGGGGGTAAGGGGGAAAGGGGATTGGAGAAACTTTAGGGCCGTACCGATCAGCAGACCTGACCTGGTGCAGGTAACCCTGCTGGTCCGAAATGAATCCATTTCAGGGGCGGACCTGGCCTTCTGGCTACAGCGGTACGCAGAATTGCGTACCCCCTTGTCCAAACTCCCTGACCCCAGTAGGGTGTGGGCGGGAGGATGGTGTGCGCAGGTTAGGCTGAAGCAGGCAGGACACGTGACCCAGCACATTCCCTCCGCGGCGTTCATTGGCAGGGATCGGATCCTCTGCTTTTACAAGGGGCAGCCGCGGCAATGTCACAAGTGCGGGTCATTCAGACATTTTAGTATGTCGTGCCCAGTACGGCAGTGTGGGAAGTGCGGGTCTAAGGAGCATCCTACGGAGTCTTGTGCATCTATCCGGTGTAATTTGTGTGGGGGTCTGGGGCATGCATTCAGAGCTTGCCCTTGGGCCTCCCATAACGGGGGAGAGGAGGACATGGGAGGGGGCGGTCCAGTTCAGAGGGAGAGGGGGGGAGTGAATGTAGGGCGAGATCAGGTTCCCGGGGTGGGGGGGAAAGGAGCTGCGGAGGGACAGGGAGTGGGAGGTGGGGAAGGGTTGGGGGAAGGGCGGAAGCGGCAGGACGGGGCAGATGAGGGTTGGACGCGGGTGTCAAAAAAACAACGGAAGGTGACGGGGGTACGGGAGGAAGGGGGAGGGGAGGCAGGAATGGGGATAGAAGTAGAGAACAGATTTAGGGGATTGGAAGATGAGGGAGGGGGTGACGAACTGGCAGGAGAGGGAGGAGAGGATGGGATGAGCCGGCAGGATGGGTTGGACAGCATGGCAGACGCTGGAAAGGGAACAGCGGGTAAAAGGAAGAAGAAGAAGAGGGAGAAGGTTTTGAGGGACGAAGAGGAGGAAATGGTAGTGGAGGAGGTCGGGGAGGTGGGGGGCAGATTGGGGGGGCTGAAGGGAGGGTGGGGGAGAAAAGGAGGGTAGGACAGGAGGCAGGGATGAAGGCAAGAGAGGAGAGGGAGGATGGGCTGGAGGCAGGATTGATGGAGGGGGTCGAAAAAGGGGCAGAAGGGGCGGGAGAGGAGGCAGGGGGGGGAGAGTCAGTGGACGACTCCCAAGGAGGGAGGGAGGTGGGCGAAGAAAAGAGGAAGAAGGGGAGGAAGAAAGTAAGGAATGGGGGGGGGGCTTTTTGAGCTAGGGGTCCGGGACTGGGCGGACGAGGAAGGGGAGGGTGAAGGGGAAGGGATCCCTGGAGGTAGTATGGAGCAGAGGGAAGGTAGCCAGGAGGGCGGGGGGTATGGAACGGCACAATGATGGCTGGACTGCTGTTAACATTCGCCACACTTAATGTGGCTAGTGTCGCCTCCCAGAGGGCGAGATGCTTGGCGTTCGATGGCCTCTCTGCCGTGGCGGCGGACTGTTTTCTTCTGCAGGAGACCAGGCTGCGAACGCTGGAGGAGGTTCGGCGGGCAAAGCAGGCCTGGAGATGGGGGCCCTCTATTTGGGGTCTGGCAGGGGAACGGTATGGGGGGATAGGCATCCTCTTCAAAACATTTAAAGTAGAGATCCAGAGGGTTGTGGAGCTGGGAATTGGGAGGTGTCTGGTGTTAGATATGAGATTGCGGGGGGTGGCTTTGCGGGTGATTAACATCTACGGGCCGCAAAGCAAACGGGGAAGGGCAGCACTGTTTGGGAAAATTTGGCCGTACCTTTACACCTCACGGCAGCTAGTTTGGGGGGGGGATTTTAACACAGTCCTGAGGAAGGAGGATAGGGGGGGGAGGGCGGCGCAAGTAGGTTACGATGGGGTACGGCTAGCAGGGATCATGAAGGGAGCGGGATTGGTGGACGCGCACATAGAGTTTGGTGGTGGGACGCAGGGTTTCACTTTTGCCCGGGGCACTTGTAGAAGTAGAATCGACCGGTTTTTAGTTCGGGGAGGGGCGTGTGGGAAGGCACCAAGGGTGGTAGAGGTTGATTTCTCAGACCACAAGATGGTGCTGGTCGAGCTGGGGGGAGGGGGGATTCACGGATTGGGGAAAGGATTGTGGCGTTTAAATCAGAAATGGTTGAGGGAGGGGGTGTTGTACCAGGAGTATCTGGAGTTTCTGGCAGACCAGGTATCCATTCAGGGTGTCTTCCCTTCCCTAGGAGACTGGTGGGAAGTTTTGAAACACCGCACCAGGGGGTTCTTTCTCCGTCAGGCGAGGAGGCAGGGGAGGGAGGTCACCCGGCTAGGAACTGCTCTGAGGAAGCGAAGGGACAATTTGATTTCCAGGGGAGGGAAGAGGGAGGACATTGAGGCCTTGCAGCAGGAGGTGGAACGGGTACAATACAATCGGTACTCTTCCCTCGTCTATGAGCGGGACTTCGGGAAGCTGCTCAGCCCGAACCCTTATGACTGCTGTAAGGAAAGAAGGGAGAGGAGGGTGGTAGAGGGGTTAAGGGATGAGGGGGGGACGCTCCAGCAGTCTAGGGAAGGTATCTTGCAGGTGGTGGGGACCCACTTTGGGCGGGTCTTTTTCGACCAACAGTTGGGGGAGGAGGCCATGGCGAGGTACATTGAGGAAACCCCAGGGGTGGGTAAGGGGGGGCCTCATCTTCGGGCCTTGCTGCGGCCGTGGACGCTGCGGGAGGTACAGGAGGCCATTGGGGCCTTGCGGCGCAGGACGGCGCCGGGGCCAGACGGACTCCCGGCAGAGTTCTACCAGTGGTTTAGGGATCAGTTGGCGCCAGTCTTGTTGGCAATCTGGGAGGCGGCACGAACAGGGGGATCCTTGCCTGAGTCGATGGGGGCATCAGCTTTGGTCCTCCTTAGCAAAGGCAAGGACCCCCAGGATGTGGCAAATTGGCGGCCGATTGCACTTCTGAACACCGACCGGAAGATCTTCGCTCACATGCTCCTTGCCCGCATGAGGAAGATCTCCGGGGAAGTGCTGGCAGCCCCGCAGGGGTGTGGGGTCCCGGGAAGGGGGGTGCTAGAGGCAGTGGCCTGGGTGAGGGAGGGTCTGGAACGTAGTCGGGTGGGAGAGGGCAGGCTGGTCGTGGCCTTGGACCAGGACAAGGCTTTCGACCGAGTGCAGTGGGGTTTTTTATGGAAGGTCCTAGACCACTATGGATTCCCGGGGGAATGGATCGCGCAACTTCAGTTATTGTATGCGGGGGCGCGATTCTTTCCCCTGGTGAATGGATGGAGGGGGGTGGAGGTGGGGATCTCGGCGGGGGTGCGGCAGGGGTGCCCGTTGAGCCCCCTGCTGTACGCTTTCGCCATTGATCCCCTGGTGAGGAGGCTGGAAGGGGGGGGGGGAGGACGGGCTCAGAGGAGTGGAGGTAGGCAAAGGGAATGTGTTGCGAGTCATCGCCTATGCGGACGATATCACCGTCTGGGTGGCGGATCGCAGGGAGGGGAGGAGGCTGCAGGAGATCCTTGCAGCATACTCCCAGGCTTCGGGGTCTCGGGTAAACCTGGGCAAGAGCACCAGCTTGTGGGTGGGGCCAGAGGGACGGCGGTTTAATTTAGGTGGAGGGTTCCCGGATGGGATAGAGAAAATGAGGGTTTTGGGAGTGTATTTTGGGGGAGGGGATTACGGGCGGGAAAATTGGGAACAAAGGATAGCGGAGGCGAGGGAGAAGGTGGACCGCTGGAAGGGGTGGCGGATGCCCATGGAGGACCGGGTCCGGTTGCTGAAGAGCCAGGTGGTCCCCATGTTCCTGTTCCTGAGCTACATCTGTCTCCTGCCGGAACGCTGTTTCACGGCAATTTACAGCGTGTTCTTTCAACTCCTGTGGGGGAACAGGATGAACCCAGTTCGACGTAATTTCACTTACCGGTCACGGGAGGAAGGGGGGGTGGGAATGGTAAACCCAGTCTTGCTATTCTCCTCCCTCTTCATCCAGTTTAACCTGGGGCGGGCGGGGGGTCTGAATGCCCCAGGATGGGTACACAGTGTTGTCCAGTGGTGGGAGGGATTCTGGGGTCCTTGGTTGGGGGGAGGTAGGGTGGGACGGTTGCGGAAAGGGTTCCCGGAGGGGGTAGGCTACTATAAATCTTTGGTAAAGCTGGTTCGGCTGTGGGACATTACATGGGAGGAAGTTAGGGCAGGGCAGAGGGAGATCTGGGTGGAGCGGGTTCGCTCCCAACGCTTCTCCTCTCCCCTGGCTCTTAGGGATGCTCCAGAGCTCGTGCTGAGGCAGGGCCTGCGTTTTATTTCATCCAAACGCATCCCACACAAGTACAGGGACATTGCTTGGCTGTCCCTACATGGCAGGTTGTATGTTAGGGCAAACCTTCGGTGTAGGAACCAGCAGGACCGAGACTGCCCGAGGGGGGAGTGTGCTGGCCGGCTGGAGACCATGGACCACTTCCTGAAGGAGTGTCCATTCTCCGTAGCAGTTTGCCGGAGAGTGGCTGCCTTGCTGGCCATCCCCAGCTTCACGTCCTACACCTATGCGGACTGGGTGTATGGGAGGCAGGGGGAGACGGGGCGGCTAGAGCCAGGTACCGCCTTTCTAATCTCAGTTATCATCAGATACTGCCTATGGATGGCTCGCTGCGGGGTGTCCCTGGGCCAGGAGTGCAGGTCTGCTGAGCAGGTCTCCTGGGACGTTGTCCGAGCTGTCCAGGAAGTGGCCCGATGGGAACGGGTGGAGGTGGGGGTAAAGACCTTTGGGGTTTGGTGGAAGCATGTACGCTTGAAGTTGAGTTGAATGTTTGGGGGGGGGGGGGGTTGGGGGGGGGACGGTTTTTTTGTGTAAAATTTGCATTTTTGTATAAAAGTATAGAGGGGCTGGCTTTATAACTGCACAGTGTAATGTATTGAAATTTGATTTTCCGCTTTCATTTAATAAAGGAATTCTCCAGTCTGCCCAACAAGATAAACTCATATGTGCTATTTTATATGTATACCTGACCTTGATTTATCCTTGCCATTTTCGGGGCATAGACCGTAGAAGTCTTCCCAGTACTTGCCCCGCCTCCCAGCCACGGTGCTGCCACCCAATCTCCGCTAAGCTTCTGAGGATCCATTCCTTCTGAACAGGATTCCTTTATGTTTATCTCACGCATTTTAAAATTCTGTTACCGTTTTCATCTCCACCACCTCCCGCGGGAGGACATTCCAAGTATCCACCACTCTCTCCGTGAAGATTGAAAACTTATCTGTTTAACAGGTTTCAAAATATATAGGCCCTGTTTATTAAGCCACGCTGTAGGTGCACAACTGGTTTTTGCGTGCACTAAAAATTAGCATGCTAGAGACACCCATAAGATGTGGTAAGCAGTAAAAGGACCTCTAAATGATTTTAGCACATTACTACTACTACTACTATTTAGCATTTCTACAGCGCTACAAGGCATACGCAGCGCTGCACAAACATAGGTTATAAAATAATGCCTAGCACTTATGCACATAAATGCCAATTTAAGATGCCAATCACACATATAGGTATTATTCAGTAACTCTATACTCCTGCCTACTTTTAAATTCTAATTTATAGAATTACCTTTTAACTATTTATTGCGTATTAATGCATGACTGATGTATTTTTGATGTGCCATCCTAGTAACGATGTATTGGATTTATGCAATCTGCTCGAACCTGCAAAATAATTGCAGAATATAATTGAATTAGATTACCGTTAATTATTCTTACTATACCATCTCTCTTGCAAGGCAATTTACAATGACTAAATATCGTACATAAAATGTAACATGTAAAGGAAAGCCATAAAATGATAGGAAAGTAAAAACAAGCAGTACATTGAAATTAAAGAGAACATACAATTGTAAAAATAAAAATGACATCAGTACTGTCTATAAAACATAAATCATGGACTTCGTGCAGGAGCTTAATCACAACTCCATCTGGAATCCAGGGGCCATTTTATTAAGCTGTGGTAGGTACTATCACGTACCTACCGTACTTCAAAATGCACTGCTGCGGGACTCACTGAGGCATCTCACGGTAGTGTGCTGATCATCACGCTCTAATCCCGCGCTAAAAAATAGGGGTTTTTTTGGTGTGGGAGGCGTGGCTATAGGTAGAGAGTAGACGTGTCCAGTACTAATTAGGTAGCGCGGGTACATTGCTATGTGTTGCCCGATTAACGCAGGTGTTGCACGGGACCTCTTACTGCCTAGAAAATAGGTAGCAGTAAGGGCTCCCACAGTAATTAGACAAATATGGCCATTTTACCGCCACGATCAAAGTGGCCACAGCACAGTGCCAGCCACTTTTGAGCACGGCTTAGTAAAAGGGCCCCATAGAAGCAAAGTCTGAACCTTAGATGTTGCTGACCAGTGGTCAAGACCCTACTCCTTAGGGACCACAGACACAGCCACTGAAGCTCTCCAGCTAGTCTAGGCCTCCAATGCCAGCAAGCTTCTTCCTGCCTGCCTGCCTGCTTCCGGATCTGTCTCTCTCCTGCTTCTGCGTGCCAGGACCTGGATGATTACATTAACACAATATCACGTTAATGCAATCATCAGGGTCCTGGCACGCAGGATTAGGAGACGAGAAACTAAGGCCGTAACAGAAGTCAGACACAGGCAAGGAGGTACCTTCTTGGACACAGTGACAGGAAGGGGTGGGGCAGCGCAAATGTGGGGGTCAGTCTGAGTTGGGGGGGCGCAGCACGACAGCCGTTCAGATGGGGGTGGTGGTCCTGCCCCAAGACTGGCTGTGAATCTCTGCGGCCCTGGCCTAGGACACTAAAAATGGGCCTCGCAATCAACCTCCGGACCTCCGCATGGCATGAGACAGTAGGTATGCTGTGACCCCTTTTTAAAAAGAGGCGAAAAAAACTGCCACAGTTTTGATTTTGTGCACAACTTTGTGTGTGACAGATGCATGCAGCATCCCTGTGTGTGAGACTGCAGGCACTCGGCACAGAGACCTGAATGGCAGCACAGAGGAATGCCATAACAAGTCACATCTATATTTGGCTTACATATTAAATGAAATTCACACAGGCGCTTAACACTTTTTCCCTAGAAAAGTAATATTCCGATTCTGGCAATTTACTTAACATCTGTTCACATCAAGACTCAAACAATTCAGTTAAATTAAATACCATCTTATTCTAGCACCCCAGTGCACTGATCAATCTTTTCCCAGCACCTCTATTTTTTAAATTCAGAAAGGTTCTTTTTTTGGGGGGGTCTGGTAAATTTCCTCCTGCTACTCTTGGCTTCCAGCCCAGTTGGAACTGGGTTCTGCTGCCATAAACCTTCATTTGGACCTATCTTGTTCCCCCACCCCCCCCCCCCCCCCTCTCAATTCAGCTGAACAGCGGTCCTCAGCCAAGGCTACAAACTACAGTTCTTTAGTGGCTCATCTGAGGTAGACCCAAAGTCCAGCCTTTAGGTGTCACTGTTGAGCAATAGATGAGAAGCTTTTCTTCCAGGGGCTCTATATGGTGCCTCGTCATCTCCAGCTCTAGCCAGCCCAAGGAGCAGAAGACCTGACCCAGATATTAAACCCCAGCTCTCTTCCTCACACTGTCCAGCAGTACCACTGAGCCACCAGGCTGGCTCCCTAGGCACTATATTCCATCTGTCATGAGTACCATCTGTCAGTTCTCTTACAAGAATTCAGAGCTTAATTTGGACAGTGTGACATGTGCTGTTGTCATTCATCATTTTTAATATCATTTAGATTCTGTTACCACCAGCCAATTCTTACAGGAGGGTAAAATTTCTATCATGGGCCACCAACTCTGAAGTCCATATCCACTCACCCATTTTCTACAGGGAAAGTGACTTCAAATTTACTTTTCCCTACAAACCTTCTGCGGGAGATTTGGGGTTGTTCACTAGTTTTTAATGATTTTGTTTATCAATTTTTTTACCCTCTAATATCTGGACTAAGAGCTGTCTGATTGTGTTATCCAGCTAGTGGTGATATTCAAACCGCTAATCGAATAGCCATCTGTAAAAAGTTAGGATAGTTTTTGAATAGCGACACCTTACTGTCTTTATCTCAGGTTTGTAGTCTGTCTTTGTTATTGAATTTATTGTTTCCTACCTTATTGTTCTAATCCGCATTAAAAGAAAAAACAAAACAAGACATTCAGCATGATGGAATATAAATATTTACAAATAAATATATAAACAAATAGCTGCATGTATCTAATAATAATCATTACATTGGCCATCTATCAGATTCCAGATTAAATTCAGAGGTGTGGTAGCCGTGTTAGTCCACTCTTAAAGGTTATCAATAGAAATCAAACAAAATAAAACATGGAAAAGAAAATAAGATGATACCTTTTTTATTGGACATAACCTAATACATTTCTTGATTAGCTTTCAAAGGGCAACCTTCGAAAGCTAATCAAGAAATGTATTAAGTTATGTCCAATAAAAAAGGTATTCTCTTATTTTCTTTTCCATGTTTTATTTTGTTTGATTTCTATTGATAACAGATTAAATTCAAAATTCACTCCTGCCCTTGCCAGCTCCAATTTCAAAATGGCTGCCATGATCTCAGCAGCCATTTTAGCAGTAGAGATGACATGAGCAGTAGCGACTAGGGATTCCACCTGCACCGACTACCCGCTAGACACCCAGGGGATGGACGGTAGGCCCGGGAGGGGAGGGGTCTACGGCTGGGCATAGCAAAATAGCGCTTAGGAGTCCTGCTAGCACTTACATACGCAAGTGTAGACTTACTCTAGAAAGGCCTAGTATTCTGTAATTTTACTCATGCAAATGGTGTATTAATGTAGTTGCCCTATTACAGAATTGCCTTCACAGCATCTTACTATTACTTCTTTGAGGAAAATACATTTCTCAGAGACGAGGTCATGTTGTTTTTTTATTGCCAGTCCTGAAGAGCAGAATAGGCTCCCTAATCAACTTAGGCAATTGACAGACACAGCAGGTTTTAAGAAAGAGTTGAAAGCATGTTGTTTTCTCAGGCTCTTGGACCTATGCCCTAAAACCGTTTCCTCCCATGTGGATGCTGTAGTTGACCGGTTATGTAGGCTGCCTTTTTGTTGTTCTTCTTTTCTCAGCTTGTTTCCTTTATTTATTTGCGTTATGTTGCTAAGTATGTATTGTGTTGCAATTTAATTACATTATTGTGCATGTATTGGTGTAATCCACATAGTTTTGATAGGTGCAATATAAATGGTTATATAAATAAATAAGTATATAGTAATATTTCACACCAGGCATGACCAAGCCTTTAACTGAATAACAAGGCCAAGACAGAACTAAATTGTGTTTAATCTCTGTGCATTATACAGGATTACATTTACACTCAATTTGCATAAATAATAGAGAAATGAAACAAAACACTTGCTACTGTAATTAGCTTGGTTACAACAGGACAAATTAATGTAATTAATAAGGGTATTTGGGAATGCAGGGATGAAGAAAACGGATCCCAGGGAGAGCTGGACCAATCTCCATTTCTGTATCTTCTAGGGGTCTTCCAGCACAATCTAAAGATCCTCATACATGTCCTAATATATATATATTAGATTCTGCTTTAATGTGCGAGATTGGGGGGGGGGGGGGGGGTAGTTATTGCAGCTTAGCTTACCATGCCAATTGCTAACTTGCACTAATTCGGTACCACAGGTTAGTAACTCCCACATTAAATGAATGAACTTCCAATCATGGAGCGGTCAGATGCTCCCAGAGACATCTCAAAGGGCTGGTGCATAAGAATAGTCACAAGCATGCATGGACTCCCTTCCCCCCAGCAAAGAACCCCCTTGAAGACACATCCCCAAACACAGATCCACAGATAACTCCCCTCCCCCAACACCACCACCAAAGACTC